>NW_017729015.1:13138547-13161944 GCF_001723915.1 Gavialis gangeticus | reverse complement strand
CGGGGGGGGGGGGCAACCTTCCAGCTCTGCAGCGTGGATGAGTGGCATGGTGTTGGTGGGAAGGCCAGATCCCCTTCAGGACTAGTGTATGGGTCAGTCTTCAGGTAATACCCCAGGTGCTGTGCCCATCTAGCTATGCAACAGCCTGACCCTGCATGCCCCCAGGTGCTGGCTTGACCTAGTGAGCCCCGATCTGATCATGTGCTGGCCTGACCCTGGACATCCCAATCCAGCCATGCACCAGCTTGACCCTATGCACCACAATGTGGTCACCTGCTGGCCTGACCCTGAGCATCCCGATCATTCACGCACTGGCCCAACCCTGTGCAAACAAAATCAGCTGTGTGCCGATCTGCCCCTGCGTACCCCAATCCAGCCACGGGCCAGCCTGTCCCCACATATCCCCAATCCAGCCACACACCAGTCTGACCCCACATGCCCCAATCCACCTGCATGCCAGCTGACTCCATGCACCCCAATCTGAGCATGGGGTGACCTCACATGTCTGTGTGACTGTGCGCAGGCATGATCTAGCACACTGGGATATGCCATCTGGCCCATGGACCTCCCCAGAGGTCCAGAAATTTGGCAGCAGGGGTGCAGCAATTAATGTTGAGACCACTTCTCTGTCATCTGTGGGCTGGATAACATGGCTCGGTGGGCTGGATCTGGTCTGGGGGCCAGAGGTTGAGCACCGCTGCCCTAGAACAATGTGCCTTGCCATCAGTATGCCTTCAAATCAGCCAAGACTCTTAGATAAAACTGACTAAGCAAATATTGATTCAGAGGCCAGCCTGCTTGTGAAACAGCTTCATCCTGCATGTTTAAGACTGCCCTTTCTCAAGGGCACTGGCTTCTTCACTCCCAATATCCACTTGCTTTGCTTTTGTTTATGAACAACTATGATCCTTTGTGCTCCTTTTGCATTACCGGCAGCAATGCCTCTGCATCACATCTCTTGAAGTCAGCAGGGCCCAGCCATGCTCCAAAGGGAGCAAACAGCTTTGGAGAGGGCAGATGACACTGAGAGCAACAGATGAATGGCTGTGACTGGTGAAGGAGATGGTGCAACATCCCTGCAGGCTGGAAAAAGTCATCTGTGTTCAGGAAATGTGTGTGCATTGTGACTAAACCACTGGGCAATTGCCGTGGAATAGCGAATGCTGTAGGTTCGCACGCTAGCTTACCTTGTGGTAACCCGTTCATGCTGCCATGCTCTGAGCCAGGGATGGGCACTCAAGGGTCTAAAGATCTACTGGTCTTCCCATGCATTAGCTCTGGGAAGCTGACTCCTCTTGGGCTATCCCGGTTTCCTATCACAAGGCTGAAGAGTTATGCTGGGCTTCTGTCTAGCCATCCTCCCCTCAACAAAAGCCTTGAAGCACTTGAACTGTGCCCCACAAAAGGCTGGTCCATGGCACAAGCTCCTCTTTACTTCTAACACGCAAGGGCTCTGCAAGCTGACTCTGGGCAATGCTGATATTTCATTACAGTTAATACTCCTGGGGAAAGTGTGGTGGTATTTGCTCAGGTCTAACCACTCACCCGAATCCTCCTTCCCCCCCTCGGGCATCACATATTTCAATGCTTATTTCTTTAAAAGGCCTTTGCAGGCACACTGAAACCACAGCTGAAATGTAGTGGGAGATTGAAGATGAGAGCCTAACATGCAGAGTGACATGAGCATATGCCAGCATCCAGGAACTAGCTGTCACCCTATTACCAGAGCTCCCTGCAAACCACTAGACAATAAATTTGAGCCATTATTATAAAACCAACAAGTTAATTTAAAACCGAGTGCAGTGGGGAATTGGGTAAGTGGAAGCCATTATATCTGCTTCGTGCCGATGTCTGTGGATCAAATTTAAAGCTGTGATAAGACTTTTTTTTTTTTTTTAATTTCAAGGCTCCTGATTAACTCTCCCTTCAACCTGATAATTATTCATGCCCGGAGTGGCTGCTTGTCATGGCAGGGGAAGTGACCTTGTGACCAAGTCATTAAGCAGCCCTGGAAAGCAGAGTCAGCAAAATGGGATCCCCCAAGCAAATCACTACAGGTGGAGGAAACGGCCTTGCTCTCACGTGAATGCCTTTTTGCTTTGGTCCTGATGGGTGAGCAACAGTCAAGGATAAATGTGAAAAGCCCAGATTTACAAACTGGAAACAGCTGAGCAAATGGACCAAGCAGGGCTGCACAATACTAAGGGGCTCTCAAGCTGCATTTCATAGACGGTCTCTGAAGCACTTTCTAATAGACCATGAAATGCTAGCTTGTAACTTGCTGCTTGCTTTTTCTCTTTCCTCTTGCCACGTCATCCCCTGAAGTTCAGCAAACACTCCCAAACTTGACAAGTGTCACTTTTCTACATGAGCAATTGCTACAGAGGACCACAAAAGTAGGCAATGGCCCATGAGCAGGGAGCACAGGGAGGCAATGGGAATAAGCAGGCTAGAAAACAGACCACAGGAGAAGGAGCCAGTGGCTGAATAGTAGCAAGTGGAGCCAAGCAAAGGAGTGGGGTGGCTGAGTTCGGCCAAGAGCAAGGCATGGGTCAACAGAGGCAATTTCCAAGACAGCATCCCTGTAATGAAGATGAAGTTTGCACTGGTTGAGGATGCCAGGTTTGAAGCACCCCTTCATCTGTCTGTGCCACTTGTTTCCCTTGGGCTCTGTGGTTCAAAGGGAGGCTGGTCTGAAAGTCCGAGAGGGAGAGTATTGTCATCTATTCCGTGACACCGAATTTTCCCTGCAGGGATGTGAGGTCCCCCACACCCTGTGAGTCGCTCGCCCACTCGGGAGCAGTCTCCAGAGCGGTTGCTCATTCCAGCTCTTTATTTCCCTCCCAGCTCCACCCCGCTAGCACAAAGATGTGGTCCCGTGGGGACTCCACACTTCCCTGCCCCATTAACATTACAGTATAATAGATCAACCAAGCAAAATGAAAGCACATGACCACCTACCAACACACCTTGGCAGAGGCGAACTCCACACACGCCGTCTACCCCCCAGGCAGGTGATGCGTGAAACGCCCTCCAGTCTGTAGCCGGGGAAGCAGGAGAAGGTCAGCATGTCCCCCACACCAAACTGTAGGCCCTTCCTGATGCTGTAGGCTGGGACCTCGGGCTCATCGCAAGGCTCCAGGTCATACTCTAGGGAGGGTCACAACGACAGGCTGTGTTACAGCATGGCTCATCAAATTCAGTTCCCTTGTCCCCCCAGGGTGTCGCAGAAGCTGGATGCAATGATTATAATGTGGCTCAGGGATTTGTTTAAAGCCCAGGTGCAGCTCGTCCTTTTGCAACATGGCCAGCCTGAGACCCAAATTCTGCTTGCACTGCTGCAACAACATGGGGTTTCACCCTAAGGACGCTAGGAGAGGGCTGGAGCTGTCCTCTGGATCCAAGTCAGTTCAAAATGCATTGGGCCTGTTCACCACCGAGGGCAAAGAGATACCCAGGGGGAGAAATCCAAACAGTAGCAATTTGCTCTCCCTTTGGGCAGGTGGAAAGGACATGAGAAGTCAGGACCCATCTCCTCACATTCCTGAGGAGTGCAGCTTCTTCACACCGCCTCTACTCTTCTTGACCACTCAGCTCCCACATCACTGTCACATTCGTTATCCTGACATGATACTGAGAAGTGCCTGACCAGCTGGAAAACCCCAATGCAATGCACCTCCAGCAGCCAACTGACATGTTGCTCCCTGCAGAGCAGGAGGAGGGAGAGATCTCAGCCAAAGAAACCAAGGGCAACAATTGTCCATTCTGAAAAATGCCAGTGGGATTATTCCCTGCCTCCTCTGTTTAGGGTTGAGCTGTTCAAAATATCATCCCAAAAGACCCACGTGCAATAAACCACTTAATATATTCACAGCCTTTGCTTTGAAAGCATGAGAGTGGAATGAGCCCTGAATTGCTAATCCTTAAAGTGAGTGAGATGCAGCATCCTGGCTGACGGTCTCCGAAGGAAAGTCCGTCACAATTACAGCAGGTGGGAAAAAGAACTCCCTTCACCGCAGAATGAATGGAAGGAATACATTGCTCACAGAGTTGATCTGGTTTTTAAATTAAAAAAATAGAAAAGAAAGAAAGCCTGCAAGCCCACCCTCCAAAATGCAAACGTTATTTGGTTTGTGACAACAAAAACCTAAAAATAGAGTAAATTCTGCTTTTCAGTTGTCAAAAAAACTGCAAACAAGAAGAAAATACTTTTTTTCCTCTACAACATCTTTTGAAAATATTAGCCAGACACGATCATTTCCTTATACAAACCTTGTTTTGTCAAAAAAAGCCATTTTTCCTTTAAGTCGAATGGCACTGAACAGTCTTTGACTAGCTCTGTTCAGCGGAGGGGATTAAGCTGATTATACTTGAACTCTTGGTTCCTGAGGTCCCAGAGAAGGTGTCTGAAACCAAATACTTAGCCTACTAAAACCTTTCCCAGGAGCTTAAAAGAGTAATCTCTCTATCTAGGCTTCTGGCAATAGCTGTGTCTATCAGACACTCATCAAACACTGTAGCATTAGTTGTCGTCACAATTGCTGTTACTTTTCTGCCCCACGAGGCAGAATTTTGCTCATGTTAGCTCAAGACCTGGAAGGCACCTATAAAACGCACAGGAGAGCAGCAAGACAACGACGTGGTTTTGTTTTATCCATGGGCGACCACAATGAATGACTCGTAAGGATGCCCAGTCAACTGGGATTGTAGCTACACAGTGTCGTGCTATCCAAATGTGTGAATGGACAAATACAGCCATGTGAATGGACAAATACATCTTTGATTCGAGAGGCAATTGAATGTGTGTTCAGGCTGCGAGCACAGAACATCCGACTGTGCTTTGTAATAAGAGCTCACACAAGCACAGGGGCTCTGTATGTGTGTCATCCCTTATATTCCATGTGCAAATATATATTTGCATGGGCCTCGCTCTGACTGCACCAAGCCTCTTTTTGCACTCAAAGCCAAATTTGAAAATTGAGAACTTGGCCTTGAGAAGCTAATATGCTGCCTTAGTAGATGGGCCTGAGCCTACGAGGAAGATGGCATGGTTGAGTGGGTCCCTACCCCTGACCTTGAACGGGACGAGTTTGCACTTGAACTCCAGAGACCTTTGTTTTATATCCAGCTCAAGCAGTGATCTGGTTTGTGACCCTTGGCGAGTCACTTCAGCTCTCTCTGTATCTTTATTTCCTCCCTTTCCCTTGACCTGACTTTCTTACAAGCACTGTGTCTTACTCATATATAGCCAAGTGCAATAGGGCTACAGGCTTAGGTGGGATCTGAAGGTGCTACTGTGATGCAAATATTACGGCAAATCCCTGGGCACCCACACAATCCACTAAGATCAAAGGGAGTTGATACACACAGCCGCAGGCTCTCTCGTATTAAATGCTGTACCTGTACATCCCTTAATACCCTCTAATGCTCCAGGCTGCTTGCTTTTATTACCAACTATCCTGTTGCAGCAGTTCAAGCAGAGAGACTCCAGAAAGAAAGGATCTTGCCAGTTCCCCAGTAATGCCATCAGGCTGATTTAAACCTAGCTGGAGCTTTGCAATGCATGCATTCTCTCTAGGATTTACTGAAGCCAGCTGCAGAGGCTGGGCTGCTGGATGAGCAGCTTGGTGAGCTGCCCTTGGCTTAGGTGCAGGGCCCAGGACCAAGACACAAGGAGTCAAGGGGACCAGGATGGCAGTGGCAATGACCAGTCCTGCTTTGCTCCTTGTCCAAAAAGTCCAGATTGCTTCAAGTCAATGTCCAAGGGATTCCATCTGCTACAGCTTCCTGGGTTGAGAAGGGGATTGCTGCACCTTGGTGGGGAATTTTTTTGTGGATAAGGAGCAACGGTATTTGGAGCAACGAGGTTCTGGCAAACCCACAGGAGGTGAGAGAGGAAGCAAGCCAGGCATCCCAGGAATAGAAGAGGAAAAAACACCAAGCTAGTTGGGAAGGAACAATAAAAACCTATGCAAAGGGATATCATTCCAGCAGATTCAGACCACTGGCTGAGCCTCTGCAAGGGTGGAGAACTATAATTACCCACATGCATTTTTTATGACTGCAAGGATCAGAAGACCAGGAAAAATTAAAATTAAACTTAAAAAAAAAAAACCCCACACACTTAAAATGCCAAATTGGAATGAAAGATAGGCAGACCGAGCAAGGGAATTGGTCTTTTACAGCCTGATCATCTGTTTGATTTTGGCTTCTGTCACCATGACCGGGAGGTGTCACCATCTGATACCCATTTAATGGCCAAGGAACAAAGTGAGTCAGTGGGTTCAACTAGTGGAGAAATGCTCCCAACGCAACAAGCATGAGCATAGCTGGACCCTAAGGTGCTTCCATCAATGGCAAGCATAGTGGAGGGTAGTGCCCCCTGGACTGGAGGAACTATGTAAAAAAGAAAGCTTGCTTTTCAGTTCAGGGCTAGACATTTCAGTGGGGTATTTTAAGGGACTTATCACCAGTGATCTGATGTGGGCATCTCTTATCAGAACTAGATAAATACATCTGGGAGGGAAGGCCCCAGAAATACCCCAGCCCCCACCCCCAAAAGTAGACTTCTGCACACTCCCCCTTACCTGAGAAGGTAATGTTGAATCCCTCATAGGACATGGAGAAGTCTGAGATGAAGCGAATCTGAGCAGAGAAGTTTCCAAAGAGCCCAGCGCTGAGCGGGGCCGGCAGGCGGGATCCAGTGAGCTGTTTCAGAGGCTGGGTGAAGCTGCCGTTTTCGGTGATTAGCAGGTAGTCGTGGCCATTCTCCAAGTGAAAGGTGTGAAAGGTGAAGAATACACCTGCAGCGTGAGGAGGGAAAATAAAAAACCAAACACAACAGGGGAGCACCCCACTTAGCAGGCAATCCATTTACAGGTCCACCACCACTGCACCAAATCAACAGGATGGGCATAGGTATTCGACTCCAGGACTTCAATGAACAGCAGCTTAACTGAGAAGACAAAAAGGAAACTGAAAAGTCTAGGAGGCAGAGGAGATAAAGAGCAGGATAAGGGTACAGAGGATAGTGCCTGAGTTCGACAAGACGGATCAGGGTTTTCCATTCATGCCCCACTATCATGAAGGGCGCAGGGTACAATATACCCCTAACCATCAGAGCTCAGACATGGGTTGTCACTGAAGCCAAGGGCAATACATTTATATGGATAATCACAGGATCAAGAGTGCAAATTGAAAAGGATCACAAGGATAAGAGGAGGATCAAGTGTGTCAAAAGGGATCCGAACACAGGTACTTAAGGGCATCGGGCTGACCTCTTAACACATGGGAGTTAGGAAGGTGCATTCACTGGGAACAAGTTATCTCCCAAGTGCCAACGGTAGGAAGTGCTCTGAAGCAGCTAGTGCTGAGCAGTGATGGGGAGAGAGGATGGTAGACTAGATGAAGCTTGGTCTGATCTGCCACGGTAAACCCTGTGAGCAAGAAAGAGCTTGCATTTTTAGCCTGACAGCATTTTGCCAAAACCATCATTAAAACCAATATTGCTAGCAATTACTACTATTAACAAGAAAAAATAATTAAAAGAATAAAACAATAATTGCATTAAAATCATTAAAGTATGATATGACCAGAAAAAAAAAAAGAATGAAAAGAAAGCTCTTCTCCCCCCTCCTGAAACTAGATTTCAATATTTTAAACAAGCTGGAAGGGTCTGACCTCACTTCATTTGTTATGGCTCTAGAAGCAGTGATGGATTACTTAAAACCTCACTCTCACCTACGCACTCATAAAATAGCAGCTATTTCTAACTTCCACAGAAGCTTCCAGCTGGGTGATTTCCACACTGGAATTCAAACACAATCAGACACCCTTGTTTTAAGCCAAAAGATCTGCTGCAGCAAAAAAAAAAAAAAAAAAAAAAAGGGCAGCACCCATTTGGGAAAAAAAAAAAAAAATGGAAGCAGCCTTTTGGGGAAAAAAAAAAAAAAATGGAAGCAGCCTTTTGGGGAAAAAAAAAAAAAAATGGAAGCAGCCTTTTGGGGAAAAAAAAAAAAAAATGGAAGCAGCCTTTTGGGGAAAAAAAAAAAAAAAGGGCAGCACCCATTTGGGCAAAAAAAAAAAAAAAAAAAAAAAAAATGGCAGCAGCCATTTGTGCAGAAAAAAGAAAACAAAAGCAAGCAGATCCTGAATCATGGACCCTGCCATGCAGCCTTCAAATGAAGTTAAACTGCAACAACACCTAGGAATGGAATGATTCCTTTGCATTTATAGGGCTACTTTCATCCAAAGCTTTTGATGCACTTTCCACTTATTAAGGGGCAGACTGCAACACCCTAACTCACACTGACTTCTACTTTATCCTATTCACCACCCTACCAAAATCTTGCAGAGGAAGACACTATTCCAGGGGACAAGGAATATCACAATCTGGACCTATTATGGCCAGAGCATAATGTCCTTCTCTGTACAAGCAACGCTCTGCAGCACTACCGATTTAAAGTACAAGGAAACCAAGAAAAGTCAGCAACCTATGACATGTCAGATTGGATCATACCCTAGGTCAGGGGTGGACAAAATGCAGCCTGGGGGTCAGATGCAGCCTGCCAGGCCACGCTATTCAGCCCATGGGGCCCCTAAAAAGTTTAGAAAATTTATATTTATGTGCTCCTGGCTGCCTATCGTGCGGCCCTCGACGGCTTGCAAAAGCTCAGCAAGTGGCCCTCTGCCCAAAATAATTGCTTGCCCCTGCCCTAGGTCCATCTACTCTGCAGTGCTCAGATCCTGTTGCTTCAATTATGACTATTCTGAATACTCTCAGTATCCATGGAAGGAACCAATCCCTTTTTGATAGTTCATTGTTCACCTGTCAGTAGAATAAAAACACTTAAGCATCAGGAACAGAGGATGCATGGGACTGGTAAAGGGGATTTCACCGGTAAGTCACTCACTCAGCTGCAATGTGGGAGCTGGAACATCTCAGTTGTGTGTCAAGCCCTGCCACTTGGCCTCTTCTTCACTAAACCTTGGTGATCCTCAACTTCCCAAATGGAACCACTTGTGTGAGTAACTGCTCACCAACAAGTGAATAAAGGGATCACACTTTATCTGATAAGCATTACAATCCCCTTGTAGGAAAAGGAAATATTGGCTCAGTCTGGGCACAAACATTTTAGTCATTTTTTTTCCCCATGAAGTCATCAGGATGACTGACATGGCTAAATGGTTCCAAACTTTTATCTTTCCAACCAGTGCTATGACTAGTTGGAAACAGCTGTAACAGATTTCCGGTTGAAAATGAGATGGGGTGAAATGAATAAAAATGTTTGCACTTGATTTTCCCCTTTTTCGACCAGCTGTAGAATTAAGTCACCATTTTACAGAAAGCACAGCGTATCTAAGGCATGGGGGAGTGATAGGCTCATGCAATGCCACACCATACGTGAGCTAATAGTAGACTCCAGATTCCCTGGATTTATCGGTTCTACCGTCTGGACCACACCTGCCCTCAGAGCAAGGAAATGGACCCGGGAGTCCTACCTCTTCCTCCTCTGCTTTCAAATTCACTCCTTCTTCCCTGGTTCATCTATAACAAGCAGAGCCAGTGAACAGCATTATCCCTATAGCAGAAAGGGCTGACTCTGAACTCATTTTAAACGATTTGCAACTGTGACTAAACTTTTGCTCAGCTCAGGAAATTCACTGCAGCACAAAATGTCTTGATACGAAAGCAAGCCTCCTTTTTTTACTTAATTGGGGCAAAAGAAATCCCTTTGGTCAGCTTCAAGTCACCAGATTAAAAAGCAAGGGTCCTTCCTTTTTTTTTTTTTAGCAGTTAAATATCTTTAAAAAATCATGTACCCATTAGCCCATAATATAAATGACTGTTTATGGGCCCATGAAAAAGGGTATTTTAACAGCCAAATTACTTCATTTTGGAAACTGGTATAGTGCTCATGGGCAGTAAGTAGAACAACATTTCATAAGGTCAGGGAGCAGATGACTTGCGAGATTGGTTTTTGTGATGCAGAACTTTTACCAAGAAGGTCGTTGGCTTGGAAAGGCACACGGTCCAACGGACTGGGAGTCGGGACTCTTTGGTCCCTTTCCCAGCTCTGCCGCAGATTTGGAAATGGCTTCACTTCTGCGTGCCTCTGCTTTCCCAGTTGCAAAGTGGCATAATACACAGTGCTCAAGGTCTACAGAAAAAGTCACCATAGAAGAGCCAGGCCCAGTGAGAACAACCAAACGCCTACACATGGCATCTGTCCTGCGGCCAGTTAGAGGACTTGTTTCCTTGTGCTGGTTCTGCAAGGTGGTCATTACTATCACACTTGGACCTGAGTGAATACTTTTTTGGCAGTCTCAACATGGAGACCCAAAGAAAAAGGGGGACATAAGCATCTGACTGAAAGAAAGACCTGGCATGACACTCTTCCCAGCTCTATCCACCGAGCTGTGAGTTGTCAAAATGTGACAGTAGATTGTGTAGAGGTTTAAAAAATGGCTGCATGTGTTACTCTGATGGGGTCCAAATATACCCAGACCCTCAGCTAAACTACTTGACCTCACTTTTCTAAGGAGAACCAGTGTGTACATGTGGGAACGGTGACCTGTCCCAAATGCCATGCTCTTGTAGTGCCAAAATGAGTTGTCTCTCAAGGTCAACCCTGCACAACTCCCCTCTCATCCCTTCCAGGAAACAGTTAACAATGAGGATCTTCAAATGTTTCTGGGCATCACCTCATAAAGGTGAATGGATCAGTTCACACCTCTTTTGTTCCAGGATCTCTGCAGGGATTATACCGGGTTCAAAGGTCTGAAGTTAGAGACTGACTTTCTTTAAAAATGCAAGCTGAGAATAAGAATGCAGCTTCAAAAGACATGCCGGCAAGGCACACGGGCATGTTTTATGTCCTCACCTGCCTAGATCACAGCTGGCCCATATAAACATGGTTTCTCCCTATCTAAGATAGCCCTGATTAGCAGGAAGCACAGCAGTGTATTGGATGCCCTTGGAGAAGCAAGGGCAAGGCTTTTAGAGGGAAGCTGCTGAGAACAATATTGAAGACAGCAAGAATAGCACCTGTTTTTGTAGGGCCTGAACATGACCTTAAGACTCAGTCACTTTTCATCAATGCTTGCATTTATGGCTGGTGCAACTGTTTGCTCAGGCATGAGCTGTAAAATGACACAGCATCCTGGTTTACACAAGCAGGTCTGTCAAGAGCAAATGTTTTATAATGCACGGTTGGGGGGGAAATAGCATCACATCATTCCACGGCAGAGTGGAAGAGCTAAGCTTGGATGTACTTAGGTATGGGGAATAGTGTTCCATTTCAAAGGAGACATTGTTATATTAAAAAACCTCTCAGTGATCAGATACAGTAAGATCCTTGATATTCAGATTAGAATGCATCAACCTTATGACAGACTGGAAGATCAAGGCTTTTTGCAGGAGACGTGAGCAGGAAGAATGAGACTGCGGGTAAGCCCCAGGCAATGCGCAAGTGAAAGCAGCCAGCGGACAGGAGGAGGAGAAAGGATCGATAAGTCAATTAAGACTTGCCCATCATAAATCTTTCATTAGAGTCAAAGCTAATCTAAGAGAGCATTTGAGAGGGAAGGCGAGGGTCTTGCTCTAAAGGACCTGGTGCAGGCTGGACAGGGACGTGGGAAAGGGGTGCTTGGAGCAAGAAGAATAAAGAGCTGCTACATGAACAGCAAAGTTAAGAGCTTAGTGCTTGCAAGAGAGGGCAAACCCACTGGAGCGTAGCACATGCAGGACATGGGCAAGCTGCCTGGGACTGTGCTGGAGCCCTGACCCAAGAGCAGCAGGTTGGGGTGGGGAATCCCAGTTTCGTTTCCATTAAACCTTCAGTCTCTCCACTGAGATGGCCAACATGGAGGATATATCATCCAGTTGAAATGCTAGCTGCTCAGCTGGGCACTTGCAGAGGTTAACTCTGCTCTGCTGAAGTCAATGGGAGTTTCACTGCTGACTTCATCGAGACTGGAAGCAAGCTGTAAGAAATTAAATTTCCAAGCTGCTCTCAATAACCCAGACCTTGGCCAAAAATGAGGATTCACCTCATACTGGAGGAAAAACAGAGAATGAAAACAAGAAAAGAAAGAGAAAAGGAAAGAACAGAACCAAGATAGAATAAAGCAAGTTGGGAAGACAAATGAGAGTGGGTGGGCAATGCTCACTCTCAAACCTGGAGAGAAATCAAGGCAATAAGCACAGCCAGGATCTTGAGATCAAAGTAGCTCCTGTTGCAACAGGAAGAGGCGTGCAAAAACATTGAGAAAGCCATTGGAAATGGGAAGATGGAGAGTCTGGGAATCAAAGTGTGGCAACATTAGGTACAAAATATCAGTCCTGGATTAGAAAGTTCAAGAGCAAAAGGAATGAGCTATGGAGCACAGAGAAAACCCACCTGCTTAGCATCTCAGAGGTTGAACCTGCCCAGCGACCCAATGCAAAGCTTCAGAAAATATAATGTATTGCACCCACCAGGGCCAACGAGCCTCGCACGGACTGGCAAAGTAAGCTCTAACAGATTCACAACTCAATAGGTGGAGACTCCACCAGTTCCCAGCTGCCAGTGCCACCGGTCCAACAACAGGACAATGAAAACTGCGTCAGGCCTGATCCTGGAACTGAAGAGGAAGCTGGACTGAGATGCCCTGGCAGAGGTTAAAGCCTGAAACAGCAAGGTCTGGATAGAGATTCCTTGCAGCTCTGCCAGCGTCTCTCAGCACTGGGATCCCCCAGTGAATGCCTAGACTGAAATATTCTTGGGGGCTTTGTATGAGGACTCAGGGCTGGACGTTGGAATTGGTATTCCTGCATTGGTAGAGCTGTGTGTAGAAGGGGCCCCGAGCTAGAATAACTCAGGGCACTGTGAGGTGCATGAGCAAGTACACAAGAGCTGCAAAAGGCAAACTGACCCCACACCTCTTGTTAATACACCGCAGTGACTAGTCTTCTGTCTTTAATGAGCACCAAAGTCTCACCGCAATTTGAAATGAAGGGGAGCTCAGAGAGGAACATGTTACAATGCACGAAATCCTGCAGGACAGATGCACCTCCCTTGAGGCTGCAAAGAGGCAACGGGGCAGAATTTGGTCTGGCTCCTGTAATCCTCCTCTGTTCCCACCAGGCCACATTCATCCCATCTCCATCTCTGTTGCTCGCTCCTGACATCAGTTTGTTGTATTGCTTCTTACACAAAGTAGGAGAGAGGTTACTGAACAAGGCCGGTGGATCTTGTAATGCGTTCGCCTGTAATTTAATGCAGCTGGGACCAGTCTGATGCAGTTCATTAACAAGGCAGAAAGCTCAGCTTCAATACAATCAGAACACATCTACAACACATTGTAGTCTGGTGCCTGGCTACATCTCATCTCCTTTCGGAAAGCATTAGATAAAAGGCGATCTTTGTACGTGCCCCTCTTTCATTATCCTGCTAAATAAACAGAGCTCCTCTGAACTCCAGGAACAAGGGAGAAGAGGACTTTTTGACATGACAGTTGGCTTGGTGCCAACTGATTTTAATTGCACGATGTCCTCTGTTTAACTGCTCTTTTCCCAGGGCACCCTTAATTGGGTTTTGCATTTTCCTGCGAGCATGGCTGCATCGCTTGATCCTGTCTCACCCGGGATGCAGCAGAAATATCGAAAGGGTGACTCGGCAGAGTGGAGGAATCGAGAACCAAACTTCTGAGTCACACCGCGGACAACTGGTGACACCTGGATATGCAGATGGATGCTTGAACAAGGAGAGAGAGTCCAATCCATGCTAGCGTGTATTTCCAGTTGGCTGGTGATAATTACAAAGGGAAGATCCTAGCCACGGACAAGACAATGGGGGAAAATAAACTCATATTCTTACTAACATGAACAGTGGCTTCCCGCTAGCCTACAGACCCTTTTTATGCTAGGATTGATGTCCTTTCAATTTTCCTGCAACGGTGGGAAGTCTGATGTAGGCAAAGTGCTCGAGGGTCGTAGCATTTTAAGTACCACGGGTGGATTTTCAGGAGACCAGATGGCTGTATTTTCTGATACGCAGCAAAACATTTTCCTAAGAGCCCAACTCCAGTAAGGGACCAGCTTTTCAGAAGATCTCAGCCCCATCACCAATGGAGCTGAGCTCTGTGGACAACCTGCCATCACGCCTTCTTACCTTGGATAAAGAGCTAGCAGCCACCTGCATTTGTGAGCTGGCTGTAGCAGCAATGGGACACTTCTGGAGAAGAAAAAAGGCAGACAGACTAGCATCCATACAGCTCCACTGCTCGCACACAAAGTTTGCGTTGAAGCTCCCCATATGTGGTTAAAAGACATTCCTTTGATGTTAGGGAAAAATAAAGTGCACACACCATCTGAATTGTATTTTATAAGAGGGTATCAGTTCTCTATGTTGTGCATCAGCTTAGCAACAGGATAATATGTCTCATCAGAAGCGCTGAATCCAAGGCAGAGTGGATTAATGAAGAGTGGATTGCCTCTACTCAACAAAATACTTTTCTCAGCATGTGAAAGTTCCCTTAATGCACTTGTGCTTTTCGCTGACAAGTTTATATGCTTTCATAAAAACAGGCATCACAAAATTGGCAGATGATAACTCCTATCGTATTGCTGTGTGGTATAACTAAAAAGACAGGGTTATTTGAGAAAGCATAAAACTGTATACGGAATATAAACTGGTCAAGCTGAACCTTAGGCAGGTAGGGACGGGCTTAGGAAGAAATCTTCCCTTGATGGCAATGAATTCTTTAATGGCCTGTTATGGAGTTTCTTGCAATTCTTCTGAAACACTTGGGACTGGCCAGATCCAGTCTAGCAGTTCACATGTTCTTAATTAGAGGGTCTCTCTGATCTACAAAACTGGGGAAGGTGCAGGGAGCTGATCAGCTGCATCTCAGATTCATGCAACAGGAGGATGATACTTAATGCACTGTTGTGAAGCACTTGGATTCTTACAGGCGAAAGTGCCACGTACACACATGTGAAATACTGTTGCTATTATGGCAGCAGCAGTCCTAGCTGGCTTGACTTTCTTTGGTCATTTGCCATCAGCCATTAACGTACAAAAAGCAAGAAACAGGAGCAAAATGAAGACTTAATGCTCCGTTTCAGGTGCCTGTAAACCCTGTGTCGCTCCCTGACCCTGTGGAGTGGGGGATGTCCGACATAATCCGATTGCTCGTGATGCAATCTCAGGAAGTCAACCTGAGAATGGGGGGCAGCTGCTTGTCAAGTGGTACTGGGAATCAAGGGGTAGAGAGATTGATTCCTGGCTGCCATGTCAGTAAGAGGAAAAAGACTGAATAATATCCATAAGGGAATGGCTGAATGCAAAGCAGTCTGAATCAAAACCATGGTCATGCTTGGTCTTCCTGCAGTGCATTTCCTCTGAAGACCTCAAGATGCTTTCAAAAAAGGTGGCTATACTTTTTGCTCTGTTTTTAACAGGTGGCTACACTGGGGCAACAGGGGATTAGACTAATTAGCCCAAGTTCATGCAGGACCCAGGAGTCCTAGCTCCCAGTCCCCTCTTGTAAGCATCAGACACCACTGCTGCCTCCTCAGACACAGTGGTATATCAGTAGTTGCTGAGCAAGTGCCTTTGTAAGGATGTGGAAGTGGGACTATCCTTGCTGTCTTCACCAGGACGGGACTGACCAGGAAAGCTCAGCAGAGGAGTTGGACCCTCCGCAACTCGGATAGGTTTGGATATAGCATTCTGCTTCAGGCAGTTTGTGAAACCAGTCTCCAATGCAAAAAATGAGTGGCACGTAGTGGTATTTGTGGGATACCCTGCTCTCTGTTGCAAGCCAACCTTTACGTGGGGCACCATCCTGTTCACTCCCCCACACAGCATCTCCCTCACTCCCCTCCTTCCCCAATTTAAAACTGTCTCACCTTTCCCATGAGAAGTCTCTATGGTCCAAGTGCAGTTCAAGTTATTTGGGTAGAAATCAGGGAAACCTGGAGATAAGATGGTGCCACTGGAGCCACGAATGTAACCTCCACAGAGAGCTGTAAAAATCAAGAACAAAATAATAAAATAAAATAACCCCTCCCCGAACTCCCTGGATTAACCGGGAGGAAGGACAGATGTTACACAAGGCTTCGCTGGGGAACTGGAGGCAATGCAGGGTCTAATGAAAACTGGCCTTTGCATTCTATGCTTTCCCAGAATAAAAGAGCATGGGGGGCACCTGGATGAAACCCCAACTGAAAACAGTTCAGAGGTTTAAGGCAAGCAACTCTCAAAGCAGCACGCAGACAGCCGACAGCACTTCAGAGGAGCTACACAGACCAACTAGTTTTATGACCAATGGCCAAGTACTAACACCATGCAGACTGAGCTCACTCAGGGACTGAACCATATTACAGATGAGGCACATAGAAAAGGCAGTATGGGAAAGGATGCCTTCTGTTCTCTCACTTTTGGGGTTCAGTGGAGACCTATTATCTCCAGGGCTATGAACTGGACACCTTTGATGCATCCCAAATTCAACGGACAACTTTCTACAGCTGGGGGGCTATTTGTCCCTGGTAAAAGCCGACACCCCTTCATCCCATAGAAAGCTCTTGTTCATGAAACCAGAAAGAAGGTACCCAGAATACGGGCTGTTAAAACACCAACCATCACTGCTCCAGGGACCTCCAGTAATTGTGGTAAAAACCTGCGCTGGGAAAAAGGAACGCCACCGGGTTGTAATTGCTGCCTTGAATACCTGCGGGACCTGCCGCGATATCCTCGAGTGAGACCAGGAGGCACTGCAGTATGGCAGTTGCTGCAGAGCTTTTAATGGCCCTGACTGTGCACCAAAATCATCCTGCCTTGCCTGGGGTATTAGCCATGAGATTCAAGTCAGCCCGGGATGTGGTGCTGATTGTTCACTGCCCTCGCTTCCTCTCCTGAAGATATTCTCCTCTCAAACACTTACCCTCGCAGCTTGGTAGAGGCCTGCTCCACTGGAAGTTCGGCTCACACTCCAGGGCTTCATTGTCGCTCAGGGTGTACCCCGAGTCACAGCTGAATGTCACCAGTGCTCCAACATAGAAATCATTCCCGTGGCGTTGTCCGTTCACAGGAATCCCAGGGTCCAAACAATGGTCGGACTGGAGCTTCACAGCTGCGGCAAACAAACCATCAGACTTCCAGCAGGGACAACCAGCCCCATAAATCATGTGCCAGCTGCTCAGGGAGGCAAGCATTCATCAGGAACTTTTACATAGCTCTCATATCATCTAAGAAATACAGGCAAGACCTGGGGTGGCTCTGGTTACATTCACCAGCTCCGGCTCAGTCATGGATTGGGAAGCACAAGGACATCAGTCTTCAGCCCATGAAGTGGGGAGGTTTGGTGTCACAGGGCAATTCAGGAGTATCAGTGAAAGGGCTGTGCTGTATGCAAGACACCCAGGATGGGAGGAATCACTTGGAAGAGGGCAGGGGGCTGCCAAGATATGGCCCACAGGGCTCTGGCAGATGCTGCCTTAGGACTGAAGATTACCCAGAGAAATCCCATGGCTGCATTGGAGAAGACTTGAGTTTTGGAACAGAAACTGTGGAAACTCCTTGGAAATTTTCAAGAGCAGATTAGACAGACACTTGGCTGGGATCATTTAGCCAGGGATGATTCTGCCTAGAGCAGGGGGCTGGACTATGAACTTGTGAGGTCCCTTCCACCTGACTTCCCTATGGTCCTATGATCCCTCTCACACCTTTGATTTAATCGGAAAGCGGGATTCTCTGTTAACTTTGTTCTATTTTGGTGCTTGCATCTACTTTGGTATATCCAATCAACCTGTTGAAAAGGGAGGGCATTGAACAGTTCACTGATGGAGGTGGTGAGTGAAAAAATCCACAGGCATCATGCTGGGATTATTTATTCAAGGCTGTTAGGTCCCAGATGGACAGGAAAATTACATTTATTTTTTGTTGTCGCATTTTTGTCTCTGAATTGCATTTGCCTGCATGGGTATGGGATTCATAGAAAAATGTAATTATTTACACTGAGAACTACTGATATGCCACACAAATCATAGAACCATAGTAAAATAGATCTGAAAGGGACTTCAGGGGGTCACAGCGACTCCAACCTCCTGCTCAAAGCAAGATCACATCTGTCTAAATCATTCCAGACAAGGATTTTTGGAGCCTGTTGTTAAAGACTTCCACCATGTCCCTAGGTAACCCATTCCAGTGTTTCCAGTGAAGAAAGATGGCTGGTTAGAAAGACTCCCAAAGAAGCAATGGCAAATGACCGACTTGTATAGATAGCATCTGAAAACAGAGCTTGCCTGTAAGATCAATGATTTCACTCAATCGATGGCTACAGAAATACAACTGCGCTGGACATGTTAACTCAGTCAAGTAACAGCCATCACCTAATAATCACAATGCTTAACAAACATGATTTCCTCCCTATAAAGCAAGCCTCAGAGGCCCCACTGGACTATTTTATTGACTGCAGAGGTGCCATTGCAACATTAGCCGCTTGTGAGAATCTCCATTTATCCTATCTCCCAGGCTATGGCTCTGCTGATTTTATCCCATCACCTTGGGAACAATGGAAGGAGGAAGTCAGATCCGCTTCTTCTAAAATAATTCTATTCTGCAGACATTTCTAGTTGTTAAGGAAAAAAAAATCAATAATTATGATCATAACATAGAGGCTGTTATTGGCTCATAATAGTTCCAAGGCCTCAAAACACTTGACAGTAATAGTGTTAACTGCATGGCCAAGGGGAAAAGAATTGCCAATGGGCCTTTGACTGAATCCTTTGTGCTGCTGGAGAGGGCATAATTATTGGAGGTTGCACTTACTTTCATATCGGATCTGAAAGCCGATGTCGGAGTGGCTTTTGTCGGTGGTGAAGAGGAGGTAGAGGTAGTTGCTTGTGCTAATGAGGAACTGGGGCACTTGAGTTCCATCATATACACCTATCAGTGGGGAAGAGTACGACCTGCCGTCTCGCACCTCCAGGGTGTCGTAGTTCACTTCGGTCTTAAACCTGCCATGGACATAAGAATATATATCAGTGAAAAAAAAAAACTTTAAAAATCTTTCCGTTATGTTTCTGAAGAAGGCTGTAATTACAAGCGGGCAGCTAATACACTGGACTGCGAATATTTAGGTCTGTTCTCAGTTCTATCAGAGGCCTGACCTGTGACCTCCTAATTCTGATTTCACCTTGCTTTAGGTCACGTAGGCAATCTGTAGGTTAGAACAGAGAACTGGATTTGGGTTCAAGTCCCTGGAAATTGTCCACAAGCAGTATGATATTTTTCCTCTCATTTTTGCTCATTTTTATCTTAGTGAAAGGCGATCTGAGTGCAGTATTGGAAGACGGAAGCCCAAGAGTGCAAATAAGACTGAATCCATCTGCAGATTGAACTGCAGTGAGAATTAGTTGAAGGAGGATCAACTGAGAAAAAAGTTAAAAATTCCACTTAAAAACAAGTTACACACACACACACACACACACACACACACACACACACACACACACACACACACACACACACACACACACACATATAGATATACATCTATATATATCTATATCTATAGATATCTGTATCTATATCTATAGAGCTAGCCATCTATATATCTATCTATATACATCTATGTATCTACAGGTATATATAGATAGATACAGATAGATACGTCTTGATCTTTATACGAATTGAAACAAAAGCAGAAAATAAACAGCAATTTTCAGGCAGCTCAACAGTTGGTTAAATAAACAGAGGGAAATATTGTACCATGCATTGCTTCTATTTTTTATTCTGGATTGTTATATGAATGTTGGGAAAAAAAATGACTGGCTGTAGCACAAAGCTGTAAATGCATGCCATTATTCAGTCCTGCGTATAAGCCCTGATACAGCAGCCATTGAGGCTGGTGAAAATCCGTGCAGTGACTTTGGACCCATACAAAATATTGATTGAAAGGAAACGACGTTGTTATTTTTATCTGCAATGACTACCTGTCAAATGTAATTTTGATGGGATATCCTGGTTGAGCCTCTATGACCCACACGCAGTTTAGAGAGTCCTTGTAGAAACCAGGCCAGCCTGGGGACAGGATCATTCCACTCAGAGAAGTCAGGTGCCCACCGCACGGAGCTAGGAAAAGATGACATGGAAATCAGGTGAAAGGTATCAGAAAACAGACAGGCACTTTCAATTTAAATTGAGGGGAAAAAATGGCAAAAGGGTCAATGTGCCCATTAATGCAACACAGGGGACTGCAAGGAATGCCTGTTTCACTCAGGTGCTATTGATTCTTTTATTACAAATAATTAAAAACCGGATGAAGTCATGCAAACCAGGAAGAAACTGCTACATCCAATGAATATTAGAAATGCAGCAAATAACTCCTGAATCTATAGGACAGACAACAACCCTATGTCTGCTACATCCTATCTGGGACTTCATGGTCTGCCTAAGCAACAGAATATACGAGTCTACCTGGAACCCAGAGCCATAAGCAACCACAGGACTATGGTATCTCTTTAAGGCTGCTGGTCTTGCCCTGTTGGCCCTCAGTGGAGCTCTGGGAGGTACCAAAGAACTAAAGCAGTGGAGGAAAATACACTATTGATCACTCCTGGACACAGAATATTTGCTGGGGAAAATCTAATAGTCCTAACTGGCTGGAATGCATTCTCCCATAAGCAACTAAATAGGTTAGAAAATGCAGCTAATCCAGGGGTAGGCAAAATGTGGCCCATGGGCTGGATGCAGCCCACCAGGCCATTCTGTCCAGCCCACGGGGCCCCTAACAAATTTAGAAAATTAATATTAATCTGCCCTGGGCTGTCTGTCATGCGGCCCTCGATGGCTTGCCAAAACTCAGTAAGCGGCCCTCTGCCTGAAATAATTGCCCACCCCTAACTAATCCTACGTGTTTCTGAGTATCCTTGGGGGGATTTGGTGGCAGCTTACAAATATATCAGGAGAGAGCATCAGGGGCTAAGTGAATGCACACCTTCCTGGGGTGATTTGACCCCAGCAGTCTTTCCTGGACAGAGCAGCAAGGCTGGACCTGCTGATCTCACAAGGTCCCTTCCAGCCCTAAATTACTGTGGATACTTTGCTTGGTGTTTCACTGGTATAATTAGACATCTTAGCACCTCAAGTCCCATTCAGCTAATGGACGCATTGGTATCTAGACTGGCATATCAGTATGTAGACCAGCAGTGTTTGTACTTTATTTTCACAGTAAGTTTAGGGCTTGTGAAAGTCCATATGCTGGGAGCCTGAAGACTTCTGCTTAATTTCGTTGCTCCAGAATGCCTCCTAATTCCAGTCTCCATTTCTGTCCTGCCCGGTTCAATCTCTATCAAGAAACAGCGCCCACTGCGGCAGTAGCCCCGAGCTATTCAGGCTCTCTCAAGCCCCTCCTTCATTTTCCAGCTTGCCATCTTTGCAAGCAGAGATGCTCTTTTTCAGATATGTTTTTCTTGCCCATTAATTTTTCAAACTTTAAACAGTATTTTTTAATACAGATACTTTTCCTTTATTTTTTAAAGGGCTAATTATAATTTGCCTTTAATGGAGCACATACTGGAGGGTGAGTCAAAGGCAAGCTGCAAAGATCACAGATAAAGGAACACAAGTTAATAGCATGGGGTTATCAAAGCTTCCAAAGATAAAAGCCAATACAAAGATTACTTTATTTATTTCTCTCCACCAGCTGGAAAAAAATGCAAAGTTAAAGGTTCAAGCTTATGAAGGGAACTGAAATCTTGAACTGGTCTCCAAATTACTTAATTTGTCAGCTGTCTGCAAAAATACAATAATACAAAAAACCCAAACCCATCTCATCCTGAACAATAATCATTCAGGACAGCAAGTACCCTCTTCTCTCTTTAATGGGAAAGACAATAAAGTGGACTATGTATTTTTTGCCGATTGGCATTAAAATGTGGATGGGCAATTACTAAAATTATTTCTCAGTACTACCGGATCTGTAATTCAAACGCCTGTAAATATCATTCTGGCATCTTTTCTCTGAGAACAGAGGGGAAAAGAGGCCTTTTAATTCCTAACGATCTCTTTTCATTTCACTTCCCTTTTCCACACTAGAAACTTTAAAGCACTAGGAGCTGCTTTGAAATCCATGTCAGTCTTTATTTCTTGCTCCTTTTTTACTTTATTTTTGGGTGCAATCACAGACATATTGGCATGGAGCTGTGAACCGCAAAAATATGCAACTCCAGGGCCCTTTTATAAAAGTCTGATGCACTACATTGTCAAAGATACACGGAAGAGTCACACGTATGACTGAATTTCTGTAGCAAGCAATTCATTGCTCTTTTTACTGCAAAGATCTGGACCTTTTACTTTCTTGTATTATTTAAAGAATACATATGAGTGTTGGTCTAAAAAGTCAGGGCTGGAAAAGAAGAGATTCTCCACACTTTCCTTCTTTTTTTTTCTTCTTTTCTTTGCACCCCATGAGAAGACTGGTAACAAAGAACCTTTTGTGATAAGCAGATAAAAGCTTTTTCATTACTGTTATTATTAGACAAACACCTGCTTGCTGTATATGAGATAATAAAAATCCATCATTCATTTGGGAAAAAAGAAGCAAAATTAATTAAATTAATTATTCAATGATTATTGGGTTGTTCCTGAATGTTAAGCACGTGGCACATAGAGATGAGATCCCAGAGCTAGATATACCATATGCGTACCTGTGAAGGTGGGGTTAGAACAGGGGTGAGCAACTATTTTGGGCAGAGGGCCGCTTACTGAGTTTTGGCAAGCCATCGAGGGCCACATGACAGGCAGCCCAGGGCAGATTAATATTAATTTTCTAAACTTTTTAGGGGCCCTGCGGGCTGGACAGAATGGCCTGGTGGGCTGCATCCGACCTGCGGGCCGCATTTTGCCCACCCCTGGGTTAGAAGGCCAGTCTTTCACAGCTCTAAACGGCTTAAATCTTGACTCTGCAAGACACCAAGGATCTTCCCTTAGGATCCAGTGCTGCAAATAATTTTGCATGGATTTGACTTCCACACAGTAAGGCATCCCAGTATATTAACAAGCTGAGCATGTCATTAAACTTGCTTTGCAGGACTGGGACCCAGTAGCTTCTTCATTCTGCCTAGGATGCAGACATGAAAAGATGGCAGCCCTCTCTCCCCACCCTTACCCCTTTCATTTGCAGACACAAAATACATGTAGTTGTGTATTTAGGGTCTGATCCTGCAATTTGCTAAGTGCCGAAATTTTCTAAGCAGTAGGCCTGTGCGAAGCGGCTAGTATTCGCTTCAGATTTGGCTGATTCAGGGGACAGTGATCCGATTCGGTGATTCAAATCATTGTCCCGAATCCATTCGGCCGAATCTGATTGGGAAATTTGGCTGCTGCTGAATCTCTGAATTGCCGAACC
>NW_017729015.1:13132907-13133547 GCF_001723915.1 Gavialis gangeticus | reverse complement strand
CTCAGTGGGTGCTGCTGGGCGGGGGGTGATCCCTGTTGGCCACCACTGCCCCATGCTCTATGGGGGGCTGTGCGTGAGCCCCCTCAACCCCCCCCCTCATTCCCCCAGCCCCCACATGGCTGCCCTGCTCACTGTGGCTCTGGCCCTTTAAGAAAAAAAAACCCAAGAAAAACCCCAGATTCACCACTTCCTACCTGGTGGGGCAGCGGGAAGCCCCTAGGCTGCTGCAGGAGTGGTGAGTCTTAGGGTTTTTCTTAGTTTTCTTTTTTTCTTAAAGGGCCAGAGCTGGGGCGGGCAGGGCAGCCGTGAGGGTGGCTGGGGAAAAGGGGGCTCCTGCAGAGCCCCCCATGCAGCATGGGGCAGTGGGAGGCAGCAGGGATCACCCCCCATCTGGCAGCACCTGGTGAGTGGGGCTTTTTTTTGAAGCACTGGAAGCTCAGGTGGGCAGGGATTAGGGGGGCTGGGGGAGCTGGCAGGGGATGGGGCTGGCAGGGGTCCCCTCCCCTGCCCTCTACTTACCAGCTCCGAGTCCAGTGCCAGCTCCCTGCAGCAGCCACTGGGGACTGCCCGAATCACTGACACTCTCTGAATCTTTTCCGGAGATTTGGAGAGCTTTGAATCGATTCAGACCTTTTAACTG
>NW_017729015.1:13127627-13127907 GCF_001723915.1 Gavialis gangeticus | reverse complement strand
AGACATGAAAAGATGGCAGCCCTCTCTCCCCACCCTTACCCCTTTCATTTGCAGACACAAAATACATGTAGTTGTGTATTTAGGGTCTGATCCTGCAATTTGCTAAGTGCCGAAATTTTCTAAGCAGTAGGCCTGTGCGAAGCGGCTAGTATTCGCTTCAGATTTGGCTGATTCAGGGGACAGTGATCCGATTCGGTGATTCAAATCATTGTCCCGAATCCATTCGGCCGAATCTGATTGGGAAATTTGGCTGCTGCTGAATCTCTGAATTGCCGAACCT
>NW_017729015.1:13118644-13122627 GCF_001723915.1 Gavialis gangeticus | reverse complement strand
CCCCTCCCCTGCCCTCTACTTACCAGCTCCGAGTCCAGTGCCAGCTCCCTGCAGCAGCCACTGGGGACTGCCCGAATCACTGACACTCTCTGAATCTTTTCCGGAGATTTGGAGAGCTTTGAATCGATTCAGACCTTTTAACTGGGTCCTCTGATTTGATTCGGATTTGGAGATTCGGCCACCAAATCGAATCACCACCCAAAGCTTCGCACACCCTAGTGATCAGAGAGTACATAGTACTCCAGGTGTGGTCTTACCTGGCCCTTGCATGATGGCAATTAATATTCTCCTATCTCAGCTTTGCTGAATCAGGGCTTGAGTACTGTTGCAACTATGAGCCCTGATTTTTTCAGTAGCTTCTCCCTGGAGCCAGGCCTCCTCAGCTCCTGGGCAGCCCTTTAACACAGGGTTGGGGGTGGAGAGAAAAACCTGGCATACCTTCACATCTCAGCACCGCATTGTTCCAAACTACATTTCCTTCCTTCAAGATGCAGGTGATGGTTTCTGACCCATGTGTCCGTATGAAGCCTTCGTCACACAGGAAGGAGACAGAGCTGCCCAGTTGAAGGCTGTCACCGAATCTCTTTCCATTGACCGGCACTCCAGGGTCAGGGCATTCATTGTGCCTGAAAGCTGGAAGATGCAAGAAGATGGATGGTGAGCAGCACATTTCTCCCTTTGCTGCTCTAGCCCATGGAGAAAAAGGCTGGTCACATGGAAACCAAAGAGCTAAACATCACTTTGGCTAAAATCAGGTCCCATTTATGCCAGGATAAACCCTTCTATCTTGAGACAAAGTGCAATCATATAGACGTTTGTGTCCATTGTCCTGGAATAAATCCAGAAAAAAATTGTGGTTCAGAGGTAGTAACAATTTATCCCAGGATACTGCAAAGTATATCTTTACAGTTATCGAGGCATTGCACAAATGAGTCAATGGCAGAAAAGCAGTGCTGCATTCAGTCGCTTACTAAACCCCAATTAGAAGGGCCACGTGTGTATGTGCCAATCGCAGGGTATTTTTGTTCCAGGACAAACACAGGCACAATTTGTCCAGGAATAAATGCAATGTATGCTCCTACCCTCACTTGCTTGATCCTGCACCATTAAAGGAATAGGAAGGTTGGCCATTGACACAATGGGAAGAGGGCCAAGGGGACGTAGCTCCCTAAGAGGAGGGATGGTGCAGTCTTTGGAGGACTTACCTAGGACTTGGAAGACCTGAATCCAAGCCTCTCTTCCACAGACTTCCTCTGTGGCTCCTGACAAATCACTGAAGTCCAAATTAAAAAAGGCATTGAGATGCTTTCCTCCACAGTATGTGTCTGAGCACACACTGGAATCAATGAATAGGATTTAAGTCCCTCTAGGGCATGGGAGCAATTTAATTACGGACGAGAAATTATGTCCCATGGCCCTCCATCTTCTGTGCATGCACCTGACGTTTCTCAACCCAGGATAAATATTTAGTTTCCAGTTTTAAGGGAATGGATAAGTCCCTGCACAAGTCAGATCAAGGTTGAAGTCTTAACCACATTGAAATCAGTGGCAAAACTCTTATGGCATCTGTACTGAAGCCAATGGATATGTTGATATCACATGTCGACCAAACTGAGCTACCTTCAACCAACTGAAGCCCCAACATCAATGAAGATATAATGGGGTGGATTTAAAAAAATGGCCTAGACACCTTAGTAATCAACCCAGCTCCCAGGCACTCTGGTACGTGCCAAAACCTATGCCTCCGCACCTTCACTTGCACTGTTACGCAAGCTAGCCAGACTAAAGCTATCTGGATGTACAACTCCATAGGCTGTGGTCGCACATCCAACTGGCCAAGCCGCTTAATTGCTCATTGGTGTAGTTTCTGTGCAGAGTGAAGATGAACCTGCATTGTCCTGATGACATCTACCACCCCTTCCCTCTCAAAAAACCCCAGAAACATCACACTCCACTTAGATGCAAGGCCATTTTATAATCCAGCCCCTACGGTTTTCTGCATTTGCATATTTTTGTGACTGCCATGAAAATACCAAGCCAGAATTTATTTCAAGGCGATTTGGATTCTAGCCTCGCTAATGAATTTCATCCTTCGTGTTCTTTGCGTGGGTATTAGATTCTCCTGTGGGCAGAGGTGGATTCAGACGGTGCATGGCAGCACGGCTGCACCCCCCTTTGCTGTGCTGCGCGTGAGCTCTCGGCATGGGTTCTGCCCCAAACCCCTGCTTTTGCATGACTCCGGGAGCAAAAAGGATGAGTGTTGCTGCTTGTTCCTTCCTTTCCTCTACTACTGAATTTAGTTATTGCAGTTATTCAGCTGAATTCCTTTCTCCAGCTGCTGAATTCCCCAGAAAGAGGGGGAAGGATGAGCAGTAGCAGTGTTCACCCCCCGACCTCCGGAGCAACAGTTACATCTTGTCCCGAGCGGCTGGTTAGCTCACTGCTCACACAGACCTCAAACAGGAGCCTGTGCTGACAAGACACTGAGCTTTGAACTCACCATGCACGTACAACACAGCCAAAGTTGGGAGCTGCACCCCCTGCCCTACTCCTGGATCTGCTCCTGCCTGCGGTCAAGAACCGTTGCAGGGCTTTTTCTGCAGCGATTGACTTACATTCAGGAAAAAAAAAAACACCCTGTTTTGTCTCAAATGGCACCTGAACATGTGAAGTTACCTGATCAGCAGGGTTGGTTTATAATCAGAATAATATAATCAGCCCTTGCAGAGATGCTGTGAGAATACAATTATTAGTATTTATCAGTGAGCAACAAGAAACTCTCATCTTCATTTTTTTTTAAATATTTTAAATGGAACTAGGGCTTTTACAAAACAGTTTTTCATGAAGCTCCAGAAACCTGGTCAGATTAACTTGGGAGGTGCTTGCACGCCAGTGTGCAAAGGGGCTATACACTTCCAGTTAATGACAGAACACAAGAGGATGGAGAGCCAGAGGTTAAATCAAAGGGGTCCCTTAAACCACAGTCTCCGTTTGACTGACACAAGGTGTCTGACCTCACCTGTCACTATTGCTATTATAAAATGACAGAAACAAAGTAATTACCTTTTTACTTGTTGTCAAGTTAAAAGTAAAATTGCATGTAGCCATAGATACAGGGTCCTGTTTACAAGGTTGGCCGTTTCGAGGCATTTAAAAATGGGTACAATTAACCAATCAGAAAGCAATGCTTTAACCTTCACATCCCATCAAGTTTATAATTGTGTCCTGTCTCTTAGCATGCAGTGGAGAGGTTCTTCAGAGGTTTGCAGCATATGCAAACCTACAGCACCCAAGTTAATGGCACGAACGTGCATTTAAGTTAAATGGATTTGTCCAACTGTGTGGCTCAGTGCTCACATTTGTCTGCGGTGTCAAGATGTCTCTTCTCTTGCAAGCTTTTTGGGGCAGGGACTGATGGCTGGTGACAGATTTGGATGCTCCCAGCAACAGCGGGGGAGTGAGTTCTCTGTCCCTTCCAGTCCTGTCACTTTCTAGCACCCAAAACGCTATGGGCATTGGGCCACGTCCAGGGCTCTTGGGTATCCCTGGAGGATGATTATAAAATGGCATCATTTGGATTACAAAATGGTCTTGCAAGGGAAGTAGCAAACACTTGGGGGACTGGACAAGACTAAGAAATGCCCTTCGAATCAATCCCCTGCCACATCAAAAGCTTTGGTGGCATCTTGGTTTCTTCAGTTCTCTGCCTGTAGCACACAGTTGCGCTTCCCTGAGGCCTGAAAGGGCTCATTCCAGCTAAAGTCTTTGGCTTAATGTAGCATATCGGGGGGGAAACTTAATGGCGTGTGGTATGCAGTAGAGCAGACAGAGTGACTGAATGGTCCTTTCTGCTCTTCAACTCCAAGAAGCTACAGGAAACGATCCTGCCTCAAAGCAAAGCTAAGTAGAACCAAATCTGAGCTGAATTCAAATTGGGGCTTTGTATCCTGGGCCCCGTCTCTGCTTTTTTTTTTTTTTTTTTT
>NW_017729015.1:13115919-13118516 GCF_001723915.1 Gavialis gangeticus | reverse complement strand
TTTTTTTTTTTTTTTTTTTTTAATCTTGCCAGCTAATGGGAGAAAAACAAGAGATCATGCACTTGGGAAAGCTGAGTGGCTGGCAATTTAGGAAGGATCCCAGGGGGAGAAAGAGAAGGCCAACTTCTTTGCCGGTGTACATGGGGAAAATTGAATCAGGCAAGAGCTGGATTTGTTTAGAGCAGCTGAACATTTGGTTCAAATGCCTCTTCCTGAAGTGACGGAGATTTGTGGAATTCTCCATCCCAGACACCCATCATGTGCTTCAAGGCACAACCAGGTTGCTGCAGAAATCACCCTCCCAACATCCTGAACAGCAATGAAAAGCAACATTTATGGAGGGCATGGGCACAGTTTCCCCGGAGGTATCAAGCCAAAGCAGGCCACCCTGCCTGCTAAGCCAACAGCCCAATCAGTTGTGGCAAATGATTTCTTAAGCCCTACAATTTTTTTTTTTTCTAGAATAGCTGATTTGCAATCATCAGCTAGAGAGACTATTAATTTAGCTGCACTGCTCACTGCTGTTATAACTTAAGTCGTTTATCATTTCTGCTGAATAGGTTTAATAATGTTCTTTAGAAAATTACAGGATAATGTGAGGGTAAATTGCTATGGCAGCTTGCATTCACTTGAACTTTGAAGGCCTGAATTTGTGTGTTGTCAGATATAGCCGTGTCTATTCCAGTCCTTCGCTGTGTCGCGTGTTCTCCCTCCTTCTACCTTCGCATCGTTGCAAAAGTCAGGGTGCAAGTAGAAAATTATATTCCTAGCCACTGATACAGCACCTTTCAGCCAAAAGAGTGCAAAGCACTTCACAAGTTTCCACCAATTAAAACTCGGTCAGGTAAGTACTCTCATGATCTAGTCGGGGAAACTGAGGCAGGATGCACAGTGACACAGCCAGAGTTGCACAGTGCATCCCCATAGCTCTACTTACCAGTTCTCATCAGTGGAAACTGAGCAAATAATTTTGCTTCTCGGTCCACTCTTCTCACCATTAGACTATACTACCACAGCAGAGAAGAAACCTTTAAGTCCTGACTCCTCACTCATTTTCTGGTCTCAACTGCATCCACCGCAACTCCAAGGAAATCCCCACTAATATTACTAGAGTTACTCCCATTGTGGTCTACCCAAGATGATCAATTGACCTGAAAAGTAGGATTCTGCACTTACTGGTGAAGGTGATGTTGAAGCCCCTTTTCTCCATGGAGTGGTCTGTCTGGAACTCCAGCCTGGCTACGTGACCGCTGCTGGTCAGCGAGGAAGGGATCTGGTTCCCTGAGAAGGTCCCCAGCACGGGGGATTCAGCTGTCCCGCCATCTTTCACAGCTAGGAAATCAAACTGAGGCTCCACATCAAAGTCATTGAAAGCCAAGTGAATCCGGCTCTCGGGCTTAGCTATAATTAACCAAACGCAGTGCAAGCTGCTTCCGTATTCTTCAGGGTAGTTTGGCGAGAGGACAATCCCGGCTGGGGTGGTGAAGTTGAAAAAGCAGGAAACTGCAATGAGAAACCACCATCAATCCAGGCACACCTGGTTCTTACAGCCTGTACTTGCCACATCCCCCTCCCTCCAGGCTACGCTCTCCATGAAAATACAGAATACTTTTTCCTTTGAGACAATTTAATGAGAGAAAAGACCAGTGCTCCATTCACTGCTGGATGTCAGTGATTTATGTATAAGGGGAGGAAGAAACATCATCACTCTACGGTTTGTCCTTGGTTTCAAAAAGTCAATACATTTTCCCATCGGGGATTATATTGTTTTATTTATTCTATTTTTTTTCCTATAATATCTGAAGCTCTGGCACTGTCAGGTTTCACCACTCCTGCAGGGGATGTCACACCACATCTCCAAAGCAGAGACTGGACCTTTTCACACAAGCGCTGTAGGATACAGTGGGATACATCCAGGAAGGGATCCTGTGCCTTGCAAGGTGAATACCCTTGAACAGGACTGAGGACAAGTCTACACTGCTGTCAACAGCGCGACTGCCGCAGCCCAGGGACAGGCGACTGCAGGGGAGCTCAGCAGGGGCTCTTACAACTTAAGTTTGATTAAAGGGCTGGTGTGAACAGAAAGAAATGATTGGTGATTTTATTTGAGCTTTAAATTTATTGAATGCACAAGCAATACCACGGCTTAAGCAAACCCCAAACAGTTGCAGGCCCTTGCAATGATGCATGATGACTTAGCTGATTAGACATTATTGATGGGTTTTGACTGGCCTGGTTTTATTTTTGGCTTGATGACAGCTATTTAAACTTCAGGGTTTTTTTTAAGGCTTTTATGATTTTTTTATAGCGCTTTTTTGTATATTTTGATGTAGTTATGTTCCGGATTTTTACTAATGGCCATTTACAGCAAGTTTTTAAAATTAATTTGTTATTTTTTGTTACCGTTAGCCTCTTTTTTTTTAACCTGCTTTTTATTGGGTTTTGCTTTTTAATTTTATTTTGCCCCCCCTCCCATTTTACAGCTATTTACATTTTGTTTTGCCTACAGCAGTTGTTTACACTATTTTTGTGCTTAATTGCTTTTGTGCACACTTTGCTTGCAGCTAATGGTTTTTGTTTGAAGAAAAGGGGGTGGG
>NW_017729015.1:13045658-13110919 GCF_001723915.1 Gavialis gangeticus | reverse complement strand
GTATATTTTGATGTAGTTATGTTCCGGATTTTTACTAATGGCCATTTACAGCAAGTTTTTAAAATTAATTTGTTATTTTTTGTTACCGTTAGCCTCTTTTTTTTTAACCTGCTTTTTATTGGGTTTTGCTTTTTAATTTTATTTTGCCCCCCCTCCCATTTTACAGCTATTTACATTTTGTTTTGCCTACAGCAGTTGTTTACACTATTTTTGTGCTTAATTGCTTTTGTGCACACTTTGCTTGCAGCTAATGGTTTTTGTTTGAAGAAAAGGAGGTGGGGATGGCATCAATTATGCCAAGGCAGATTTTTAGGCCTACAGGGCTGCAAAGCTGGGTGGGTCTCTTAGTAAATACTCAGGCACCCGACCCATGCTATTGCCAGCTCAGCCATCTTTATATGAGCTGCAATTGCACCTTTGATAATAGTGTAGACATATCCTGAGATGCTTACAAAAATTCTCCCCTTCCTTCAGTCTATACTTAATTCTCCCCTTCCTTCAGGGCAGCAGGTAATTAAAGGCTGCAGGCTGTTACATGTTTGCTTGCTCATTTGTTAACCAAAATGTTTAGCCAGGCTTGCCAATATACAATTCAACAGGGCTCTTTGTATGTGTAACAATACTCCCCCATCTAGCATGTCTGCAGGACAGAGCTGTTGGGGAAAGGGGGCTATGCACTCAATTCACTACTGCAGTGAACCCTGTGCAGTTATTCAAAGTGCTTCAAAATCAATATAAAACCAATGTTCTGGTTTGGTAGCCACTCAGCCATAGGGTAAACCACTGCATAGAGAAGGTCGTGAGAACATGGCACTATGCCTGCATTTTTTTATTTTATTTTTGCAAAGTGCCATACATGCATGCATTGCCTGCAGAACATGTACATGGCAAGCAACGGCCTGCAGATTGGAGAGCACTGGGCAGCTCCCTTCCCATTAAGAATAAATCACTGACTTCCACTGGACTGGGATGGTGTCAAGAAGAGGCATCCAACTGGACTCCCACCCCTGTGAAAATAATGAAATGCAGTTTTATCAGAGGCGTGGGGAATGATGTGTATGAGAAACCCACAGCCTTCAGAGGTGACTGTTTTCAATATATACTGTATTTCAGTTGACAGGGTCCATTAGTTCAAAACTGCAATGCTGCTGTCTAATTGGTACCTGCCCAATGATTTTTACATGTTATATATGTATTGCTTGATCTTTTCCCCCTACCACTTCACCCTTATTAAACTCTATTATTTAAAACACTCTTCATGCTAATTCCTGGCAAGGGGATATAACTCAGAGGGTGAGAGCGATTTTAATTTGGCATTTATATAGTGTTGTGGTCTGATGGTCCCTCTTCCTCCATTGCCTTCCCACTATTATGTGCTTCCTTTATTTTCTGTACATAATCATCTTAGATCAAATAAGATGGACATTACCAGGCATTATTGAGGCTAAAAGCTACAAGCCATTTCCTGCTCCTGATAACAAAGAAAATAGACAGCTAGATTAAAGGGAAAACAAACAAACAGCAAATAAATTCAGGATTCAGCATGAGTAGAAATCTTTATTAAAAGGACGCTGTCTAGAAATTCTGACAACATCTCCTCGTTATAATCTTTCTGGGAATACCTATCTATGAAAAAACAAACATGCTAATGGCATTGAGACCTGTGAGTTACTGCTGCTAGGATATCGGGTAGGCACCTCCTGCAGTCTTATCAAACCAAACAAATAAGTCAATACTTATATAGGACCTACAGGCTTCCCAAACTGCATTGATTCATGCAGCCGTCAACAGCCAGAGAAGCATTACTTGCCTGATGCCTCTACCATTTACGATGCTCATGGGTACATATGACAAGGCAATACACAGAAGGAAGAAGCAGCTTTGCTTTGCTGGAGGGTTGTTGGGGAGGGGAGGGGAGAGGAGAGAAGGGAAGCACGCAGGAGGGCCAAATTAACCTTTGCTAAATGTAAGAGAAACAAATGAAGCCTGCAGGGAAATAAATGCAGTTTTTAATTTTCTCCAAACACACCCACACACCAAAAAATAAAAATAAAAATGACACACTCTAGTGGAGCAGATCTTCATGTACTGTGAATCAAAGCAACGCCACTTAGGGCTTGTCTACATAGGGTGAGTTGCGTGGAATACGGTTTAGGTATAAGCCTTTGCAGAATAACTACTAATCCAAAAGACCAGTAACCACACATCTAGTTTTTTAACTACCCCTCTTAACCAGAGGGGTAGTTAGGTTGTGTGCCATGGCTGGCAGCAGCATCTGGGGCAGCAGAAGCGATGGTGACTAACGTGCTTGTTGCCCCCCTAAACTACCGCCTGGAGCTGGTGCTCCGTATGCCCACCCATAGTTATGCTACTGCTCTTGATTTAGTGCATCTGCCTGGCACTGTGTGTTTTCCAGAATAAGCCCAGGACACTCTGGGCATGTACCCCATTGCACGCTGCCCCTTTGCTGAGCTGTATGCCACCCAGGAAGGTTTCTCAGCGTGCTGCAGGGCACCTACCAAAAGCCACTGCAATTCTGAGACTCGCAAACAAATTAATAAACTCCCATGATGCCTCTCCTCACGTCTCAGGACTGATTTGTTTTTTTCCCAAGCTAATAGGCAGGCAAAGTTCTTTGAGTAGATGGGATATCTTTCATTAGATCAACTGAGTAGTTGAAAAAAAGTTCTTAGCAAGCTTTTGGGAGCAATCACTCTTCTTTGGGCATAGTTCCCAAGCCAATGCCATTTGCAAAACACTAAGTGAACGTTGCTGCAAGTCACAAACTGTATCCTCATGAACTTGCAGCATCCACCACATGTGCATTTGTCATTGTCACCACGTGGTTTTGGGACTTGGCTGCTGTACTGCTGCATTAACTTTAGAAGAGGAGGACGAGGAAATTAAGCAGCTACTTGTGGGTGAAATGTTTCTGAAGCAGCTTCACTTGGTCCTTTCTGGGGCTCAGTGATACAGGCCTGGGATAGCAGCACAATATCAAGATGATGAAGGCTATACTCTCCGTGATCTCTGCAGCAGTGTCTCACTGACATGAGAGCTCCCTTCAGCAAATGTCCCCTGCCATCAGGATGCTCACCATGCTGAATCATGACTGGTCAGCAGCTCATCAATGTTTGTGGATAAATCAGGTGTCAAGGCTGTTGGCATTGAGGGATTGGCTGCTACAAGGAAGAGTCGACGGTTCCAGGGCATTTGTACGCACCACGTTTTTTGCCCTTTCTTGCACTGCAACTGCGTGACTGTTTGCACAAGCAGGATTGTTGGACACTTTGAGAGTCTTTCTGGTGCATTAAACTAAAACTCCTCGGACATAGTTTAGTTTGGCTTGCCGGGAATTAAAGTGTCGCATCCATAGATTTGTTGCATGCAAACACAAAGGCACTCAAAGACGTGTGGCAGGGAGAAGGAGAGTCTACTGTTCAGGGTCATAAAAGGTTTGGCTTGGCACTGTATAGGGGGGTATTTCTGGATTTGTATCGTTGGAGTTCTTCTATTGTACTGAGGCCACTGAGGGAGCCCACATGCCTGTTCTTTCACACTACGCTTCAGAGTTCATCAGCAAGAAGGAATATTTCACCACAGTGCTCCAAGGGTGGATTGAATGGTAACAACACATTAACACAAATGTGACTTGGTCCATGATGCTAGGATCTTTAGAAATGTCTTCTTCAGTGGGAAAAGAAATCCTTGCTCCCAAGACTACAGTGGACCTTACTGGGGTTGCCATTTCCACTGTCATTCTGGGAGACTTGCTTACCTCTGCTCCCCTGGCTCATGAAGCCTTTTCCTGAGATAGGTGGATAGATGCAGAATGACAGTGGGCTATGAGTTTAGAGGCAAGAGGGCAGTGCCTAATGACAAGGCTAGAGGCAGCTGAGCGATTTCTGCCTTGTGTGATTTCTACTTGCTCTGTTTTACAGGAAATCTGAGAGCGCAAGGGAGAGAGATCCTCACTGGGTAGGAGGCAGAAGTATAGAGCCACATGGGATATGCTCAATAGTCAGACAGACAGACTACTTCTCCACACTGCAGGTATTATCAGGCACAGAGTTTGGGAAGCCTACTGTTCCTGCTTTGAGGTCAGGAGTTAAAGTGTCAAAATGAAGGTTTACTACGGTTTTTTTATGTGCCATAGGAGGCTTTTATGAAAGGGCTTTTTATTTTGTGCAAGGCAGGCACATGACTTTACAAAACGAGATTGAATCTTTGTCAATAACTTCCATTACTGAGCACCAAACACCACAAATAATAATAAAAAAAACCCTTTATTGAACACCAGAGTGCTAACTTGAAACCAATAGAGCATAAACTACCATAAAACAACCATGCAGACTTTATGGAATGTAATTGTGCCAATGAGGCACACGCACGTAAAAGTGCTGAGCGCACATATGTGTGCACTGTCCTAGTCACAAGCACCTTCAGGTGCAAGGTTTTTGCCTGCTGTCTTCATCTTGGAGGTAGAAGGGCAGGGAAAGAAGTCAATCCATGTGAAAGTGAGGTCCCAAATGCTCTCTGGTTTCAATGTCTTTGGGTGTAGAGAAGCGAGGGAAGTACACCTTTGATCCCACAGCCTCTGTTGCTCTCTAAAGGCTGCAGGGCTGGGCTGGTGATGTAGTACCAGGCAGGAAGGTTGTATCAGACAGTCTCCAGCAGGTGTGTTGCTCCTGCCTCAGTTCTGGGAGCTGTTCCTGCACATCTCTATCTTCTTCTTGATTCTCTCCCCTCTGCTCAGCCCGCCAGTGGATCTCCCTTCTATACCCTGCAGTCTTCGTATCCCTTCTCTTTTGGGATGCGGACATGCAGACCCCGGATGGTTCATTTCTGCTGTCCCTTTTTCTTGACCCAGATATTTGTCAGGCATTCTGGAGTTGATAACATTTCTGTCGGGGGCGGAAGGGATATCAGATGCAGAAGCTGAGAACAGAACAAGTAGTTATTGTACTAATTCCATCTCCATGGAAACAATGATAAAATACCGCGTTTCCCCCTCACTTCTAGAATAGCTTTCCCATAGTGTCGTCTTAGTCTGGGGTGGCCATGAGGCAGGGTAAGATGCTTTTTTCCACTTTATTTTCTCTTTGCAGAAAACCCAGGACCAACCCTGAGTTGGCAACAGGTTGGGGAGCGGATGAGGTCGCACAGAGGGTGGGTGAATAGTTGCATGTTCCACTTTAGCAAATATATCTTATTAAATGCTTAAGGTGCCTGGCAGCCTCAGGTAATGCTCACACTGTGAAGCAAAGTACTTTGCACATTGTAGTTTCTCTTTTCCTATCTGCTGTTTCAATAAAGATGGCTCCTGTACAATGTGTTAGCTTTTTAACCCCTACAGAACCAGCAACTTGAGTCGGGGACGCTGGGAAGGAGGGCAAGATTAGCAGTGAGCTAGGAGGGAGATGTTTATTTTGGATGTTTCAGAGCAATGAGCACTGTGCAGCTCACATTTCGATGCCCATTTGAGCCTGTGGGGAGAGAATCAATTAAAAGGGAGGGGGCATGTTCAGATGTGGCCAGGGAACATCAATGTGGCCTAAAAATATAAGAGAACTTAAATTCTCCAAGGCAAGTGCTGCTCTAAGCACGAGGGAAGGAGTTTCAGTAAGAGTGAAGCAGCCTTGGCAATGTTGCTAGCTCACATTCACCCGAAATGGCAGTGGCCAGAGGTAGCAAAATGAAAATTTGTTGCACTTACTGGTGGATGTCCACTCCACAACACCCTGATGGTGCATGTCTTTCTTGGGTCCAAACTCTGTCTTCCTCTAGGTTTGCTTCAGAAGGGTTCTTCATGGAAATCTCCTGAGAGCCAGGGCTGGTAGTCTCTTGGGTGCCCAAGGTGCAGTCCACAAGACAGCCCATTTGATGGAGGTCTCACTGGCAAAAATTGGATCCAGCTCACGATAGGAGAGGAAGTTCCTCGGGGAACTATGAAAGGCCTTGTTGCTGCCCTTTATCTACAAGTGGTGCCTTTGTTGCCACACTGGTGCTTGTCTAATGGGTGCTATGATATGGTGGATCTTGCCAGGTTGATAGTCTCGCTCTGTTTTAACAGCAGTTACCTCCTCTTTCCAAGTCGGGAGAAAATGTGCAATCCCTGAGCAGGTCCTTGTGACTCCATAAAATGCGGCTGCTACAATGCAAAGAAGGTTGTGTGACTCTAGATGCGTGTGAGTGCCAATGGGTGCACCTAGCTGCCCTCCGGCATTTAAACAGGGAGATGGCATCTGGTTGACGTGACCTAAAATGAGTCAAGGGCACATAGATAAACCAGCCAGGCTGATCCACATGCGAAGGAAAGGTCAGGAAAGAGCATCAGGGGCTAGGTGAACAAGTATTCACCAAAGTGCCCCAGGGGAAAAACAGGAGCAGTGGCCATAAACTCCTAGAAGAAGGTTTCAGATTGCATACAAGGAAAAACTTCTTCACCGTCTGTGTGACCAGACTCTGGAAGAGACTCCCAGTGGGGATGGTGCAGGCACCTACCCTGGAGATCTTCAAAGGGAGACTGGATGCACACCTTGCTGGGGTTATTTGACCCCAGTCATCTTTCCTGCCCAGAATAGGGGGCTGGACCCGATGATCTCATGAGGTCCCTTCCAGCCCGAAACTTCTGTGAATCTGTGACTGCCAGGAATATCAAGATAATTCACAATACAAATGCAGCCACATGGACCACTAACCCATCCTGGAATGAATTCAATCCACTTTCAGAGTGGGCTACCCAACTGGCACAAATAAGGATGCGTGTTCTGTGGAGAGACATTTTAATCCAAAGAAACACAGGTTAATGCATCCCCCAGCCTTTGTGGACAAGCTGTATATGGCGATATACTGATTTACAACAGGAATAGACTGTGGCTCAGGTCTACCCACTTGCATTGCTGAGAATAGGTGAGAGATGGGTGGGTGTGTGGAAAAGAAGTGTGTGGAGCTATTCTGGTATGCCGGGTGCCTTACGCTGTGCCAGTGATAGAGCCAACATTGGATACAGAGGCCCTGGAGCAGCAGGGAAAACAGGACCGTATGCTGCCAAGTTACAATCTCCCTGGTCTGCTCCAGGGACTGTGCAACTATACGCTGCCTCCCCACGCAGGCTAGCTTGAAGTGAAGGTATGAGCAGATACGTGCAGAAATCAAAGATGCCCCTTTAATAATACTTGCCTCTTGTATGTCTCCGAGCACGTCTCAGTCTTTTAATGCATTTATCCTCACAGCTCTCTTGTGAGGAAAAGCAGTACTCCTATCGCCATACTACAAATGAGCAAAAGAAGCAGACAGAGTCTATGTATCTTTGAATAAGTCTCTGCAGGGACAGGACTCAGCCTTAAGTCTAAAAGCTCCTGAGCTAGTCCTTGACCATCTTTTAATTAGCAAGACATTCAGGTGCCTCAGTACAAATGTCAAGTAACAAAAATCCTGAGAGCCTCCCGCGTGGACCCCCACGTAGCAGAGCCATCAGCGCAGAGAAAAAAAATCTGTTTAAACTATACTGGAACAGGCTAAATATTAGGCGAGACTACCTTGTAAACTGGGACCACCAAGAGACAAGAGGAAGCCCCCTCCTCCCCAAGTCCAGAGGAAAGGTAGGAATGTAACCCAAATGACTTTCCTTTGATCTGGGTGTGGATAAAGGGGCAATAAGTCCATTCACACCGGTGCGAATCCCATGAGGTCAGAGGGGTTAACCCAGATCAAGGCATCAGCATAAACAAAAGCAGAGCTTGGCCCATAAAACGACCTCACAAAATCATGCTGAGCACCCCGTGGTGGTGCTCCCGGCTGTCACGACCTTGCAGAGCTTTTTGGCAAATAAGCATTTTAGAGCCCCATAATTCAGGTGCTCCCCTGCAACTAACAGTGCCGTCTTTAAAGAGGTCTTTTATATGTTAGGTTGAACAGCTCTCAAGGCAGATATAATGCTGGTGCAAGGACATTTGGAAAAAAACAACCAGCCTAAATGGTCCAAGACCTTAATGGTTTGTTGTGGACTTATCAAATTCCACTCTCAAGCACAAAAACAGCCCTGGGGACTCTGAAGGCTGCACTAAGCATTAAAGGTGCTAGATCAGAATGAAGATGAGGAGTTCCAGTATGAAGGCTGAAGTCGAGTTGGAGTGGTGTTGCAGCCATGATACTCCAGGAAAATACTTGATCCCCAAATGCTTGTCCAACAGTTATCCCAACCATACAGTCAGCCAATAAAAGGTGCACCCCCCGCCCCTTTTCCAGCCATTATGAAGAGGAGATGAGACTTGGATTCAGCTGGGTCTGTGCGCACATTACCCCTCTGTAGAGAGATGCTAAGATAGACGACACAACCAGAGTGAGTGCTGATGAGCTGGAAGCTATGCCCCTTCCCTGCTGGAGGGACACTAAATGCAAACACAAAAGTACCACCCAGTTGTTAATGCTCTCTCCAGAAATAGTCTGGTCACCCAATCAGCCACGCAACAGGAACATCCCATCCTGCATGGACTGCAATACGAAATGGCTAGGGAATGCGCAAAGAATGGGTTACAAACAGCACAGGCCCAGGTTGAGCAAAGTATTTAAGAAAGTACCTAAGCACATCCCTTATCAGCATAGCACTTAAAGCACGTACTTACATTTCACCATGTGCTTAAATCCTCCGCTGAAGTGGGGCCGTAACACAGAACAAAGATTGAGGTAAAGTGGCCTGCTTAATTTTAAAAATAGAATGGCTCGACATGGCTACAACTGTGAAACAAGGCTGTTAACAAAAAAGCCACAAATCCCATATGCATATACGGATCACAGTAATCCTTCCTTCGTTTAAATTTGCTTCTCTTATGGAAGTGAAAGAATGGGTCTGAACAGCTCAGGGATCAGTCAGCATTTTACCAATAATTTATTTCTTTGAACGTGACACAGGTCAAGAGTAACCACAGGCCCTAGTGGATACATGCCCATTTAATCCCCCCATGCCCTACTCTGCCCTTCTCCAACATCCTGGCATCACATGCAGTAATAATTAGCATCGTTCTTGGCAATCTTTTGACTGTACAAAGCCAGAACTCGCCTTGATGGTCCCTAGAGATCAGAACTGAGGTGCACTGGTAGGAGTCTTTCAGCTGCCAATTCTTTTTACTGGATTTGTTTGGTGGATAATAGCAAGGCTCTGTTTCTAAAGCTATCGCTCCAGCATCTCTCATCAGAGCATCAGGCAAGAAAAGCAATACACAAGGGCTCAAAAGCTGAAATGACAAATTTCCTATTGCTGCCTCCAAAGCGCTAAAGAAACTGCATCTTTGTGCAGATGAGCCATGGCGATGAGCATCCTCTAAACAATACGCTACAGCAGGGGTCTGCAATCTATGGCCATGGGCTGGGTATAGTGTGCAAAGAAACTGGATGCAGTCTATGGCAGTGGGGATCAACAGCATGTGGCAGCAGGGACACCCTCCCAGCCCTGTACCGCTCATTCCTGCTATAGGTATCTGAGCCTGCCTACAGCATCCAGTGTCCCTGCCCTGGGCTGATGCATCTGTGTTGCCCCACTACTGCCCCACGGTGCCAAATTGGTGTCTCTCCAATGTCACCAGTGATGGAAAATGATGGCGACTGGTGGCGAGGGTAAGCAGAGCAGGGAGAGCTAGGGCACTGCAGCAAAGGTTAGCAGCCCATGGCAATGGCTGGATGCAAGAGGCCTGCCATTCTTAGGGGTTACTGATTAGGCCTGTACAAACAGGGAAGTATTCGATTCAGATTCAGATTCGGTCGGTTTGGAGGACAGTGATTTGATTCGGAGATTCAGATCACTGTCCTGAATCGGCTTTGGAAGATTTGGTGCTGATTCGGAGAGTTTCGGTGATTTGGCCATGGACTATAAAGGGGAATCACTGAAATGCCTATAACTGTCATTTTTTGGTAGATTTGGATGAAAACAGCAGCGATGGTAGCCCCGTCTGAGGGCACAAGGCCTACCAAGGAGATAGGCGCAGGGGTTTCTGGGAAACTGCACCTCAAGCTTCTGCAAGCAAAACTTGTGACATGAGTGATTTTATGTGTGTGTTAAGGTGCAGCAGGATGAAAACAGCAGGGATGGTAGCCTGTAACAGGGGGCCTTCCTGGCGCCAGTTAGATCTCTGCCCACCCACCTGTTTCTGGGCTAGCCACCCGCCCCTCTTTTGCTCAGGCAGAAACAGTTCACAAAAGGGACAGAAAGGCTGCAGACAGACGCTTATATGCTGTTTCTACATCCCTTGCCCAGAGCACTATGATAGGAAGGGGACTCAGAGAAAGATCACAATCACTGGCCAGCTACAGATGTCAGTCTTTCCCCCCCTGCTCCCCCTCCCTCTTCTCAGTTTCTGTTCCCCTGCAAGACGGCCTTTTGAATCGCTGAATCTGCGAATCTTTTTCTGAATCAATTTGGAGGCTCCGAATAGATTCAGAGACTTTTTTTTTTCCCCGATTCAATTCGGATTTGGTGATTTGGCCTCCGAATCAGGCTGAATCTTCTCCGGATTGAAACGGTGACCAAAGCTTTGCACACTCCTGTTACTGATCCCTGAGCCAAGAGAACAGCCTCACCCCTTTCCAGCAGAGAGAAGCGGCTTCCAGGAGTGCCCGATAACCCTACTGGAGGCACAATATTTCATCACCTTTGCGAAGAGCAAGAGTAGATGATAAAGTGGAAACAACTGAGAAGCCCACTACAACAGATCTTACTAGATACCAGGCATAGAGAACCTATGCTGGGGTTAGCAGAAAGAAAAAATGTAGAGAACTTTAAAAAAGCCAAAAATTCAAACGCCTTTAAAAATCCAACTTCTGGTAATACAGTAGAAGTGGTGCTAACTGCTGGCCTGCAGGTCAGATCCAGCCCATGGAGTTGTGGCATCCAACCTGCAGTGCTCCCCATGGGCCTAGAAATGTAAAGGTGGGGGAACAGTGGCAGCATTAATTGCCACGCCATGCTGTCAAATTTCTGGAACCAGGCTGAGCCGTGTGAGCTGGATAATGTGGTTCGTGCCCATGATTGTGTCAGGATGTGGTCGGGCTGATGCACAGGGTCACTAGTCTGTGGTGGGATCCAAATACACAGGGTTGGGCCGGTGCATGGGATCACATCCACAGACTGACCACACACACGGACCCTGTGCAGGATCTGGCCCACAGGGTGCCACTGAAGAAGGGCCCAGATTTTTCATCTCTGGGTGGTTTGCAGCTCACTTAATTTGCAGCAGTTTTGCTGAATTGAACATGAGCTGCTCAGCTGGTTGCTGCAGCTTTTTATTTCAAAGGATATCTTTCTCTCCTTGGCGGCAGCTCACCAGCGTACCATAACTGGAGAAGCAATGCCCTGAAACAAAACCTGCAGCAAACAGCTGGAGCCCTCCAACAGTCCCACACAGCTATTTGCTGTGGCTGACTCTCAACCCCCCATCTTCACAGGGGGCTAAGGAACCTAACCCTCTGAAGAACTGGGGTGAGACTATAAAGGGCATGCCTACACCATGCACCAGGAAGGGGCTGCTCTTAAACAGGCCCCGACAAACCTGCTTCCAGTTGCATGTGCCCCCAGCTGAGGAGCAGCAGTGAAGCTTGAGACAGCTTCCCCGACCTTGGTCCCTGGCGTGCTCCAGGCTAGTCGCTACCCACATCCTGCCTGAGCTGTGCCGAGGACACACTACAGACATGGCCTTGGTGTAAGTATTATGAGAAAGGATGATGTGATCACCTTGTCTGATCTCCTGCTTCATATGGGACATGATGAAATTCCTCCTTGACTTATTGCTTATTTTTTAGAAAAACATCCCATATCTTGCTTTAAACATTTCTACAGATGGAGAATCCACTGCTGCCCTTGAGAAATTATTCTAGTAGCAAACTGCCTTCATTGAGCAAACACGCCCTTATTTCTGGTTTGAATTTGTGCAACATCAGATCTTGTTGTGTGTCCATCTGCTAGATGGAAGGACTCTCTATTAGCAATTTTTACTTCTGCGTGTTACACTTATACTCACTGCACTCACAATGCTGGTGTCTGAGTATTCAAGTAGTGAAACATGTGCTAAGTGCCATCCTAAAGCAGTAAAGTTTGGCCTTTACCAGCAAGGACTATGCCCGGATCATACCACTTAACATATGTTGAGCTAATGGCTGATTGCTCCACAGGGGTAATATAATCTGGGGACTCTGGTACAGTTGAATGGGTTTGGGAGCCCAACAGAGCAGTTTGTCAGTCTCCTACACCCCCATCCACCACCACCATCACCATCATACTGGAGCCAGTTCAAGGCTCCTGTGCAGCGTGGGAGCTGGGACCAGCTCCTGTGCCATGTGTTTTGTTCATGGCTTCCACCCCGCACCCATGCAGTACAGGGGCTGGGACAGGCTCCCACGCTGTACAGGTGTTGCTCCCGGCCTGTGCACTGCACCAGAGCCTTGAGCCAACTCCCACATGGGGGTTGCGTGTCAAATTAAGAGGCAATGCAACCTCTCCACCCCAACTTTCCATACTTCTGTTTATACAACCAATGACCATATTATTCACCATCACATTGGGGGTTCATATCCATTTATTTATTCCGAGTCCTTTTCAGAGTCACCAAGTCCTAGGTTATAACCCCTTGTTTTTTGTTTCTAAATTTGAATCCATACATCAGCAGCGGATAATTATCTGAGGGTTCAAAGGGTTTTGGAAGAGTTACAATTCCCTGCTCCTCGCACCCCAGGCTACAAGGCATAAGCCAATCGCTAACAAGTGGGCAATGCTACCCTAAGCAGCTGGCGCTGGCCTCTGTCAGAGACTGTCACACATTAGTAAGTATACAGACCCAAGGGAATTTAATGTGGCTGTAGGGAAACTAATTTCCACACCACCTCGAAAGTTTGCTCTTGGGCCTTATTTATTCACAAACATTATACTGCTGGTAAAATTAGAGAGGTAAAAGCCCCCTAGGATGGACACATTTATATAAGCATATAAGCTGCATTGCTTAAAGCAACCCAGCTTTGTTCTGCTACCTGTCTGGAAATAAATATATGGATATGGGCACTTTTGTGAGGACATAACTGCATCTACAGCAAACACCAGTGATTTCAATAACTAATTCAAAGTCACACCCACACCAAAATACTTATGCCAGCGGAAACTCCAAGTGAGGATTAGGCCTTCAAGTTCAAGTGAAAGGCTGTAAGTACTGAAGTGCTCAAAAATAGCAGGTACTGTCTATATTATACAGCAGATACCTGATCTGCAGTAGGACTTAAGGCACAAGTTCCAGCTCAAGCACACTTGAGCTTTCAGAAAGTTTGAATCCAGAGCCGAATGTTTTGACCTGCACCTGCCTCTAGTCTGAACATTTTCTAAGATTCAGGCCCACTTGATTGATTTATCTGAGTCAGGGAGAAGATTCAAGTGGTGGAGAGGGAGAGGGAAGAGGCCAATAAACATGTTCATAAAACAAAACATGACATTTTTCTTGGGAAGAAAGATTTTTTTGGAATGTTTGGGGGGGAGGGGTTTTTTTATGGATGCAAAGAGAACTTTGTTTTTTGTTGCAAAATTTTTTCTCCCAATGATGAAAAGATATCAGATTCACCCAAAGAACCTTGTCTGCCAGCAGAAGAGAACTGCATTTACCCACCCCACCCATCCCTACAGAGCGTCTGATCGCGCTGAGTCCAGTAAAAACACTCAGATGCCCTAAAGGAAGAGGAAGAAACATTGTGCCCTATCAGTATTTATTCAACAGATCGCTATTGCCCTCTGGGATCTGGTTTCCAGGGTTCTTTGTTTTCAAAAGAAAATTTCTATCATTTAAAATAAGTGCAGAAAGATTTTTCCTTCTGCCACCGGTACCTCAAAGCACACATTCCTCCAAACTCATTTCCCTGGCAAAGGTTTCCATTTGCTTCCATGAGTCATGGACAGTGAAAGGAGGAAGGAGAGAAAGAATGAAAATAATGACCCACTGACAGGTTAATTTGGAGCTACATGAAAACGTGTCAAGTTATATAAAATTACACGGTGCTGTTGCACATGTTCCTCAGAAGACAGCGCTTGCAGTTTGCTTTACTAGCCTGTAATCCTATATGTATGTATCATGAGGGGTGTGCAAAAGGTCAGCCATGCAGCTTTATATTGGAAAAGAGACCATTTGCGATGGGGAGTTAAGAGTATTCAGCAGGCATAATAGGCCAATGTGGGATTAACAGGGAAGAGTAAGCACCGCCAAGGGGGATGACAGTAATCATGAGAGATAAAACATCAGGTGCACAGAAGGGTGGGAAGGATTAACAAAATCGTTAAACTTCCAGCACAGGAAGGGAATGCAATGCTCTGTAACTGAATGCAAGTTTGGAGCCAAGTTACCGAATGCACAAGCACCATCTAGTTTTCTGGAGGGACAAATTCACAAATGCAGTGACCATCGACAGACACAGATGATTAACTTTGTGCTAATTTATAACATGACTGACCAGGTTTAAAACTTGCAAGAAAAGCATGCTCCACTGTCAGGCTAATGCTAGTTTGCCAAGATAAATGTTTGTCAAGGCAACTATGGATGTAGGATCAGTCATGGGCAATTTCAAGCAATAGACTGGAGAAACTAAAGTTGGGTGGGAAAAAAACCCAAACTTTACAATCCAAGTATTGCCCCAAATTAACTACCCTGGTGAGCTCCAGGACTGGGGCACTTCCAATTTTGCAACTTGATGAAACAAAATAACACAATGTAAATTATTGTACCAGCCCAAAAAACCACCCACCTCCATGACACAACCAGATGACGTTCCGCTGCAAACTAGCACATTGCAACTCCAGATGGCTGAAACTTCATTAATAATAAAAAAAATTACTTAAATCTAATAGGTTCTTTCCAACTTGAAATCTCGAACTATGACTCCTAGTTGGAAGTTACTACATGATCTGAAGCCAAGAAGAAGAAAACAATAAAGAAAAGAAAAAAGAAAAGATGCGAATGAAAGCAACATGGTGGGACGGTCTTTCGGTTGAGTGTTTCTAACAGTATCCAGCGCAGTATTTGACTGAGGTTTCTAAGCATTACTGCAGTACAGGCATCACCAACTACAACTTAAGCAAAAAATTCTGGAAAGCAGAGAAGGGCCTGAACTAAAACCTCAGATCAGAACTAAATTTTGGGAAGTTTGTTTTTGGACACATACCCAAGCTTTCTGGCAGGTCCCTAAAATATCTCCAAAACTGACAGATCCTCTAATACAAAATGCCACTCTTCACTGAGTTCCATGCATAACTTATACCAACTTTGCATCAGTTCAATGCAAAACCCATCAAGCATGGCCCCCAGGATTGTTTGATGGAGCTAGGGTGATAACCATTCAAAACCACACACAGTATTTTATATATATGCAGTCTACACCTTCACAAGACTTGACGGGTCCAGTAGTGATTGCGCAGGAAGTGATTCTGTTTTGGAAATATTTCCCTCGAGCCACTTACCCGTGTGACTGATAGAGGAGGATGAGTGGAAAGTAAAAGCATCGCCATGGCTCATTGTGACTTGGTTTCAAAAGACATTACTTTGTCACTCCAGCTTTTCCATGACTGTCTACAACAGAGGTTGGCAACCTTTTCTGGCTGTGGCCTGGAATGACCCACCCTAGATCAGAGGCAGAAGGCAGGTGCTAGGAGGTGACCACTGCTGCCTGTTCTCATGGCAGCATGGGGAGACTATCGGCAGCTGAGGCCCCCCAACCCCAAAGCCTCATGTCTGCAGGCCAGATCCAGTGGCTCTATGGACCGGATGCTAACCTCCGGTCTACAACATAAAACCACCACTCAGTTTGGCTCCATTAATTCACTCATGTATAGGCATAGGCCTGATGAATCAGGACTTGTGGATCTAGTTTAAAGCATTTTAGCAGGACTGTGGGAAGGCGAACACCAAAAGAGTTTTGGAACAGAGAATTGTGGGAATTTTTCAGTGCAACTTCCAGCCACCCTAGGGGGGAAGCTTACACATGACAAAATAAATATAGTATGAAATGCATGGCCAAGTTACAAAAAAAATTAGGTAACAGATTACCAAACCCTCTATTTTTCCTAACAGAAAGGCTTTGGTTTAAGCAGCAATACGGACACACATTTATAAACGGAGGTAGTACTGAAATGGCCTACTCAGTTGTCCTTGCTATCCAGCCGTTTCAACCACACTCGTCATTGTGGTATCAAATAATTCATCTGCTCCTTGTGACAGTTCTGTTACCATGGAGCTGCTTTCCCATTTTTAAGCCTGCTCATCTACTCATTCACCAATAACGAAGGATCACGCTTTGATGATTGCCTCATATACACATTCGATTCCATCAGTGCAGCAAGACGCATTAGCTTATCCAACTAATTAACACAGTCCTGCACCTGAGATGCTAGGTTTCACCTTTGGACTCCTCTGAACCACGGTTTCACTGCTTTTAAGCTCCAAAAGGATGACCATAACTCTACAAGGAAGTTAAGATCTCAGGTATATTAAGCTATGCAACGTGGAGTATCCCTGCTGTTAAACCAACACCAGCTCTAGATGGATTTTTCAAACCTGCAGCTTCTAAAATGCGAATGGTATGTCAGGGTGAACAACCACAACCATGTAGCTGGTTTGAGATCTACGAGATGCTATAAAGTAGAGAGGGAGGAAGAAAAGAGAGAGAGAGAGAGAGAGAGAAATCTTCATTGTCTGGTAATGATCATGGGAGCAATACTACATACAGGCAAAAAATATCAGCTGGCAGCATACATGTGGATGGATAATTGCATTCACCCATTCCAGCTACAGAGACATAAGGTCTTAGATTTAGTTTCCGCTCGGCCAGTCAGATACAAACAACCCACACCCAAGAAGTTGAGACACGCCCCGTCCATTAGAGAGCAGCAAAATGCATACATGAGCCCGTTTGGCAAAGTTTCACAAAGGCCCTGTGCACTCAGCAGGGATGATTAAGGAATGTGATGACACCAGTGAGAACGATGAAGATGGAAGGTCTGTTATCGTGAAGGCGCAGACAGCCACAGATTCAAGGACCCGTTGCCATAAAGCAGCTGCATTTTTTAAGCATTCGGTGTTGCCTCATCACTGAAGCCCCAGGAAATGAATTCTCCACAATAAATACTATGAACCCATAAATCATTTGGTTGGGACAGCAGGACGCACCATGGCATGCTGTTTAATCTCCTTCTGCATTTGTCATGTGTTCACAGCCAGAATCGGAGGCACTGAATTGTTTGCATATTCCAACTAGCAGCACATAAATTAGGTTACCTTATTTTTCCACCAAAGGCCCCGCATGCTTAACATGCTCCCAGCATTCACAGACTTGTCACTAATCCTGGTACAGATTCCACGCAGAGTTACAAATCTTACACCTTTTTGGTGTGTCACCTCTCCCAACCGATGCAAACTAGCACAATGATATCCAGAGTAAGCAAATGCAAAGGCGGGACAGTGAAAGGGAGGGAGCAAGGCTTTTTTGCATTACCCAAACTTGTTGCCTTTTGCTGAATAAATATCCATGGTTGTATCATAGCAGGCAGAGGCTGGGGCATGATTTCAACCAATGGATTCACAGTCTTTCATCAATCTTCCTCTGCCATCCACCCCCGCCCCTCCAGTCTTCCCCCACCAACAGTATAAACCGTATCTATGGACAGAATACGTGAAAAATCGAACTTTACTAGATTGACAATGGAAAAAATTCAGCCCTAATAGCAGTTTGATGGAGTTATCTGGCTCTGAGAACCCAGGACAGAAAGAGCAGGCATCTTTATGATCATGATAAATTGGTATCGGGGGAATCGCAGAGATAGCTGAAGGTTTGGTTAAGAATCTACAAGACTCAATAGCTATCTGGACTTCACAGTTAGGGGAAAAAATACAATATGAGGCTGAGGACTAGCACAAAAAATGAGCTCCAGGAGTTCTCACTTTAATCTTCTCAAAACTCTTTGCAAATTTTGCAGTTTGCTTCAAGTTTTGCAACTCTTGCACACAGCATACATTTTCATTGTCATTTCAAAGAAAGATTGCTTTTTTGGGGCTGCTATTTTGTGACAGCTGCCTCTGTGAATTGTCACCAGGGATGATTTCAAAGCTCACCAGGTAGGTTTGCATGACATACTTGGAGAAGCAAGATTTTCTGCGAAAGCGATGCTATTCTGAATTTTGGAAATATTTCCAGAGTTACGGCTCTGTCGTGGAAAGACCCTTGTCTCCTTTGGCAAGCTCACTAGTTGTGGAAACAAGATAGTTTCTAAGTGCCATCCTGCCCTACCTTTGCGTTTGCCATGGAAGCATGCAGGCACGTGACGCATTTACACTGGTGCAAATGTGGAGCAGACAGATTTCTCCCCAGTTCAGCCCCATGCTGAAGTAAGTTACTCTACTCCAGAGCAAAGTTACCTTTTGGAAGGTCAAGAGTAGCTATAAACTGGTGTAGAGGTTGTGTGTGTCCCCCCACTTCCAATCGATTCCAGCCCTCCCCTCAAAACAAAAACGCTATTAATTCCCTGGTCTTAATGAAGAGGGGCTAAGACACTACTTATCACAGAGGCAATTATCTCAGGAATGCTGATCCGTCTGCTCCAGACACCACTGTAACATATATCAGTATACCGGCCAATGTATGTTATACTGCTGTGAATGTGCTGCATAGCCAAACCAGAAGCTACAAGTGAGCAGCTTATAGAGGTATACGGGGGGTGTGGGCACACGTGTATACATTTATTCACATTATAATAAGCATTTTTTTTAATTTCCATTAGGGAAACGTCTGCTCTTTTGCATGATCTACTACCCCTGCAGCTGTTATATGCTCTCTGCTCCATTTATCAACCTCTTATTTAACTGATTTGTCCCTTTTTGGAAATGCGGTTTCCTTGCTGAACACAGAATCAGTTTGGCCATTCTGGACGTAGAGTGCTCAGTGAGTAAAAGATAAGAAAAATGGCTTCACTTACCCCGCGCTGCAGAGAAACCTAAATACCACCCCGCCCCCCACACACAATTTTGTGAGCTTCATTAAGAATTGGGTGCAGCATATTTGAGTGAAGGTTCAGATCGTTGCCTAACACCAGGGATTAAAGGAGAGATATTCAAAAGAGATTATAAGCCAATGGAAATTGGATGCCCAACTCTCATTTATTCCTTTGAAAGTCTCCCCCTAAGTCAATGCCGAGAGAAATATACCCTATTTCTTGCTGAGATGCAAGGCAACAAATTAAAGGCTGAGACTGTGAAGCAGGGGGCCTTAAAGAACCGGCAGATAATAAGGAAAATTTAAAAGGCCAAAAGTGGAATCTAATTTAATTTCTTCCCTCCACTCTTGAGACAGGGAAGATTCCATTTTCTTTTGAATATGAACCTGAATCAAAGTCCTAGAATCCAATTCAAACAGGGGTTTTGTTTCTTTTCCTTTTTTCAGGGGCCTGGAAGAGAGCAAGATCAGATTGGGAACCCACACTCAAACTCAGCTTCTGCGGCATTACAGACCTCCCCCCCCAGTCACTGCGGGTATTTCAACATTTGATCCAACTTTTGCAGCTTAGCAATATCCCTCCTCTCCCCAGTATTACCCCTGCTCCAGGAACTAAATCCAGCGTGAATACATATGATCTATGAATATATATGATCTATGTAGCTACCTCACTGGACATTGCAAACATTTTAAAGCAGTCTCCTCACTGACTTACAAACACAGACTGGTTTCTGAGCGGACCACTGGCTACTCTTTTGGCAGGTAATTGTTTTCTGGCCCTTCAACTCAAAGGCAGGCTGGCATTCAAACTTCAAAGTGTCCCCATGGCGAAACGTTGACCCTTCTCTCTTGCCGTAGGCTGGCACCCCGGGATCGCCGCAACTCCCCTGGTCAATTTCTGAAAGAAAGTAAAACAAAAAAAGTGGGGAGAAAAGGTTCTTACAGCCTCTGTTGTTGTGAGGTTTCTATTAAAGTATTACTCACATGGGATCCAATCACCCTCGCTGATAACAGCATCATGTCTCCAAGAGATAGCATGCATGAAACGCAAGTTAATTCCCAGTCCCCCAGCATCCCAGGATGCTTTGCACCTCCCCCACAACCCTCTGCTTGCAGGGTGGGCAGGCTAGCTCTGGCCCAAGCTGTTTGCTCCAGCTGAGCAGGGAGGCATGCTCTAGAGCCCCCAAGTTTCAGACCTGGGCCATTGCAGGCATACCACTGCATTTCCAGAATCAAAAGTGAATGTCTGTTCACTTGCTTACTGGCTCAATCTAAGCAGTTTAGACTAACTTGCAAAGATCGACTCAATTCAGCCCTGGCTTTTTGACTGTCCGTACTTAGCCGTAATGTCTCATCTCTTTATGAGTCACCTCCGATGAATCTAAGACTGGAGTTTCTTCCTGCAGAAGTCATTAATGATAGAGCTAAAAGCCCCCATTCTATTAGCCAAGTTTGTTGCAAAATCGTCAATCTTTATCTATCGTAATAAGGGGACAACAGTACCACATTGTGTGGGTGTGGGGTACGTGCAATATTGCTGGACAAGAAGAACGTAATAAATAGCTGTATTTGCAGGCATGGTGATGACTTTCCTGATTAGCAGTTAGAATAATCTAAGACTGATTTGAATCATTAATTCTATTTCATTCATCATTCTGATCTATTTCCAATTGCCTATCTAAAATATGAAAAGGCTCCAGAAAGAGAACAATTGACTCGCGCATCGACTTCCCATGCATCTGAATATTTGATCCGTGGGAGGTGCCAAGCAGACGCAAGGCTACCTTGCAAATGGGAGGTACATTTTTATAACAAAAAGATAATTTGTGAACATGACTGAGGAAATAAAGGATTTAAAAATCTATTTTAATAAGAAAGGAGCTTTATGGATCGAAGGTAAAGGCACTCTTTGTCTCCATCAACTCACATTTTAGCTCAGGCGTAAAAGAAAAGGCTGCTAAAAATCAGTACCCAAGCCTCTGCAAAGAGTCAGTTGACAAATTACATGTCAAACGCTGTTCCTCCGAAATTAAAATTCACATTTGACCCAAAGACATTTATGTGTTTCTTAATGGCTAGATTCTGTCACACTTACACTGAGTAGTTATTTAGTCCATGAATACACCACTGGAATGAGGTAAAATGCTATCATTTGCGAGGGAGCAAGGCTGAATAGGAACCTAAGCTGGGTGTCTTTATGGCTATGGATTGATCACCCTGGAGACTGATATTTTCCAGATGCGTACGTCAGACCCAGCGCTGGAAGATGCAGTTCAAGCTTCTGTTAGGGTGCACCTATATTCTGGATGTGCTTCACCTATATTCTGGATGTAATGCCTATAGCACATCATCACAACATGAGCTGGCCCTCAGCTGGAGACTAATTTTACCTCCAGACTGAGGGTTTTTTGATGAAATTGCAGTCCTTTGAAGGGGCCAGCTCACCCTGTGACGACTCGGCATACAACATTCAATCCTCAGGCCCTGTGCTGAAGGTAGCAAGAATGCCACCTGCGTGGGGAGTTATATTATATGAAAGGCTATCAGCTCTACCCACAGATGGAACTGAGACCATCAACTCATTTCGCAGAGCCTAACAAACAGATGGCGATGAGTGATTGACCTTGCTTCTTACAAAACAGTGACCTGGAGCTGAAAAGCTCCGTATTCCATTCACCGATCTTCTATGAAAAGGAGGGAAAAAAATATATATAGATCACCGTTTTTCTAATTTGATCTAATATAAAAAGCAGCATTCCAGGTCACAGATGGAGCAGCACAACAAAGAGCAGATTGGGAAATCAGAAAATTAATCCCATCTCCTGATGCAATTAACGGCACTCCTCCACACTAATGCACAGGACAACTTTAATTCCTCAGAAGCAGCTTCTGGTAATGAATACACAAGAAAAAACTTTGTAGGGCTACTTCAGTAAAAGATGGAATGAGATGAGATTCTCCCCTTTGCTTTCCACCCACAAGGTGTGGGTGTCTGAAAAGAAATACAGGCCTAGCCTCCAAAGATCCAGAATTACCTTCCTTAGAAGTACTTTGCTTCTCTTGCTATGAAGACTGATCTCCTAAACCCACCTAAGCATGGGCACAAGAACCAGCTTTCCTTCAGCATGCTCTAGTCCAAAAGACAGAGTATCGCTCATGATTCTGAGTGTGGTGAGGGATGCTTCATACTTCACTGATGTCTTTACAACTCCCAGTATCTTCTCCTCCTTCAACATCATGAAACACAATACATCCCCATTGACCCACCAGGAGTGAAATCCACTTCATGTAACTTTATAGATTCGAAGGCAGGAAGAGACTGTTGACCTTCTGCCAACCAATAGCCACAGAAAATATATGATAGAAACAGGACTCACATCCAGAGCTCTTCATTCCAGTGCTTTATACTATCTTCCCTTTCATTAGCTCTGTATTATAAGCAAACGTCCTCTCCGCTACAAAACAATGCAACACGGACTGGGTGATATGGAAGGGCTCTCAGGAGGACTAGGTGGCACCTACTAGATTAAAAGGCAACTCTTTTAGGATTAACACGTATAGATTGTTTGAATACAGCATAAATGTCACCTCTGGCACCCTGAGAAAAAACACCAGAGGCGTGGAATCAAGGAGGAAGGTCAGGCATCCATAGGAATAAATACCATCTCTACTTACGGGGCCAAGATAAATGCCTTTACTGATATCAGCCATCATTCATCATGACCTGGGATAACCAAAGGCCTGTGGGTCAACACAAACTACTCTCATGGGGACAATAGTGCACTACTGCCCATTAGAGGACTCTTCCACTTTCTTCTGAAGTATCTGGAAGTGGTCACTGTCAGATTTAGGATGGGGGAACCACTGATCTCACCTACTGGGGCAATTCCTATGTTACGAATGTTCCTTTCACAATGACCATGCGAGTCCTCTCTTTCCTATTTGCATAGTTCCCTGTGCACCAGGACCTCAATGCCAACACAGCCCAAATATAATGATCAGGTATTTAATCAGCATCATAAGGCCTCAAAGGTGTCTTATGTGAACAGAGTCCCCCTTGCAGGAGTTCATCCAGGAGTTGCTCACTGTGGTCGCATCCAGATGAGCGCAGACGTCCTGTACGCGGCACTGAGGACCCATCGGGGACACCACACGCCATACATGCAGGCATTCCCCATGCTGCTGTCTAGCAGCATGGAGGTTTTTTTTTGACTCCGGGGCCAAAAAACCCAAGCTGAACAAAGCGGGGTGGCGCATGCGGCGGCAGTGGTTGCCACCCAAAACTGGAGCCTGGCCAGCCGGAGCCATCTTCCAGATGCCAGCCAGGCTCCCTACTATGGCTGAACTGCCCTGGGAGGACCCTAGGTAAAGCTGTTGGGACCAGCACAGTTGCTGACCCCAGCCTCCCCTAACCCACCCGGGGTAACCTGCCATGCACCAGAGGGCACATGGCAGGGGCATTCCCCAGAGACAACTAGCAGTGGCAGAAGGCATGTTGCTGCCACTTGTCTTTGGGGGAACAAGCACCCACACTTCTCTCTGGATGTGGCCCGTGAGATTAGGACCTGAGCCTACCTCGTGGTGTAAAGAGATCCCTATGGTGTGCAAGTCTGCTGTTCTGAGCTCCATTTCAGTATCCATTGCCCCATGCACATCTACAGTAGAGCGATGACACCCTCTCATGTAGAGAGGGACAGGCAAGCAAGAATTTAATCGTATTTTGACTTCAGGAAAATCGTGTCTGCGGTTTTCTGTTATCTGCTTTCATACAATTTCATTTCAAAAGAGCCCCTTCTCCCTCTGTCACCATTAGCTATGGGACTTTATTCCTTTAAAGCCTTCTTCAGTGCTATTAATGTGTCGCATTCATCTCATCTTCTTTCTTTGGTTTTTATCCCCATCATCTGCGATCAACTTCACTGTCTTTTCTCCCCGTTTTCAATTTCTAACGCCAAATTGGAAACTTCTTTTATGACATTTTCCTTTCAGAGGAAATCGCATAATCCAAGATTTGTATTAATCCATCTAATATTCTGATGCGGCTTGAATAACAACAAGCCCCTCGTTATTATACTGACTCTAGGCAACTTCAGATACAGGTGTAGTTTCAATAGAAGTCACAACAGGGCGTCTGGTTTCTGTTATTGCTGTATACATCTTGTACTAAAAAGTCACTGTCAGGTAATTGGGTCCAAAAAAAAATGGCTTAACATAATTTAATAGTAATAGAAAAGTTTTCATGGAGGATATTTCTTGTCTGCGTTCCAGTGAAAATAGTTTCTCTGGATTTAAACCTTTCCCTGAAGGCTTTATGAACCCAAGTCATGAAGCATGGTGTTTGTTTATGAGAGACAGGAAGTGGGAGAGACTCGATACTAAACTGAAATTGAGCAGCAGATTTCTCTTCTCCAGACAGAGGGAAGTGTGAGACCAACTGTGTAAATTATTGAAAGGAAACTCTACATTAAATCTCTAAAAGAGAATTAACAAAGCTAACGGAAGGGCACTTACTTAATTTTATTCATATACGACTGTAACCAGACAGGGACCCAGGCAGCTGCTTTAACTCTTGCTGCTATTAATAATTTGCCATCAGCATTCCCCAAAGACCCACTGCATTTTTCATTTGGCTTTTCCTTCTTATCTGTTAAAAACCTGAAATGCTTTAATAAATAATACTAATGGTATCGGTCTCTTAGAAGGTACCTTTCATTCGAAGATCTCCAAAGGTTACTAGCGTTTCATTCGGTATGGATTACAAAATTCTTGTGGTGTTTTCATATGCACGTTATTTATTTATTTATTTTTTGCTTTGTACAACAACAGCATTTAAAATTTTAGAAGTGGTGTAACAGGTTTTCTCGTACTGTGTCTGTGTTTGGCATTTATGTAGAGCTACTGCTCCAATTTGGCTCCTACTCAGAGGTCAAAGTATGATGGGCTCTATTGTACAGTGGTGCATACAAAGCTAGGTTTAGATCTTGGGTTTATCCATGTCTGGATAAAAGGGAAGCAGTAAATTAAACTACCCAGAAGGCAGAATGGAAACCAGATAATGGCTCAAAAGAGATTGTGCTCAGGCAGAGCTGATCAGCACCTGGACTGTGCCTTGGCACAGCTTACTTCTTACTTCGCACTGGCTCAGCTGTGGTAAACTAAGGGGGTCCAGGTACTGCCTCATCTTCACAAATCTGTATAAATTTCCCTAAGCCTGTACCCCCTCCTTGGCCCCTCCACTAGGTAGTGAAGTCTAAGCTTGCCTGTGCAGGTATGAAAAGTAACTCAGAACTCATCCCTTTTTGGTTCTCATTCTACACGTGCACTTTAATGCACATTAGCCTATTTTAATGCACATTAAAGCATCTCTAAAAACTGTGATGTAATATACAGCCAAGCCCTCTGATATTATTGAATTTGCACTAAGGAGAATACCCGCAATCGTCACCTTGCAAATCTCAAAAGGGTTTTCACTCAACAAAGACACTCCTCCAGAGAGATAGACTGTACTTTTGAAAGAGCCACCCGGATACCACGTGAAAAACTGCTGCAGTACAAAAAGAAAATACCCACGAATTGCACACCATTAGTTATGACATACCACACTTCCTTGGAACCTACATGGAAAATCCTCAAACACCTGCAATCCATGTAGAAAAAAACCCAATTCTCAAAGAGATCTTTCCAGAACCACTCATCCTAGCCTTTAAACAAGCACCGAACCTCGCCAACCTCATCACCAGAAGCAAACTTCCTATAACCCAAAGCACACTGAATGGATCCAAACTATGCTGGGACCAAAAATGTCAAACCTGCCAACACATCTCTACCACTCCCACAATACCTGCATCCCACAACAGAACCATCACCATTCCTGGAATCTTATACCTGCACCTCCAGAAATGTTATGTGTCCACTAAATGCCCTGATGGAAAATATGTAGGAGAAACCAAACAACTGCGTACCAGAATGAAGTCAGACCGAAAATCTATCAAAGACAAAAATACCCAATGACCTGTGGGTGACCACTTCTCACAAGCCGATCACTCCCTCTCTGATCTCTCAGTTCTAATCCTCCAAGGAAATTTATAAAACATCTTTTGTAGGCAAGCCTACAAACTTCACTTCATAAATCTACTGGATACAAAAAATCATGGACTAAATATAGACATTGGATTTATGACACATTATAACCTGCCTAACATCCAATTCACCGGGTAACCTGTCTGCATTTTACCAGCGACATCCTATCACCAGTTCAACATTCCCCCTTTCACTCTTTCACCTACCTGTCTCAAACCTATTGTCTCCCATCCTTCTGATCCTCACTGCCATTCATTCGCATTTTGACAGACCTAAATTTTGCATATTGGCTTATCTTTTATCCAGGAGAGCACACAAAGCAACAACAGACTCTCCCTGTGCCTGAAGAAGGGTGTTTCCTTTGCAAGGAAGCTTGCAAAGAACAATTTTCCAACTATTTAGTTGGTCTAATAAAAGATATCACATCTACCCAAAGAACCTTGCCTGCTCTTTAATTAATGTGCTTTAAGATAGGCTAATGTGAATTTTTCCAGAACCTCATAATGTACTAAATTTAACGCACATTAACTAAAGCACATTAATGCATGTGTATACATGCCCATTCAGACCACAGCTAGACTGATATAACTTTGTCGTGAGTTTCCCAGTTTTTGGTGTGCGTCTGACACCCCAACTTCAGCAGTAACATTATGAGCTCAAGTCTCAAAACACCCGAGGCAGAGAAGACTCCATGTGGTTTTTTGCTTTTTTAAAAGTCTGAGCACAATATTTGAATGGTTGGATTTGGCAATTTTGTTACCACTCCCCAAGTTCCACTGAGTTTTAGGTGCAAATGAGCCCCAAAGCAAAGCAAAATGCAGTCAGAGCCACAATGGTGATGCCATAATTCAGCATCAATACTTTGCCCAGCCAAACCTTGTGTATGTTTTGCCAAGGCAAAGCCAGAAGCTGGACTTCTAAACTCACAGATCATGCAACTCTAGGCCTGGGCTCACTGACAAGATCTCCAATAAAACCTGAAAGGATGCAAGTTTTCACAAGCTATCAGATTTTGTTGTACATGTTTCATGCAAGTACACATCAGGGGATTCAAGCCAAAGTATCAGGGAAAGACTTGCTCCCCTGCAACTGTCTTTGGTAACTGCACACTGCAATAATATGCAGATCATTAGGAAGGCATGAGGTTTCAGTATGCCTGATATGAGTGAGAGATAGAGAACATAGGGGCTACGGGAAGAAATAGATAATGTATTAGTTAAGTGGAGATACTAATCCAGACATAGACAGATTACTGGTCCAGACATAGAAAGGAGGCATAACAACTTTTAGGGATATCTGCTGTACAAGCACAGAGGCCATTGCCTCTCAAATACCTAGACGATACTTAATCCTCCTTTGTGAAGTCAGGCCACAGTATAACTTTAAAAAACAATATCTTGGTCCTTGTTTAGTTTCGTAAATCTAGATGCCTATGCTCAAACCTCAGAGGGCAACAACTGTAAACTGTGGGAAGATTCATGAATTCTCAGCCTACCAAAATTAGGCAAGCATCAGCTTATGACCAAGCTCTGATGCAAAGCAGAAAAGACCAGGGGTGAAAAGCTCTTTTTGCTGATATGAAACTAAAAGTGTCCAGGAAGGATGGGATGATTTATCCTGACAACTTTGCAGGGAAGTCAGGGAAATGAGAGTGCATAAGATCATGTATCACTGGGAAGAACCATCCTACCCTGGAGAATTGTTTTATTGTTCTCATCTTTACAGTATTAGGGTCAGCCTGATGCATGCCAATGGCAAAAGAATCAGCATTTCATAAGTATCTTCATAATAAATATCCCTGGATAATGACAGTTTAGAGGCAACTGTCTCCTCCAGGCATCCATGTACTAATGATGAGGCCAGAGGTGAAAAAGTCATATGAAATTTATATTCATACACAAAGTGCTTGGTCAAATAGCTCAGGGCACATTTACAGCATTTTAAAACCTACAGAACCAACAAACTTACTGACTCGTGCAGCTGCCCCACTAGGTTGGCAGGTCAGGTCTGCGTGAAAATGTGATGTTAAATTACCTACTCACAGGCTTTGCCAAAGAAGCTATGAGCCTTGAATCCTCCTACAGCTGATGGCAAAGCCTCCTGGAGAACAGCTGGTGAAGGCCTACTGTCTTAGCACATAATTTCCCAAATTCTATCCTTGTTCACAACTATTATGCCCGTGTGACCAGGTTTGTTATAAGAGGCCAAAGCCAACTAGCCAAAACGCAGAGCCTTATGGAAAACGATAGAATTTAGCAGAAAAGTTTACTTTTCCTATCAGGGATTTTTTTTAAATAACAAAAAATGGAGAAATTATGTGTTTTAGGAAGTTTCCAAAACCCCATAAAATGAGGCAAAATTTCAGTTAAATGTATAGCTGCCTTGTTAAAGTAAGTTTCTCAGAACACAACTCTGTAGGACTTATGCAAGCCTCTGAACCTTATTCATCCAAAAGAGCCAATTGAGTGTTCTCCAGTTGGTGTTTCTCAGTCACCCTGGCAATTTAAAATATATTTCTGTTTTTAGACTATACTGTTAAGCACCAAAGCTGTAAGCAGAGGTCAACAGCAGGTGGTCAGGGGCATGAATAGCACGTGCCCCCGGTGGCTGGGGGGCATGGCTGCACTGGCAGCAGTGGGAACCCGTGGCGGTGAGTGCAGAGCTCCCGCAGATGCCACTGGCACTGTTGGTGGTGGGGGGAGCGGGCGGTGGCAAGTCCCGATCAAGGGTCGGTGACCACTCACAGGCACCACTGGCAGCATCGGCAGCAGCCAGCGGGGATTGTGGACCACGTGCAGATGCCGCCAGCGGTGTCAGGGTGAGCAGCGACTGCCTGCTGGCACCACCGACACTGTTGGCGGCGCCTTTTTGCAGGGGGTGCGTGTGCACTCGTATCGCCCCTGGTCAGGGGTGAGAAATAGCACAGGTGGGGGAGAGAGGGACTGCATCACCAACACCCCCTTTTGAACATCCTGCAAACACCCATTATGAAGGTGAATATAGGGGTGTGCAAAACACCATAGTTTCGTTTCAACGTCCATTGAGCCGTTTCAAAGGGACAGTGTTTCGTTTCGTCATTTCATTTCATTTAAAAAAACTGTCCCGTTTCATTTCGCCGAAACTGTTTCACTGTTTTGACGTGTTTTGATGTTTTGCCCATAGGTTATTATAGGGAATCATGAAAATGCCTATAACCTTGTCATTTGTTGCCTGATCTGGATGAAAATTGCAGGGATTGTAGCCCCTTTTGAGGGCATGAAGCCTCAAGTTTCAAGGAGATGGGGGCATGGAGCTCAGCCCAGTGGTGGGAAGTGGACAGAGCCAGGGCTTTGCTCCTCCTCCCACCGCCAAGCTGAGCTCCACGGGGCTGCGGAGCCACTCGGAGCACAGTCCTGGCTCTCTCCACCTCCTGCCACCAGGCTGCTTTGAAACTCAAAACATTTTGAAACTTCTGAAGTCCTCATTTTGCTTTGAAGCTGTTCCAGAGCTTTTTGTTTCATGTGGATTTCGCTTTTCGAGCTCAAAACAGCTTCAAAATGAAACACTCGGCGAAATTTTGCACAGCCCTAGTGAATAACCTCATACATGATGCCTACAAATAGCAGATGGAAAATACATAACACGCTAATAATAAGCAGTGATGGCCTGGTTCTTTTTAAAACCTGGTCATGGGAAGTGTCTGATTGAGAGGAAGCACCTAATCACAGCATAACAGGAGACGGTGTGAAACAAATACATGCATTAATAACACACACACCAGCCCCAGTGGGAAGAGGGGAGAAAAGGGGGAGGGAAAAGACAGCCAACAGTTGGATGTGCTATTTCTGTGATGCTGGGACAGACTCAACAGAATCCTCTGCAACTTCAAATATAACGTCACATGAAAATGTATTTTGCCCTTATTGGTCATTGAGATTGAATGGTGCAACCTTTTAGAGGCTCTGGGTTTTATTTATACAAAATAAACATTAATATGCCACCTACTACAGTGATATATCTACATATAAACTAACACACACACACACACACACACACATGTTGCACAGACTACAGATGTACACACACACCTACTCTCACGAGCATGTCTGTACATACACACATTTAAACATGCAAGCAGAGAATATATAATAGCTCAGGACTGAGGATGTTATTTGAGTGAGTTTGGGGTAGTTTAATGACTTGCTAGTGGGAAAGTGACCTTTACAGATAAGACCGTCCCTTCCTGCTATTTTTTTTGCAGTATATGATACCCCAAACCCATGAAAGATGCCCCCTCCCCTGTTATTCATTTAACCATCCCTCAAATTCAAACCCTTGTCTGAAAACCTCTTCCACGGACCCTTCAGCCATCCTAAGATAACATGAGCACAATATTATTATTTATTAAATTCTAATATCAGTGCCAATTTATCTAGTAGTCTCTTCAAGCAATTTGCCAAAATGAAGGGTCCAGATTCAGCATTGCACATAAGAGTACACTTAATTTGAGAACAAGTTTTAGTCCTGCCCTCTATAGCAAGCACAATCTTGGACTTCAACTGCACATAAACACATACCTCAAATGCTCTGCTGAATTGGGGCGGATGTAATAAAGCCACAAAGTGACCTTGGGTCTGCTGTTCTTCTCCACAGGACCCTCTGGGGCAGGGCCTTTGAAATCACCTTTAATCTCATCTTTATGTGATGGGCAATCATCTAAATGCCCATTTAGAAATCTCCCTCCCTTTGCCTCTGTTATGCAATGTGCTGAAATGATTTGCTGTGCTCCCTGCATCTGCGGTAGTGTTCAGGAGAGAACGACATTGCACAACTCCAGGGGTGAAACTCTGCCTCCACAAAATGGGAATTTTGCCACTGATTTCAATGGGGCCAGAACTTCATCAGACATTTCCATATTGTCTGTTGAAAGCTCTTTGGCATGGGCAGGCCAGTGTCTCGGGCATGCTAACACAGCCAAAACGGCTGCTTTCAGAGGTATCAAGCAACTCCACCTCCTGCAGAAGTTATGGGAGCTGGAGATGTCCATCAGATTAGCAAAAATCAGGCTACGATCACACTATGGGATACTGAGGACAAAAAGAGCAAGGCCAAGCAAAGAAAGCGAATCACTGTCCTCTGATTCAGTGAAGGGAAAGAATGAAGACAATGCAGACACCTTGCAAGATGCTGATTAAAAGGACTCCTTTCCAGGGCTTCTCTCACTCACTCTTTTCTTTTCTTCACTTGGACAGAAACATTTCTCTTTTGCAATGCAGCATGAATCCAAGTGGCATAAAAAAGCCTACAGAGAAAAAGCCAAGTAACTGATTTACGAACAGAAGTGGAATGAAAGATAATTGCTCACGAAGCCTTTCCATTCTACAAGGTGTGAGCCTCAAGGTAAGTGCTGTGCAAACAAAATCGGCACATTTCCTCATGCTAGAACTGGTTTAAAAAGTGGAATTTCTGTCTTCTGCTAAATTCCATCTTTGCCAAATTTCTCTTCATCCTTAAAGCTCCAAAATACTCACATTCAGAAATCTCCAAATGACTTATCCAAATGTTTTGTTTCATTAATGTTGAAAACGGTTTGTTTCGAAACAAACTGAAAGTTAAACAAGAACATCTAAATACAATGTTTTGACACTGATCGAAATGAAACAGGTTGAAACAAATTGTTTCAAAACTTTTCCTTTGATTTTTTTTTATAGCAGAATACACATTTCTGCAAAAGCAGACAGCACAGCGTTTGCTGGTGTAAAAAAAAGAAAAAAAAACCACCAAAAAATTGTCCCATCAATTTTTTTCAAACCAACTTTACTTCTGGGACTCACAGTTTGGTGACAAGTGAGGTATCAGGCAGACAGATCATTTTCAAAGTGATTAAGGATAACAGATGCTTCAATTTGAGAGAGTCCAACTTGCAGTAAGTAAAAAGGGCCTGATTTTTACAGCTCAGTACATATCCTTTCAGGAATTTCCATTTGAGCATGGAAAAATTGAACTAAACAATATTTTGGTCATAGTTTTCTCAGGGCCCAATCCAAGGCCCCAAGGGAGTCCTCTCCACTGTCTTAACTGCGAAGTAGAAGCAAGGGATGCTAACGCACTGTGCAAAATAGATCAAGGTCTCAGCTGTTGGACCACTTATGCCAGGAGTAGCCAACCTGTGGCATGCGTGCCACAAGTGGCATGGACAGCCTTTGTGCATGGCATATGATAGGTGGAGGAGGGGATGAGGCAGCACAGTGGCAAACAGGGCAGGGGAAGGGGACTGGAGTGGCGCTCGGGGAGGGTGAAGGGCATGCCTGTCTGGGCCTGGAACACCTGGAGGGCGAAGGGCATACCATTGATTTATGCAAAAGAAACCATTCGCTGGAGAGAGCTGCAACAGGACAGGGGATTCAGAAGTTGCTGGAGGGATACTTAAATATGGGCTTAAATATACCCCTATTCACGAGTGCACTTAAACCTACACTTAATTTCCAGTACATGCTTAATTCACATGGAAGCCAGTGGGAGTCAAGTGCGTGTTTGAGGGCATCTTGAATTCAGTGACATTATTTTCATGAATTGATGCATGATATTTAGTATCAAAAAATATTTTCTTGTCTTGGTTTCAAAAAGGGGGGTGGTGCAGGGAGGATATTCCAGCCTCCCCCATCCTGTTTCTTTCCCCCATAGATCTCCTCTCTCTATCAGAGCAGCAAGGCAAATGCAAAATATTTATTTCCCAGACTACTGCTCATTGAAATCCCCATGGCATACCATTGAATCGTTCCAGCTATGTTTTATACTTGTCTTTAAAGGTAGGTATGAGTAAGGTGACCCTCAAATACAGTTCTGGTCAGCGTGCGGTGAGCTAAAAGGCGGGATTGTTTGTTGGTTCAGCAGTCTTCGATGCTAGTGTTTTACGACAGGAGTCAATATGTCTAATGGAAAAGGAGAAGGCGAGATGAAAACAAAAGCTTTTTTTTGATAGGCTTCCACACCAGTGATAGTGGGGTTATCAAATAATGTATGACCCAATTAAAACAAACAAATGCAAGGAATCAATGGAAAGCATTAAGAAAGGGAAACAAATATATGGCAACTGGTGGTCCCAAGGACTTGGCTGGTGCAGGCAGCACTGGCAGGGAATGCAAAGAGCCAGGTAAGCATCAAGAAGACAACCTTCAATTCCCCATCTCCTATGGTAGTAACAATGTCAGGTTCAACACGTAGGAACGGCTCCTTACCAGGCAAGGGCCATGTGTAGGACAGGTTGGATCTCTGCAGTGAAGACCTGTGACGAACAGTCACTAACAGGGTTGCTCTAATCCTGGCACATAAATGCTCATTACAGAAGGATGATACATAAAAACTCTTGGAGGGGAGGGAAGAGAGCTTATTGACCCTTGGGATACATTGGCACTGCATCCATGGAGCTATATGCCGGTCTATCTAAGGTATTGACATGGCCCCCAATCGCTGTGATACCTGAGTACCTCCCAAAGATCAATGTATTCATCCTCATCCCGGTGGGGTAAGAAAGTGCTGTCATCTTCATTTTTGAGATGGGAGACTGAGACATGGAAAGCCTATGTGACTCCCTCAAGGCCACCCAGGGAAATCTTGACTGGGCTAGCAACTGACTGTGGGTCTTTTAAGCATTTTAGTCACTATATAGGACTCTCCTTTTCCGTACCTCTCCACTTAAACAGTAATGGCCAGATTTTCAAGCATGACCCAATGCTCTCATCCAAGAACCTAAAGATAAGGGCCAAAAAATGGTTAGCATCCAACAGTTCCCATCTCTGGTCTTATGGGTGCAATGACTCAACACCTTGTGCAGTCTCTTTCACAAGGTGCAAGGCAAGGGACAACTGGGCTCTATATTATGTGTATGCATGGGTAGAAATGGGTATGTGATATCCAAATTAAAAAAAAGAAAAAGAAAAAAACAACCATTTTTTTTTACTTAGGTTGCACGACCAGCATTCAAAAATTTGGAAATGCGAGACTACGGTTTGCCATGGAAATTAATTTAATTTAAATCTGCCTCTTCATAGCGCCGTCGTTTATACTGAATGATGCAGGGCTCCGTGGGGGAAAAAAACCCTGCTCATGTAATGACGGGCTGTAACTGGAGTTTTCTAACTTTGTGGTGCTCAACGTTGCACGTTAACTAAGGCTCTTTTAAAGCAGTTTTCCTGATAATTATTTGGGTCTTTATTTATTTTTAGGAAAAGAGGGGAAAAAATGAATTTGCTTGGAGGAACTGTCTCTGTTTGTCTGTCTCTCTCTCTCGAACAAAATTTCCTTGGGAAAAAAAGTCCTTTCTCTAGCTCAGGGACACAATTTTGAAAGCCTGCTTCAAACAAGGGGGATGTTGGAACTTGCTCGAAGGTGAAAAAGTCACAAAAGCCTTCTCTGATTTAAAGGGTTAGGCAACCCGAACATCCCTGGGTCCTATTCCCCACTCTGTCATCGAGGTCACGTGCAACCTTGCACAAGTGACCTCCTCCTCTTCCTCCTGTCTATCAAGCTTAGATGATCAGCTGTTTAAGGAAGAGGTGGGTGAGGGCTTTGGCTTGGCTCTGTCAAGAAGCACAGTTAAAAAAAAGAAGGCGATGACTGCCTCTGCCTTCTTCATCTTACAGAGGGAAACATGACAGCTCCTACCCTTCAAGGCCTGTTTACTTAAGTCAATTATTTATCCGATTAGATTTGATATAGAAATTCAGCCCACTAAAGACTTTAATTAGGGGATTAAATAAAAGCAGAAGGAAGTCCAGCCACGAGGGCTGATCATAATGGATTAGGATGATGAAGCAGGGACCCTCACTGTGAGACTTCCTTCCTTGAGGACTTTCCCCTCTGCATCTCCAGCAGGATTTCTTTGGATTTTAACTGACAGAAAGAACGACAGGTATGCAGACCGACAAACTGCATTAAATGCAGATGACATCCATACGGGGACTGGAGTTACTGGAGAGAGGCTGTCAGGGATGATGCCTTGCGGAAAGCTCCAAGGTTTGCAGGACGCAGCACTGGCAAACCCGGCTGCTCGCTGGTTCAGGGAGCCAGCTGGGCGAGATGAGGCAGTCGAATCACCCACAAACTCATTCCAGGAAAGAAAATATTGCAAGCTGATATTTGTGTTTCATTTGAAAGCTCCAACAATGCCAATAAAAAATAGTTAAAGAGCCAAGGAGCTCTAACGGCCACATTTGGAAAGGGGGAGGAGGTGATAATTAGCTTTAATTTGAAGTTTAAGATTAAGGGGAATCTGTCATCATGAAATTATTATTTTTTTTAAATGGCCTTACCCTCCATTTCCAGCACTTCTTCATATTATTGTAATGGCACGAGTTTCTAAAATCTCATCCATGTCTCTGTCTAGGCACAATGATGTACTCCCTTCATGGTAGTAACCAGCACATCATAGGGCCTCTGCGAAATGGAGACTCTTATTCCCCTTTTTACATGCAATGGCAGGGGGGATTTTCAAAAGCACCCAAAGGTTTTAGGAGCATGAGTCCCATTGCTATTCACTGAGGTTCAAGATCTACGTTCATTAGGAGTTTTTGAAAACCCAACCCCGTGCAATTTTCCTCCAACTATTCTGAGTGGCAGAGTCGGGAAATGAACCTCGGTTTATTGGTCCCAAGCTCAGTGCCTCTCCCTGGTCCACAGCACAACCAGTGCTATGAAGTTACTTTCCCCCCCAGTTGGTTATTTTGAATTTCCCTCTCTAACCATAGTTACACCCGCATCAGGGTTACTTCTGCATTACCATGCACCTCTCAGTAACGCACTGGCATGTCGTTTTTGTTCCCAGTTCTGCATGAACGGGGCTCGAGCCAACATCCGTTAAAGTCAGTAGGTGTGCTTTGATGACTTCAGCGTGTGTTAGGTCAGACACATGGCCCTCGACTATCCATAGTTCTTAGCTAGGATATTCAGGAGGGGCAATAGGGAGCCAGCTGGCAGAACTCCACCTGCAAAGTGAAGGACGGGCGAGAAGCAAAACGGGATAACCAGGCCATTCATCAAGCTCTTCTCTAGATGTCGAGAAATGCAAAAATCTAGATCTCTTGGTTCACAGACGATACTTTTTATTAGACCAACTAAGAAAAGGTGATAAATAATTTAAATAATAGCAATTATAATTTAATAATAACTGTAATAATAGTACTCGAATAGTAATAATTAAAAATAATGTTAATTATTTAAAATAATAAGTAATTATAATTACTTATTATTTTTTAATAAGTAATTATAATAGAAGATAAAAAAGAGGTGCCTCATGCTTTGGGTTTGCAATGTTATCTGGGAGATTCTCAAAGAATCTGCATGACTATAAACAGGCCAGACTCTGGGCTATTATAAATCAGCACAGTCCCACTAAAAATGGAATCACACCAATCTGCACCAGCTGAGAATTTGCCCTCACTGTGACTAATTCCCCTAAATAGCTTTGAAAGAAACCCCCAAATCTTAGACTAGATGCCTTACATTCCCCACCGTATTTCATGGCAAGCACCTGCACCCCAAGGTCATGGCTAAGGTGAGTGACTTTTTCAGAGAGCCCTTTCTTAAAATATTGGCACCGCATTGCTGCATTCGAAAGGTACCTTTCTCCAACTCCTGAAACTTGAGTTTCAACAAATTGCTTAGGCATAAGATTAGCAATTTCATTTCCACGCTGATAACAAGGTTTATGATGGCATTAAACTAAACCAAGAAGTACTATAGGAAATTCAGCTCTTTAAACCTATGAGGTAAGTAATATTCTGCCCTCCTATTAGGCAAATGCTTGGTCCCGACTTTATGCAGTTCCATTAACTATAATTTTCCTCCTGCAATTAGGAAAGAGGGTGGCTATAAAATTGACGCTGAAACTTGTTAGTAAGTTGTGTATAATTTCATAATGTAGTTGGCAAGTGCTAATTACCTTTTACTTAAACATTTCTTGCTTTGTACTCTGGCTCAAAGCATTTCCAAAATGAAATGAATTTTATGCAGCTGGCTGATTAGGGGGATGGTGCCAACACAGACCTTGGGGAGTCCAGACAGAGGTATAGTCTGCTGTTCATGCACAAGCATCTCTCTACATTTCATCCATGCAGCTGGGGACAGTTTAGGATGGGAGCCTCCCAGGGCTCCAAGACTCTTAGGCTCATTAAGCGGGGCCTGCACTGAGTCGGGGTTACGATGGGCATAAAAGGAAGTCTGTCTACAGTGGGGGGTAGGCAATTATTTTGGCTGGTGGGCAACTTAAGGAGTTTGTTGTGGGGGGTGGTATTAAGCCGATTCAGTGGGAGAAGGGGGGCTGGTGCAGCCCAGCGAGGAAGGGGGTGGTGCTGACCCAGTCCGGCACAGCAGGGGTTGGCAGCTGATCCTATCTGGCACTGCCAGGGGTGCCAGATGGAGCAGGAGGATAGGCAACTTCTTCATTGAGTATGGCTTGGGACCCCACAGGTGGGTGGATGTGATGGGGAACCTGGGACTGGGATGGGCCAGGGCTGGGACTGCAGGGCAGTGACAGTGTAGGGTCATGCAGGGAGTGGATCATGGTCCTCTCCCAGGTCCTGGCCCTTTGCTGTCACCATCCTGTGATCCCATCCCCAGCCCCAGCCCCTGCCCACCCACCCTATCTGGCGCCCCTGCCCCTGGGGTGCATGGGCCAGGGCGCCTGGGCAGCAGGTCTGGGTCTGGTGACGGCCACGACACCAACAGCAGCAACTGGAAGAAGCTGAATCCGGCTGCCATGCTGCCCCAGCCCTGCTGCGTGCCAGGGGTGGCGGGACCGGCCACATGCGCCACAGCCCAGGCTGCCCCCTGCGTCTGGGCTGGGTGGGGCTGAGGGACCTGGCATGGGCCAGATACAATCCCTTGGCGGGCCATATATATAGCGTGGGGAAATGGAGTACAAAGAACACATCAAAGACTCCAGGCTAATAACCTCAACTAGGGTCACTTGGTGTACTAGCCTGAAGTCAATACTGGCAGCTCATTTTGCTGCAGCGAACAGCTAGGGCAGGGGTGGGCAAAACGGCAGACCCAGCCAGTGGCCAGACTCCATTTCCCAGCAGCCCCTGGGTGGGACGAGCTAGGGGAATGCAGCCTCGGTCTGCAGGTCAGGCCGCTACAGGAAACGCACCTTCACTAAGGAGCCAGAACCAAGGCTCATGCTGCTGCACCTTGCAAAGGCACGTGAATCTGGAACTTGCTAGCTTCTGCTGCCCAAGGGGCTCTGGGACAAGCGGTTCCTTTTAGGCTGAAGAGAAAGCTGCATTTCTACTGACCCAGGAACATTTTGCCACCTCCTCTTGGAAAGCCAAAGTACTCCCCTTTCTTCCCGGACTGAGTGGTTTCAGGAACACAGCACTCACCGCAGGAGCAATCACACAGTTCAAGGGGGCTGGCATTAGCAGCTTGCTTTAGGGAATGCATTAGCCCCATAGGCCCTGAGAGAAGATTGTCCCTGCCTTGAGGTCAAGAGGGATGATAGGACTTCAATGCTGCATCATATCAAGCCACCTGGATAGACAGGAAAAAGTTTTGAAAGCAACCAAATGAAATTCAGCCAGGACAAGTGCAAAGTCCTGCCCGTGGCACAAATACAGTCCAGGGAATGACTGGATAAGCTGCAGTACTGCAGAAAAGGACTTGAGGGTCACAGCAGACCATAGTCTGAATATGAGCTAACAGCATGTTTTTGTTGCAAAAAAAGCCAACAGCAAACTGGGTTATATTACCGGGCATGTGGCTTGCAAATCAGGGAACGTGATTCTTCTGCTCTGTTCAGCACTGGTAAAGCCTCACCTAAAGCACTGTGTCCAGTTTTGGGCCCTGCAATTCAGAAAGGATGTGGACAGATGGGAAAAAGTCCATCGGAGAGCAACAACAATGATTAGAGCAGAACTTACAAGGAAAGGCTGAATGAACTAGGGTTATTCAGTCTTCTCCTTTCCACACTGAAGGTAGAGTTGATAACAGTCTTCACATAACTGAGAAGATGGAGGTGGGCTTTTCTCTGGGGCCACAGGGGACAGGAATAGCAGCCGTGGACTCAAGCTGCATCAGAGGAAATGCAGGTTGGAGATTTGGAGGAACCTTATGATGATGAGGGTGGCCAAGCACTGCAACAGGCTACCGAGAGCAGGTCTGGAATTGCCATTCCTGGAAATTTTCAAGAGCAGGTTGGGCAGATACTTGGCTGGCTTGGCTGAGGCAAGGATAATCCTGCCTGGAGCAGAGGGCTGGACTAAATGACCTTGTGAAGTACCTTCCAGCCCCACCTTCCTATGATCCTATCGTCTGCAATGTTTAAAGCAAGTCTAAGGAAGTAACTGAACCTATGATGAATCCCAGGGTCCTGGCAGAATCAGGATGTACAGAGGATGAGACAGGACCACCTGCCGCCCAGCGCAGCACGCTCTCTGCAATATCTGATACACATCTTTATTTCCCAAGCAGGAGTAATACCACTTTTATTATGAGATTATTATACACACGAAAATCTTACCACTGTGACTTCCCCTTTGACTCGCAGCCATTTCTCTCCTTTATGATTTAATCGCATTACTCTTTATACCTCTCCAAATAAATTTTCTGCAAAGTTGGTGTCGGCCACCTGCAAATACCCATAAGTCATCACGTCCCAACCCCTCAAGGTATTGCTTAGCCACGCTGGACATGTTGGCCTTTAGATCAATTAGGTTTGCTTTTATGCCAAAACTCCTTTGGGCTCCTTTTTAGTTATTTAATTGCTGTTATTGTGCAATCAATCAGCAGTTCTGCCATACGGCGTCCTCTGTCTGAAAATAATACGACAATCTCTTGCGCCCTGCAAGGTCCTAAGCAAACATTTTTTAAAGTTGCATGAATCTATTGTGAACATTTAGGCAACTCAATAATGTTTTAGAAGTGCCTCAGGCTTAAAAAAAAATACCACCAAAGTTAATGGACGCAGCAGGTGCTTGTCATCTCTTAAAATTGGGTGTCTGTATATGGATTTCTAGCCCTGTTTTCAGACAGCCTGGTTGAAAGTGTTGGCTCCATGGCTTAACAGGGGACTGAAGAGCTATTACCACTGGATTCAGGAAGGTTTATAGTGGCAAAACTGTTTTAAAGAAGTTAAAAGGAAATGTGTTTTATTTGCTAACACCTGAGTTCCAGCCTTGAAGTGGCAGTTGTTCCACAGGCTGTGGGTCCATATGCCTTCATGCTTCTGGAAGTGGGAGAGGTGGTCAACCCTGTTAGTCTGAAATCAGGCAGAAGGCAGGGCAGGGGGGCACCTTGAGAGGATCTCAAATGACTGCCCCAGGACTGCTAAAAGGTAACTAAAAGAAGGAACTCTCTCTAAAGCAATTTGGGAGTAGGACATGCTTCTTTGCTACCCTTCTTCTAATGAGCTGGGATAGAATCACAAAAAATGAGGGTGGAAGGGAGCTCAGGAGGTCACATCTAGTCCAACCCCCTGCTCAAAGCAGGACCAGCCCCAACTAGATCATCCCAGACAAGGCTTTGTCTAGCTGGGTCTTAAAAACCTCCAAGGATAGAGAATCCACCACCTCTCTGGGCAACCTGTTCCAGTGGTGAAGCCTGTTCCGCCTCGTGAGAGTTTTTCCTAATATCCAACGTAAACCTCCCTTGCTGCAACTTGAGCCCATTGCTCCTTTTTCTGTCATCTGCCACCACTGAGAACAGTTTGGCTCCGTCTTCTCTGCAACCCCCTGCAGCGAGTTGAAGGCCACTATTCAATCCCTCCTCGGTCTTCTCTTCTCCAGGCTCAATAAGCCCAGTTTCCTCAGCCTCCCCTCATCATCCACGTGTCCCAGCCCCCAAACCATTTTTGTTGCCCTCTGCTGGACTCTCTCCAATTTGTCCACATCCTTTCTGCAGTAGGAGGCCCAAAACCAGACACAGGACTCCAGATGTGGCCTCACCAGTGCAGAATAGAGAGGAACAATCACTTCCCTCAATCTGCTGACAACGCTCCATCAATGCAGCCCAGGATGCCATCAGCCTTCTTGGCACCAAGAACACACTGCTGGCTCATAGTTAGCTTATTGTCCACTGTCACCCCCAGGTCCTTTCCTGCAGAGCTGCTTCTTAGCCAGTTGGTCTCAAGCTTGTAGCAGTGCATGGGACTCTTTCATCCTAAAGCAGGACTTTGCACTTATTCTTGTTGAACCTCATGAGATTTCTTTTGGCCCAATCCTTCAATTTGTCTAGGTCACTCTGAATCCTAGCCTTCCCCTCCTGTGTATCTAGTGCTCCCCCCAGCTTGGTGTCATCCGTAAACTTGCTGAGGGTGCACTCCACCCCATCTTCCAGATCATTAATGAAGATACTGAACAAAACCAGTCCTAAGACTGACCCATGGGGCGCTCCACTTAATACCGGATGCATGGATTCAATTTAATTTTGCAAACATTTGTCACTGCTACAAAGATAAAATCCTTGATTATTTATGTATTTGAAATATGGGATTTTTAACGAAACCTAAGGAAGAAAATCCCAGCCTTAAACACAAACTTTTGTTTGGGAGACCTTGGACTATTAAAGCCTGAAGTAGTTTATACTTCTAATCTGTTTTGCACTATTGGTGTCATTTATTATTTGCACAAGAAGCACTAAACCAATTAGTTTTCCTCTCCACTTCTTTTCCTGAAATTTATTACCTCATTTCTATTGCATTTATGCTGCCATCAAAGAAAAAGGAATGCCCAATAAAATAAAAAAAAACACCTCCCCGACAACTTGCACAGAAACACAAGACCCTGAACATTTTTGGATTCCTATTAGGAAAAACTCACCATTTCAAAAAGGGCCACAGGTTCCCAGCATCTCTGTGAATGTCATAACTTCTCTTCCCTTCAATTTTTATTTATACAGTGGAAGCTGCAATTGTTAAGCAGCGTGCTTTAAAAAATCCCCCAAACCTAAGCTTTAAAAATGCTGCAGTCTGATATCCATTATGGAAAGGAGTGAAAATAAAACAAGGAAACAGTAATAGCATCTTCAAAGTGGGGGGAAAAAAATCCCCAAAACAAAATTAAAGGAAAGCAGCCCATGTTTCCTGCATGCTGAATTATGCTGTATAAGATCACTCAAGAGAAAAGTCCTCAGAACTCATATGCTTTGCAAGACGAGATAGCTGATGGCAATGACTCACGGGATAATGCTTTTGTTATTGTGAACTCAGTTTGCTGTAAGTTTTCCTTTTTTCTTGGCATGTCTGCCTTTTATGTTACAGAGCATATTAACATATTCAAAACCTACAGCTGCTGTCTTTCTGGAGTCAGTCATCTGAAAGCCTAGCTCACGGCTCGCTAGTGCCTAATATTAAGTGCCTATCATATTTTGATGCACTTGGACAATAAGTAAATAATATGCAAATGCTCGGAGTCCGAACCCTTTGAACGAATGCCTGCCACAAACCGCAGTGGGGCCGCACGCCTGAGATGGCTACGCAAGACCGCGGCCCCGATTCACCCAGCGCAAGCAAGCTCCAAGAGCACGACTTGGGTTACCTTCGTAGGTGGCTTTGAAGCCGAGTAAGTTGCTGACGCTGTCTGTCTGGAAAAGAAGCCACATCTGGTGGTGCGTGCTGACAATCAGATCGGGAACCGTCGAGCCTGTCAAACTGTCAAAAGAAAATTGGACGTATGTAATTTCCCTACGTGGGTACTTAGCTTACTGCCCATTTCAAAGACCACACACAACTTTGTTTTTGGACAGAAAATGATGGGCATCAACGTCAAAAAACCCTCTCCTGAAAATATGGAGCAGGTTTTTAGTGCTGACTCAAGTAAAATATTGATGTGCCTTTCAGCATCCAGGCCTAGTTTAATCAGAAACTGGATCACATCAATTAGATCACCTCTTTCTTTTACTCCTAACTCACAGCACCCCTTGCTCTCCTGCGCCTATCCCAGGCCAGTTAACAGTAGAAATGATAACAGGGCTAAATGTTGCAGTATTTCTTTTTTATCCTTAAAAAAGAACAACTAGAAACATGCTTATTAGAAGATGTCCTGGTACAACAGTCTGGGAACTGGGAAATCTGAGTTTTATTCCCAGCTGTGACCTTGTGTGCAACCTCAGTCAGCTACTCTATCTTTTCAGGTCTCTCTCAATCTCTCGGTGTATATTTGGACAGCACCTAGCGCAGTGAATCTCTGTTCTTGGTTGGGGACTCTAAGTGCTATTTAGCATAAATAATAGCCATTTCCATTGTCACTAAATCAAGATGCAAAAAGACAGCCTAAGGACGCGAGGGAAGCTGATGAATGAGTCCTTCCCATTACCCTCACCTGCAGTTACAAGCAAAAATGGAGCCTACTATTAGAATTAAGTACATTAATCTCATTCCTTGCAGAACATTTCCTCTGCTGAAAAGGGAAGTTTTCACAAGAGCCCCATTATACAACCATAGATGGGGCACAAGCCCTAAGGAGCTTGTTGTCTGTACAGGACCCTTGAGGATATTGCTAGGCTATGGCCTCGGGAAGCGTTGGTGCACCGTGGAAGCCAAGTGCACCCTGGAGTGACACTCCCAGGAGTAAAAACCAATAAATACGCGGGACACAGCACAACAGGTGCAAGGCCCCTTTATCCAGCCACTTGAACCATTCACCTTGCGTGTACATGCATGCATGCACACAACAGGCATCTGAAAACAGAAACGGGAGGGGGAAGAAGAGTAAGGAATCATTAGAGAGGTGAGGGACCAGAGTTTTGTCAAGCGACTCATCTTAGCAGGTGGTGCATGGTGTTACACGTTCTGAGTTACTTTGAGTCGTCTTTGTGATGCATTTTTATGCTACAATAAAAGCACCTCTATGGCATGCTTCCTTTGTAGCATGTGCTTTTGCATACGCACAGATTTAGTTTATGCCTCACATCATCCTCTGATACAACAGCAGCGGTGTCTGAAAATGCCCTTGAACCCAGAGCTCCTGAGACAGCATGGGTGTAAAACAATACTGCTTGTGAGCAAACACAGCAGCTGAGAACTGAGATAACCTAGGGACAGTAATGCCAGCTCTTGTGACCCAAAAGTCCGTTCATTGCCACTCTTTTTCCTGGGTTATCAGCAATAAGCAATAGGGGTGTGCGAAGCGGGCCCTATTTGATTTGGATTTGAATTCGGCCCGCATCAGGGATAGTGATTTGATTCATTGATTTGGATCACTGTCCCCGATTCGATTCGACCAAGTCTGAATCAGCAGGTTTGATGCTGATTTGGAGAATCAGCGATTTGGATAGACACAGCTTTAAAAGTTGTTTCTACATACCTCGAGGTACCAGTGCAGCTTGTGAACGCTGCGATGCTGGGGCGCATGGAGCGTCCTACAGGAGTGCGGGGGGCCCTCCATGTGCTCGGTTGCAACCCGGGAAGTGGACCGGAAGTACTTCCAGTCTACTTCCAGGTCTGCTGGGGGGGTGCTGGGCCCCCCCACACCGCCCCAGCACAGCAATCAGCTGCAGGGGGATCCTAGGTGCCCCTCAGACCCAGGAGACACTGGTCACCAAGCCGGGGGGAAGGGGAGGCCCCCCTGTGCACTCCCCGGTAGACCTAGAAGTGCTTCTGGTCCACTTCTGGGTATGCTGCCGAGCGCGCTGGGGAGCCCCTCGCGCTCCTGTGAGACGCTTCATGCACCCCAACATCGCAGCATTCACAAGCTGCCTGCAACGTAGAGGCATGTAGAAAAAACGTATAAAGCCGTGTCTACGTCTGAATGGCTGAATCTGTCTGAATCTCTCCGATTCCATTTGGAGAGATTAAAAGGTCCTCTGCTTCAATTTGGATTGGGAGATTCGGCCACTGAATCGGGCTGAATCTCTGCCGAATTGAATCAGGGACCGAAGCTTCGCACAGTCCTACTGCTCATCCATTTGAGCATGGTCAACCTGCTCTGCCTTCCTTAAGACTGACAGCTTATTAAATGCTAGATTCACTATAAAGTAGCCTTGCTGCTACACAAAGCCCTGAACGGGATTGGCTTTGGTCCCACTCAGATCCTCCTTGACAGAAGTCGGCATTTCTGCTTGGCCCCATCAGATCTGACGCTGGCAATGATGGATATTTTGTCATCTTGCCCTGACAGTGCAGGTCCCAGTCGCCCCCGAAATGCAGCTCATTTCATCTCGCTTTTTCAAAAGCATCTAAAAACACTTCCTTCATCTCCTTCCCTGGAGTGCTTGTGTTGTTTTACTGCTTGGGTTTTGTTTTTTTTTAATATTTCTTGATCTATCTCTTTCTAATTTTATTGAGGTTGGGTTGGTCTTAATTAAGGAGAAATTGTTTTTATGCTTGTTGCTCAACAGCTAGAAACCTTTTGCAGAGGTTGAGGGTTCTTTATAAATAATAATAATTTCCTCTCTGTTGTTATTGAAAGAAGCAGGTAGGAGGTGGGGGAAAAGCAAACAGAAGGAAAAGGCTGATTTTTTAAAAGGTGCACGCACACTTTCAAATTCCCTTTGAACCAAAGCGAACGAGGGATTTGGAGGGTACTTCCCAGTGGGAACCAAGTACCACAATGCCATGGCCGGCTTTGAGAAGATTAGCCTCTTTGAAGCAGAGATGCATTTTACAGGGGTACAAAGAATGGCAGCCAACAAGCCTACACCACTAATTTTGGGTGGTAACCTCCTCCTTTCCCCCCACCTTCTCCTCACCCCCCAAAAGTCCTGCAATTAAAGTCAACTGAATCTATTCCTTTGTCTTCAACGGATGCAAGATCGAGCTCCTAATGAAAAAAAAAATCAAGGCAGTGCCACTTTTAAGACTCTAGCTCTCAGGGTCATCAGCGATGCTGGGCCACAGGTTCGGGCAGAGCTGGAAAAGGCAGCAGAGTGCCACGATGAGGACATTCATTCACATTTATAAATGGATTTGCTTCTGCAGCCTTCATGGCAGCTGTTCTTGCGCTTCACTAGCAAATTTTGCATCAACACTCCAAGATTAATTGAAAATTCATTCCCTGGGTACCAGAAATTGGATGCTAAAAGTTACACTCATCCTAACAGACAATAGAAACGCTATTACATGACTTGTGTGACCAATTACAGCTAAGCACCAGACACTCCAAATCTGAAGCAACGTGATGTTGAGTCACTAATATTAATGACAAATGGGAAGCGATTTGAGTAATAAAACTAACTCCGGGATAAAAACAGTGTGTTCATGGACATCCCACAAACAGAAAAAAAAAAAGGAAAATCTGCTTAATAAATGATTACATAGTGTTGCCTTGGCTTTCATTTCCACATTCAGATGAATCAGGTGCGAAATGTTCGGTGACACTTTAATTACAAACCCTTTTGCAATAATCAGACTTCCCATTTACATACGTTGCACATTAACCATTCTGGCCCAAGCAACATGGTGGGATTGTGCACTGCTTATGGGGGCAGAGGAAAACAGGACGAGGAGCTGGAGACCAGTTTTGAGGAAAAAGAGAGTGAGAGCAACAGAGAGAGAGAGATAGCGCACAAGACAAAATAAGCAGAGAGGGGAAAATCTGTAGAGTTATCCTATTTATAATACTTGGAAAACTTTTTTCCTTTGGCTGTATTATAGATTTCATAGACATTAGGGCTGGAAGGGACCTTGGGAGATCATGGAGTCCAGCCCCCGACCCCGAGGGCAGGAAGTCAGCTACAGAGAGCTAGACCAGGTGTGTCAAACTGGACTAGGCTCTGGATCTGGACCCGGTGGCAGTGGCGGGGTGAGAGGAGGTGGCACAGGAGTAAAGGCAACCATTGTTCACCCCCTTACCCCTAACATACATCCCAAACGTCTGTACTTGGGTATTCAGTCGTGATCTTCCCCCTGCTCGCTCTGCCTCTCGAATCCCCAGCCCTTTCAGGAGCCCTGCAGACTGTATCTTTGACAGCCCTGGTCTAGCTGATCTTCTCTCTAATGCACTGGAAATGCCTGGGACTCTGGAAAACTTGGTGCAGTTTCCAGTGCTGCCACAGATTCCCCGGTGTGGACTTGAATACGTCACTTTAATTCTTTGTCTCGTTTCTTCCTTTGGTAAATGGAGACAAGAGCCTCCTTTCCCACTGCAAACAAGCTTGTTGTGTAAGCCCCCCAAAGCAGTTAAAGATTTTCACTAGCCCCTAACGGCCAAATGTTAGCCTCACCATTTTACAGCTAGGATAAAAGGTTAACAGTCAACTTTCAGCAGAGAACACCAGGTCCTATGCAGGCACCCAAGTGAGATGGCCAGTTTTTCAGTGTTTGGCCCCAAGCAAATTCCCGTGCTGGGATTTAAACAAGTCACTCAAAACCAGCACAATAAATCAGCACCTGGCTCCCAGCTCCCTGCTGTAATCACCGTTGTACACTGCTTCTCTCTACAAAACTAAACTGAATGCTACTTGTGTGCATCACACAACACTAGATCAACTGTTTCTTCTGTAAATTGGATTTGGATTTGAGTGGATGTCATCAGTGTAGACGGGTGCCATTCTGGCCTTTCATGGCATGGGAGGAGGAATTTAATGAAGGCGGCCAAAAGCAGGCCATCAAAAAAAGAGCAGAGAGGGAGACCTATTCAGATAATGTCAGGACTTGCTTCCTCTCTCAGGTTTATCCCATCCTAATGGATATCTAAGAGGTCATTTTTACACATATTGTGGGATGCAGCGCCAAGTGCTTTAATTAGTGAGCCATGCGAATTAAAAGCCCCTGCGCATCACGTGTATCAGTGTCCCTGTGCATTCCTGTGCTGAAAAAATGGCTGTGCTGCACTATGAACTAAAGCTCATCGAACGTGTTTCATGTTCAAAGTGCGCCCATCTTTTCGGCACGGAGACATGCAGGAACGCTGATACGCATGACGCGGATGGCTGCTGGAGCTCATTGATTTCCAGTGCTCCCAGAAGCATTGTGGCTGGCACCCCAAGAGTTACTCCTCCACCCCTGACCCACTACTGGATTTCCAGTTGTTGACTGCTGTTCAGCATAAAAATCGGTGGCAGGACAGTGAACAGTGTCAGAGATAACTCCCATGTGTTGGCCACACTGATAGTGGCTGAACAACAGTGGCATTAACTCCTTGGATGCTGGCACTGACACAACAGCTCTGGCAACTACAGTGAGAAGCCCCACAGGCCAGATCCAGAGATGGGTCACCTGGCCCATGAGAAACCCAAAGATCCAGATGTGGCCCATCACCTCCTTTGAGCTTGACACCTCTGGTTAGGATGATTGGTTACTCTGCGGGTCTGTGGCACTTTGGTGAACCTAATCTCTTTTAACATGGCTGGAATGGCTTACTCCATCATACGAACCAATTGCTTTCCTTGCAAATTGAGCAGAATCCCTATAGGCACTAGGGGGACTTTTGCATGCACAGCAAAGATCCACGCAGCCGGGTAAAACTAGAATGTTTTACAATGTTTTTTCGACCAAGGTAACTGTCGTGGCACATTACGTCTGCCATCTAAATAATATAAATACAGCAAGACAGATTCCCCATCGCCTTTGCCTTTGTGTTATTTTTTACTTGAGTGCAAAGTGGGCAGAAAACCAAATCAGAATGGTAGCAGATTACACCCACTTTGGACAAGATGCTGGGCTAAGCACAATCAGGCCCAATCAAGTTTTCAATCCCTGTGTATTCAGCATATGTGATGGCACTCGTTTCTACCCTGGAATTTGATATCACCACATTCAATTTCCTAGGTATTCAATAGTCAGTCTCCTCTCCTGGAAAGTGTTCTGAAACAGAGACAGCTTGAAAGAACAGGCGGGGGAAATGGGGTAATGGGTTTTCCAGATGGAACAACAATAAAGGGTCTAGTTAAATAAAAAATATACCTTTGCCAATAATGTTCCTTTCACTCCATGGTTTAGACCATTACAGAAAACATTCGCTAACTTTTAGCCAGCACTTCCCTGACCCTCCAGCCTTCAATTACCTATGGTTAGTATCATGATGCTGAAATATTTCCCAAGTGACAAAAGACATTTTACTTACACATAGAGCACAGTTTTCTGGTCTCCAGCTTCCCCTCCATCACCCACTGTCAGCGTGTCGTATCCTCGCTCCAATTCAAATTCTTCAAATGTGAGTTTGATAACCTAGCAAAGATGCAGCATGTTAATATGAATCAACCGCCGAGGCAGCCGGTGGCTCCTCTTGTCTTGTTTCTTTATTCATGTATCTATCGAAGAGCAATTTATATGAGTATTATATCTCCTTCATGCTGCAAATGGTGGCTGCCCTCACTTTTTATAGCACTGTGGCATTTCTCCACCAGACGGATGGAGTTGTTATTGAAATCACCTTTTGGATGTCTGTGCTGCATCTATAGATGTGAGATGCATTTACTGATACAGGCACACGTATGTTGAGTGTGCAGCATGTAGGCTGCATTTGCTGTGCTGTTCGGGCACTGTCACCCTGCTATTCCTTTTACATTTGGAGTTAGGTGATGGATTTGAATGTGCATACATGTATCATTCGTTTATTAAACACAGTACAGCCAGGCCTAAAGCAACCTGGGAACATAAGCTGGTCTGGACTGGTAGCAGGTGTGTGGTCAGCTGGTTCCCTTCCCTGGCTCCAATGATTACTGGCAGATGCTATCTGAGGCTCCCTGCAGACATCACTGTACCTGTTACACTCTGGGTAGCTTAGAGTGATCATCTCAGGCTCCCTGCAGACTCAGACAGACATCATTGCATTAGTTTGTAATTGCATTCATGGTTCCAGGTTCACATAAGCTTTAGATGGGGTTTCTCAGAAGTATGTATGAGATTTAGGAGTGCAGCCCCACCGAAAGCCGAAATCTGGTGCAAAGACAGTTGGTGCTTTTCCAAGTTCCATCCATTTTTTTTCCCCAGTGAGTGCTATGTTTTGACACTACCTCACTCTCAGACTTGGGGCACTAGGTACAAACCTACTGTGCCTGAGTCTTTATCCAGCCCTGAGTAAGTTGTATTCAGCATGGACCATCCATTTACACGCCACGATATTTGCCCTTTCATGTGCTGCAACTGCGTGTCTGTTTGCATGAGCGAGATTTCCCGTGACACCAATTAAATCAACAGGAGAGGATGTTGCTCGGCAGTTTCTCAAAAGCCCTAGCACAGAGCAAAACCTAAGCATGCATTTGGTATGTGAGAAAAACACAGTCACTAGATTACTCATAACACCATAAATGAGCAAATAGGAATTTACCTTTTTAAACAAATGTCCATTAGCTTTTCTTTATTTATTCCATTTGCAGGTCAGATTAGAAATAAACTAATCCAAGATAATAAGGGGATGGACCTTGCCATTCCAAATGCCTGCACAGCACTACACAAACACTGCACCAATAAATGCTTTCACCCAAAATGGAAAGAGGAAGCAAGGTGTTTAGATCCTCATTGGGTCCAAATCAACATAGTTACATGGATTTCAGTGGAGTTACACCTGCTTGCACCACCAAATAATGTGGCCCGTAGTCCACTTTCCCTAGGAACCAGCACTAAAACCAAGTTTCACCAATTTGCACCAGTTTCATTCCGACTCCAGCCAGTATCGCATTCATGCACCAACCTGATGTGGTTTGGTTTTGCAAGGTGTAGGAGGACTGTTTAAATCAATCAACACTGGAATTTAAAATAAAATTCTATTAGACATTTTTATCCATATTGAAATGCAGAAAGAGTAACTGCTTACAAGCTATGGGTATACTATCTATATTGAGAAGCATCTCTCTAAAAGAAGGCCACTAGCAAAAAAAGAAAAAGACTTCAGTATATGAGGTGAAAAGTCTTGGGACAAAAGCAGAATCTAATGCTCCAACACTATGACGACTTAAGTATGTGCATAACTTTAAACTTGCAAGTAATCCCACAGAAATCAAAAGAAACCACAGATCTCAACGGCAACTGGTTTTGGTTGCGCTAGGGGTGTGCTTACAGATCACTTGCCTTTCAAGCCCTAGCCTTGTCTCCCATCCCATCTCATGCAATATTAAGGTATAGACCTGCTTCTCATCAGCCTACTATACAATTGCAAAGCCACAGGTATTGTTTAGGGGAAGCTACAGCATGTTGAACAACTTCCGATATTTATTTTTAAGTGGACCAGATACAAAATGTGGGCTCCCTTCTAAAAACTAGGAACATATACATAATTCAGGCTGAATGTTCTGTGCTACTGTCTTATACATATGTTTAAATCTGGAGAATAAGCTAATAAAACTAGGCACTGTGTCTAAAACATCCGAAGAGGAACAGCGCATTCAGAAGCTGATGGGATCTAATATAAAGGCATAATGGTAGTTGGGAGCTGGTGTACATTTTAGTAGTGATCAATTCCAATTGCTGGTTCTGCCACTCCATTAACACTCTTAAAATCCCTATATATTTAAAAAAAATATATATAACACTGCTAATATTAGTAGCGGTGCTGAAGTTTTAACCTGTAGAAAATCTTAAACCATGTAAAGGCAAAATAATGTAATTAATATAAAGAGCATCATGCTGTAAAATGGCACACATCATTAGATAAACCAGTCATTCAAATAAACTGCATTTTAAAGATTCTGACCCTAATTAAATAGCTAATTAGATTCGTGTATACTGTAGACCGTCACCTTGTTGCATAGGAACAGAATGAGTGTAATATTTATTTATGTATTTTTCCACATTATTTTTTCCTTTTCATTGAAGACTACAAATTATTTAATGAATCATTAAACAACAAGGGACCTCTTGGCACATGCGGATACACTCATGGCACAAAACCTTGTTTTAAAGTCATTTAAATGACAGGAAGCAATTAGCAATGTCAAAGAAATGGGGTTGAGTCTGTCTCATGATCTAATAGCTTGATCTACTGCTATTTCTGATTTGAATGAAGGTTACATTTAGAGAATAAGATTACAATGCTAATACTGTCCATGGAGTATAGCACCTCAAACGAACTCATTTCCAAAGGCCTTACGGATATTGATTAAGTCCCCCAACACTGCTTTAAGGTCATTCAGTAAACCCGGCTACCCACACAATGCATTTACAAATAGGTGGTGTTTCTACACCGGGGGACAAGGAAGCTGTGCAGGGATGTGCCCACAGCTGGACTGGGGAAGCAGCAGAGATGAGAATCAAAACGTGGGCATTTCTAACCCAAGCCACTTAATCCACAGTTTCCTCAGAGTAAAATTGTCCTGGTCAGACTATCCAAAACCAGATCCCTTCTCCCCTGGGAATCAAAGGCCAATATAGAGCCTCCTTTCTACAAGATGGCCTCAGTCCAGAAAAGCCCTTAGGACAACACTTCCCTTTAAGCTTGCAAGCGCTCTGTCCTCACCACTGCCTGCGGCTGAATCCCAGGAGTCAAAAGAAACATGGACAAATGAGCTTGCCCTTATTTGAAGAGGGTGATCTCAGAAATGCCAAATTTAGTTCCCCACAACGGTCATGCGCGCTTCTCAAGATTGGGTCTGGTTAGCAATGCTTCCCACTTCTGATGCAATTCCTTCACTTGACACAGGCTCCCAATGCAAAGTCTAGGCACCATGAATGGTCCTCAGAAGAGGATTTGCATAGCCCTTGTGTGGTGCACAGGCCTTGTGGTGAGCTAATTGTACAGGAATGAATTTCAGGCTGTCAGCCAACCTGATCTCTGCCCTCAACACTGTTTACCGAGGGCTTCTGACTGAGTGTCAGAAAGGATGATGTAGCTCAGTGGACTGGGCTTCCTACAAACATATCAGCCTTGAAAAACTCTGCTGCCCCATTTGTCCAAGGAGTGCAGCTGTTTGATGGCCGAGTATACTAGGTAGGGCTTTTATTATAATTTTCCTTTCCCCCATTATCATCCATCATCACAGTAAAAGCCAGCAGGATGTTTGGTCTAGGCAGCTTTTTAAGACAATATTGCTGGTTTGCAACATATCATGGAGTAAACAAATATCTCATCACTTAGGAGGGATGGGAGAAAAAACAAGAGCACCAGAGTGGTTTATTAGTGGGTTGTTTTTTCTCCAACACAAACACAAGCCTTTCAAGTTCTGTGGGGGGAGAGCAAAGATTTCCTTTCCATTTATTCCCCTCAGCCACCCAAGGGAAATTTATCTATATTTATATCTATCTAGCAAAGGTGAAATTATATGTATATGTAGATGTATATGTATATGTATATTAAATTGAAACCTGGGCAGGGCACATTGGGTAAAAATTCAGCTCTCTACAAAGGGCCACCCCTGGGGAAATTAAGGCCTTAAAATTGGAGTTCACATAGCACAGTGGTCTCCAACCTTTTTAAATAGGAGATCAGCTTTGGCATTTAAAAGCAGCCCAAAATCTACCGTGCGTCGCTGCCACTCTCTTCCCCTCACCCAGCAAGTAAGTCTGTGGGGGGGGGGGGCAGATCAAAGCAGAAGGAGAAAAAAGTATTTGGGGGTGCGCCTCCCCAGCAGGTAAGTCCCACCCAGCCGGGGCCCCACTCAACTTACCCCTGCTCGTGCCACTGCGGCACTGTCGCTCGCTGCGGGGGTTTGATCCAGCCCCCTCCCGTCCCCCACGAACTGACCTGCTGGGCTGGGACACACGTGCATGCACACGGGCATTCAGCCCCCGACCCCAGCCTCAGATCGACTCCAAGAGGCTCCAAGACCTACCGCAAGAGGCTTCGAGATCTACCAGTGGATCAAGATCCACTGGTTTGGATCAAGATCCACTGGGTGGTGGACATAGCCCAAGGGGCCAGGTGCGGAGTCTCTGCACAGGGGTGAGTTTTGTCTATACTTGAAATTTTGGCTAGAAAGTGTTTTTTGCTCTGCTTTTAGAAGAGAAAAATAAAATCGGGAAAAATGCAGCAGCTCAACACTCTTTTCCCCACTACCAAGGGACACTTGAAACTTAAAAACCAGATCATAAACTGGTAAAAGATTATGGGGTGCAATGGAACAATATTGATTTGGATCACCTGAGGATGCTTTGGGGCTCTGAAAGTCCCATGAAACATGCCGAACAGGTCACTTTCAAATGAGCTCTCAATTTAGATCAACCGTTTTCTCATCCCTAACAATAGGAACTCACGGAAGACCTGAGGCAAAGCCATTTCAAATCAACGAGAAGCCTCACCCTGATTTCAACGGGTTTCCTGGAATCAAACAGAAGTAGTGCCGGAAGGGACCTCGGAAGGTCATCTGGTCCAACACCCTGCTCTAGGCAGGATCACCCCTGTCTAAAATAAGCTTTGACAGGTGCTTGTCCAACCTACTCTGAAAAACTTCCAAGCATGGCAATTCTACAGCCTCTCTAGGAAATCACCCCAATTTTACAGATGGGAAACGTGAATCAAGGAGGTGAAAGGCCTAATTTAGAAATGTATTTAAACACACGCCTAGATTTAAGCTTAAGAAGAAGCCCGTTGACTTCTTATGTGCTGGGGGCTGCTTTCTGAATCGAAGCCTAAATGGCTTTCCAAAGACTCCAAAAAATATCAGTGACAAAGGTCAGAGTCCAACACAGGTCCTAGTAGCTCCCAGTCCTATACAAGCACCTGCCTATTAGGGGTGTGTGAAGCAGGCCGTATTCAATTCAGATTCAGATTCGGTCATAATCTGGGACAGTGATTTGATCTGTAGATTCGGATCACTGTCCCCGATTTGATTCGGCCAAATCCGAATCTGAAGATTCGATGCTGATTCAGAAAATCAGTGATTCGGATATAGACACGGCTCTAAGTGTTTTGTCTACATACCTCGAGGTACTGGTGCGGCTTGTAAATGCTGTGATGTGGGGGCGCATGGGACATCCCACAGGAGCGGGGGGGATGCTCAGCAGCAAACCTGGAAGTGGACCAGAAGTACTTCCAGGTCTGCCAGGGAGTGCAAACCCCCAGCTCGGTGATTGGCCACAGGGGGACCCCAGGTGACCCCGCAGATCCAGGAGGCACCAGTCACCAAGCCAGGAGGGTGCGGGGGGGTCCCCAGCGCACTGCCCGGGGGACCTGGAAGTGGACCGGAAGTGCTTCTGGTCTACTTCTGGGTCTACTGCCAAGCAAGCTGTGCTCCTGTGGGCCACTCCATCCACCCCACCACTGCAGCTTTCATGAGCCACCTGCTACCTAGAGGTACGTAGAAAAAACATTTAAAGCTGTGTCTATGTCTAAATCGCTGAATCTTTCCGAGTCTCTCCGATTTGATTCGGAGAGATTAAAGAGTCCTCTGATTCGATTCGAATTTGGAGATTTGGCCACCCAGTTGGCCGAATCTCCACCAAACCGAATCAGGGACCAAAGCTTTGCACAGCCCTACTGCCTATACTGTCAACAGGTCAACTAAACCAACCCAGCTAGCAAACTACATAGGGTCAAGGAACAGTTCATTCCCGGGAATCTACATGTAGGATTGGGCCCTTGCTATGAGCATATCTTTCTTCTGATAAACATTTAATTTTGCTGTGGCACGCAGGGGTTTGGGGCTGGCGGCATGGGTTTTCAGCAGGCAGAGGAGGGCCCTTCGGTGTGCTCTGACTCTGCGCTCTTGACAGATTCCTTAAATAGCAGCGAAAGCTAAATGCAATCGATTTGTTTTCATTGTTTCCTCTCTTCCCAAGGAGTGCCAAAAGCCAGCCCACTCCTTGCGTGGACCCTGGGGACCATGCAGAGCACTCTCTGCCATTTAAACAGGGCAAAGACATCAGTCTTTGGTTTTGAACTACCTCTCAAATTAACGCGAACAAGCTAAACAGTTTGCAAGTGACAAGCAGACACAGCAGCTGCTTTTTCAAACCCATTAGAGTATTTTTTCTCAATCCTGGGCTGCAAAAGGCAGAGAGGTTCCCCCCCCGCCGAAGACATGCTTCTGGAATAAAGTGTTCAACCCTCTGAAACGCTCACGGAAACCTTTCATAAACTGATGCTCATAATTAACGGCTTGTCACTTAAGAAGAAAGAAGTCACAATCTGTTTTGTATGGGCTGAATCCTCAGCTGTCATAAGCCAAGGTAGCTCTATTGACTTCAATGGGGCTTAAACCCAGCAAGCCTGTGGATCTTAAACAGGTTACAATTTCTTCTGCCGTGTATTTTCTGTGGGAAGTCACTAGGTAATGGAAACAACAGAGCTCCATGGACTTATGCCAGCTGAGGAGTTGGCCCTATGGATTCTTAAAAGAGGAGAAGCCCAAGTGGAGAAAGAGCAGGAGTCAATCTAGAGTGGACAGGGAGTCTTAGAAATGTGGGATGGGTCATTGCTTAACAGGTTTAAGCAGCACGGGGGGAACCTGCTCGGCCGTACTGCTGGTGAAAGAGCAAAAAAATCATTTCCTGGCTCTTCAGGCTGAACGTGTGATTGGCACAAAAGCCAACAAGAAGGGTCGAAGGTTGGAGTCTGCATATTCAAACACTAAGGAGAAGTGACACGAGGCAGTTCTCTCGTTTGGGGTCGCTAAAGCGGTGGTCGTGGTCCTGTACTGCAGAAGGCATCTCGCAACACAGGAATTACCGTCCTGCTCCTTTGTGGATGGTGCCAGAAAATCCAAGTCAAAGGCAGCTGCTGGGAGTGAAACACCTCTAAAAACCACCCAACTCACTTAGGTGCTCAAGCATGGATTTAGTTGAGTATTTTTATGTGCCCAAGCTTGAAAGCAAAACTCACTGACTCCCTGCAAATGCCTTATTCAAACTCCGAAACACAAGGAATGGTTTTACTCACCAGAACTCTACACCTATTTCTTAAATAAAAAAAGATACATAATAGGAGGGGGGGGCAGGATTAAAAAGGAGGAATCAAATAGATTCTCCCCCCTTTCACTGCCATTTCTATTAGGGCCTTAAAGGATTAGGCTCGGGGTAACATTAGCAGTGTATTCCCTGAGAAAACATGGCTTATAGAGTTGGCTTTGGGGAATTAAACACTACTGGCTCCTGCTAGAAACTTTTCAACTGCACTCCTGGACTGGGATACCCCCTGCACACTGATCTGATGTAACCAGCTTTAGCAGCATTCAGTGCAGTTACTAAAAAGAAGGGTTTGGAAGCAAGAGGAGACTAACATATGCTTACTGCCTGATTTTTCACAGAGACTGAGCGCCTGTGTCTACCATTAATGTTAGATGGAGTTAAAGATGCTGATACTTCTGAAACCCTGGCTTGTTCAGTGCATCCCTTTTTGCAGTGGTTAGAGATGCTGGGATATCAGGAACCCGAAAGGGAGCTATTTGACATATCAGGTGGGGATTTTTAGAGGTCACAGAGAAGCCCCAGCTAAAATGAAACCAGACTGGCTGTATCAAATCAGGAGCTGCATTTGCTGCACAAGCCAAGGACCTGCACAGGAACCTGGGCCTGTAGGTTTGCCTTCTAACAGCAGATTCAGCTCAGCAAAACAACTGCAAGGTGAAGCTGCTGAAACCAGTAAGGCTCCCAGATCCCAGGCAATGGAGCAGAGCTCCCTACTCTAATCTCCATCCCATCCCCTCTGTCACTCATCCATGCACTACCCCCTGCGTATCGCTGCTGTGGGGACAAACAGTGGGCAGGATTTCCTGGTGACAGATAGCTCCTCACTGATAAGGACCTTAGCTCTCTTGGTCAATGAGGACACTTCACTTCACCTCACCTCTATTCCTATTCCACTTGGGATCTTCACAGCTTCCCTCCCTTGGTTGAAAGAAAACCCATTTTGTTCTAATACCAACTTTATTCTGGACTCACTCCCCTCATATGTCTCTCTTCCCTGCCAGTCCTGTCAACATGCCAATCTGGGACTAAGAGGAGGTAGAAAAATGCACAGTAGTACTTGGGTCTAATTGAGTACCTAAGCAATAGTCCATAGGCTTACTTGTTCTAGCCCTGCAGAGGATAGTTACCCTTGGATGGGTTTCCTTCCACACATCCCCATTAACACTCAGTGGAAGAATCCAGCTCCAAGGTAGGAGCCTTAACATGGCCAAACAACCTACTACAGAAATCAATGGAGCTATCCCAATTTCTGCCAGCTGTGGATCTGGCTCTGTGTCTCCACTCTGCACAGGTTACGTTATGGAGACATCTTTGAATCAGTCCAGCCGCCAAGATCTGGATGCGGGCTTTCCATGTCATAATATCAGTTACAGTTTCACTAGATGCACCATCAGGGATGGCTCTTGTTATCCAGAGCCAACTCTGCATGGCTGCATTAGCTTGATGAGGAAGGACCTGTGCCTCTGAGAGGAAGGAACAATGACTTAAGAATGCATAGGAAAAAAATGAGCAATTCACCTCCTTGAATTTGGGACATAACACCCTTCTAGAGAGCCAGGCCAAGATACCCAACTCTATGAAATGTATGACTAGTGGGACCCCTCCAGTCATGGAAGATGCCCTGAAAACAGTCATGCAATTAAAGGTTCACAGAAACAGCACTCTTTAAAGTCATTGGGACTGATGGTAGAGGTGTTCTCTTTTAGTAGACCAACTAGATTTTTGCAAAAAAAAATCTTTAAACAAAAGATTTTGCAGAAATCTAGTTGGTCTACTTAAAGAGATCACCTCTACCATGAGTCCTGATCCCTTTTGCCTCTAGACCCCTATGGCTACATCCTGGATACCTGGCTGTTCAATGCCATGCTTTTTCAGGGACATTTTCTTCCTAAAGGCCTGAGCCAAACCCTCCTGCAGTCACTGGAATATCTGGTGGGAGTCAGTAAGCTTTACAGCCGGCCCCACGCCCCTGGTGTCAGTGCTTTAGGGCTAAGCAGCGTAGGTGAGCATGCTCGAGACCGCCCACCGGGCCATGCTGTTGGGAATTTCAATAGCAGAATTTGTTAGTGTTTCAGCTAGACTGGAAAAAAGCCACAGAGAAAAGATGCTGGGAAATTAACATCTTGATGAAGTGCTTTCTTTGGATCAGTTGCAGAAGGCACAGAGCCAACATGCAAGCTTGTCTAGAGGCAACAGCCAAGAAATAATTGACTGAATAAGTGTAAGAGACTAATGGCTTGAAATGCAAACTTTTTCATGAACTAACAGGAGTCATATTAGTTAGGGGAAAAAAAAAATCATTGAACCTATCTTCCTACAACTGCAGGATATTCCTCCCATTTAAATAATGCATTCGATACCTCAGTGAGTTGTACTGATGGCAAGCACCTGCTTGTGTTCCCGCCATACCAGAGTATTTTCACCACAAAAATGCAGGGATGGAGTTAGCCCAGACTTTGCTTTTTGTACAGATGGACACCTTGGGGCTTGGCGGTGCCATCTGGGAAGACGCACTTGAATAGCTATCAGGTGACTGTTTCTTGCCTTGGCATCAGAGCTGGGAGTCAAGCTTCGGTTCTGCCCGTTCCTATCTTTGATTAAAACACATGTTCACCTTCTCTGAGCAACTCCTTTCTTTCGGTTTAACCCTTGTCCCCTCTCTGCTTTTCTAGTTCTTCACCGTGCCTATTGGACCGGTACCTTCCACTGATACTCTGCTGAAATTAGATGAAAAGGCTAAGGGAGACTGCCACGATCACATAGTCTGATCAAGAAGACGGTCTCGATCTGGCTCACAGTCATACAACATCCTCGGTTCCTTCAGCAACATGCAAGCTATAAGACATCTGAAAACACTTTGTCCCTTCACTGCCATGCCAGGTGTACTCCACTTGGATGTGCATAGTTTATTTGGCAACATGGCTAAGCTGCCCTGCTTAGGAGCATTTGGAAATGTCAGTAATATTCATATGCTTAGAGCCATCTCCTTCCATTTCGCTAAATGCTAATAAAGCCAAAGGCTTGGGAATTAGACACACAACACCTGTGATACATCTCCAATTAGTAAAAAGCTATTGTTGAGTGGTTTAGCCCAGCACCATCATCACCACCTTCCCCCAAAATGCAGTTATGAACCAGGGTGGATTCTTATCACGTGTAACATTTAAAAGCAATCTTGAAATCTTGTTTTCTTGTATGCAAACAAGTGGACAATTCAGCAAGCGAATTCTGCCATGCAGGCATGGCCAGGGGAAGGGGAAATGCAAATGAAATGTTGCCACAAAAGGGGATGAGAAAATCCCAGGCTCTGTTACTCAGAACTTTTCAAACCTGCCAGCGTTGGGGGTGCAAAGCCTTGAAGATGAATGGCTCGAACAAAGGAAACGAAGGAGAGAGAGTCCCTGTCCCCCATCCGCCTCCCCCTTTGGAAACCCAGCCCATGGCCAATGGCTTTTGCCCTGTGTCAGACATCTCGGGAAGGCTGGGAAGGTCTCCAAACCATGTTTCTAGACCACTCTCTGAGGATGGAAAAGAGGTTGCAATTTGGAGAGTGATGGGAAACAATGAGCACTGCTATCACCACTTGGAGATGCTAGTCAGCTGCTTTCCCATGGGCCTGCACCACTGAGACAGGACACTCTGCACCCTCAGTGCTCACTGGTTTGGAGATCACAGGTTTAAGACCCTTCCTCCCCACAGACACATGAAGAAGGAGAAAGCAGAGAAAACTCAACCACACTTTTTCCCTGCTCCAAACCCAACTGGACCAGGGTGCGGGGGGAGGAGGGGGAGGGGGTCTGGCTGGTATATGGCACAAAATGGCATATCATAAGCCAACAGCAAATCTTTGCTGTCTTGATTTTCTTCCACCCTGTGGGGTATAAACCCTCATTGCTTGGGACCCGCTATCAGTCAAGAGAAAACGAAAATCAGCATTCCTGGCATGGCCCCCCTATGCCTTAACTGCAAGCCAGTTTTGATGAAATGCTTTGCTAAGCTGTTTGGCATGTCAGAGCTGTTCACATCAAGATATCAAAAGGTTCTGATTAAAAATAATTACATTCACTTTTAATTGCACCCTTTAAAGAAACATATTCTAAACAGGGAGGAAGGTGATGTGTCATGGCCTCCGTAAGCAGCTGAGATGCATTCAGTCAGAAGACACGGCAGCAACAAAAACTAAGACAGCTTTTAGAAGAAAGCAAGCAAGCGCAGGAAAGGAAGAAGAGGAGCAGCTGCTTCAACAAGGAGTGAGGGTAAAGACAATGACAGGGAGATGCATCTGCGAGACCTACCTTGGCTGGATTGAGGGCCGTGATCACCCATACACAGTAGGCATTGTTATCATACTGTACAGGGTAGTTGGGAGAAGTTATCACTCCGCTGGGGCCACGGAGGTATGTATCGCACATCCTGGCTGTGAAGAAGAAAATAAGACAGAGCATGTTTGGGAGGTTCGTTTGTCCAAGCATGTCCATTTGGCCCTTTCTTAGGGAAGGTAGTGGCGCTTGCATAAAATTTGCTGCAGAGCTGGGGTGGGGGGGCGGTGTTGTGTCCTTTGCAGTACAAAAGAAACAGGACTTTGCTGTGATGAATAAAACAGGGGTTATTTATGGAGCCTGATGGGCCCTCGGGTTAGTTTAACAGAGCCTGTGCTGCCTACGGTTACTGCATAAAAACCTCCTTAAGTCTGGTGCATGGACAGCTTCGCAGGCTACCTTGAGCACTTCAGCTAGGACATATCATTTCTTTCCAATCTGCCAGGCGGGCCTTGTTCTCTTTTCTCTACACACCTAATCAAAAGTTGGCCAATGAAGAGAGGCTGAATTAAGTCTGATGTCGCCAAAGACTGGGCAAAACAGATATGGAGATGGCAGCTCTGCTCCATACCTTAAAGCATCTTAAGTCAAGCAGAGGAGTCCTTTTGTCACAGGTGTCCACCAGTTCCCTCTCCCTTGGCAAATGTGCAGTAAAGAGCCTTGCCTGCAGGTATCTTTGAGACAAGTACTGAGTGAGACAAGGACCCGGGCCACAGTTTCTGATCTGAAGTAGCCTTTTTGGAACTTTTCCCAAAGCCCAATGGAGCGGGTGGGTGTGCGTGCACACGTGTGCATACGTGCCGCACGCTCACATGTGCCATCAGATCCAAAGGTCTACTATGGGTCCATCACTCACCAGAACACATAAGGCTGGTGATGAAGGGCTCTGTCACATGGGATGAGCAACACAATTCAACAGCTGCTCTTTCACATAGCTCTCCCCAGTCTATGCGTCTAACAACCAACTCTGAGCCCACTTCAATGTGAATGGTGGTTTTAGAGGGGGGGAGTGCTTTTCAATGGGAAGGCAGGACAATAGAAAGTACAGCGAGAGAAGTGACCAAATTTGCCCCCTTTCCTCAACCCTCCCCACTTCATCTGACCTGTTTCACTTAAAGACGACACACACAGAGGAGCTGTCTTCTTTCAAACTGAAGCTTCGCCCCTCTGCCCTTGTTCCCTCCCTCCCAAGCCCATGCGTTTACATTGCAATCCTGCATCAGGCAATGATGGAGACAAAATCAATCTCTATTGCCAGGCGAGATGCTCAGACAGGCCTTCCAAGTTTTTATTTCACCCCCTAAACTCCATACTAGTTAGACCTGCTGATGTGAAAGCTGCATCTTCAAAAAAAACCCAAACAAACAACGGGTACATTTTCTATCTGCCTCGCCTCTTCTGCTTGAGGCTGTTTCTTTTTAACTGGATAGCACCAAGGAGTGGGCTAGAAGCCCAAGGCAGGACCATCATGGGAGGCTGTGCTGAAATAGTGGTGCTGAGGACAAGTTTTCTACGTGCACCTACCCAGCTGAACTCATCCAGAACAGGAAAGGTATCGCTGGAAGGGTGCATCACTCAGATAGCAAAGCAATTAGTTATGCAAACCAGCAAAAGCCTCTCTAGTGACTTGACTGGACCCTGGTCCAGGTCCAGAGTACCTGGCCATGCTTCTTCTAGCTGCTGACTGCCTGCTGCTTACCCATAAAAATTGGCAAAGAGTGGTAAATGTCCCAGTGGCTCAACCAAGAAGCCCTTGGCCAGGACCTGAGAAGATATGCCTGTGGGACTCAGAAGGCCTCCATTGCTGCAGCATCTGAATGCCTATGTATCTTTGATGAGCTGATCCTCGCCACAAATAAAGGACAAAAATGTCCCATTAGCCTCATTTAGCAAATGGGGAATTGCAGCACTGACAGGCTAAACACAACTTGCTGCAGGTCACAAATAAAATCGGTGGCAGAGCAGAAAATTGGGATGTCCTATGTCACAAACCAAGGGGTCCAAACAACCTCTTGCCACAGAGAAGTGAGTTATGCATGGCTCCTGTGGACAACTGGACACTTGAATGTCTAAGGAATTTGTCATTTAAACAAGGAAATGTGAAAACAGCAAGAGGGATAAAAATGATTTAAAACAGGAATAAAAGGCAAATGGGGGGGAGGGGATTTTGTCCAAAAAAGAACCACTTCCCACCCCCCACCGAGGTTGGATTGAAAAAAAAATCAAGTTGATTCACAGAGTAGTAATAACGCAGGCAAATCCTTTCTTATCTCAAACGAAAGGACACTATAAATTTCCTTTATAGTGTCACATATTTATGCCAAATATCCTCTTACACTGATTCAATTTATTCTACACTTGTTTCAAAGAATTAGATGGGATTCTAACGCCTTGCAAAACTCTGCAGAGGAAATTAAAGGGGGAAAAAAGAACTGAAGAAAAAACAATTTATGACTTTAAGGGCTTTAGAGGGATTTAATTAAAAATATTACAAGTTGTTCATTATTAGCATGACAAATATCATGATTATACATGCCAATTTAGGAGGAACCAAAAACAGCCAAGGGCAGAATGGGCATCAATATTGGCTAGTCTCGGTTCACATATGCACACTAGTGGGTTGAAGGACATCCAAATTATGTCATTTCTGGCCTACTTCCTCTGGGCCACCAGTGGAAACCACCAAAAGTAAGGTTGCGAACCTCTGGTTAATGAGAAAATCCTGTGCGAAGTACTCTGCTTTCTGTATATCCTTTCACAGCATCTGATGAAGTGAGCTTCAGCCCATGAAATCTTGTGCTAGATATATCTGCTCTGGTTTGTCTATAGGGGAAAATCTACCTTGTCTTCCGACTAACTATGTCTGTCAAACTACAGTTTTTGGCACGCAGAGGTCCAGCTGGCAATAGCATTGAAAGAGAGAGAATGAGCTTTCCAAACGTGCATATTTCTTATGGTTCTTGTGCTTTTGGGGTACCTAACCTGAGAAAGCACCCAAATCAAGGGGCTTGATATTCAGAAAACACTGGATGCCCCAAGTCCTTTAAAAGGAAGGCCACCTTTAGGGATCTCAAGATGGGTACCTTGAAAATGCTACTCACTTCTTCTTATCTTGGCTATGGATTGAAGCCTGCAATCTGGATAATAAGTAAATATCCAGGTTTCATTTACCAGTCAATGTTTTGTACTGCCACCTGCCACCATAGCATCTGAGGACCTTTCATACAAAATAGACTAGTGAAGTCCAGAGTTGAGGTTCTTTTTCCTTTACAGGTTATTGTTTGCATCTTGTTTAATACAAGATGCAAAGCCACCTGAGCCTGGCCTATATTTTCATCAGTAAAACCTAGCAGATTAGGGATGTGGTCTTTTTACCTGTATGGTTATTCCAGTACAAGTTTTGTGGATGCAGTTGTTTGGTATAAAGTGCTGATACAGTGCAATGTAGGACACAAAGACAAAAGCTGACTTAGCTACACTGGCCAAAAGTGAGAAGAGGTGTAGATGCTGTTAATCACAGCAAATCTACGTATTCACCAGCACAGCTTGTGACACTTGTGATTTTACAGTACTCGGCTCTGCCAGCCTAGTTGCCTTCACACTACAACTTGGATGTTAGTGAATGCTGGTACTCCTACACTTGTACAATGCTCCTAAAAAAGACTCAGATTTATGCCTTTCGGTATGGTAGCAACACACTGTAGCAGTACACAACTGCTCATAATGCTAGAACTGCATCTGCTTGGCGGGTCAATCATTTTAATTATACTAGTATAGTTAAAATGGTATAACTTTTACGTGTGGCAAGCTCCTGGAAATGGACAGTTATGAAATAACCTGTCTGTAATACTCTCCCTCACCCCCAATCTAAAGCAGTTAAAGGCTAGTTTATGACCCGAAGAGGGAGAGCAGTTTATTAAACTTCAGTCTATGCATGAAGTTAGGTGCCCAAAAGTGGACCCAGTCCTCCAGGGGAAGCATTACGAGGGAGGAGTAGAGTGGAAAGATTACTTCATGTGCCTAATACAAGATACTTCTGTTGACTTGTGTTAGTACAATGATTGCTTTATTTGCCATATTGTGACAGTGCTGACTCACGTTCAGTTTGCAATCCCTTATAATAACCCTTTTTTTCCTGCAGAACTGTATCCTAGCCAGTCATCCTTTTGTGTGTG
>NW_017729015.1:13035583-13040658 GCF_001723915.1 Gavialis gangeticus | reverse complement strand
AGTGGAAAGATTACTTCATGTGCCTAATACAAGATACTTCTGTTGACTTGTGTTAGTACAATGATTGCTTTATTTGCCATATTGTGACAGTGCTGACTCACGTTCAGTTTGCAATCCCTTATAATAACCCTTTTTTTCCTGCAGAACTGTATCCTAGCCAGTCATCCTTTTGTGTAGTGTTTGTGCATTGATTAGTCTTGCCCAAGGGTACTACTCTTCATTTTTCCTTATTGAATTGCATCCTATTTATTTCAGACCATTTCTCTAAAGGGTCATGATCGTTTTGAATTCTAACTTTGTCCTCCACAGTTCTTGCAACCCCTTACAATTTGGTATATGGTAGTGCTAGGGTGACATTGTAACCCTGATAATCCAGGAATTATACAAGGCGAGGACTTCTTAGGGTGATCTCTTTTATCAGATCAGCTGCATAGTTAGGATAGAGTTAGACAAACTTTCTAATATAAAACATTCTTCAGCACCCCGTTATGCTGTTGGTTTGATAAAAGATATATCACCCTAAGACACCCTTGCCTCTTGCATAATTTGGCATATGCAAATATTAAGTGTATTCTCTATTGCATTATCTAAGGCATTAATATCAATATTGGATAGTACTAGACCCAAAATAGTCTCTGAAGAACCCATATGTCTGCTTTGATGGTAAAGCACTAATTACTCTGGGTGTGTTCATCCAACTAATTGTGCATCCAACCTTGCAGGAGTTCTCCAAGGCTGAGCTATGTATACTTCCCTGATCCTTCTTTTTGCTCCTTTTAACAGAGAAGCAGTTCGTTTGACCTTCCCCAGTTTCCTAGAACTGCACCTGTCCTCTGTGAGCTCTCAAAGATAATTGTTCCAGCCAGGCTCCCATGTACCTCTTGAATGCATTGTAATAACCTTTGCAGCAGTGGGACATGTATAGCTCTCCTCCCCCTGCTTCACCTATGGCAGGTTCGGTGTCTTTGGGCAATATGCTTTGTAGCTGAACGACAGGATCGATTGTGTCGCTTTAGGAATAGGTTAATCAAGGACTTGTATAGACTAGCTTGCATAGGGATGATCTTGCCTTGAGCAGGGTTTTGCACTCGATGACCTCCACAGGTCCCTTTCAACCCTGCTTTTCCCTGAGTCTGTGAATTCTGTGTACCATGCTGGGTGAACTCCATCAGGCCCAGCCCCTCTGAACAGTAGCTGTCCTAACATCCTTCCAAGCACGGCGATTGTTGAAGATCTAAACTGAAAGGTTGACTTTAATTGGGATCCTTCTCAAAGAAATGATGCTAATTAACAAACATAATTTCTGCACTAATTGGATTTGAACCAATCCGTGCCTATCTATAACTCTGTGGTTGTCAACGTGCTGTATGCTGCAGCCACTCAGAACTTAAAGAGTGACAGCAGGAACAGAAGTGCAAGGGAGTAGTCTTTATTTAAGTGTTTGTGACATCTCAGTGCTACAAGCAGTAGAGGGCTTTTGAAACGCAGTTGTGCTGTTCCCATTCTAGCCGGTCGTTGGCAGCAATATACATATTGGCCACTCACAGGAGTGACATTTGCCACGCCAGCAGCCCCATGAAAGCGCTCTACAGCCATTGACAGAAGTGCAGAGAGCTTGAAAAGTGCCTGATTGCATGGCAAATAAACCCTCATGTGATGAGGGTTCAGATGAAAGCGCTCCAAAGTGGAGCACCTTCATTAACTTCTGTCTGTGCCTGTGCGCGATCAGGGCTGGGCTGGAGGGGGACAGAGCTGCAAGGCGGGAGGCGGGTGTTGGGGGCAGGATTGTCCAAGCTTCAGATCACCAAGGATAAACGTTTTGCTGAGGAATAAAACATTAATGATCTGAAGGACAGCACTACCCCTTGCTGCAAGTTTTTTCACAATGAAGGAAAGACTAAGCCTGGCTTTCCAGAGACTTCACTCTTGAGCACCTGCTACCATTTCTGCCCAAGGGGAAGAAGGGAATGCACATCAGGACCACTCCAGTTTGGTAGCATTTTATGCCCACTTTGCACAAAGTTAATGGAAAAATCAGTTCCTCCCCTCTTCCTCCCCCATCCCTGATGTGAAAAGGTCTTTATCAGCTGTACCAAGCCTGGCCATGCATGGGACATCCTCCTAGTCGCCTCTCTCCAACAAGCTGCCATGAAGGGAGACGGGATTGGGACAGAAGTGGGATCTCAGATGGGAGCTAGCTAGCATATTTAGCCTTATGGGAAAAGCTCAGGGAGTGACCTTTCTTTGGCTTTGCATCCTTAAGTAGTAACAGCTCACTTCTGCCGGCGATGTAACAAGGTATCTGTTTTATTATTACACTCATTAGTGAAGCCGATAACTTATAAAAGGGGCAACTGTCTTGAGGACATAATCTCCCACTGGAAGAACACGTGTACCAGAGGGAAGCAATTAGGAGTGCCCCTGACCCCATGAAAGCAGCACATGTGCTGCTGAACTGATCGCCAGCTGCAGGTTCCCAGCAGGCAAGTATCAGAGCCGCTAACTTGAAAGAGATGTTCATCAGGGGACTGCATGCAGCTTCCGCCATCATTATATTTTTTACTTGCTGCTCAAGAAAGTGGGAATGAAAGCCAATTTCTTGACCAATTTGAGGTTTTCCACCATTGCAATGAAAGTGGGGATGAAAGCCAATTTCTTGACCAATTTGAGGTTTTCCACCATTGCAATGGGCCAGCTAAGCTCCTGGTATTGGCTTGCCACCTTAACGGCAATGCTTTGTACTTATACCTTGTGCCTTCCTCATGAAGCACCAGACCTGTACTTAAGCCGCACAGGGAGCTAAGCAAATGCCATGATCCCCAGTGTAGAGCTGGGGAACTGGTCACATGCCCAATAGGCAAGCGGCAGAACTAGAAATCCTGGCACGTAGCTGCAGGGTCCCAGTTGCCGAACAAGTTTGGTTACCACCCAGTGAGGCAAAAGAGCAAAGTGCAAAGGGGTTGAAAGAATCAGCATGCCAGAAGAAGATTAAAAACGTGCGTCTTGGAAGGAGGATTCAGGTTCCAGAAACTTCAAGCATTTCTTTTCTGAGACTGCTAACCAGGAGGTGACGCTCAAAATACTGGGAAAAAAGATAGCAGCCCTACAGGGAGAAGGAAGCCAAGGGACCAAGTTGAAGACAGACATAAGGGTGGAGTAGGGAGGGTGGGTCAGGAAGGAGGGTTTCTTATGGCTCCTCATCCCCCAGGTTAACCACCCCCCGGGTCTCTAACCTCTGCACACTGGCCGCTGATCACTCCAAGCAGCAATCATGTCGCTCACTCTCTTGCAGGTGATGCTTTTGGACCCTTGTAAATCATAGCCTTCATTGCAGGTGAACTGGATGCTGGATCCTAACCTGGTACACAGAACCAAAGTGGGGGATTAGTACCTGAAACGCTGCCGGGGCCACCACATTTGTCACTTGCTTTCTTTGACTACACTAGTGATTCTTTAATTGGTGAACAGAGACAGTCTGCTGGCCTCTCGGGCACGGCATGGGATGAAATAAGGACATGCGCTTTTCTCGTGCATTTGCTCGTGTTGGCCTAAGGTGGTCATAGCTTAACAGTGGGCGTATATCTTTCAATACAACCTCAGCAGAATTTTACTAAATGCTGAAGTACAGAGTTTGGCCCCAAGAGATTACATGCTCCACATTTTTATACCAGAAAAATCTTCACATCACACCAAAATGTGTGAGCTTTGTTCTACAGCTTTAGATCCAGATCTGCAGCCGGCATAAATCAGTGTAGCCCCTCCAGTGACATGAAGTGACACCAATTTGCCCCAGCTGAGGATCCAGCCCTTTGTATTTAAGCACTATATTGGCAATGCCTTTTGTCTCCCCCACCCCCTTCCAGAAATCCCTTTCGTGGATTTGAAGGGAATTTGATGGTTTCAGGTTAAACTGATAGGCATATTTTAGGGAACAAAACAGCCATCGACAGAGAAATAAGATTAAATATTGATCTGCTGTTGCTAACAGTGGGCTGATTTATTTTTACGCGCTTTAAATGAAGGCCAGCGAGTACAAAGGGGACAACTGCATTGTTTTAAACTTTCGAAGGAGAGAACAATTATGCAGTAGCACATATGCTTATTGACAAAAGATTGCACGAGGGCTCTGGGAAGTCGCCTGAGAAACCACGGGGGACGCGACCGTGCAGCGACTCGCACTAACACGAGAAAGGTTTCTGTTGTTATTGTTGTTGTTTTAAACCGCTCTTTCCACACTTCGCTGGGGGGGGGGCGGGAAATGAATTATAATGAACCCTGATTGCACAATCCTGGTTAGGAGGCTGACTTTGACAAGAGAAAACATTCCCGGGGGGAATTCATTATAATCTTCGCTTGTCATGGTATCGCACGCACGCTTATCTTTCTGTGCTACTAAATCAGAGCAAGATTTCCCAATATAATGCATTTACAGGTGTACAGTGGGTCTCTAAGCAAGCAGGCTACATATAATGCCAAAGAGACTTGATGGTGGTTATAAACAGGATCTTTAATTGCATGCAGAGCACATACAGAAAAGGTTCTTACCTAAAATCGTTGCCTATTCTTTTGCCTCTCTCTGGAATCCCAGGGTCTGGACACATATTATGTCCCTGGGACACACCAACCTGAGTTACTACAAAGCAAAAACAGCACATACAGAGAAAGAATAGTACAGAAAACATATTCTTACATCAATCGTCTTGGTGGATGTGGAGAGAAAATGGGCAATTGCTAGTTGGAATGCGTTTCTTTAAAAAAAAAAAAAAAAACTATGGAAACAAGCATAGCTGAAATCATTTCAGCTCAATTTTGGTATCAAAGTGTTTTACTGCTCAGTACAGCTAGTGACATGGCTTTCCCTCATTCCACTACACAAACACCTTTGGAAAAAAGGATTCTTACATTTTGCAAAATTACACCAATTAAAGAGCACATTTCCAAAGCCCGCTATTAAAAAGGCCACCTGTGACATAACAAGGTGAGTGTCTAGCACCCATCAAAACCCATCTGACTGATGCCAGTGAAGGAAAACAACTCAATAAAGGCGGATGTGTGATTAAAAGGGGGGGGGGGGG
>NW_017729015.1:13030234-13035573 GCF_001723915.1 Gavialis gangeticus | reverse complement strand
CCCGCGAAGGACGGAGAGAGAAAAAAAACAGAACAAAAGGGGGGGGGGTGGAATAAAAGGGGGGGGGGGGGGGAGCCAGTCTAGGATTTTAAAAGCAGGTAATTTAGTTTGAATATGAAAAGTTGTATGGAGCAACCTTGATGGAGCTGCCTATAAACAGGAGATCTAAAGAGGTAATCAGCACTGGATAAACACATTGCCAAGCCTGACTTGCCACCCCCCTCCCCTGCTTTCCTCTTCCCTTCAGCCTGTCAAATGGCGCAAACAAGCATAGACACTGAATGGATAAAACTTGGATGGCTCCCGACAAGGATGAAATGAGAGCTGGCAACATGTTGATTTCAATTCTGTATTCCAACAACAACCCCCCCCCAACCTCATGCATAATAATATCGGACAAAGGGACGGTTTTGTCATGGAGTGCTTGAAACTTATATGATTCAATTTTCTCACGTCGCAGAGGGGAGGGCGCAGGGAAAATGTGACATCTCTTGGCAATGATGCTGAAGCGATGGAGCATGAAACATAAATGAGCATGCTTCCATTCTACCTCTGCCTCGCTCACTAAATGAAAAGTAAAATCTCAATTACGCTCCCGAATTTATGCAATTAGAGCAGGACTCCCAAGAACACACAAGGCCGGATGATGGTGCAATGACGGGAAGCGCGTCCTTCCCGCAACACGCGTGCTCCCTGTTTTCAGAGCTGAGCAGCGCGGAGCATGCTACAAGAGGGGCGGGTGGGTGTGAATATTAATATGGGGACAAGATGCGCACGCACACCGGCTATGGGAAGAGGGACTGCGCAGCATCGATCATGCTAAGTGCGAGGCAGCTCAATATAGCAATTATTCACTGCACAGCTAAAGCCCGCTTTGGCGCGTAGGTGCTACAACTGCCAAGTGCCCGAGACACTGGTGTGCTCAGATGGATGGAAGGATTGATCTGCTCCTCTTAGTGAATGGCATCGATCCCAATGCCTAAAAGTCACTGCTGTCAAGAAATGCTAGAAGCCTTAACATTACTGGCGTGAAAGCAGCTGCCCCTTCCAGTCAAGCCCTTGAGGACTGGCACTATCTACAGCCCATCATCATAATATCCAAGTACAATAGTTGAAATGAGAGACATGGAAAGAGTAACAGCCATCGCCACTCTTTGGCTTGTCCCTCTCCATCTGAGCTAATTGATGCCCTTTGCTACTTCTGCTCTAGGAAAAATGTTTTACCCGCTGCCCCGATGTACCAGTCACTTCCATTAAACTACTGCCCTCATCTGCACTGAAAGCCAGCAGCACCTCCATTGCCATCCACATCCAGACACGTCCTTGAAACTGCACAGAGGGCCCCCCCAACACCACCTTCAAAGAGCAGCAAGAGCAAGACTGCTGTCTACACCCTGCAAGGAGGTTTGGGGGCTGTGTTGTGTCCCCCGGACAAGTCTCGGCAGGGTGGGAGATGGGGCTTTAGGAGGAATCTGGCTCCTTCAAAAGCTTTTCCCCACCCTATGGGCACACTGTACCATCCTCAGCACCTCAGATGAATTCGGAGACGCAGGCTGAGGACCACCTGAGCAGGCAGGAAGACAAGCACAAAAAGAAACAGAGCCATTAATGTGGCATGCACTTCATTTTCCAATGGCTGCATTTTTCTAGCAAAACATCGCTGCCATCTTCCATTTCACTCGGGGAGTCCGAAAGCATGGAGAAGCTGGGTAGGAAGACTTCAGGTCCTCCTTTGAGCAGAAGAGCGCACTGTTCAGATCATATCTGACGCCTTGACTCTCATAATTGAGTCAGCCGTTACAAAAATACCCAGTTCCATGAATGGGCGCCTCCCTTCGGTGTCAGAGCTGTACAATACTTGGTGGTATTGCTTTATAGTGAACTAGTGAATAGTTCTTTCAGTTTGAAACGTGACCATTTGTACTCTCTCCCCCTGCCCCCAAATGTCACGCTCTGACAAATGGATGCTCAAAGCAAAACTGCAGGGGAAGACTCCACTTTTTACCAGGATTCGAACAATAATCAGGTGAGCCTCTAAAACCAGCATAACTATGATGTGAAGTCACAGAGAAGGCCTGGAGCGAAGAGAGTCTGTCAGCCTCAATGGCTTTTTCTGGGAGTTTGATCCGAGTTTCACGTTCTTAAGAAGGTTTCAAAGGAGAAGAGTGTTGGTGCTTCCATTTGGCACAGCTCTGACCGCTTAGCTGAGGACTGCAAGCATCCAAATATACTAGGTACCAACCTATAAAATCAGAGGAATGATAAAGGCCTGATACTAAGATGCAAACCAATGTATTAGCTCATGAGGCAATCTGTTTGGATAGGCTCTTTTTTCCTTAAAACAGCTTAAGTGCTACTTATGACCAGGCCACTAAATAGATCATGCTCAGCTAAAGGATGCACGTTCTTCTGTTGCTGATCTCTCCAGGTTCAGTGCACCGTGACGGTGTTACACCGATTACTGGAAAAAAATCACCTGGAATTGGCAGCATGGACATGGGGCTCCAACAATTTGATGCTGAATGGGCATGGCCATAGCGTAGACAGAAAGTTCAGGATAAAAATCCTTCCTGTATCGAGTCATAATGTAGGCTCATTTGAAGAAAGGAGTTAGTTTTGCTGGGAGCAACAAGTATTTGCCTGGTACGTGAACTATAATATAGGACGTTATCTCTTTAAAGGTGGGGGAGGTGTTTCTACGAATGGCATCGTCCACCACATCTAGCCAGTCAGTGTTGTCCAAGGTTACGATGTCCAGGCTGAAAGAAATGCATCGCTTCTGGGAAAAGATAGGTCGTTGGTAGGGTTAAGTCGTGCGTTCGTTCTTTGGGGTTTCTGAAGCAAGCTCCACCTCTCTGCACTTGGATGGTATATGAATTGCCTACTCCAAAGAAAGTGTGTCGGGCCCAATGTTCATTCACCTTAACAAATGTCTTACAGGAAAAAAAATAAAGAAATGGTCTCAAACAGAACTTGGCAACCTGGGGCCAACAGGCCAGACCCAGCCTGCAGATGCGAGGCTTCAGCAAAGTTCAGAGGTGGGCACTTTCCCTCACACTGCTGCAGGGGTTGGGGGCACGGCAGCAGCAAGCACTTCCCCCGTGCCACGGCGGTGAGAAGCGGTAGTGGTGGCCACGTCCTGGCATCTGCCTGCCTACCTCTGACTGGAGCACGGTCGTTTTGGTCCGCAGACTGAAAAGGTGGCCGACAACTGGTCTATAAAAGAAAGGGAGGCCATGTCAACCTCATGGGCATGCTACATTTCACTAGCGTTCAAGGGGTTAAACTCGGAGGCCTCTCCCTTCATTTCTACATTTCATTCCTGAGCAAAAAGATCATTGATTTGTGCAACGTGACCCACACACTGTAACGTCTATGGGGGATGGGTTAGCATTTAAGCACTGATCAGGCCTTCCAATTTCTCTGTAGAGTCAACAGCAGTGTGGAAAAAAGGATCTTGCTTTACCCTGTTGCTTTCCTTCCCTTGTCCTCAAGAGACTATTACGTGATCTGGGTATCCTCCAGAATCAGTGACCCCAAGATTATTTCAACTCCATTCCACTAAGTTTTCCGAGTCCTTGAATTGAAGGAGGGTGCATCCGAAACCTACAGTCACATAAGGAAGCAGGACCAATGGAAACAGGTAAAGCCCAAAGAGGCTACAGGACCAGTCGTCAGTTAACCATCGCGCTTGTCAACACTGGTAGCAGTAAGCTCATGTATTGTTAACATCCACATGGTCAAGGCAGAAGGCAGGGTACAAATGCACCTTATAGATCAACTAAATCAGAGGTGCATAAGATTTGTGAGCAACAGCTCACTTCATCACATGCTGTCCCCAGCATCTCCTGAAGCGAGCTCAGCTGTATCTCAGCCTTTAAGGTGCATCTCTGTCCGGCCTTCTGCCTGTCTTCAAACTAATATTGCTAACTACCTGTCCGCACACAGTAAGGGTGGATCCTTATAGCAAGAAGGTGAATAAAAGGGGGAAGACAGGAGAGAAAGGCACCTAGGTGCCTTGGTACCTGCGATACTGCAGTGCAAAACAGGGAAGGTGCATTAGATGGTTCAGCCAAAAGTGTTTGGGCTGGCTATGAAAAGCACAAGCCTTCCCTCTCCTGTTAATTATTTTTTAAAAGAAAAGAATACTTCAGCTTAACTGCACACGAGGCTACAAACTGCATTTGTCATGCTGAGAATCTGCTGGCAGATCTGCTTTCATCTTACGAGAGATTTGACTGTTCTCAGCCCAGGGCTCCAGCATCCCAAAATGAGCTCCTCAAGCTTACAGGGGAAACAATAAGAATTAAGATCCTAATGAACAGTTGACTTTATAAATTACAGATTGAAGAATTTCCCCCAAAGGGATGGCTTCCCCCTGCCCTTCCTCCTCCTCTTTTCTCAACTCAAATGTCTTGCCACCCCCTATTCAGGAGCATCCAATTGTGATTGCTTTATTTGCCAAGGTAATTTACCTTGTCTACTGAAAGAATAGCTAAAAAAGGATGATCCTCCACTTTTTTTTCCCACGTTAATAAAGGAATTTCTTTGACGGGTCCCCTGGGGGCAACATTTTATTGAATTTAGGATTGTTTAATATGAGCTACAAGATAAAAGAGGAGCATCTAAAAGAGAAGTACAAAAAAAATCAAAGTTTCTCAGTGTGAGGAACGAAGGCAGGAGTTGAAACAGTCTCCTCTAGTTAAAAATAAGATTTCAGCCACCATTTGTTCTAAGAGATTAAATTAGGCTTTGTGATCTCCAAGAGGCTGACTTTGTCTCCAGTTAGTCCCATGCAAGCCTCTGTGAGGTTTACAGGATGCAGAATTCATTCCTAAAGTATAAAGGGACAATTGACTGGCCACATGCTATACCTTAACAAAAGTGATGTTGGCAGTGATCCCAAGGCAGGCAAGTGCTTCACCACACCAAGAAACTTTAAACGTATAAGCGGGTTCCAGGGACTTCAAGGATGCAGCAAACATGAACCTACTCACATACTTGAAATCCTCCAAGTACTAGTCGATTTGTAGGTCTGGGGCACGTGGATCTGGTACTAGAGGCGAGCACTCCCAAAGTGGTGGGAACTTTCAGCTGCAGGTCTCTTCTGAGACACTCTCTTCTCATTCCCATCTGGACTCCAGGGGCTCTGTGCTCATGCATATCCATGCATACATGTCAAGAGAAGGCATTTGCTGAGCTGCCAGATCATAGCATGTAGAAGACATAGATTTAAAAACAAGAGCACTAAAAGCAGGGAAGAGGGAAGTAAGAGCCTATCCTCTCCCCTGTTTGCAGAGTGGAGACTTCATTGCTGGGGGGAGGTGGGGGGGGGGGGG
>NW_017729015.1:13005751-13030150 GCF_001723915.1 Gavialis gangeticus | reverse complement strand
GGGCCCTATCTCCCCCCTTTTTGCGGAGGGGGGACTTTCTTGGGGGGGGGGGGGGGGGGGGGGGGGTTGCCACCAATATTGAAGCGGAGCCTGCAATCTTAGTTTCATTTGATGCAAGGAGCCTCTCAAGTGCTAAATCATATATAGCTGACAATCCTAAAACCTTGGAGGCCTCTGGGTCAAAGTAGGAACACTAATCCAAATGTCTCCAAAATGTCTCATCCAATACCCAGCTCCTAATTAAAAGCGCTTCCAGGACCTTGGTCCTGCTGAGAAGCTGAGAAGCTTTGTGAGCGGTGAGCGAAGAAGTGACTCATCTGAAGCATTCCTTCCTCTGCCCTGCATGTTCAAAACCATGCGTCTGATGTTAGTAATCCAAAGCCTGGTTCTCCATTACTTAGCACCTTCTGCACTACCTTTGTAAAACAATTGCAAGAAGCACAACACAATGGGAAATTCAGCTGTCCGTCTCCATCTTGGATGGATTGCACAAGTGCTGAAGATCCTGCAACTCACACCGAGCTCACTAGGAACTGCAACCTTTCAGCACCCCTGTAATTCCTTTAGATGGGTGCTTGATGCATTTCTAAGCAAATTCTTCAACTCTTTCCAATAAGATTTAACAGCAACAGATCAGGTACATCCTATTCAGAGATCAGAGAATAGTTTTGCATTGCAGGCAGAAGGAAAAAGGTGTTCTACTTTCCATACTGCATTAAGTAGCTGGGGGAAAAAATACAAATATTGCATACAATATCCAAGCTAACTCTCTAGTTTCAGGAACACTGAAGATGTTGACAGTCACTCTCAATTAATATACACAAATGAAAAGCTACTCCTAAAACATAATCCCCTAAGTGCAGTCCCAGTTTTAAACTACATTTCTTACAGCTTATTCTCCAAAAAGCAAGTCCTTTAAAAACAAATGTTAAGCAAGATGTCCAATTAATTTTAAGGAAGGTGAGCAATATGCAGTAGCTGATTTAAATTTCAAATTAAAAATGCCTGACCACAATTTCAAACGAGACATTTTACACCAGCCTCCCCACCCCCCAGACAATTATTTTCCATGGTCCCCCCCGCCAGCACGCAAACACAAAGACTTGTTTAAAGACACAAAATACAGTTTGCCTCCATATGAAACATGCAGGCTTTAATCTCGCCAGTTGGAATCTGGCAACCTCCCATGGCTACAGTTCAACAAAGCAACAATTCTATGAAAAACCCGCAGGATACTAAATATGTAGCTGTAAGTTGTCATATTCCTTGGTTCTATAAGGAATAATATTTTGGACAGGTGCAAAGTCCATAAAAACATTACCAGGGAGAAAGGCTTTGGGGAGGACTCATGGTTTAGGACTAAGAGAAATGACTAGAGACACCTAACGCACAGGTCAAACGGAACGGTACCAGCCCACAACACCGGTCTTGCGATGCCTTACTCACCCCTTCTCAACTGTGCTGTGGCCCCTAATACATGTGTGTTTGTAGACACGAGAGTATACTTCCGAGTCATGGTGAGCCACACAAGCTGAAAAGCAATGCAGGGGGCTATAAAGTTTTGGGAGACATTCCCTGAAGATGAACAGCTTTGCCTGTAGTCCCCCTTCTTCTTATGGTGCATTTCTGCTGTTGAGAGATTGATGCAAGTGTGATGGCATCAGCCGTGCATGGAAGCGGTAGGTTTGAGTCCATGAAGGAGGCACAGTCAAGACCAAGTTTATGTTGAAAACACGATGGTTGGGGGAGGACCTGGCTGGTTACGGAAAGGAAATGTGTATTATAGTTCCCTCTCCCCAGTCCATTGCAATACAAGAGTTTGCAAGCTATGCTGCCTCCCACAGCTTCCCGGGCCAGATTTATAAAATATGATGACAAGGTTTGCACTAAATAAGATACTGGACCTGGACTAACCTGGAGTTAGTCATCTTTTATCCACCAGATAGGGACAGCCTGGCCAAGGCAGCACAACCTTCCTTCCCACCGCTCCACTAAGGTGCTTCAGGTCTGGACAGATGTGCCGAAGAGCAGGATTAGAGACCTACAACCCAGGCCCCACACAATTCTTAGCATTTCTTCTGAGGGGTCCTGCTACCAGACCAATGATAGGCTTATTTTATCATCTAGAAACCAGGTCTGAACTGAAAGCCATAAGCACGTCCACATTTTTTAGCCTTCCTCTGTAAGCATTGCAATTTTATTACTTTATTCTACTGTCTCTCCCAACTTTTAACATGCACTGCCAACTGGAAGAGCCAAAGAGAGGGAGGAACCTAGTGTCCCAGCATGTGAAAGAGAAGCCCTCACACCCTTCTGTTAAGAAAACGGGTTCAGCCCTTCAAATAGCTGGACGTGAGCAAATTATTATTCAACATAAGCCAAGGCTTTTTGACTCGATACATATTCTCTCCTGCCTGAAATGTCCAGAAAAAAAGCATCCCCTGGAACCAGGAGTATCCTTGATCTTCCCATCTTGAAGCGTTGCAGCACTTGCATAAATAGCAAGGTGCCTCCCAACATACTTTAGCCATTGGTAAATGGACTTGAACTGAGCATAGCTTTACTGGATTAATTTAATTATGCTGGAGTAGAACATTTCACAGGGCCAGCAATATCTTGAGTACTTGGATTTCCCTGCACCTTATGCCCCTGTTTGATTTCTTTGGCCATGCCCCAGCCAATTTTCTTGGTGGGAATCCTTGGGCTGTTTACACCCTGCTGCTCACCTCCTAGCCTATGTCGGGCCTTCCTCAGCCACCAGCGAGCAACAATCAGGACTCCCATATTACAGCCAGAAGTGAGCCAGGGAGTGGAATTTCATTTCAGGCAGGCAATGAGTGACTTTGGGTCCTTTGTCATTTTGTCCTACCTACTCCTACCCAAACCTTTCCTATTTAATCTTAAGAGAAGAACACAGGTGTCTTTACAGAATCGTGTGACTGAGCAAAGCAACAACTAAGAACCTTACTTTTGATTCCCACAACAACCTAATGCAAAGCTGGTAGGAAAATATATCGGGAACAAAACAACAGTCTAAACAGCTCTCTAATAGATTTAATCCATTATGTATGTTTTACACAAGTAGCTGATAGGAACGTGGTTAAAGCCCGCATTTCAGTGACTGGTCTTTTCACGGTAAGGTGGCATGATTTTTCTGCAGGGAGGCATGATTATGTCAAGGCACTTGGCAAAAGAGAGAGCAAAGATGCTATTATCACTAGAGTTATCATTACTTCTTCGCTTAACTGTATGTCTGTAATTTCCTTATTGCAGCTCCAGAGCTTGCTACTTTTATACTCGAGAAATGCATATGGTATTCAAAACTATTTGCATTTTGATGCTTTCCGGAGTAGAAGAAACCATAGAAGTAAAGAGCCCTCAGCTTGCTTGGCATTTAGCCACAGAAATAGGCATACAGTATATATTGTACAGGCATACCAGTTCCCCTGCATTCCCAGTTTAAAGAGTTAGTATATGTTTGTGAATAGAGCACTGGAAGAAGGTGATGCAGTAATGTGGAGGGGGGGTGGGGGGGAGAATCAGCAGTACAACTTTTAAGAGTGACCAAGTTTTAGCGATTATTGAGAAGTTGGATGAGATGTTCACAGAGATCATCTTACAAAAGGCGCGGAGGTAAGAGCGGGGAAACTTACACACTGATGTCTTCTGGTTATTGTCTTTGCTGGGCATTAGCTTCACTCCTCGGGACTTCAGCTCAATTTGCTTCTTGACTGGAGAAAGATTTGAAACAGAACAGGAAGATGGTTACGTGAGGGCTTTGCTACAGACTTTGATGCACCAGTTTTATACCTTCCATGCTTACACGGTGTGGCCTTTTGACTCCCAGCTACACTCAACAAATATAGAGATGAATAGGTGTAACAAGCTTATTCAATGCCTGGGGCTGGGGGGTGTCAATGTCTAGAGGGGGCCAAGGGTAGGGGAAGGGAAATCTTACCCACCCATGCTCTCTGCACATGGGACACAGCGGTTACTGCCACTGCCTCCACTGCTGCTGTAGGCCAGGCTGCCTTCCCTGTGCAGAGGCTGGCACAGCAGCAGCATGGCACGGGCCTCCCTGAGAGCTGCCCCTGGCACCCCTGTTTGTTCCCTGCACACCCCATATGCTACTGGGTGCAGGGTGGCTGTGTTACTCCTATGGCCAGGCTGGGGCAATACAGGGCTGCCCCTGCCATGGTAAAGACTCATGGGGGAAGGATTCTGGTGCCCCCTCATAGCCAGCGCCTGGGGTTGGTGCCCCGCTTGCCCCACCCTATTAGGCTACTAGATTTATGAGTTTGCTAGTGCCTGGCTGTTCAGGCACTTGGCCCTATAGTTCAAAGAGTAAAGAATCAATGGCTGAGACCAGTGGTTTTCAGCCCGTGGCCCGCAGGCCACATGCAACCCAATCAACACACTACAGTGGCCCATGTGTCATCCTGTTAAGTGGAAGTAAGTTGTGTGGGTGCAGCCCATATAATACACCGAGAGCTGCAAGTATGCCCCCCCATAGCAAACAGGTTGAGAACCACTGCCTTAGACCCTGAGATTTTAGATTAGTGGTCCCAGCTAGGGCCTCCCTGCCAAGTCTAAAAAAAATAGGGGCATTGCAAAGTGCTTCCGCTCTCATAAAGTGTATTTCAGTGCAACAAAAATGTGATTCGTAGAAGCCGTGCCCAATATGCATGACAATCACAGACAGGAGCCACAAGTTCAGTTTCTCACTACTGACTATTACTTATAACTCACACCAATCAGCATCTCTTTTACATGTCTGCATAGCTCCTCCCTCCTGAACAGGAATCTTTTAGGTGTTCCCATAAAGGAAGAGGGGAAAAAACAAGTTTACACACCCCAGAATTCCCACTAAAGGTACGAAGTATTGGCTACTCATTAGTCTCATGTTTAATTAGCTTCAGCCATCCAATAATGGATCAAAATCAGCACCAAATGACTTAGGGCCAGATAGGTACTTAATCCTCATTTGTTTCAATGGGAGCTAGACACAAATACCTTTAAGGACCGCTGCGGCAACAACATATGCACAGTATAAATAGCCAACAGTGAATAACTCTACAGTGCCTTTTTGGGGACCGTGAGTATGTTTTGCAAGCCGCAGGCTAGAGGGAAATACTGAGATGGTTTGAGGATCTGAGAGCCAGACCCTGAATCAGGTTTCAATCATTATGTTGCTGGTATAATTGTTAAATGGAGGCATTTTACATAAACACTCTGCTTCATCAAGAGGACTACACTCAAACCAAGCAGTCCATAACCTGAAAATGATTCACACAAAACCATCCAGAAAATATTTATGAACAATACATTGATACGTTTGGAAAGAGGGCCTTTTTGCAATGCATTCAGCAACAAAAAGAGGGGCTACATTATTAAGACAGATTATGTGCATAGAATACAGCAAAACAGGACTACAAAACATCCTAATAATAGCTACAGGCAAATGAGTTCTCTCTACTCGACTAGGCTCTCACTTGCAAAAGCCCTGCTGTGAGGGTCCTTCTCATCTCTATATAAGAATACTACAGTCTTTTAACACAGCGGTCCAAAGAACCATAGGCAGAGGGGAATAGAAGATATTCTACCTTAGAGCCCATTCAATGGGAATCTGCCATCATCCTAGATTTCCTTGTATCGGGTACGTCACAGGAAGACTAACACCTGGTTTGGATTCTGCCATGCTATTTCAGGGATGCTTTTCTGACCAGCATCTAACATAGGGGTGGGCAAAATGCAGCCTGGGGACCGGAAGCGGCCTGCCAGGCCATTCTATCCGGCCTGTGCGGGCCGTAAAAAATTTAGAAAATTAATATTTATCTGCCTTGGGCTGCCTGTTATATGGCCCTTGATGGCTTGCCACAACTCAGTACGTTTTGCCCAAAATAACTGCCCGCCCCTGAAACCTATACTAAGACTTTTGCCAATGTAGCTATGCCAGTTAGCTTTTAAGTGTAGGCCTAGACTAAATAAGCATAGTTGAACTTTTGCCTTTTTAATTTGCACATCAAAGGGGCATAAATAGGAAAGTGGGGGCGAAGAAGAGAGCAAAAGGCATATGAAGGTCTGCATGGAAGTAGGCCAAGTGCCTGCTTTTCCCCAAGTGCGCTCATACTAATTACTCTAACATCAGTGAAGACACATAAATGCTTCCCTCCATCCACTCACATGCAGGTATACCCTAGGGACTCTGGCTGTCCCACAGACTAACTGATCATCACCTCTGCAGTGTTTGGCCAAGGTGTCCCAAAAAGTTTTTATGCTCTGGGCAGTGGCAGTAGTTGGGGCAATATTACTGGCAATATTACTCCCCTTCTAAGTCAGTGCCCAGGTCTGGTACCTCACTTGGCCCCCCCACCCCCTGGTTATGCTCCTGGTGTTTGGGGGCAGCCCTCATAGCATTTTGAATGTTAAAGAGCAGCTCCGCTAGGAAAGCCGGCATTCCCATAACTGCTTCAGATGAGCCTTTCCCCTGCGGTTTAATTTTAATCTCCCAAGCAAGCCAGTCCATCCTCCACTTCAAACAGTCCCTTTCTGTACTTTATCATGTCATGCTTTCATCTCTAAATTAGCACATTTCTAAGACAAACTTGTCAAGAAACATCATCAATTTAATTAATAGGGGGGATTTTTTCCCCCTTTTCTTTTTAATCATACCCTTTCAGTTAAAAGGAAAAAAAAAAAATCTGTTAAAAGCATCTGTTTGCAGGAGGTCCAGATAAGGAGATGCCAAATATTATTCCTTGAAGCTTAACCAAACTAACATTTTCTTTACTCTAAATGATTATTTGCAACTTTCTGCTTTGTCCAGTGGCTACACTGTTTTGCCTTATTTATAAATACAGGAGTTAAAAAACTTCAAACTAAGGTCCATACTCATTAAAAAGTACATATAAATATGGGATTAGGCAGCTCAGCTCATGTCTTTCCTTGAGCATTACTGTCATTAATCTATTTTTTTAATGGAATAATTAACAGTATGCTCATTTCAAAGGCAAACCTAAGGCACACATCTTATTTAAACACCAGCTAGTAGAGAATCTGAAGGTCTCTGAATGCCTTAAGCTGGCAACGCATTCATCTAGAGGCATAGTATAATGATCTGCAGATATATGCAACCTGCTGTCTCCGGAGGCATTATTTAGCAGCAAATATGCTGCATCAGGGAACTGAAATGCTGACCTTTGGCTGCAAAAGCCTACACTTTTTGGGAAACCAAGAAGTTATTTCTGGCTCAGCCAGATATAGAGCTGGCTGAAAGAACTTTTCTTCCTTCCTTTCCCTTCCTTCCATAGCCCATGAAAAAAGTTCAAATGAAATGGTTTCATTTGAGATGGCAAAAGAACAGATTAAACTAATTCTGCTACTTGGTCACTCTCCAAAAAAATCCTTAACTTTGGAACAGATCCTGTATCAAAAAGAAGCATGGTTTATTTATCCTTTTGTCACTGGGGAGGTTTTACAACATTCAATGAGCTTGGAGAAAAGTGACAGGAAAAAGGGAAGAATAAAAAAGGAAAAAAAAATGTGACCGAAAACCGTACACTTGATGTTATGAGCAAAAAAGAAAGAAAATACCAAAAAATGAAAAAAAAAAAAAAGGACAAATGGACAATGACAATTGGATATGCCGAGTTCTTTTACTTTTTAAATTAAATTTTTTCAGTTAGAAACAAACAAAGATGGCTTCATTTATGAAGCCTTCATTAAAAAAAAAAAATAGTTGCTTTTGACAAAATCCCATTTTTGGTGGGACAATCGTCCTGTGGAAAAGGTTTGCTCAATTTTAACTACACATGGAAACATATAAGGAGCAAGAGATAACCTGATATGTGAACTAGAGAAAAGTCAAATACTCTTGAAGACTGAGAGCAAATTTAGGTCTGACGGAGAAGTGATTGAAGTTGTGTTCAGTTTGGGTGCCAAGTACTGTTTTTCCTCGACAGAAGAAGGCCATAAGGATGTTAATCCACTGGGAGGGAGGAAAGAATATCTTCAAAAACTGTACCTTGAGCATACACTACAGGTAACCACTGCACAGTGCCTAGTAGAGATACCTTCATAAATGGCTAAGAAATAAGCTTAGCAATTTGAATGCATTTGTTACCTACAGTAATTGATAAGAACCCACTTATAAGGTACCTCTTTACAGGTCCAGATTTACCATCTTTCTACAAACTCTGGTAGTACCAAACAACTCACACATCGTTCTCATCAGAAATGTGGATTCATTTAAACTGAACTGATTCAGAGTGAAGGAATCAGTCCTGTGCCGCATCAAGATTTCTAGACAATAATTTCCCAGTGTCCCTTGCATTACGCCCGTAAGCTGGATCCTATATCAGGACCTTTGTGAGGTGCAGGAGTGCACTTTAATTTTGAAAAGCAACTCATGGGTGGGACGAGCCTCTATATAACACATGCCAAGATGACAGCACAGGTCGGCAGTCCTTTCCATGATACTTTAATGCAAGCCAGGATGTAGGCAACCCTTTGGGGTATCACTACCCTTTTCGGGTATCGTCTTAGCCTTGAAGCTGGAGAACTAGGCAGAGTTTACAGGGGCTCTCTGAAACATCTGGACTCGAGACGTCTGTTGGCCTGGCAGGCCAAAAGGTCCCATCCTTGCCCAGTTTATCTAAGCTAACAGAAGCTCCCAGTGTAGACATAGTTTTAGTGTATTTTCACCAGGGTAGCTCATCGTGCTCCAGGTAGTGGCAATGGGTGTGCCAGGTTGGTTCAAAGCACAGCACTGACAGTCTAGACAGGACAGGTGCTTTGCTGGTTTAGCATGCAGATGCTTTGGTACGAGTTACACTTTTCTAGTGAAGACTTCTGTGTCTTGCAGCTTCAATAGGAACCCTTTTATACGTATTACAAGGGAGTCCTTTCTAATTTCTACGACAACTGATTTTTCTGCACAGGCGTATGTCAGGAGTACCGCAGCGCTGGGGAGCTCAGACCACATGCTGATGCTGCAGCATGGTTTTAAGGGGCTGATGGACTGCTAGCAGTGCTGTTATCTGGATGAAACACTGAAACGAGGTCCCATTCTGCCTGCCCATGCTGACTCTGTAGGCGCAAGTTAACGATCCTCTGGCACTTCCCAAGCAAGCCAGGGATAACCCCATAGTCCCAGCCAACATTCAGTCAATAAAATATAGTCATCTCCAAGTGCCTAAAGCTACATTTGAGCTATTATGGGATGTCTAATGGCTCCTGACTTTGAAGTATCTAACTCATTGCTTTATAAAGTGCTTTGGGGAACCTTAAGTACAAAAGAAACTATATAAAAATCAACTTCTGGTTCTACTCTCTGAACGGCTTTATACCATGTATATACAAAAATGACTCTCTTTGCAGTCACATATTCATGCAGAATTGATTGACGGATTGAAAATATTCTTTTCCTCGTTTTCTTTTCCACCTTACTTGCAATGATTCAGTTTTTATGCTTCTAACCAAGATGATCCTACCTGAGCAGGGGGCTGGGTTAGCTGACCTCATGAGCTCCCTTCCAGCCCTACTTTCCAATGATCCTATGACCCCGTAAGGGTATGCCCACCCTGCTAGAGGCAGTGCAATATGGTTAGCCATGCCAGCATGAAATTCTGCCTGAGCTAATATACCCCGTTTCCCAGCAGAGTTAAGCAGCCCAGAAGGGAGGACTTGCACTGGTGTGGTTATACCGCTTCTGGTACCCATGCAGTCTTATGTACAGCCATCCTGGATACCTTTGTATGGTCCTGTGTACAGCAAACATCCCTGAAACACTTTCATTTCCCACCCTACTAACATCAGTGGGATAAACAGTTGAGAATAACTTTGTATCCGATATACTAGATACTAAGGATTAGCAACACTTTTCACTGTTAATGAGATGTACAAGTGCAGCTCAATACTCATCGCTACAGCTCGAGTCCATAGACCCCATAGATGTTTACAAGCTCATCACATCAGGCACTTGGATGTCTCATGTTGGGTACTCGGGTCCAGTTTAGGAGAGCATTTTGTATATGCTTAATTCCCATTAAAGTGAGTAAGAGTCAGCACATTCTTTAAGGCAAGGATATCTTTAAGTGCTGTCCTGAATTAGGGCTCTACATACAGAAAAATCATGCATGCTGTTGAAAATGTAAGCCTAAATGCCTCACTGGAGGGGCAGACTCTATGGCAACACCTCTAAGGCTGTTCCCATGACCTAGCTGGTGGGTCATGTGCTGTGTCTTATGAATCCTATGCCCTATATTATTCTAATTGCATTCTGCCTCTTTCAGTGATAATAACTGGGAAAAAAAAGATTACTATATTATTTCCAGCTAATCCTTTATTTTGTTCATTACGTGGAGACAGAATTATGTAAGTCAAGTTTCACAAGTGATTTCTGCAGAGATGTAAAGTTTACCAATAACAAAGGCACCAATTTAAGGGAAGATAATTCAAAAAAGATAAGGATCCCTCCTTCTTCCTCTTTTTTTTTCAAAGATAACATGAAACAAAAGCAAATTTGACTGCTCCTCCACACAAAAAACAAGCCCATCTTGTGCCAAGCCTCATATCCTTCAAGATCTGAAGGTGGCGCAGTACCACAAAAGGATTACATCAAACTCATTGGCCAAACAAAAGTGTTTTCTGGTGGATTTTGCTGTACAAACACATCTGCTAGATCTGCCACAATACTCGATGTCTAGGCAAATTGAAAGGTGACATTCCCAAGTTTTAGCAGCAAAACAATTAGATGCATTTTTTTTAAACCACTCCATGTTGATTAAAATGAGAATTTAAGGGGAGAAAACACTGAATGAATAAAAAAGGTATACTTCTGCAGAAATGCATGTCTAGTGCCCATATTGTCCCTGACTCTCCCAGTCCTGCAGTTACTGAGCATACTGATGCTCCATTTTGCGACTGCTTGATTCACGATTTTGTAATGATGTGATATTACATATTGGAAGATACTTTTGGTGAGGGGAAAAGTTGGGGAACGAGGGGATTTCTTTTTTCCAAGGCACAAAGAGGTCACACCTTTTTTTTTTTGTGTCTACATAGACTGCAAGCTGATTGGGACAGCGGCGACGTGTTTGCACAGTGTCCAGCACAATGGGGTCCTGCATCCTCTAATGGCTAGTACAATAATTAATTTTCCTTCAGGATTTAACAGCTGCAGTTGCTGTGATTAGAATTGCTTTTTTGTTGTTTTTTTCCCACATTGAGAGTGTTGCCTGTCCAAAGTGGGCTTGACAGACCAATACAATATATGCAGTATTCCCTTAACAGCCTAACCCAGTTATCCGCGATTCTGATAAACGCATCTGAAAAATCAGTGACCATCCCCGAAACATCCCTGATCTGGTGCATTGTTTGCAGAAGAATTTATCTACCCATTAGTGAGGGACACAGCCTATCTCACTTTCAAGGTGATACCACGGCCTGAAAGGGCTGATACCAGACCCACATTCATATTCTTATGGGGCGGGGGGAGGAGGTAGAAATCAATATAGGATGCAATTATGTGTTGGTCACAATCAGATAAAAGGCACTGTAGGATCCTATATATGTAATACAGAATATGCTGGAGAAATGAACTACATCAGCCAGATCATTATGTAGATCTGCTTAGCATCATTTTAAATTCAGCAGCTTTTCCATTAGCTCATTTTCAGCGATTCAGCACCAAGCAGAGGATGATGAGTTGGGACTCCTGGGTTGTAATCCCTGATCCACCCTTGATGTTGGGCATGTCATCTGTGGCCTAATTTTCAAAGCTGTAAGTGCCTAGTACCTCCCAAGCATCACACCGCTGAGTTTTCTGAAGCTTCATTTTTTTTCCCTCCCAGGTGTTGGAAGATATCATTAATATTTATAAAATATTTGGGGGTTGTTCCTACTGAAAGGTACTGGAGAGGGGAAAAACATGATGACTTTTGAGGGGAGGGGAGAATTTATTATCCATACGTATATCAACACAGATAGAACATGTACACGGGACGAATACACGTCATTTTGCTTCTACAAGAGAAAGATGTCAAATCTAGGGCATGTATAGAAACTTCTGAACTGGAACAAACAAAAAAACCCCCCACCCCATTCTGCAAAAGCTAAGTATCAAGTTAAACCAGATGGAACAGAAGAAGGATGTCTCGTAGCAAAGTGAGATACAGTCTCCGGGGATATTAATAAATGTTACTTGTGCCCTTGGAAAAACAGACTGGCCACATGGGCAATTTTAGGGTTTTGTGAAAATTGGTTTTAAGGACTACAATTAGGGACTCTCGTGCCCTGCCTCGGGACTTCCCAAGAAGCAACCTTTTTTGGTTTCCCCCTCTTGAGAGGACCCCTGACGTTAACCCTAGCATGGCTTCTTGATGAGCAAGCTTCTGGCTTTGAAACCTGGCTCCCGCAGTGACCTGTAGCACCTTGTCCTCCCTCCAGCTTTTTCACAGCCTCACTCTTTCTCCTCAAGCCCCGCCAGCACACTTGCAACAAAACTCTGGGGACAATGCTCGCTCAGTACAATGAATCATTATGCCATAGGGACCAGCCTCAACAGCCTGCTGTTAGGCCTAGACTGTTGGGTGAAAAGGGCATAAAGGTGTCCTGCTTACTGAGCCATTTCCACGAATCATTTCCAGTGAAGCCTGCTCACACCGAGCCCCCCACAGTGCTCCCCAAAAACCCAGACCACCAAGCCTACTCCATTACAGGGGCCAGGGCAAGGGCAAGGGCAAGGGCAAGGGCAAGGGCAAGATCTCTGCAATGTCGCAAGCCCGGTATGACAAACAGGTTGCAGCACGGAGGTCGGCTCTCATGACCCTAGCAAAGCCACCACATACAGCCAATAAAGAGGTCCCAATGTTTCATAAGTTTTGTCGTTAATATTAAAGATCTAACCCGTGAAGAAAATTAGCAAGTGCTCGATGCCTAGAGACCTATAACAATCCTCAGATTCCCATCCCAGGGGCTTCTGTCACTAGCCTCTTTGGATCTCACCGTGTTTGCGATCTGCGCCACCAAAGATGCATGTTGAATGAGCTCCATGACACCAAGCAAAGTGCAAAAAAAGGGGGAAGAGCCAGTAGATGTTGATGCCAATTACAGGATGGGACAGAGCTCCTGGAAGGATCTCTGATCCTGTATGTATTTTATCATTTATACGAAGCTCCAATACTAATGACTGAGGGTGCAGTGCAAAAACCTAGATGTGTTAAACTAGCTAGACAGTCAGAGAGAACAAGATGCTAACTTGAAAACTAGCTGTTATTAGGTATTTACAAGTATTTAAAGGGGATGTTATTTAATTCTCCCTCTTTCTAGTTTTGTAGCTAGATACTGAGTGCATCTACACATGTCCCTACGGCACCTTTGTTACCATGCCATCCTTTAGTACTTCCCTTTGGATTTAGCACTTCCCAACGTTTCATAAGTTTTGTCATTAATTTTAAAGATCTGACCCGTGAAGAAAATTAGCAAGTGCTCAATGGCTACTCCCTTTGGAAGTATTAAATGACAGCACAGTAACAGCCCCCAATGTGCCATGCGCACTGAGCACAGTCGTTTTTAGCTGCATCACCATAGCCACATGCTATAAGGAAGGAGCACATTGCTACAGTGATGTCGCTGCAGTGTCGCAGTTTGGGCCTGCTGATGCTACGTCACCATAGTGCATTGCTACGGCGATGTAGCATCATGCGTAGATGAGCCCATTCTCTCTTTTGCTTGTGGACTGATGCACACGTGGCTTTGCACCATGATCACTATGCTGGTTTAGAAACTCAAGACATTTGTATAACCTATGCAGCTGTGATAGCTGGGTAGTGATATCAGTACCTTTATCCTAGGACGAGCTACCACTTTCTAGACCAGTAAGAGTTACAATGGTACAAACACATGGCTATGCCCAAGATGTTATCAGAGGTATGACTGCAGCAGGTATAATACTCATCTTAGCATGAATCTAACTGGTTGGGGCATCTGCACCAGCAAAGCCACGTTGGCTGTTGGATAGACAGGGCATGCCCACCCAAGGCCATGGACACATGCCGAGTGGCTCAAGTCAGTCTCTCTGTGGCTTCACTGCTACAAGTTCCTAAACTAGCTAGATTAATGCGAGCCTTGTTTTGTCTATGCCTGCACCTGTTTTGCAGTGTAGACCAGGCTACACACACAGCAAGGTATTATGCATAAAGAAAGCTAGATCACATTTCTTTGGAAGGCTTGTTGAATGTTTCATGGAAGTTCATTTAGCATCTGGAACAAAATCCTGGCCCGGGAGATCTTCCCATGTTTTTGGGACTCCCCGCACATATTTAGTTGGCCTGCAATTTTGTCACGTGCTCCGTCCATCCATTTTTGAAATTCATCGAAATGCCCCTTACAGAATCTCTCTGTGCTGAGCGGATCGGGAAAACAGGTGCTCACCGAGCACCATCAGTAGTGGCGGTGGCTCTCGTGTGCTACATGTGACACAAACACTCATTGACAGCGTGGTACATGCAGGAGAGATGGGCCATTCTGTTCTGCTCACTAGACCGAGGTCCTGCCTCAGTGCTTTTGGGAGCATTTTTAAATTCACCCTTTAAGCACTCTGCATACAAAAGCACGGCTCATTATATCTCACAAAACAGTTTTCAAGGAGCTTGCCAGATTAGACCCCCTCCCCTGACATTTATCTAATCAGAGGAAATTATAACATTAATCTTTATTTTTCTATTTGAAAGAAGAAAAGGAAAAAGCATGATTCAGATAGGTGTTTTAATAGAAAGCAGCAATCATGACTGCAGAAGGAAAATGTCATATCAAGAGTCATCAATGGTGTGCAGTCATCTATGTTAGAAACAAACAAACAAACAAACAAAAAATATATATATATATATATGCAACACAGTGACTCTTTGGAGGAAGAACTAAAATTGATTCATAAGGCAACATCTGAATTAAGGCCACCAGAGTGGCTGCTAGGGTGACAAATAAAGAAAAGTGTTTTTTGGTTTTTTTTCTCAAAGCTGTATCACAAGACTAGTGATCTGGATGCTATTCCTACCTCTACTTCTGACTTCCCCTCTGTGGCCTTGAGTAAGGGCATTAATTTCTCTGTGCCTCAGTTTCCCATCTGTAAAAAGGAGGTAGTTTTAATTAACGAAGGCCCCAATTCCAGAAAGCACATGCTTAAGTCCAACTCTGAATCAGGACATCTTTGAGCACCCTGAGCATGCACAAAATGCTTGGCTTGAATGGCAGCTAAGCACGTGCTAACAGGTAAACCAGTGGCTTCCTCAATACAGATGTTTAACTGACTTTAGGTTCCAACAGGATTATGTTCCTGCGATGGCAAAGATACTTTGGGCTTCAGTCAAGCCCAGGTCACCAGGTGGAAGTTTGCCACTCAGAAACGATCACTCTTTTAAGAAGTAAACAGGTAGAGTTGAGCACTACAGCTTTGCCCTGAATATCAGGCAAGCCTGAGGACTGTCTGACTTGAATCTCTCATAAACTGTGGAAGAACATGCAATGCAGTTAGCAGGAATGGCAAAACCCCAATGTCTTGGGATCAGTACAGATCTAACTCCGCAAGCTTCCTGCTAACCACGTGCTTATGCTTGACGACAGTTTAAAAGTAAGTAAGACCTGCCGCTCTCCCCCTTAACTTCTCTCGTTGATTTTCACAGCATATTCCTGCACCGCAGTTGCTAGCAACTGTACAAATGCCCCACAACAAAATGTAATAATATCACCATTCTTAACAATTAATCCTGCCTTTTCACTGCACAGCCTGGGGGCATCCTGCTATGCCAGAGCTACAGTGGTGGATTTCATTCCATTTATCTTAGTTATTTAAATGGCCCCCATTACTGTGGTATCTGTGCGGCACAAAACCATTAGTGTATTTGTCCTCATAAAACCCTTGCAACAAAAGGCAGAGCTGCTATCCCCGAGTTACAGATGGGAAAATGAGACAGCAAAACTATGGGACTTGTCAGAAACCTCCGGGGTAGAGCAGGGAATTGCATCTAGGTACTTGAGGGAGAGGCTAGCATCTCAACTATCAGTGGCACTATAGGACACCCATCCTGACATACACCCATGTACGGGATGTCAATATAAAGTCTATGCAAGAGAAGTGCAAAGGGAGCAAATGGAGATGCACTTCTGTTTAAAAAAAAAAATTCTAAAATGCAGGTGTATTTGCCAGAGAGGTGCAAGTTTTCATGCTCTCAGCAAGCTGCCAAGGTGGCTCTCTGCGTGGCAAAACTGGGCAGCCTGCTAGGAAGGCAAAGCTAACATGTCCTAGGTAAGGGACACATCAGAACTTGCCTATTGTGGGTAGCTTTGGGCCTAAACCGTGCTTCCCTCCAGCTGAAGGAAAGGGTGCTAAAAACCATTAATGATGCAATCTGCTCAATGAGCATTTACCTTGATATTGTGCGCTGAACCCCTTTTGCCTGTGGTTGCCATCGGATGTGAAGTGGAGTCGCAGCCAGTTTTTACTGCTGATTACCGGGGCAGGCAGATTCATTCCGGTAAACCTGTAAGAAATCAACCGGCAAGAGTCAAACGCATGCAGATGGAAATGACCTTCTGCGACTAATCAGAAGACTGGCCTTCAGGTTGCTTTCTTTGAGCACCACCCATGGGTAAGACAGGGCTCGGGGCTCGTTACCTAAGGCAGAGTCATTATCCCCAGGGACCATTACCCCCTGGCTGCATGATGCCCCACTCGGAAGAAAGTGTGGTTAGAAAGCCTGTCCAGGATTTGCTGCACAATGTTAGCACCTTCCACATCAAGCACTGCTGAAAGGGCAGCCCCCCAAACTGATTAGCATGCATTCAACAAGGGGTACCCGATGGAAAAAGCATCCCTGCTTCAAGGGACCAGGCAGCAGTCAGAGGGTAGGGGATGCTTTTCAAAGGGTGCCCTGCCCTTATGTAACCAAATAGCTCAGCTAAGGAAAGAAGCAGAGCACTTCCAAAATCCTGCCCCAGAGACGCCCATTGATTAGCTAACACTCAGCTCCCCTCTCCTGCTCTTTCAGCTTCGGACTTGATTTCAGAATGCTGCTGTCTGAAATAAATGGGGACGATTGTTAATATTTCAGAATTGCTTTTTCCAAGCTGGCCATTAACAATGTTTTCCTTACGTCTTATGTTCCCCCTTCCATTTTCTATCACAAGGGCTCCATTCTTATTTAGACTTCTTTCCATTTCTCTCTTACTTTTAATGGCACAAAACATAGGAGCCACACACGAATTTAGCAGCTTGAAGAAGGCAGACCATCTTCTGGGTGCAAGGACCTGAAGCTGGCAAACAATGACCCTAGAGAGAAACACCCCCACCCCTGCGAAGATCACCAGACCAGCAAAAGTGCCAGGATCCTAAGCTGGGATCGCTTTGTTCATGACCTCAGACTTTCTAGGGTTCTATAATATGTGAACATTTGAAAGTTTAGGAGCAGCACAGAAAGTTACAGAGCCATCATGTCCAAGAGCTGAGCTGCTTCTCCGGCAGGTAAGGTTGGTTTGATTTCTATTTTAATTTAATTCCTAGCCATTTGGTGGAGACTAATAACGAAGAAGCTGATTTTAAATTGGAGGCGGGGGGGGAACTGGTGGGAAGAGTGGGAAAGAGGCCACCAAACAGTATCCAGAAGTGATGTCTTATGTGCCACAGCAAAGAAAGTCAAGGCCTCGAAGTTGGGACAAAATGCTCCAGAGCCCATTAACAATATTTTAGCTCACCTGCTAGTCATCCCACCAACTTTTTTCTTAATGTTATGCTGTTTGCTTTAATAATTGCATACAACTACCCACGCGCACACACAACTTTTGGCTAAGTAGACACTTCATAAGTTACTGGCTGGTACGAGTAACTAGCTACATATGTTGCATGCACCCTTGAGTTGTGATATACACGAGTAGCATTAACTACAGCAGTGCAAACATTTCCTCAATAGGAGCTATTATGAAATCCAATTACTCTTAACCAAACCCATTTACAATATTTTATTAAAGAATATGTCATTTATTTAAAAACCATTTGTATTCTAACAAATTCTGCTCTGGATGAGGGGAAATGAATCCTGTAAATCAATTTAGTTCTCTGAGATGCCTCCAGCTTTATAACCAGTCATTTCCAACAACAGAACTGATAATCAGACCAACATCAAGAAGTCCTTCACCAATTCAACACACCAAGTTAACTCAAACCTTTCTTCTAGCAAACAGCAGGGTGTCAGGATAGCACTACATTGTGTATTTATTAATGATGGGGAAACATCAGTATATTCTCATTCTTTTGTTAATGAAGCAGCGAGATGATTTTGCTGCATAACTAATGCATCTCTGCCACCTACCGTACAGCCTTTAAACCAAGTTTAGTCTTTACACGTGTGGCACAATTCTGCATAATTATGAACCGTGGCTGAAAATGTCTCTCTCTCACTAATTGTGAAGATTTTTCCCAGGCACTTGATTATTTTTCATTTGATTTTTGTGAAGTCCTTTGAGACGGGGGATGTTATATAAATGAATCATGTATGGCATTTTTCCACCGTTGGATAACTCCAAGACAGCTGAACCAATTTAATTTAAAACTTTTCTAAATAAATAGGCATAAACATAATATTCTTTGAGCCCAGATCAAACAAGGGATGTCTAAAACTAATTTTTAGAAAGCTCCTATGGATGGTTGCTATGACAGCACAGGTTTAAACATAATAATCTTACCCCCAAAGGCTACAATATTTATTACTGTGCATTCTGAATCCATGATCCAACTTCTTAGAAATAATCTTAACATACGCTGGGCCAAATTTTCATCTTGTAATGCCGGAAATCGCAGGTAAACCAATTGCCTTATATAACAACCCAATCCCCCCTCCTTTAACAAAACAGACGTCGGCACATTTAATTTGTATGTACATACTCCTTTGATGCCTGGGTCTGGCAACTTCCAAATCAGCCACCGACTTCTGCAAATGCTTACATTTTGGCATGTGATTATTTCTCTGTTGACTTCCAACTTGGACTCTAACCATAAAGATAAATGCTAGATACCTATTGGTATACATAGTCTAATAAATTATTATTCCACCAATCTACTGAAACCAATTAACAGGCAGGACCCCTTGAGGATTTCAATTTGTGCTATTATTTACATGAGTGCAGAGTAAGTGGAAAATGCAACTAAATTGGAATGATAGTGTTTTGTACCGTGGGGGTGGGGGTGTGTGTATATATATACACACGTGTGTGTGTGTGTGTGTGTGTGTGTGTGTGTATATATGGCATCCATTTGTCAGCAAGTGATGGTAGAGATTGCTGTCAAATACTATGAAAGATGCAAGGTGATGCGAATCTGGCCTTGTGCATGTCCTACAATGAATGCTCTATAATCATCACTGCGGGGTGTTTTTATCTAAGGCACTGACAGGATTTTGAAGGAGTTAATCATCCTGGGAATCAAAGCATCAGGCCCTGACTTCAGCAGATCACATACAGGCTTAAAGGTTAAGCAACTGCTTAAAAGCTGTTGACTGCAAATGCATGGCCAGGACCCTAGAGAATACAACCTGCTGCTCCTCCGGCTTTTCTTCAGATCTCCCTTCCTTTCTTTTTATTTTGAAGCCTAAGCATTATTTAAGTGTCACATCACAAGACAGGCTCCCGTGCAGCACCATAAGAGATCGCAACTACTGTTGAAGAGCATGATCGTGATTTAGGGCTTGCACTGCAAGAGCACCAACCAAGGATCAAGGCCTTACAGAGCCAGACACTATTCACACATAACAGAGAGCTGCTCTCTGAAACAGCCCATGCATTTAGGGCTGGAATCGGAGGAACACTCTCTACCACCTTTACTAAGAGGAAACAGTCATTTTAGTACATGAGTAGTCCCCATTGTAAGGCACGGGGTCTGTGTGCCTAGCAAGGTACTAAATCACTGCAAGAAAGAATGGCACAAATGATATGTGAGCATGTTCCTATATGTGTGTGACCATTCATACAAAGCCATGAAATGACCCAAGCATGTAGGATCCTCACAAAGCCATCAGCTTGTTCCCTTCCAAAACTGTTAGCTGCACAGGGCTGCACATCTTTCTGGTTAGGCTGCAGCAAGCAAGAGGCAGCGGTGCTACATCGCGAGGCTGCACATCAATCAGAAGGATTCTTCTTATTTCCTCTCTCTTCTTTAGAACAAAGAGCAATAATCCCCCCTTCACTGGCACTTTTGAACACATTAACTTCTCAACAGGTGAGGCGCATTTAAAATCCCACCGTCAAATTGCTTTTTCAACACCACATAAAGAGTATTTAAGCAATTAAAGTTATTTTTTTGAATTGATTCCAGTTAAATGGGGCTTCGTTAATGGAATCTGGCTCAGGAAAAATAAAGGCCTTGCCTTTTAATTAGTTTAATTGCTTACAGAGATGTAACTTCAGGTTATACATCTGCATTACACCTGACACCCACCTACGGCCCAAAGGAGAGATATTTCTTCAGGATGAGCAGGGGGCATTTAATGTGTGGATGCTATTGTTACTTATAATCACCCTGGGGCTCGAAGCTTCTGTGGCATGAAGCGATTGCACGCAAACTTTATTCTCCTCATTTAAAAGCCAAAGAGCCTATGGGAATCTCTGGCTTCACTGCATTTTTGACCGAGCCTTTTTTGGCCTTGCATCACGAAAGCACTTTGTTTGTAAAATTAGCAGTAGACAGCTCTGGGCCCACCGTTCTGTTCTGCCGTGTTACTGCATGACTCCTGCCAGCTGTGCAATTGGGAGCCAAAATGTGAAAATACCTTGACCTGATGTTTTATATTCAGTTCATCTCTTCCCCACAAGGAAGATCTCAGCCTCCCTTTAAAATCAGGAAGGTCCTCACCACCTCTGACTTCACACACCTCTAAAATGCAGCCTCCCCTGGCCCTTACAGCAGTACAAATGGTCCTGTGGGACTTTACCGATTTCTGATCACAACTCTGCATGCACATGGTCCCAAGTCTGTACAACTGCCCCAAAGCCACTACTATCCCTCATGGTTGATAGCACAGCATGGGAGGAGAGTGGTAGGCTCTAAGCAAATGCCTAGACACACAGCAGTCTAATGGGGAAGAAAAGCATTCAGAAATGGTGGGGAAACCCTTGTATGAACAAATATATGGGAACAGTTATTTAATGGGAAGCATGTTGCTTCCCAGCATTAAACAACTCAGTGTGTACCATAACTCTCCTGCCAGATTTTAAATCATCACTAGGCAGCATTAATGGTTAATTGATAGTGGAATATTTAATCACAGACACACACAATTGAACCAAAAGCAGCTGCACAGGCCCTGAGTGCAAATACCAGTGGATTGCAGCTATAGAAACTTGGATGGAAAGGGCAAGAAGCTTAGCAGGCATGATTCAGTAGAGCTCCATTGACTTCACTGGAGCTACGCTGACTTACCCCAAGGCAGAAGCCTCAAATCTCTTTCAGTAATGATTAATTAGCACTTATATAGTGACAGAGCATTTAAAACACCTCGGCATACCCCCAGAGACAGGAGCTCAAGCTCTGCTAATGTGGACTTATGCCAAAGGCTGCTCTCAGTTGACCCAGCTGTAAATGGGCACCTGGTCATTGGGGCTGGGGAATCATAAGCAGCCAGAACTGATGCTGGCCACATTGCTCCTCATGCTCCAGTGGCTACAAGCGTGTCTTAACCACGCTAGCCCAAGGGGCAGGTTGGCTCAGGAGAACCATTGCCTTGGCTTGTACTGAAGGGGCACCTGGAGATGCCGTAGCAGATGCTAAGCCTGCCAACACCTGTGCTTTCCCCAAACCTCAGCTGAGAGTAGTGTCACAGATACAAGCAAAAAGAAGTGATGAGGACGGGTGAGTAGATGCAATTTGGGCAGTGGGGTCCTGGCCATCTGGCAGCCTGACAGGGATACAGTTAAGCCTAGCATCTTTTCAGGAGCAGAGGGTGGATGCACGGTCAGGCTGGTAGAGGATATGCACCGCTAGTATCCAGAGTTTTTCAGACCCTGTTAAGTCTGCTGCATACAGCACAACTTTAACAGACCACGGTGTCATTGTCTATTACTAAAAAGGAGCAAGTCAATTGTAGAGACTTTCTGTCTCCCAATAAGATGGCTCTCCTTTCTATACTCCCAATGGCACATTTCTGCTGTCCAATGTTCAATGCATTTCCAGATACAACCATTAGGCCAATATATGATTGTATTTCTAATAAGCCATGAGTTCCTGGGACCAAAAAAAAAAAAGACTTTGCATCTTCAGTACTGTACTTTTCTGGATTTCACCTGATTTGCTTTGAAGAGAAGCCTATTAGAAACTTCGAAGCCTTTTCAACCCTTCCCAAGTGTGGGGTTTTTTCTTTTTCTTTTGGCATCATCAAGAGACATGAATCACCTGATTAAGTATTCAGCTTCCTGAATATAGTGACATGTTAACTGGAAACTCTAAGGTTTTGGATGACTAATTGCCTATATTAAAAAAAAAAATCAATAATCATTACTCATGGAGGTTGGTTCAGCGTTCATTCGAAATGAAGCCCTTTTTTTCCCTAGCGCAGGGGCATTCAGATCAGAGTTTGACCGAGAAAATGACCTGAACCTTCAGCTCTAACATTTTTAACATTGAGACAAACACTTCTTGAAGCTCAAGAAAAGTTAAACGGGTCTTTTGTTACAAGGAGGTTGCAGGCACCGTGAAGGCAAAGGGGGAAACCTGTGCTGGTTCGGTTTGGGAGCAAAAGTAGATGATTTCCATATCCATTATTCCAGTTGTATTTAAAAATGCTGGGAGCAGCAGTGTTTTGTTTTTGGGTTTTGTTTGGGGTTTTTTTTTTAAATCACCTTTGCCATCACTGTTTCATTCTCGTCCCCTGCGGGTTATAGCTTCAGACTGTTTAGCTTTTGTTATACCTCAATACAAGGACCTAAGGTAAGGAACGGAAAATACAACCTTGATTTGGAACTGCCCAGCTAAATGCTTTACATTTTACACAGCTAAATGCTTTACATGCTGATACCCTGCTAGCCTGTGCCTGAAGGTCCCACATCTGACAGCACCGAGCACTCTCCACTCCCAGAAGTGATGGGAGCGGAGCACAGGATGCTCAGGATTTGATTCTGTTTTCACAAGAGTGGGAATTAGGACTAGCACCCTCCAAGAGGGCTGCTGTTGTTGCATGTAAACCCGGGTCTGACATGAGAGCTCCTTGTGCCACATCTGGCAGTCGCTTATTCTTTCTGCCTTGGTTCGTCCCCTTTATGACACAAATAAGGACAGTTGCTCCACTGCTTCTGTTTCAGCTACTCGCACAACAAAGTCTTTGGGACAGGGACTCTCTTAATACATCTATGCACAGCACTGAACAGACTGAGGTCTTGAACTCGGTCGATGCATCTAAGCACGAATGTAAGAAATGATAAGCAATAGCTGCACTGAAGCTGGTAAAGTTAGAAGGAGTATCAGAGTTTCTCTTGCCTATGCTGTCTTTACTTCTGACTTCCACTGGCAGGAGGAGAACTGAAGCCTCAACATTTTGCAAGAACCACTCTACACTTTGTAGCTGTTTGCTGCAAGAAATGTATGCACCAAAGGCAAAAGGGTTTCAAAAACATTTTACCACTTTCATCCCAGAAGCTTTTCGATACTGTTTTTTTAACCACAGCATTCAAGCCATTTTCCTCACCCAGACTGGAAGCCTCCAAGTTAAACATAGCTCATCAGCATCCTTTACTGCAGACTACAGAAAGGTGAATGCTATCAAAATTCCCCTTTTGAGAAAACTCAGTGAAGTGCGGTCCCTTCCACTAAACTATTTTACTTGATTTCTTCTTTCATTCTTGTATTTCACCCTGGACTTAGTCATTAAATATTTATACCATTCACTCAGATGTTCCTACCTCAGCATGATTAGCATTGCTGTATGTGTACTGCATTGATTAATCTCCTGCATTTACACGCCATTTTCCATTTACAATCCCTGTTTCCCGTTTTACTTTGGTTCCATTTAAAGGGAGGGGAAAAAATCAATAGCGTGTCAAAAAGTGAATTAGTGCCACCAGAATTCCACCAGGAAAGTATTTAAAGACAAATACAAATTTAATTCTCTCCAAAGCACTGACTTCATATTATCTAATTTATATTTTGGTGGCTCCAAAAGATCCTTATTAAGATCAGAAACCTGTTATGTAGGTGCTATGGAAATAAATGAGACTGAGCTGCTGGCCCAAAGAGCTTGCCACCTAAGAGCCAATGCAGGAAACAAACTCTGCCTAAGGGAGGATTTAAGTAAGTGCTACCTACACATTAGGGGAGCACTTCCTTGCAACTAAGAATGCCCTTGTCCCAGGACAGAACTGAATGCA
>NW_017729015.1:12974324-13000751 GCF_001723915.1 Gavialis gangeticus | reverse complement strand
AGGATTTAAGTAAGTGCTACCTACACATTAGGGGAGCACTTCCTTGCAACTAAGAATGCCCTTGTCCCAGGACAGAACTGAACGCAAACTTAATTCCCACCCCTGAGTCAGAGTATAATCAGATCAGACAAATGGCTGGACAAATGGGGTATCATTAACCCCGTGTTACAGAGCTCTGAACAAAAAGCACTGAGGCCAGTGGCAGAGCTGGGAATTAAACTCAGTGATGTGGACAAGGAACACATTTATCCTGATGTAATCAAAAAGAGGACAGATGACGAACCTCTGCACCTGGGTAACTCATTTCAATCTCGTATAGAAGTAGCCTTGGAAAAATCTGGGGTGAAGCTACACTGCTGTAAGTTTCCATCGGTCTAGGGATAGTGTCTGCTTTCAACCCATCGAATGTGCAATCTGTATCAGTGTAAGCATGTTGCCCATCCCGGCCTTGGACCGCCCAAGAACTAGAGGACTTTGCAAGAAACTCTCTATGGACAGGTTATTGAATGACTGGCTTGCCTAAGAGGTCCTGCATCTTCCTTTCTCCATCATTGGCCAACATCACCTCTTTGACAGGAGACAGGTTTAAGCGGATCCCAACCTGCAGGAGTGTGTCCTGGCACTTCAACCAAACATCTAGATTGAATGCGTCCTAATCCTGAGTGCCCCATTCAAGCGGAGCCAAAGCATAAGTAATTAAACACTGGTAATCAGGGAAGAGACAATCTGGGCTTTGCTCTGAATAAATGACTATTTCACCCTCTTCCTCCTCCCTTATTTCATTGGTTTAACTACTAATGTGAAGGGAATTGGATAAAACTGTCCCTTGCAAAAGGTCCATAATGAGCTTCTCAACCAAGACTCTTGTTTTCTAACAGCCTGGTTTCTTCTGGACGAGGTCCTTAACAGACTTTCTTTTACAGCCCCTGCTGTCAGTTAGGATGTTTTAGGGGACTGTGAATCCTCCATGTAAATGGACATGTCCAGAGCACAAAGGCTCAGAGTGCAGCCTCAATGTCGTTCCTGAGATCAATTTTTCCAGCACCCTTGGAAAATATAGGTTGAAGGTAGGTTTGCCAAGTCACCATGTCATGGTGTTGTTGCCTTTCTGCTTCGAAACTGCCAGGCTGTTCATTTGGCAGAGGCAGCTGGATTGGAGCCCCCAGTGCATGCATGGTGCTGCTTGACATGTGCTTCCACACCAGGGGTATCGTGCGGTACAGTCTAAGGGAGGAATGCCGTGTAGCCTCCAGTCACCTGTACCGAAACACGGCTTTTGCTCGAGCAGGCACCTGAATGGTGGAGGGAGAACCTGCTCCCTAAACAAGATGCAAAGAGGAGCCTATTCTCATTTACACTGACTCTAGTAACCTTCTCATCACTGTCATATCTGAATGCCAGGCAATGGCACATCGAAGCAACATGACTAACATCCATAATGCATTTGTTCTCCCCTTCTCTCCCTATGGAGAAAAAATGTATGCAGCGGAGTGTTTTCATTTGGAATATTATACATAATTGCGTGTACACGTTATATATAGACATTAGAAAAGATAGGACAAAGGATGGTCTTCCAGAACAGGCTTGCAAGCAAGCTAAGGAAGTACGGGCTGAATGAATGGACTGTAAGGTGAACAGAAAACTGGCTGCAGCATTGGGCTCAGAGGGTGGTAGTCAATAGGACTGCGCGAGGCTTTGGACAGAGCTTCAGATCTGGAGAAGCTTCAGACGCTTCGGGGTCCAAAGCAGCACATCTGGGTCGAAGCGCTGCCTCGTTCGGCTTCCCGAAGCGCTTCGGAGCTGCCTCGGAGATCCGGCCATAGGGTATAATGGGGAAACAATAAAATATATATAACTTTGTTGTTTTTGTCCAATTGGGATGAAATTTGCAGGGGTGGTACACTCTGCAGAAAGCAGAAAGCCTGCCAAGCTTCAAGATGATTAGTGTAGGGGTTTGGGAGGAACGGCACCCCAAATTCATAAAAGCAAAACTCATGTCACATCTAGGCGTTACAACATAGTGGGGTGAAAACTGTAGGGGTGGTGGCTCTTATGGAGGCCACAAAGTCTGCCAAGTTTCAAGAAGATTGGTGCAGGGGTTTGGGGGGAAGTGCCCTTCAAGTTGGGGACAAGCAAAACTGGTGCCATGGGTGCTGTGGGACTGACCGTGTCTGTCCTGGGGCGGGAGGGGAGACCCTGCTGCAGGCCTGGCTGCTGAGCTGCTGGGTTCCCAGTTACCAATCAGTCAATCATGATTCACTTGGGGACCAGCGACTCAGGGACCAGCTCAATACCCCAGACCTAGCTACTACATAACGACTTTATGAGCATCAATTAGCACCTACAAAACCAGGAGAAAGAGAGGAAAGAACCAATACAGACAATCAACTGCCCCCAGACAGACACAGTCTTGGCACTAGTTTTGTCCGTCAGCAGCTAGGGGTGCAGGGCCCCAGGACCCCTCTGCACCAATCTCCTCGACAGCTGGCAGGTGTCACAGCAGGGGCCACCATCCCTGCAGCTGTCACCCTGCTGCGCCTTAACACACGCAGTGTCACCCATGGCACCAGTTTTGCTTGTCCACAGCTTGAGGGGCAGTTCCCCCCAGGCCCCTGCACCGATTTCCTTGAAACGTGGCAGGCTTTGTGGCCTCAGTAAGAGCTACCAGTTTTGACCCCCTGTGTTGTAACACATAGATGTGATGTGAGTTTGGCTGTCAAGAATTTGGGGTACAGTTCCCCCCAAACCCTGACACCGGATCCAAAGCTGGATCGGATCACTGCCAACTTGCACAGGCCTAGTTGTCAAAGGCTCGATGTCTAGTTGGCAGGCGGTATCAAGTGGAGTACCCAGGGGTCAGTTCTGGAGCCGGTCTTGTTCAATAACTTCATCAATGATCTGGAAGATGTCACAGAGTGCACCCTCTGCAAGTCTGCAGATGACACCAAGCTGGGGGGAGTAGTAGATACGCTGGAGGGTAGGGCTAGGATTCAAAGTGACCTAGACAAATTGGAGGATTGGGCTGAAAGAAATCTTATGAGGTTCAATAAGGACAAGTGCAAAGTCCTGCACTTAGGACAGAACAATCCCATGCACTGTTGCAGGCAGGGGGCTGACTGGCCGGGCAGCTGCTCTTCAGACAAGGACCTGGGGGTGACAGTGGACAATAAACTGAACATGAGCCAACAGTGTCCTTGATGCCAAGAAGGCTAATGACATCCTGGGCTGCATTGGTAGGAGCGCTGTTGGAAGATTGAGGGAACTGAATCTTCTCCTCTATTCAGCACTGGTGAGGCCACATCTGGAGTACTGTGTCCAGTTTTGGGTCCCCCACTACAGAAGGGATGTGGACAACGGAGAGTCCAATGGAGGACAATGAAAAAGGTTCAGGGCACATGACTTGTGAGGAGAGGCTAAGGGAAATGGGCTTATTTAGTCTAGAGAAGAGAAGACTGAGGGGGGATTTAATGGCAGCCTTCAACTCTCTGAAGGGGGTTTGAAAGAGGATGGAGCCAGGCTGCTCTCCGTGGGGGCAGATGACAGGACAAGGAGCCATGGGCTCAAGTTGCAGCAAGGGAAGTTGAAGTTAGAGATTAGGAAGAACTTTCTCACAAGGAGGGTAGTAAAGCACTGGGACAGGTTACCCAGAGAGGTTGTGAAATCTCTATCCTTGGCGGTTTTTAAGACTCAGCTAGACAAAGCCTTGTCTGGGATGATGTAGTTGTGGCTGGTCCTGCTCTGAGCAGGGGGTTGGACTAGATGTGCCCTCCTGAGCTCCCTTCCACCCTTCATTTTCTATGATTTTATGACTGGGCATGATCTCTGCGAGGAAGGGAGGGAGGGATGTGATGGCTCTTAGTTCCACTCTTGGGACTATCCCTAAGGCCAAGACTGTCTGTCCTCTGCTATGATGAAATGTGTCCTTATGGATAGGAAAGTCCATGGCAACGGAGGAGCAAAGCTGCCAATCACACTCATCCTCCAGGGAGTCTTCCTCTGGTTGGTCCATGGGCCAGTCTCTAGCTCTTGCTTAAATTGTCAAATTGTCCTTGATTGTGAGGCCTCCAAAAACCTCAATCACAGGTAGGTTCTGCTGTGCCAAAACCACAGCCGACCAAGCTGACCCATGCTATCTCTGTCTCCTCCTCACCTCTCTGCTTCCTTCACTGTCTCTTGTGTTATGCTGTGAAATCCTGGAGAGAAGGACTGTTTTTCATTTTTGTTTGCAAAGAAGCTGTCACAAATGGATCCGTGGCTGGGGCTTGTAGGTGTTATGATCATGCAAATAATAATGCAATCCATCCTTTAGACACCCTGGGCGTGCTTTGGCTGACCGAATGAAGTTGCCTTAGCTATAGCAGGATTAAGAGACTACATCTTGTGGGAAGCACTGGAGGATGTCTAATAGCTGCTAACTATCAGGGGAATCTATCTTCCATGTTACATCTGAAGGATGATACCTCCAGGACCGCTCATACACCTTTTGGAGCAAAGGACACCGTTATCCTTATAAAATAATGGTCACAACACAGGCAATATGTATACTGGAAATGCTATTCCCACCCATTCATTAACCTATCCTTTCCTCTAGACTTAGGGGACATTGAATAAACTCTTCATATCTCATATCACCATCAGCTGCATCTCTATCATTATTCATTTCACCTGTATTTTAGTGTTTCAGTCAAACTTCTATCAAATGACTTTGCTGGCAAATGAAGTGTCCTTAATGCTGAACAACTTATTTTGGTGAATTTACCTTTTGAAATAAGTTCCACAATCAACATGCCTACAGTGTATATACCAGCAGCATCAGAAAAAATCCCATCACAATAGACTTTTACATACTAAGTCAAATTTAGGTTAAGTAATTCTTCTAAAGTAAAAGCCACAGGGAGGAAAAGCAAACATGCATCTCTGAATATACCTATACGATCTCTGAAATTCAGAGTTTTCTGAATGAGTTCAATGAGACATTGGGTTCTCAGCGTGAGCTTGAGTTTTTGAAAGCCCCTTGAACAATTGCTGACTGTGGACTCCTGCCCATGACACATCTATGAAAGAAAGAGGGGGAAAAACCCACGTGCTGCACCTGGAAAAGATGAACAGTGTCCATCAATTGCTCCCTTTAGCCAAAGCACTTTACCAATATTAAGAGACTTGCAGTTCCCTCACACCTTCACATTATACTACATTTCATTACCCGCTCCTTTTAGGGATGGGGGAACACAGAAACTTGAAGTTACTGGCCTGGTTTTCAGAAGTGCGGAGCATCCATGAATCCCAATGCAGCCAACAGGAGGTCAGCATCTTTGGGAAGCCTCTTCTTCTTTTGTGTGACAAAAACGGTGTCTGTATCTTCACCTTTGTGCGCTTTAGCTTTTTTGTCAATTTGGGAGCCCTTGTCCGTCAGAGACATTACCAGGGATTGCTACATGGAAGTGGCTCTTGTTGATCCCCTGGGAAGCCTCTATGCTCCCGCCATCAGTAGCAGAGCCAGAAATGACTACTACATCCTTACAGATCTAGGGGGAAAATCCTGGGCACCATTCAAGTCTATAGCAAAAAGCCTTCTAACTTCAACACAGCTAGGATATCGCCTCTGAATTTCACACCATGGACTCGCCTCCAGAGCCAAATCCTCCACAGTTTTTAACTCATCATAGCTCTCTTGACTTCATGCTCTCACCACGAGCATCCCCTTTATTTAAACGGAGCTTCCTCCATGTATACCGACTGATGATCCACCACCGGAGTCGTCGGTCATGCCTAGACAAAAGGTCCAGCCTTTGAGCACAACCTGCCGCTGGATCCCTTGACAAAAGCGATGCTAAAGCGACGCCTAGTTCTTTTATCGTTCTGTTTGCATGCTTTTCCTGGTTGTACTCCCTTGAAAGATGAAAGCATTTCCACATAGTGGCAAAATTCAGCCATGGCTGTCAACTTTAATTACCATCTGGTCCAGGATAAATTTGCTGGCTAAAAAAATCAATACTCTCCTCCCCCCCCGCCCCCCGGCTTATATTGAAGTTCTTAATTCTTTATTTTTAAATTATACAAGATTTCATTTCCCCAGCTCATCTTTAGAAAATGGTGAGACCGATCCTTGGCTGATGTAAACTGAAGCAAATTCATTGAAGGCAATGGAACCACACCGAGTTACATCAACTGAGGATCTGACTATCTATTTTCTCTGCTATTTACTTTTCTGTTCCTATAAAAGGTTTCAAAATTAGTTCACACCCCCTCAGCTTGAACTCAGCTGGACCCCTCAGACAAAAGTGTTCCATTTAAAATGACTCAAATTAATTAATTTACATGCCTCCTAGCATTGCTGAAATTGCTACAATGAAGTGACTTAACAAGGTACAGACTGGATGGTGAAGAATTCTTGTTTCATTTAATGGTATGTGTGTACACACACACCCACCTACACACAGATGCGTTTCATGAAAGCAAATGGCCCCACTTACTGCTAACAACTTCATGTTTTAGGTGGATTTTGCTCCTATAAACACTAATCTAAATTCCATCACTGACACAGGAATTTGAAAGGTGTAATTCCCCTCTACATGAAGGTTTTCAGCAGGGATAGGTGAAAAGCTTGATTGCATATAGATTTGCAGCATTTGAAAACATTGGCTGTTGAACAGCAAGCTTTGTTTCAACCTTAAATGCAGTGATGATAAAACCCTGCTACATTCAGCCCCCAAACTGGGCTCAAATCCTAAAAGCAAGTAAGTGTAAAATCTCCTTCTGTAGACATATGCATCAACCGTATCCAATGATAGGGTCCCACGTACTCATTTCGGTTGGAGCAGGGGTGGGAAAAATATGGTCAAGGGGCCACATTCAACTCATCCCACCTCATCCCATCCCATGCAGGCATGGCTACCAATGGCCACAGGGCAGAGGCCACTGTACAACTGCACCAGAGTGGAGCAGTGCAGGGTGCAGCCCTCTGTGCACACACTTCTTCGCTCCCACTGACTCACATTCATCCTGCCCAGTTTCCTGTTGGCGCTGTGGCAGTGCAGTCCTGGCCCCGTGGCTGCTGGCAGCCGGGCCCACACAGGACAGGGCACAATGCAGCATGCTGGGTAGCTGCCCCCACCTGACCACCACGATGAACCACTGCTGCCACGGCCCCACTAGTCTGAGCCGAGTGTAGCGAGGGAGTGGGGCTTGGCTTGGGGCAGCTGCCCTTGGCTTCCCTAATGTGGTGGGGCAGTGTCAGCAGCTCATCACAGCAGGTGGGAAGATAGGCAGAACAGCTACTTAGTGCACTGCAGCACACCCCATCCCACGCAGGCATGGCTACCGGTGGCCACGGAGCAGGGGGGTGGCGAAGTCTGCATGCTATATGGCTCAGCCCAGCTACAACTGCAGTAGAGTGGAGCAAAGCAGGGTGCAGCCCTCCCATCTCCGGCTCCTGGTGGTGGCAGTCACCAGATTGGATTAATTGCCTCCTCCCCCAGCCCTCAACAGCTCACCAAAACTCCTTAAGTGGCCCTCCAGCCCAACTAAGTGCCCACCCCTGAATTGGAGCCACTGGACAGACAAGAGATGGTTTTCTTGTTGCCCCTGGGCTCCAGTGCAATGTAGCAACGAGCCCCTTTGTACATTAGCTGAGCTAACCTTTATGCAAATTTCCATACCCTAACCCGATAGAGGACAGTGTATGCAAATGAAAAGTTGTCCTTACAACAGACAGGGAATGTAAATCTGCAGAATGCAACAGGCCCACACGCTGCAATTAGAATAGTTGGAAAGAGTCCTCACCTACTAAGATGGATGTGCCTTATTATATAAAGGTGCTTGGCATGGTATTTCTACTACTGCAATAGCAATTTGTTTCAGTTATACCCCCCCCCGAAAAAAAGGTAACTAAATGATTATGTTTACTCTGTTCGGGAGAAACACAAACACTAATTCAACAGAATAGAAAAATGGCTTGTGTGATTGAAAGTTACTAATGCCGTGTTGCAAATTCCCCGAAGAAATTTGCTAGTTTTGTTACACGTTCCTGTAACTCCTTTCCACCTTATTATCAATGCTACAGAGATTGTTCTTTTATATTTTTTTCAGTTCAATCACAGTTAGATGTGTTGTTAGCAAAAAGCCACTATGCTCATTAGTCGATAAACAACAGGAACAATTATTGTGTACGTGCATTTACTTGTAACTTCACCAGGATTCATTGAGATGTTCAAAGTGAAGGATACGCTTGAAAGTGTTTTGCAGGCATGGAAGAGTTGGTGTCGGACTGACGCCCCTAAAGTCAGGAGTTTGCTCCTTATTTGCAGATCAGAAAACAGGATGGATGTCCGTGAAGAAGTCATGCAGCTGCCTAATCCAGTGGTGCTTAACTGTCTAGCCCCAAATGAGTGGTGCAGGGCTGGTTCACAGGCCAGATAGATCCTGCATGTGAGATCGGTACAGGGGCCTGATTCAGACCAGGGCTGATGTGTGGGTGTGATCCAGCGTGTTGACCTGGCCCCTCAGGCTTGTCCAACTCCACGTGCTGGATCCAGCCACATGCTGACGTGATCAAACACGCAAAGCCAACAGACAAGTTCAGAAAATTTGGCAGCAGGACAACAGCAATTAATGCTGCCACCACTCCCTCGCCACCGCATTTCTGGACCTGTGGAGAGCCTCACGAGCCAGATGACCTGGCCTCATGTACCAGATCTGGTCTGCAGGCCAGAGGTTGAGCACCACTGGTCCACACTGATATCTAAGGATCAGCCCCAAGAAGCAGGATGGAAATTCGGTCTCTGTAATCAGTCTTCAGCCTCTTCACTTGGCTACCAACAAAGGTGCCAGCCATAGTGGCAGCCTTTATGCTAGGGATACTTGTTCTCTAGAAATGGGATTAGAGCCATTCACTTAAGCTTTTTCTGCTCTCAGACTCACTTGCATTAATCCTCCTGAGCGTTTGCAGTCTGGAAAATGCTGAGGTCCAAAACTCTTCCATTTCTTCACTTTTCAGTAGGATATTCACCACAGGGGGTGCCAAGCAAGGCTATCAACACACTCCTGGAGTCCCGACTAGCCCAATCCAAATCCACTTGAAATCTTGCCGTTGACTACTGTGTACCATGGATCAGGCTCAGAGCATCTAATGCAGGGGTGGGCAAAATGGTGGATCCGGCCAGCAGCTGGACTCCATTTCCCAGCAGCTCCTGCCTGTGTGGCTGGGGCCAGTTTCCATGGAGACCCCAGCAGCAGCCAGGTTGTGACAGCCCTGGGCTGGGGTTTCCATGGAGACCAGCCCCAGCAGCACCGGCAGGGCCTGCCGCAGCTGGGGAGATGCTCTAGGGCTGGGGCTGGGATCTTGCTGTGGTGACAGCACGGTCTGGAGCAGGGGTAGAGCCATGATCTGCTGCCTGCACACCCTGGTCCAATGTACCAGAGATCGTTCATTGGCCATGCCTTGTCTATATACTCAGACATGGTGGGCATACAGATCTATTCTGCTGAGTGCCAAGCCATGGGAGGAAACATTCAGAAATAATGTGTCCAGCAGGCTGTCACTTATGTGAAGTAATACTGTTACCTCTCTCAAGCAACAAGATTGCTCAGACCAAGGTTTTCTGGCATTTTTGACAGGCCAGCTACAGGAAAGCAGGATATTGCTCATTACCCAGACACAGTGATACCTAACCAGTGCTTTTCCCATCCAGAACTGGCACCATGAGTTGCTTTCAGAGCTGCTGAAAGCTCTAGTGCAAACATTTGATGATCCTGCAGGTGTATATTAAACCCCCTAAACACGTGCTATTGAAAGCCTGCATTATTTACAGCCCCCTCTCCCATAAACCCATCTCTCTTTGATCCAAGCCCCTAGATGGTAGGCTTGCTCTGACAAGAGAGACTTCTTAAATAGTTTTTTCCCCCAGTGCTTGGAGCTGTATGAGGCTCTGATAGCTGATCTCATCAGGTTTGTTAGGTCCTGCTATAAAGTAAATGAGAATAAATATATTAAATACGGGGGGGATCTTTCCATTGGCTTTCATGGGGTTTAGATGCAGATCCTATATCTGCTCTTCATCAACACTCTGAGTATTATATGACCAAAAAAGATAAGCTCTACCTTCCAAAAATGTTCAGGACCTAATGGTGGTCCTCTATTTACAAGCAATGGCACAAAAACAGCAGCTAGCAGCACTGGGAAGTTTTTTCATCTCTTCTGTCACTTTATTCCTGGAAGCATCGTCTTGTTGCCCTGAATGTCTCCAAGTTGATGGTGATTCAACATGGCCCCTTGGCAGTTCACTCTGTTGCCTAATAATTGTCATGACAGCTATAGAATTGTTTCTTGTTCCCTTCGGCAAGCACAGAAAATAAGCACTTTTCCCTTCCTCGCTGGTATAGCCGCACATGTTCTTATAGTTATTGCGTCTGCCTCCATCATCTCTGACATCCATCTCGGTGGAGCTCCTTCCCCCCTCCGCCACTAAACATTTTCTTTCACCTTTCTGGGAATTTCTTCTCCATCTTTTATCCAGAACAGGCATTGCCCTGCACAATGGCTGCGGAGGAAGCTAAGAGACTTAATACAACAAACCCTGAAAACCCTACGGATAAAAGCTTGAAGAGTTTTGCTGGAAACTGGAATCCGGAGTTGGTTGGACATTAAACATGCCAGACTTCTGGTTGTAGGGTGGGGGGTTTGTGGGCACAAGAAAAAGCTACTTCCTTTCTTGCAAAAGTCCTGCCGCAACCGGAGCAGGGAAACTCTGAGACGAAAGGGAACACACAGTCCGCTCCATCCTCCAAGCCCACCCCTCATCTGCCCCTTTCACATTGCTCACCTCCCCTTTCACATTCACCTGCTGCTTCATTCATCCCTTCTCTCTTTTTTATTCACTGTACTGCTGCAGTTAGCCTATAACCACTGGAGGTCAGGCTCTCACAACCGACACCGCCTTTGTACTCACAACCGAAACCCAGTGCTCGTGGTCCCACTCAGCTCAAGGACAGTACCGTCTACAGTGTTTACACAGACTAACCAGCACTCCCTGTTCCCAAGGTCTTCCAGCATAAAAAGAGATCTGGTGCTGGAGCAAGGCTGATGTTCTCACTCGGTGGCAATTGTGGTATAACAAGCAATATTTTGCAGTGCTCTTGATAACTCGATAGGTGCCACTTGTGTTTGCGGTCGGTATGCCGCTACAGCAAATTCTCTCTCCGCCAAGCAAATAGGGAGAGAAGATGCTGGATGGTAGCTTACAGAAGCTCAAAGCAAAGCATTTTTGTTTAACTGACACAATGAAAGAAAAAGTAGAAATGCTTTGCCTTTTAATTCCCTGATTGCAAAGGGATGACAGATTGAAGCAATCACCTGTAACGGCTCAACGGCTGAATAAATGCGCTAGGTAAATAAATACAAAGTGATATGCTGTCTGTACTAAACTAAGGTACATGCAGTACAGAAAAAAAAATCCCTCTCTATCCCCCCAGAAAAACAACCCACCCCCCTCCCCAAACTCCTCAGGCCTTTGGTTAAAAAAACAAAACCAAAGAACTTTAGCTCTCTACTCCTTGGAACTAAATGAGATTTTTTGCCCACTGTTTGCATTAGTCCTTTAAGCCTCCATACCAATGACAATGCATACGTATTGACAGTGCAGGGGGTAACAACGTCGCACCGCCACCACCGCTCCCACTGCTGCCAGGCCCTGGCTCTGACTGGGCTGTAGCCCTGGCCCCTGCTTTCAGCATGGAAATCTTGAGGGGCATGTGCCCCCCCCATGCATCACCTATGCTCTACACACACATAATTGGTGTCCTATTTAAAATTTGGGGCTGATCGAAGTTCTTCAGGGGTGGTGGGGGGGGGTCTTTCCATTGGCTTTTATGGACTTTGGATCAGGTTATTAATGTCTCAATTGAGACCATTTCTCTAGCCCTCACTTCTTAGCTATTCATTATCTATACACTAAAAACAGGTCTGTGAACATTCAGCTCAGGATGAGTTTGATGAGCTTCCAACCCTGGGAGAAAATAGTTTCAGATATAAAATGGAGACTCACCAATGTGAAGTTTTATTGCTGCCTACTTAAAATCCCAAAGAGCCAAGTAACTCCAAATATCAGAGCCAAGCCAATTATATCCATTAGTCTTCATTTGCCCTTCTCTCTCTGTCTCTCACACATACACTCCACCACCACCACCACCCTCACCACCAGAAAAATTCAGACAAAAGCCCAGATTTTCAAAAACAACCAGTAACTTTGAATACTCTTAAAACTGTTTAGGTGCCTAACCTGAGACACCTACGTGGGGCCTGATGCTAAGACAGTGATAAGCATGTGCCTTGTGAAAACTGGGCCCCATTGTTGTGTTTCAAATTGGACACAAAATGATGTTGAACACTGAAAATCCTGACCCAAAAGCCCAGATGTATGGACAAGTGCACCTCAGACAGCATTTCTGATACTACTACTGCAGTACCGCCAACCCCAAGCATTCAAAAGCCATGTGTCAGGAACAAAAAAAAATCATGAGACTCACTTTGAAAAGCACGCAGTTGGAAAACAAATTAGACTCAGTGATCTCTTTAATTGCTTCCTGGTTTCCAAGCAGGTGGGATGCATTTCGATCCCCATTTCCAAGCAAACATACGAGTTATAAACTTACTCCTGTTCCTTCCCTCTATCCTTCCCCAGTGAAAATGTTGTTTCCACTGTAGTTTCTCCTGGACACTAGGACTGAGGCTGTACGAATACTGCCAAGTGTCTCAGGCTGTGAAATCTCCATCTCTGGCTGTTTAAGAGCAGACGAGACAAACACGAGTTTCAAATCGTTTAGACAGGGGTGATCCTGCCCTGAACAAGGGGGTGGATTACTGCAACTTCCTGACATCCCTTCTAGCCCTGTTTTCTATGATCATAATGTCCAGGCAACCTGAAGAAATGGTGCTACTGGTGGTATTACTGATACTCGAATCCAGCAGGCTGAGCCATGCTACGTACACACACCTGCCATGCACTTGTCATGTCCATACTGCAAGCATACCCCTCAGGCTTGCCATGCTTGCTCCACACATGCTGCCTCCAAAAGTGAAGTCAGCGTAGTCACTGCACTCATTAGCATGGCAGCGAGCTAGCTGGCAGTGGAACTCAGCATGCCAATTAGCCCACTCAAGCAGCATGTAGTAACTATGCCATATGCGGTGCATGAGGCAGCCTGCAGAGAGCACAGTGGCATACACAGCAAGTCTCCTGGGAAGACACGGCCATATATGCACTGGAAACCAGCTGACTTTGTAGTCAGGATAGAATATGAGAAGCTTAAGAGGGGCACAGAGACAGGAAGTGGCATGGCCAAGGGCACCCAGCTCAGCAGTGGCAGAGCTGCCCATAGAACCGGGCCAGCAATATAAGCGTGAGTCAGTTTATGCAAGAATCATACATGAGCCACACAAAGCCCCCACGCAATTCGCCTGGTGTTTATAAAATAACCTACTTCTAGGATCATCATCGTCTTTTTAAAAAAAAATATTACTTCGTCCATTATTCACATCAGGGCTGTTTCAGGCTGGCTGCTCAATAGCAATGGATTTAACTTGTCTCTTGTACAGCCAGAGAGAGGGGAGCAACACAGATTTAATTGGTCTGAATCCCAAGGCAGGCTGTCAGAAACAGCTGTTATCTGTCAGGGGACGGCTTTTTCCTCTTGCTCTCACTCTCTTTCTTTTTGAATGCCCTATAATATCAGGAGCAAGAAGACACAAATAGCTTTGTCTGATGCATTTCTTACCCAACAGGCTACCCAAAACTTTGAGTTAAATAAACACAGAAAAAAAAGAGGTCAAATATTTCTGCTGGATGCACAGCAAGAAGTGTGAAGTGTGTTACAGGCCACTGCGGGCACAACAGGAAGCTAAGGAGTATGGATCTTTTATGCCAGCCAGTAATGAATGTCAAGGCCCTGGAAAGCCCGTTCCTTTACTCTTAAATGCACGTGTTTCCAAGGAGGACACAGGATCACGGGCAGGGAATGATGGAAAGGAAGGACGGTCCAATGCTTAGGACCTAGTTTGGGACTTCAGAGACTAGGTCAAGTTTCCTAGGTTTTGGACAAGTCACTTTGGCCAAATCCTGAAAGGTGGGGGTAGGCAACCTTTCCCAGTGAGCTGGAATGATCCAACCTGGATCAGAGGTAGGATGGCAGATGCTGGGGCCCTGGTGCCACTGCCACTTTTCTCTGTTGTGGCCCAGGGAAAGTGCCCGCAGCTGGCGCTTCTCCCTATGGAGGCTTGGGGAGAGCATTTGCAATAGCCAAAAGTCAGCAAAGCCTCACCGTTGCATCTGGGCCATGAGCTGTAGGTTTCTAACCCCTGCTCAAAGATATCTGCTCAGTGCACTCACCAAAATCAATGAGAGGCAGGGATCTAAACTCCCTTCTGATCCCGGCACCCCATTTAAAATTTGGGACTGATTAACTTTCTTTGCATGGTGGCGAGGGGGGTCTTTCCATTGGCTTCTATAGACTTTGGATCAGGTTATTAATGTCTCACTTGAGACCATTTCTCTAGCCCTCATTTGTTAGCTATTCATTATCTATACACTGAAACCAGGTGCATGAACATTCAGCTCAGGACTAGTTTGATGAGCTGCCAACCCCTGGGAGAAAACAGTTTCAGACATAAAATGGAGACTCACCAGTGTGAAGTTTTATTGCTGCCTACTTAAAAGCCCAAAGAGCCAAGTTACTCCAAATATCTTAGCCAAGCCAATTACATCCATTAGTCTCCATTTCCCCTTCTCTCTCTGTCTCTCTCACACACACCCCACCACCACCACCACTACCACCACCAGAAAAATGCAGTCAAAAGCCCAGATTTTCAGAAAGAATCAGTAAAACTGTTTAGGTGTCTAACTTAAGACACCTGCTTGGAGCTTGATGTTAAGAAAGTGATAAGCACGTGCCTTGTGAAAACTGGGCCCCATTATTGCATTTCAAATTGGACACAAAATGTTGTTGAACACTGAAAATCCTGACCCCCAAACCCAGCAGCATGGGCAATTGAGCCACAGGCAGCATTTTGAGTTTGCCTGCGGGAAGAATTCCTTCCTATTTGAAAACCCCAAGAAATGGTTAAATGGCAAAGCTTTGGGTATAAAAATGCATATAATTGTAATCAGCCACTGTGCAAAGCCCAGCTTCAGTGGGAATACTTATTTGATTTTCCAAATTCTGCTTTTTTTTTTTAAACCTGTGTCCTCTGATCCAGCTTAATGAGGTATTCATCTATCTGAACTCATATTGAGTCTGAGAAGCTGAAAAACAAAGCCAAGAGGTCAGCGGCAAAAATGCTATGATATCCCAGATGATAATCCCACAGTGAGCATGTGGAATCTGATGGGCAGGGCAGGAGCACTGGAAAGTTTGCCAAACTTAAGCTTGCAAACTTCTGGTGGAAGGAGCTATCTGCTCTCATGGTGAGATTCAAACTGAACACATGATAGGAACAAGTTAGGAGATACTTGGTGTGGAGAGACCTGTGCAACGCTGCCAGCTGTACTTTGCTGTCCCGCTTTAGAGGGACTTTGTTAAGCCCTTTCCAGAGGGATGTGCATGCCGTGGCACACTTCATGGGAGCATGGTGCCTACTCTCCAAGTCTTCTTCCTGTCTTTCCCCACTCACAGTGCAATACACGCTGTACCAGTTCATGCCCAGGATGTTTCTTTCTATTCTGGAGCTTTAGCAATGGTAGATCTCACGCTGCGTCAGCAGCACAACAGTGCGAGTCCATTCGATCAATATGGGCAAACATGCCTTACCAAAAAAGCCCTCAATAGGTCAAACAAATTAACGGCACTAATGTCTTCCCTAATCATTAGTGAGAGGGAATCCACATACAAAGAATTAGGAAAATAAAGCCCTGACCTCTTTGGAAGAGTGAATCTTGGGCAAATAACCCCAACCCTTCGAGAGCAGCTGCACACCAGAAGAACATCTGGGGAGTGAGTGATATGGAGTTGGGAAGAACCACGGGTGGCTTTGAATTGCAAACTTAATCCCAAAGGAATTAGTCTCTGAGGCCTATAATTCTCACTGATGTGGGCCTTTGATATTGTACTTCGAGCTCTGCTGGAGCGCCAAGAGAAGAGAGGGCCCCTGCTTTGGGTCTACACTGCCTCTAGCTGAGATGCACATAGGCCAACCCACATGCATCCCAATTCATTACCTTCATTTCTCTAAAAATGACCCGCTACTGATTCAATGGGGAGGGGCAATGGGCCCAAGATGCACACCAACCAGTTATGAGCTGTCTTTGAGCAAGCAACTGAAACCTTGCTCACCTAACACACATCACTGAACACAAGGCGGGATACTGGAAAAGGGCCTCAAACCCTGACTCTCTCTGGAAGAGAGACAGAGAGAATACCTCTGGGAAGAACACTAGGATTCTGGGCAGGGGATGAAGTGCGAAGTACCAATTTATAAAGACAGGCCATTTTCCAGAGCCACTATGACCATAATTCGTTATTCGTTAGCACATTTCGACTCCAATAGCAAGCCCTAAGGACAATTCCAGCTGCTTCTTTGCTGGAATAATACGGCTTTCATCCTCAAAAACTACAGGCTGTAGACAACAGATACGCTTTAAATATTTCTACCAGAAAGAAAGCTGTTGGAAGTTCAAAATGAGTTTTATGCACATGTTGAAAAAGAGGAGGGGAGGGAGGGTGGGAGAGAGGGATGCAGAATTTGAAACAAGCAGAAACTTATAAAGTTCATCTACTGCATACAGTTTACTGGCAGCACTCAGCTACTTCTGGGGTAGAAAGCACCAGCTGTTTAACCGTATCCACCTGAAACTGGGCAGAATCTTAGGAACGCAAAACTGGAGTTACCGAAAATGGGATAAACCCAGCTTGTGAAGGCAGAGACCTGTTTCTGCAATAAGGTCTCTCGTTCTTCTTTCAAGGGTCCTTATTTTTCATTGCATTCAAAACGCAGCACCTCCAGCATCACCAAGGGGCATTAGTTCAAAACTGAATGAGGAAAGACCACCGTATATTGAACAACCATCATCCCTTCCCCTTAAAAGGAAACTAATATCCCATGCAGGGATTGTTTCGATCATGCAGAGTGAAGTCAACTATGCTAATAAGTTCACTGTGTTCATTTCTTCTAACTTGTCACAGGCATTTCAACAGGGATCCTATCAGCCAAAGACAACATCCCAAACAAGAAAAACATCCAAACATTCATAGATTCAGAGATTGTAAGGCTGGAAGGGACCTTGGAAGATCATCGGGTCCAGCCCCCTGCACCAAGCAGGAATATAATCTTAAGCATGATTCTGCTTTTTTTAATATACAGGCAGTCCTCGGACTTACGACACAATCGGTTCCTGAAAACCACGTCTTAAGTCGAAGCGCTGTAACCCAGAACCCATTTTCTCATAAGAAACAATGTTATAAATGGGGGGTTGGTTCCTGAACCAAGGCCTGATACCCTATTTTCACTAAAAATACCCCAGAATGTTGTGCTCAATCAATTATAGATGAGTAATATAGCTGCATTAATGTATTTCTATTGTAAATAGCAATCATATTGATTTGGAAGGATTTCTTTGAGGTGACTTTGCTGGACTTTTTGAAGGGCTCTGGGTTGGACTTTTTGAAGGGTTTTTGGCTGGAGTCTTCTCAGGAGTCTTGGCTGCAGGTTTTTCTGGAGTCTTGTCTGCTTTCTTAAAGAAAATGTCCAAGACAGTTTGGACAGATGTTCTCCAGGGAGATGGGCGATGCGGCGAACTTGTTCGCTGGCATGGTAGTGCATCAGATCAAGCGTCGTAAAGCCAAAACTGATGCCAGAAAGTTGAAACGGCGTCAATTTATACACGCTGTAAGTGCGAAACGTTGTAACTTGAAATGTTGTAAGTCGAGGACTGCCTGTATATAGTGTTTTTACTTATTAATATACAAACACGGGCTGTTTCCAGAGCAACTGCGACCATAATTCTTTATTCAAATCTGCAGTTTTCCCTGTAAAAGGTTTCCCCTTCTGGTATTATCTAGGACCAAGCCTGCTTGGTTTGCATCTCTCATGAGATCACGGGAACCCCTGGGTGTCTCACAGAGTGCTGGCCAAGCCCTTTTCTGGCAAAACCTGTCCAGCTCCATTGGACTCACTAGGACTGTGCCAGCGTACACCATCACACAATTCACCTTGATATTCCAGTTATGACTTCCAGCAGAGATGGACTTGGAAAACAGCCCAGGCAGATGAGATAGTTGCAAAACCTGGATCTCAGTTCTTACTAAGGCTCATCTCTGCTTTTTGTTTGGGCAGGAGATTTCCTCCTTACTATATTCAGTATGGTTTGCTGCTGCCGCTGTTGTTTTAAAGAAAACATGCTGCATTAAGTTTCGCATACGTAACAAGTGGGGCTTTAAGATCCTCCCTGGCATTTCAGATAAACAGGAGCTAACCTCCCATCTCTCAGAGAGCCCTGCAATGCATGCAAACCAAATCCAGCCTGCTCTTTCCTAACAGCAGCATTTAAAGCTTGTCTTTAGACATTAGCTTCCGGTAATGGCTCACTCCATCACAAAAACGACTCCTGCCCTAACAGCTGCCCAATCTCAAGCTTTACAAATTATTTGCCTGATCTCAAAACAGTTGCAAAAAGCCTGCCATAGGAGCCCAGTAAAAGAACGCTTTCCTAAACATTGAATGTTTAACCAAATAAACTTCCTGGGAAACAAATCCCTTGAGATTAGATGGCACAAGGAAGCCAAAGGCTATTAACTGCATCCAAAATATTTATACCCAGTGCTGAATCTCTGCCACGCTGAACAGAAAACACGTCAGGGATGTGAAAAGTTGGTGCCATTTACTGTGTGCCCTCAACTGACAGTTGTAGAGAGGCTGCTTGGTTGCAGAAGACGGAAATCAGATACGCTGCCCCCTTTTTTTTTTTTTTTTAAACAGCAATGAAAACATGATAACCAAGGCAACAGAGATGATGATACCCAAAGATATTATCAAGGTTTATTCTTCTTCTTAAAGTCTGGCAAGAAAGAGACCCGGAGCATAACCAACGATGTTCATGTCATCAGGAAGGAGCTTTGTCTACAAGTGCAGAGCCTGTAATTGCTTCCTCGTGAGCCTCCTGTGCTTTCCCCAGAAGCAATAGCCACAGACGTCCATCAGAGACTGGATCAGAAGGACGGATGATCTCATTGGTTATGACGATTTTTTTTTGTTTTTTACCTCTACAGCCACCACCCCTCTACACATGAAACAATGCCCATTGCATTCTGTATTATGCTGGAATAATTCCCTCATAATTAAGGGCAGTGTCCTGTTACTGGTGACTGATGTCCAAGTTCCCTGCTCCACCTTAACTTCCAGTTCTTAGGCAAGTCACATATCCTGTTAATTAGGGATAACACACCTCCAGCTTTGTGAAGTTAAATACATTAATGGCTAGACAATGGGGTAAGGGAATAGGGATGATCTAAGTACAGCACCCAGGTGGGCAAAAAGACAGCCTCACTCTTTCATGGGAATCCTGACATCTAAGAAGCAAATCAGAGCTACAAGCAGGTACTAAAGCCCCGAGGATGATTATCTTGCACTATCACCGTCTCATGCTGAGCAGGCACTCTCTGTCCTGCCACAAAAGTCGTGTCCAGCACTTGGACACTGTGTAAGCAGAGCATACCCTGGGTCCTTAACATGCGTGGCTTACTGAGATACCCGGAGTGGCAAGGCAGCACTCTCACTCCTGTTCAGGCTGAATTTAGCTGGGGGAAAACAAGGCAGCTGGGACTCGTGTTGGAAGAGGTAAGCAAAGCACATCACATGCACACTGGGAGCATGAGACACAACTAAGAAAAATGGGAAGACGAAAGGGCATAGAGCGGGCAAGGAGACAGAGGCTGAGAAATCTAGATGGGTAGCACGGTTCTCTACTGCTTCGGCATCCCATGCTGTTTTTTACTCCAGTCGAGTCACTGCAAATACCTGCCATTCTGGTCGGGTAATATTTAATTCCTATTTTGCGATGTTGGGAGGACCATGGAGGGTGCCATGCAATGAAGAACTGAGACTTTGCAGGAGAAGTGGGGCCTTAAAAGGAAAGGCACAGACAGAGGGACAGGTAAAAACCAAAGGGGAAAGTGAAAGGCATTAAACAGACCGGTGGGGAAAGGAAGACTTGGCTTGGAAGGTGTAGTGGAGGAGAGCTGAAAGCATATCAAGAGGTCTTCTGTTTGCTTTTCTTGAATTACTGAACAAAGAGCAGGGCGGTGGGGCGTCACGGGCTCCATCTTCATGTATGGATTCAACTGCACAAAACCATTTCTTAAGAAAAAACTAAAGCTAAAAGCCAGTACCGCAGGCAGTGTCATGGCATGACTAAACTGCAGGAGGCAAAACTATAGTGAACCTCTAGCCCTAAATGCAATTGCTCCCCAGTAACCTCCTCTTGATTTGCTTTTCTGCTTTCAAACATTGTACCAACAAGAGGTGGGCAGGATCCCTGGCCTGATCTCCAAGACACTCCACAATGTGCAGAAACTCAGCATGTTCTGAAAAGGTGTCCAATGGCAGCAGAAAGCAGTGCACCCCTACAGCTCTGGCCATCCATGGCCACCAAGGTCAATGGACTCATTGTCTCTGGTAGCCCAATGTGTTGAGCACTGAACAATTCCTCCAAACTCAACAGAGGGACAAGTTAGGGCTCACTCCAAAGTCACTGGCATAGTGTCAGTGTAAATCTGGGCAGGGAGAAGAATTGCCCCCGCTAAGGACAAAGCCTATTAGCTTACCTGCCTCAAGTCAGACACTTCAATCTACATTAGACACTTAAAATGGGGCCTGGATTTTCAGCTGTATTCCCAGCTCCCATTCACTTCTCCTCTGGACTCTTCTTCCCTAAGAGCCTCCCTCTAAGTCAGCCCTTTTGCTCCAACTTGCCTTCAGCCAAACTTGAGGACTCAGTTAAGCCTGAAGTATCTATCATGAAGGGTTCAAGGATGGATAAGGCACACAAAAAGAAAGGAAACGGAGACTCAACTCTATATGTACACAGAACTGCAGATACAACATCAGCAAAATCCTGCTTGCATCAAAACTCACACCAGTAAAAATCTTTATGGGCATCCCCTTTGCTTTAATAAGAAGGTGCGAAAAACCTGTTTCTTATTAAGGACAAGGAAGCATCATAATGTTTAATGCCTCTAAGCAGGTATTGGGGAGGGAAATGAGGTTGGGAAAGGTTTTAAACTGCCCTCCAAAGTCATTCTACCAGGGTCTCAGCAAAGGAGGCTGCCCTAATGAGTCATAAAATAGAAAAAACACGTCTCCTCTATATTAAAATGTAAACTAAGAGAGAGATCAAATTATTATGCAGGCTCTGAATGAAAGCCATAAAAGGCAAGAAATCCAGAGTTAAGCCTCATTCTCTGGGTCAAATTCAAGACAGACAAAGGGGAGGAGGAAAAACTGTACAAGTAAAGATGGTTTCAGACTTTGGACACTTGTCTAGTTTATTAATTTACAAAGTTCCCATTTTGTGAGGTGTCTGGGACCATGCACACGACTGAACAAAAGCTGGGCATGATTCCCAGAAACTAGGCACCCAAAAAAAAACAAAATCCCTAAAAATCCAAAGGGGGAAGAATGAGTGGGAAAAAAGGTGGCAGGTGGAAAACTGGCAATGATGAAATGATGCAAAACAGGAGGCATAAGGCTAAAATGCATTACAGCCCATGGAAATTTCAGAACTTGACTTGTCGTTCTTGAGAATGGAAATTACTGCAGGTACGAAGGACTCCTGTTCTCCTCCCAGACACTAAACCAACCCGCTTGTGGTTGATCCATCACTGAGGGGCCGTGTGCCGTGGCTTGGGAAACGCTGCCTCGGCTACAAGATTTTTTGCTTTGATTTTCATCAGTAGACCGCAAAGTGCTTAACCGAGGGGGTCTGGGATCATTATTTAAGGGACAAAGGTGAAGGGACTTATCTGAGATGACACAGCAAGCCAGGGGCAGAATCAGGAATACAATCCATGTTTTTCCTGAGTCCTGATCCAGTGATCTACCCACGTGGGGAACTTGTTCAAACTGAACAAATCCAGGATAACGTGGTCTGGGAGGAAGATCCTGTATGCAGAGGGTGCTTGAACGAAGGCAAAATCTGTATGCGGATGGCAGCACTGAGAGCTAGAACAGCATAGGGCTTCACTTGCCCTGGAAGGATGGTGTATGATACGGGGACAATCCAACGCATGAGCTCTAGATACCGCAGACTTCTTTGTTAAATTGTCTAGACCATGTCCTTCATTTGCCCTACCCACTAAGCTGCACTGCTTCTCACTTTAAAATGACACGGTCATTTTAAACCACACTTCCTAACGTGAGGCCCATAAAATAATATATCCTTATTTTGTCAGGGCGTTAAAACTGACGGGGAGTGCTTGTGCATGGTGAGAGCAAAGAGTGCCTGGGCTCTATACTTAGCAATACAGTTCTGGGAAAGCCCAACCATTGCCTTGAGCTGACCTTTGTCAAAAATGGCAATGAAGACAATTCCAGCCTACCGGGCAGGGGAAAATTGAAAGCACCAATAGTAAAGAGCTTTGAGATCCTTGCAAGAATAGAAACAGAAGACATGGTGGGCCACATAGCTCAAGGAACAAGATCAGGACGTTTCCAGGAGTGGCCACTCATCTTGGAGGCATACATTTTTGGATATTCAAGCGGGCCCTTCTTTACCTTCATACTCAGAGGGTGATGAGCATCCTGCCTTCAGTCAGGTGCTCGGTGCTTTTGAAAAAATAGGCCAAAAAAAGCGTTGCAAACAGGCACACAACCCAGATACCCCTGAAATAAATGACAATGTCTGATTATCTGGATAACAGAATCCTACTGGGTTCATTTTCTTCAGTTCCAAACTAAAGCAGTTAAGCATGTGCCTAATTTCATCCGACCTCAGAAAAGCATTTACCTATACCCTTATCTTCAGGCTTTAGCCTATCTCGTGTTAAGTCAACCTTTCCCTGTCCCTACCCTTATCCCAGTAAATCAAGGGTAGGAGTACAATGGCTGAGAATGGCGAGCATCAAATGCTTTCTTCGTTCACCCAACTTTATAAGCCCTCCTGCCCAAGCCAGCGTTAATGGATTTAAGTTTTCCTGACAAGACATGCATTTTGAAAAGGTGCCTGGGAGATCATGTATATTTACTCAGCAAGCAGTTGAATAATTAGAGCAGAAGAACTCAAGACAAAGCCCAGTGCCAAACTCTCCAGTGAATTATTTAGAGAGCCCATTTTCAAAGAGCTGGTGCAACAAAATGCTTTTTTGTTGACAGAGCACTCTGAACATTTGATCCGAGTAAATAAATCATCCAACGGCACGGTCTCATGGCAGAAATAGGGACTGCTGCCTCGCCACTTGAATGAGTCAGGGCATCCAGCAGCTCCATTGCTCTCTTCCACTTTGGAGTATTTTAGCCAAAAGTTTTCAAACAGGGAAGAAGAAGGAGTTTTAATGAAATGGAGCAATTCCTTCCTGTGCTGCCAAATCCATAGGAAACCTTATGTAGCGCCAGACTACGCTGCTGAGCGATCAGTGGAGCTCCGGGCTCATTTAGGCAGGATGACATGCTCTCCTATCCTCGAGTGGCCACATCTCTTAGGCTGCTGCAGGGACTGGAGGAGCACAGCTCTTCTTCTTCCCTTTGCTCTTTGCAATGGTTACAAAAGCTCAACAGCTGCGACCGTGCTTGGGCCTGGGTGATGGAACAAAGGAGGAGGAGGAGAAGAGGTGAGATGGAGTTTCTTGACACTCAGTGATCAGTATTAGCTATATTTTTTTGTATACCCGGATTTTTGTATGCATTTTTGTATGTCCAGATTCACTCGGGCTGGTCTGAGCAACGTATCCTTACCCTTCTTTGTGCCAACAGGACTTGCTGCCATTTGGGTGCTCCCTGGCGAAGACCCAGGCTGAACTTCCATGGCTGTCCTCTCTCGCTGGTCAGGCCCAAGTCAAATACAAACCACTCCATCTGCAGAGGGGCACAGGCCATGCCAGTCATCTCTCTTCTGCCGACCAGCATCCTGTTATGTCATGAACTGGGATTCAGGGCTAGTATATCCAGGACTGACGTGACAACTCTTTCGATGAACGACAGAAAGGCTGTATTTACGACAAGCGTTCAGTGTTGAATGAGCCTAAACCAAAGCAAAGTCCAGCATTTAGCTGCGAAAGTGATAGTTATCTCATCCTCCCAGGTGAAGAGGCCGTCTGTCTTATCAGCTGCTCTAAGGTGTGGATCCGACCACCCGAAGATCAGCTAGGCGCAGCAGCAGTTCCTGTCAGCAGGATCTTTCAGTCTTGAAGCACGTGTGCCCTACTAGCTGCCTCATTCCTCTTTATACCCTTTAGCTCAGCCTTGTCAAAGCATTCTTGTGGTTGTGCAAATCGAGAGAGAGTCCCAAGCAGTAATTAACAGGAAAATCTTGTTAATCAAACTGTTCGTTATTGGAAAGTCCCAATTTTGAATGAATTCCCTTCCTCAATATCAAGAAGTTATCCATTTCTACTAAGTTGGAACATGCCAAGAAACTGATTAAAAACCAGGAAAAACACAAGGTTTTTGAGGAGTCACCTTTGGAAGAGCAAGGGAACCGCTGGGGCAAAACAAGGGTCAGTCAGGAGGAGACACCTATCGGAGCCCGTATGGAGACTGTCTCTTTCTGCACACAAACATGAATGAATTGCAAAAGAAATATTTACTATACTAATTAATCAAGGATAGACATTTCACACAGTTACATACCAGACAAACATGATGCTGCTTAAAATCATCGTAAATAGAACAAGATAAGCTGGCAGTGACGCCTCCTTATTTCTTTTCACAAGACCCAGCCACAAACTCACATCCCCTTGCATTATGCAAATGCTATCAAAATTTTGTATTTTAACTTTCGTGAGTAGGCCCAGCTCAGCTTGAGTTTCACAGTCATCACCAGGGATCCTGGTTTTCCCTGACAAAACAAATCGCAAATCCTCTGATAAGCGCCCCCCAAATCCATGATTAAAGGCTCCTCACCCTTGCTGCTGTGAGCTCACGCTTTCCTAGAGAGACGTCCCCTATGCGCACAGCAGCCGTGGGGGCAGTGGCATGGGGTTGTGCCCCTCGCTGCGGCCTTGCGCACAGGGGACACATCACCAGGGCAGTGTGGTGCTTGCAGCGGCAAGCAGCTTTCCTGCACAGTCCTGCAGTGCTGGGGTGCACATACCAGGCTGTGGAGGCCCCGGGGGAGCCTGAGCTTCCAGCGGGATGCCCACCACTCTCCTACTCCACACGCACACACCCCCACCAAGTGTGCACAGCCAGCCCCACACCTCTACCCTCCAGACGAGCTGCCCATGGCCCTGTCCTGCTCCCTGCTGGGGCTCTGCGGCTGATCATTGCAGCCCTGGGCCCCCAGCCCCATGCACCACCCAGCTGGGCAGCAGCGCCAGCCCTGCCCAACTCCCTCCCTATGGGGGCCTCAATCTCCCCCCACACACATACCTGCAGGAGCTGCTGTCCAGGAGGCATATATGTGCACATGGCACCCCCCTGCCTGACCATCCTCTTCCCGCTCCCCCCAGCCCCTTGCAGGCTGCAACTCTGCAAGCTTGCAGACAGCTCTTTGCAAATCTGGCCAGGGTGTCATTTAGCCAGCAGTCCAGCAGACCACCAGTCATCGAGCCTAGTCATTTCTTGTTATGTTTAAACTGAGCTTACTCTTTGAGGTTGTCTCTCTGTTGCCCTGTCTGCATCTTGAGCGGGCACGACTGACCTACATTAAACTAGCCAGTTCCGGGGCTGATAGCAGGGTAGAAATGGCAATACAGAATTCAGTGGAGACTCATCTTCCTTCCTCTCTCCGAGGGATTTGCCCAGATTTCCGGTGGGTTGTGCAGTTAGCATCTTGCTCTGTGCCAATGCAGGCATCAGTACCAATGAAAGTTGGCTTAAAGCTAAGTCAAGCTGGAGTCACTGCCCAAGTCTAACATACTTGCCCTAAGAAAGGAAACACTAAATCAGCCCTGGACATAGATTTCTCCTTTGCCCTTAGAAAGCAGGACTGTCTCTCCTGCCACCTCCCACCTGCCCTTACGGCCATCATTTGAGGATGCCACTGAGAGATTTTGCTCCCTTATTGTCCATACAGTACTGCCTTTAGGATCAGCTGAGGTCTTCAGTCTCCAAGGCTGTCAATCTGGTCCCTTTCACGAGCGATACATTCACTTCAAGAAAGATAAAGCTTTTCATCCTGTATCACTGCTGCCAAAGGCATCGTTGTATTTGTTCCACGGAGGGAAGAAGTGGATGATACTATTACTGCAGTACCACCAACCCCAAGCATTCAAAAGCCATGCGTCAGGAAC
>NW_017729015.1:12968925-12969324 GCF_001723915.1 Gavialis gangeticus | reverse complement strand
AAGCCCAGATGTATGGACAAGTGCACCTCAGACAGCATTTCTGATACTACTACTGCAGTACCGCCAACCCCAAGCATTCAAAAGCCATGTGTCAGGAACAAAAAAAAATCATGAGACTCACTTTGAAAAGCACGCAGTTGGAAAACAAATTAGACTCAGTGATCTCTTTAATTGCTTCCTGGTTTCCAAGCAGGTGGGATGCATTTCGATCCCCATTTCCAAGCAAACATACGGGTTATAAACTTACTCCTGTTCCTTCCCTCTATCCTTCCCCAGTGAAAATGTTGTTTCCACTGTAGTTTCTCCTGGACACTAGGACTGAGGCTGTACGAATACTGCCAAGTGTCTCAGGCTGTGAAATCTCCATCTCTGGCTGTTTAAGAGCAGACGAGACAAACA
>NW_017729015.1:12959987-12963159 GCF_001723915.1 Gavialis gangeticus | reverse complement strand
AGCGTTCCCCTTGTCCCCATCTCTTACCTGTTTGTCCGCGGAGCTTGCCAGTCTGGGCTGGGCTATAGTTGCGGGTGTATTTAATAAAGTTTCCTTGTATGTAAATGTAAGACGAAGAGGTGTTTTCCCTACACCAATTGGGGCGGGGGGGAGGGGGAAGCCTTATCTCTATATCTGAGTAAATATGGTATATCATCTACACTTTGACTTCAGGTACCTGGCCCAGGCTCTCAAAGTGCTTGCATACATTAGGCTTCGCAACTGCTCTATGAGATACAATATGGCCCTGTGATAATCCTCCTTTGATGGATGGGGAACCAAGACAAAAGAGGATGCATGGGGAAACCAAGACAAAAGCTATTGTTTTTAAAGAGATTGTGTATTGTTGCAAGCCTCAACTTGCAGCCTGTTAACTGGGGTGCATGTGCTGCAGTGCACAAGTTTGCATGCATGTGTCCCTCTGATAGGCAGACAACACAAAGCTTTTCAGCCCACTGTTTGGTAGAGGATGACAGTACAGCGTGCACTTGATCAAACAGGGACCAAAATGTTTTCCCCAACGGAACACAAGGAGCTAACTGGAAAGACAGGAATAGAACCCAGATACACCAACTTGTGTCCCTTGCTCTAACAGCTGAAGTCCTTAGAAGAGAGATAATGCATGATCATTAGTGCAGGCAGTTCCCAAAATGCCTTATCATCTTTTATGCAAACATACAGGAAAACTCGTCAACTTTTCAAGAGGTATGACAACTAACAGCCTGGGGAAAGGACTTTTTTTTGAGCTTGATGCCTGCCTGATTTTTGCTAAGAACATCAAGGTCCAGGTTTTGCAGTAAATGCTTTCATTTCTCTGCACACCAACCTAATTGCTACCACTTGTTCTTTAGTGGTGCTGAGCTCCACCTACAGAGTAGCACCTTACCAGATGGGACCCATGGAGTGAATGTCTTTTCTCCTCTACCCTTGAGCAAAAGGCCTAGGCAGGACTTGAGTCCCCATCTGAAAGGCAGCACTTCAGGGTTTACACTGCTCTCAGGTAAACTGCTCCTAAACCCGAGTAAGAGTGCATTATGGCAGAGGTCATCCCGGTTTCTTGGCCTTTTCAGTCTCAGTACAGATCTTTGGACATAAATCAGTACGATTTTACTGACATCAAGGGTATAAACTGACCTTTACTATCTGTGTATCTGACCCTTTACTTTCTATCATTTGATGAAAATATTATGTCCAAGAATTCACAGACCCTGAGACAAATGTGCAAGTTGCCCAGAGATCCTCTTATTCACCTTCTGGTTTCTGAGACTTTGCGGTCACACAAAGGCTACACGTGAAATCATTCTTGTGCGACCACAAATCTAATCCCGGGACTCTAAGAGCTGAGGATTAAAAAGCAAGACGGTCTGCACCGCACACAACTATTAACAAGGTTCATGATTAAATTATGACATACTGAAATAAGCTGTGAAGAACCTTTCACTTTTTACTACTCACAACGAAGCACAGTAGGTTTCAGACATTACATAACCCCAATTCGCACTACAACATATTTTACATGGATCCGCTACGCCTAAGTATGTGTCTGATCTTTTCAACTGAACTCTCAAATGTCAACATTCATTTACCTTATAATTAACAACATTATCAGTGGAGACACTTTTCTCGTCTTCCTACATTTTCGGTTCTTGATGGCTTGTGTCAGTGGGCTGTTTTCTCTTGCAAATTTGGCTTCTTTTTTAAAGAAATAGTCAAAAACAGTTCCTTCTAATTCCCAGTTCCTTTGTAATAAAACGACTGCTCAAAATTGGTTCATCAGAGCTAGTTCTGCTGACCTTTGAAACGTACAGGAAACAGATGACAGCAACTGGTGTTCACGTTTCCCAGGGCCCCGAAGCCATTCAGAGTCTCCAAAGAGGGGGCACGGGGCTGTTAATTTTGGTTTACCTTCTCCCATACTGAATTTAACACCTTCCATTTGCAATTTCCATTCACTACGACAAAGCACGTCACATTTCACAACTTCTTTTGCGTTCACCAACTAAGAGGCCGCTGCCACAATTCGCAAGTTTTGCTAGATAATGATCGGTATTTATTGCCGACCTTCTGCGAATCGCTTGGAATTTAAAACATTTGGCTGGCAACCTAATGAGAACGAGCTGCATTCGCTGCAGAATCTCCTGAGGCGAGGCTCAGATGGCACACTGTTTTCACGACGGTTGACATTCGTGGTGTTGAAATGTCCCTGCAAGTTTGAAATTGGCTAAAATAAGGTGTTGGGCAGATAGCCCAGACCCTCCAAGGAGCTTTGGTTTAAGTTCAGTCCTGACATGGACAAAGATTCAAAGGGGTTTGGGTTGTTTTTAAACTTTCTTAACTGAACCACTTTGACATGCCCTTGCGCACATCCATCAAGATAAAGAGGCCTTCACAGTCCAGCGCTCTCATCTACAGCTGAGGCGGCAGCATGCCAAGTACTTGGAGCAGGGGGAGGGGGAATCAAAGGCAAGGGTTGTATTCTGCATAGTCTGTGTATGCTTTGGCATGTACTCACTTCCCCTCGCTGGGCAGCAGAGTTGCCCCATGCATCAAATGGGAACAATAATTCTTACGCTGCCTTGAGATCCTTGAAAGAGAAGAACCACCTTCAAAAGATAACTTCTCCCTGAGATGATCTGAACTCAGCCAAAGGGACAGGCTGCTCCATAGTATCACAGAGTACTTTCAGATACGGGTGCCTTAAACTGGGAGTGCCAGGTGCATTAGTGTGCAGGATGCCCGTGCCAAAAGACCAGCCTGAGGACTCAAGCTGGCCCAGTCTTCTCTCACCAGCTAGGAGAAACAACAGTTGATTCCCACTTTGCTGGGCATGAGCTACATCAGAGATGTCCTAGGTCACCTAGGAAAGAGAGGGGGAGGAGTGGCACTCTACATCAGGGAGGACTACACGTCCTCGCTAATTAGTAAAGAGTCAGGGGAGAAGCACTCTGAGGTGCTTTGGGTTACGGTTCAAGGCAGAAGAGGGGAAAGGGACCTATTGGTGGGAGTCTACTATAGACCCCCTACCCAAGCAAAGGAGCTTGACCAGGAATTCTTGGGTCAGCTCACTGAGGTAGTAAAAGCTAGGGATGTGGTAGTCATGGGGGACCTGAATTTCCCAGACATCTGCTGGGAA
>NW_017729015.1:12942382-12959041 GCF_001723915.1 Gavialis gangeticus | reverse complement strand
GGACCTGAACCTGTTCAGCCTTCAAAAGAGAAGGCTGAGGGGGGATCTTGTGGCCTGTTATAAACTGGTTAGGGGGGATCAGCAGGCGCTGGGGGAGTCCCTGTTCCCCCGAGCGCTGCAAGGAGTGACCAGGAACAATGGTCACAAGCTGGCGGAGGGAAGGTTTAAGTTGGACATCAGGAGGCGCTACTTCACGGTCAGGGCGGCTAGGGTCTGGAACCAGCTTCCAAGTGAGGTGGTGCAGGCTCCCACCCTGGGAGTTTTTAAGAGGAGGTTGGATGACCACCTTACTGGGGTCATTTGACCCCAGTGCTCTTCCTGCCATGGCAGGGGGTCGGACTAGATGATCTGCTCAGGTCCCTTCCGACCCTAGAAACTATGAAACTATGAAACCTTTGGGGCCTCAACAACACATGGTAGTCTGAAGGAACAGAACATGCGCAGACCCACCGTGTATTGGAAATTGTGTTGTGAAGCTAAGAAATGCACAATTGTGCCATCCACAGTCCTGGAGGTTTATAAACACCATCCAGGAAGGGCACATGTTCTGTTTTAACAAGAGTCAAAATGCTACTCGGTGCCGTCTCAGCATATGAAGGAAACGCAAGACAATAATGAGAATCATCTTCCAACTAGACCTCATAAAACAAAGCAAAATATGGAACTGCAAGGTTTCTCTTGCATGGTATAAATAGCACCGAAGAAACAGGCAGTTCTGTTAAATCACCCAGGATTAGGATTGCCAACCCTCCTGGATTGGCCGGGAGTCTACCGGAATCGGCATCGGTCTCCTGGTGACTACTGAAAGCAATCTGGGAGATTGTAATAGGATATGAATGGGTTAATGAAAATGCATCACATTGGGGGAAAAATCTCCCAGAATAGCTTCAGTCAATGTTGGCAACCCTACCTGGGATAGAAAACAGCCATCCATTGCACCCTCCAACTTCTAGCCCCTAGTTAAAGCTTCTGTTTTTCAGGCCACAATAATTCCCCTACCAAACCCCCATGTTCCCACCACTTCTCATCTGCCTCCCCGTAAAAATGGTAACAGTATTGTCTGCATGCTGCTAATCCCAGGGTTTGAAGCAAGATTTGGCCCCTCTCATGTGTACTCTGGGAAGACAGGAAAGGGAGCAGGGATTTTCCAAAGCCCAGAAAAACATTTACTCTGTAAATAAGAGGCTGGATTGTTTAGAGATAGAGCTGAGCTGTTAAGTAAACGCCGTAAAATGAAATAGTGAATGGGAGCATATTACAGCCCCAAGTATTTCGCCCCTTCTGCACTTGCAATTCCCCATAACAGAACATAAAGCAAACTCAATGTACTTTATTTTGTTATCAGGTAGGGACAGTCATTTCTAAATTATAGTTCCCTATAAACTGCTATCAGATAACTCTTGTTCTATTTTATTGTGGTGTTACTGGCTTATCATATATGACAGGAAGAGGGAAAAAACAACGGTGCAACCATTTCTAGCCACAGCCATCTCTAGAAATGCTAAGACAAGCATTGAACACTTTTTCTGAGAAGAAAGCAAAGCTGAATCGTGGACAAAAAGATACAATACATACAGGAGACGACAACACACCATGGGAATGTCAAGATGATTACCACCACCCAAAAGATGTGCTGCTTTAGTCTGAAGGAAAGTAGCCATCCTAGGGAATTTAAAGACAGTCAAATTATTCATCGCCAATAGCTTATGAAACGATCTTGCCCGTTTGGCCCTGTGCATTGAACTGCACACAAATAAATCACAATTTTCATTTCAATAAATTTGTTGTCTGAAATCATTTGACGTATGGTCTTCAATGAATGCATCTGAGCATGAACATTATGAGTATCTGTTTGCACTGACCTCCCAATCTGTTAGTTGGAACTCGCTGTTCAAGTTGCACGCAGAAGTGCCTACTGGAGCTCACACTGCATTGCTTTTCTTCTGTGATTGGGTAAACACAACCTTTATTGAACTATTCGTATTTCCCTTCAAACTCAATTTTGCTCAGCCCAACGGGGAAATTCCCTCGCTTGCAGAGGGCTAGAGCACAGCAAGCAGATGCACCTCTTAAGGCCTCAAATGAGGAGTAGGCCATTCATTCTGTAGAGTCCATGAGCTGCCCCTTTTGCAGAAGGGTGCATACCACCCTGAATTCATTTCACTTTTTAATTAGACGGATCTCAGCTACAGGCCCAGAATTCACTACCTACACATATATGAAAGGGCAAAACTTTGCTTGGATAAATGCTCATGAGGTACGGATAATAAAAGGTTAGAAGCATGCATAGTCAAAACCTAGTTTCTAATTCAGCAAACACTTTATCAACATGCTTTTATTTTATTCAACTTCTCTTAGACTGAAAATGTTTCAAATGCAGTCATTATGAAAGTGAAAGTGTTCTTAGATCACTAAGATAGCTGTTCACCAGGGCACCCCAAGGAAAAATAAGGTCTACCAGTCATAAACTGCTGGAAGACTGTTTTAGACTCGACATAAGGAAAAACTTCTTCACTGTCTGAGTCTCCAAAGTCTGGAATAGACTCCCCCCAGAAGTGGTGCAAGCACCTACTCTGGACATCTTTAAGAAAGGCTTGGATGCTTACCTTGCTGGGGTGATCTGACCCCAGCTGATTTCCTGCCCCTGGGGCGGGGGGCTGGACCCGATGATCTTGCAAGGTCTCTTCCAGCCCTAATGTCTACAAAATCTATGAAGCTTGGAGAAGGTTTCTCCAGAATTGGAAGAACAGGTACTAATCAGCTCCCTTTATGAACAAAACAGGTAATGACCAGCACTGATGATATCAGCAAGCTCCAGTATCTCCCACAGACCTCACAAAAAACATGAGCATCGGGGGTCAAGATCAAGACAGAAGATAGAAGTATAACAAGAAATCAACTGCATTTAACCAATTTAAGCTCTATTAATCTTTACTTGCAGGGTCACCTGGGGCCAGTATATAGTCACACAGATAAGAAAGCTTCAGGTCATTATTTGAACTTCAAAATAGCTATTCAGAAATTAAATTTCTGGAGAGCAGCTGAACAATAAGAAGGTCGGGATATCTCTTTAAAGTCCTTTTCTAACCACACAGACAAATAAATGGACATGCACACGGCTTGCCCTGGCTAAGGATGGGTTCCTCGGAAGTCTTATGGTGAGAATAAACACATGGAAGTGGAGTCAGACCTTCCAGTAGCCTTCCAGTCCCTCCGCTGCAGTTCTCAGTCCAGCAAGCTATCCGCACACCGTGGCTATGACCATCTGCCACATCACTCCCGCGGCCCTTCTCCCAGCTCTGCCAATCACTTTTGTTTCCACCTACAACATCCAGGCCGGTTTCTGTCTACAACTTCTATGCTATGCTCATTCTTTGCCTCTCCGGCAGCACGGCGGTCTCTCACAATCCCGGACTGCACCTATTTCAATATTCCAGTCCTGGTTCTTGCTTAAACAGAAGCTCCCTATTTTGTAGGTAATTTAGGGACATGAACAAGCATTCTGCTGGGATTAAATTAACAGCCTCAACTCAAAATGCAATTTATAAATGGCCTAAGCCAAATATGACTTTGTCCATCTCATGTGCATTGTAACACACCGCAATCCCTAAGACACTCAAATGAAGTATTGTTAATTCCTCATTTAAAATGAAATTCCTGGGGAGGATTTGGAAAGGAGTCAGATAAATGAGGCTAAATAAACTAAATCAGAAAGAAGCAGAAAAGCTTTATTTGCAGCTCTTGAACTCTGGGAATTGGGGAATTCAGAAAGTCTCCCAGGCTGAATTATGGTGATAATAAAGCACCTGCTGAAGAGACCTCCAAGTGCAGTAATCAAATTATTTCATTGCCCCAGAATAATCAAAAATGCAGGTTCCCTTTTCAGAACAAAGACTCGACAGAAGGAAAAGCAGGATGGGGAGGTGGGATTCAAATTTCCTGCACCACATGCACAGTAACAAAAATGACATACAAGCAGCAAGCCTTACGGTGCCGCTGAAGTGACTGGGAGTTTAATCCATTTTCAGCTGCTACTGTAAGGTTATTGATAAAAAGCGCACGTAAGCACAGAAATGGAATACACTATAGATCACCCAAAGCATCTCAACTTGTGCTTTATAAAGTAAAAAGCCCAATGAGGAAAGAAACTGTTTGATATCTGCATACCCATAATGATGCCACGTTTGACTGCTTTCGGAAGGATCAGCTTATACTTAAGGCTAGGGCTAGGATTCAGAGTATCTGCATTCAACTTCCAGCTCCGACAGACTAGTTACCTGCATGGGCAAGTCCCCTAATCTGTCTAATCCAGGCAGAGCACAGCAGTTAAGCATGCGCTGAAAGTAGATGCATAAATCCCATACATGTGAAGGGCATGAAACATGGGCTTAAGTTTTATCGGGACCTCTGTCACCCATGTGTAATCAAGGAGCAATGGGGCTTCTGTTATCTTATCCTTTGCCTTCTCTGATTAAACTAAGTTCTTCCGGGGCAAGGACTGTTCCCCAGTGTGTCTGGGCTGTGCACTGGACAACAGGGCATGCCCATTCGTTAACACCAGGAGGTGGTACGGTAATACAAACAGCACGTCAACCTGCACCAGAACCGAACGGTCAACATTTCAACCTGCTTCATTAAAAGTGTTCAGAGATTTGCCCTCAGCAGCTGTCAGAATCACAATCGAAAGTTTTGACAAGGTCAGAAGTGCTGCCTATTTTCTTGACACAATTGTTTTAACCTTAACAAAAAAAAAAGTCAAACATAAGAAACTTGTTAGTGGTGCACCCGCACAAACCAGCCGAACCTTATTACATTTTCATTTGCTAAAATGTAATTAATGGAGGCTTTTAAACCCTTGGAACCTTTCAAATTAATGAAAAGTCCACCCAAGAAAATTAGACTTGTAGTCCAAGAGCTGCAGATTTAAATTACGGTAGTTATCCTGACAGGAACCAAGAAACAGCTGTCACATACAATTATTTTTAAGGCTGCTACTAAACCATTTTCACATTATGAGCTGCCACCTCTCAGCAGCTAACAGCGGCTTCGCATTTTATCATGACAAAGAATTAGAGCCATCCGGTTATCTCTTTGAGTATTACACACATTTATTGCATACTGTGCATTAAACAGAGCTACATCCCACTGCCAGCTCGACACGTTCTGCCATAGCTAGGAGGGCAGCAAAGGACCCATGTTGCGTCATGGCAAGTATGACATCATCCAAACCTATGAACCAATAGGGTTCTAGTATCTCAATGACCAAAACCAGCTTCTAGGATGATTGGACAAGGTTTCACCTGATGTCACAAGCCGGCTGCCTACAGCACAATGCCTTAAAACCAGAATGCGCATCTGCCTCCTGTAACACCGGATCCTGTCTCTCCAGGCACAACTCTCCTGTGTGATCATCATGCCACAAGGAGGAGGAAACTCTGTCTGCTTACAGTTTTAAATCATGTTTATTCCCTTGATTTCGCCAAAGGAGCTCGGAGCAGAACCACCCCTGAGTCAAACCTGGTGATTATGTAAGACCAAGCTTTTGAAACCATGGCCCGGACGGCTGGGAAAAAACCAAAGGGGAAGTTATCCTCCTATCTGCTCTTCTTCATAACTTTCAAGGAGCAATACAAACCAACCCAAGCAGCACAAAGCCCAAACGCCATCGAATTATCCAAAAAGTGCTCAGAAAAATGGAAGGCAATGTCCGCCGAGGAAAAGAAGAAGTACGAGGAGATGGCAAAGCAGCATAACGCCCAGTTGACAAAGAAGAAAAAATCAGATCCTTTGCGGGGCGTGAGGAGAGTGCCGAATATGAGAGACAGGAAGAAAAGAAGCCGGACCAAGAAGCCCCTGCCTGCCTTCTTCCTCTTCATGGCTGATCACCGCCCGGCACTGAAGAAATCAAACCCATGCTGGACAGTAGTGGACATTGCCAAGGAGCTGGGTGCTATGTGGCATAAACAACCCAAAAAGGACAAGGATAGATACAAACAGAAGGCGGCACAAATGAGGCAGAAAACACAAAAGAGAAAGAAAACGGGGATGGGAGGGAGCCAGAAAGGCTCTCAGAGAAGAGGAAAGAAGAAAGAAGAAACCAGTGACTTTGACCGGGTGTTTTGTTAATAAGACCCATCGGAGCCCATCTCCTCATGCCCTTTGGCTGCAGCTTAAAACTTAAGTAAAAGCAAATGCAGACTCAAATGAAGTGGAATTCCTTACAGGGAGGAGAGTTGAACATGAATGTTGCTGGTGAGAAATGAGGAGCTGGCATAACCTGGAGAATGAAGTTTTCTATGTGTCCTAGGTATAGGTATGGCACAGAGGATGACTGGTGCGGGCAGAGGTCTTTAACATCACTTAAACTAAATGGACTGTCTATAGGAGGCAAGACTGGTTAGTTGGCTCCATTTCCGCAGAGAATTACCAACTAGCAGGTACACCAATTAACGCTTAGCGGGGCCACGGCTTTTGTGATGTGAACTCTTGCCCACTAGAAAACACCCAGCAATTCATTTCACTTAAGCCATTAAGGTGTCATCAGATGGAAACAACTTTGTTAGTATAACCAAACTGAGTTACATACAGAGGAACACATTTATCATTGCTGTGTGTCCCACTGAGGTCAGCAGCATTACATCAGAGACCAAAAGAGTGCACTAGTTTTATCATTAGGTCTCCGGTGATTTTTGTATTCATAGACCGTATGCAGGAGGTGGGAAAGGTTACACTAGCAAGTTACAGTATGATGAGGAGGAGGTAATGGCATATTACAGTTCAGCCTGGCTGAACGATTGCTGAGCAAGTGAATTCCAGTTGTAATGAATGGCCAGCATTGGGAACAAAGTACAATGAGGGTATTGAGTAGGAGATGTTACCTTGTGTTTCTCAACACCTCTCCTATTCTAATTCACTTAGGTCGTGACTTTACCAATAGGTGAGCGCTTCTCATCTACAGCAACATTTGAAGGCTGCACCTGGTTTTAAATAATCCAGCACTATTGAAGAGTCAAGGCAGAAAGTTCAGAATTGGCCCATGTCGCCTTTTGTTTTGCAGTGACTCTCATTATCGGGCATTGCACAATGATAAAGGCTTGCGATCTTATTCACGCCTATTGATACTGGGGGTGGGGAGAGGTGAAAATCTGACCCATAAAAACTAAATTGGACAAAGTGCTAAAAGGGACGGAGTACATGAGAATGTCTTATAAAGACAGCTGTGAGGAAAACAAGAGTGAATAAAGCTAAAATCAATATGGGATGGAAAGGAAACAAGCTACATTGTGATGATCTGATAGGATCACAGAAAAGGAGGGCTGGAAGGGACCTCAGGAGGTCATCTAGTCCAATCCCCTGCTCAAAACAGGACCATCCCTGACTAACCCATCCCAGCCAAGTGTGTCCAACTTGCTCTTGACTATTTCCAAGCCTGGAGATGCCACAATTTTTCTAGGTGGCCTGTTCCAATGCTCAGCCACCCTCAGAAAACTCCTCCTAATCTCCAACCTAAATTCCCCCTGCTGAAGCTTGAGGCCATTGCTCCTAGCCCTGTCCCCTACAGCCACAGAGAAAAGCCCATCTCTATTATCTCTGTAATTACTCTTCAGGTCCCCAATCACTTTTGCTGCTCTGCAAGAGACTTTTTCCAAACTGTACACCACCATATTTAAGTGTGGGCCCCAAAACGGGACACAGTACTTTGGGTAAGGCCTCACCACTGCTGAATAGAGTTGAAGAATCCCTTCCCTTGATTTGCAAGTCCTGTTAATACAACCCAATAAGGCAATGGCTTTTTTTTTTAAATTAATTCCCTGCAAAGAACTGATCCAAGGATCCATAGGGAATCTGGATATTTATTCAGTCAATAATTGTCATAGGAAAACGAGAGAGATGCAACAAGTTCAACTGCACAGATCAGTAGCCTGCAATTCTGGAAGCCTCAAGGGTAGTTTCCTTCCAGCTTCCTGATGGAAAAAGACAAATGCCTCCCCACACACCTGTTGCCAAACTCACTGGCTCCTGGTATTGGGAGAGAATGGTACCAGGGTACTTCCTTTATTTCAAAACCTTTATTGGGGTACAGCTCTGGATATGAAGAGGGTCATGATAAGAGCCTTGCCGCATCATCATTTTCATCAGGCTAAAAACCCATGCACATTGCATGCATACAAACAAATCCTGCCTTCCCACATAAGAAAAGCAATTTATAATCTGGTTTTAAAAAACACGTTATGACAATGTGGGTGAATTTTTTAAAAAAGAAATATGAACAAGGAGCAGCGTAAACAAACTAGGGGGGAAGGAATCTGTTCTGACTAACACTGGGTGCATCTACATGTGCACTTTACTGCAGAGTAGATTAATTAGCTCTGCAGTAGAGCATCACAGTCTACGTGTGTGTCAATATTACAGCAAAGTGCACTAATTAACTCCGCCATAGGATAGTACTGTTGGGGACTGTCCTATCTTACAGCAGAGTACTTTACTGTGCCGAAACACACACGTAGAAGGTGACCCCGGTGCAAACTGCTGCTGTATCAGGCACACATGTAGATGCTGCACCTGGGAGCAGTTGTCTCTGGTTCAAACTGCTCCAGAGTTTATCGTGTTGCATTAACTGCACCTGTATATGCACCCGCTCTTACATGAAACAATGGTTCTAATAACTACAGGACATGGGGAAAGGGAGACTGGGGAGAAAAGCACCGCACTTTCCACAACTCACACTAAGTTACCTGAAGATCTCAAAAGACTTCTAATTACCTACTCAGAGCCCACTTTGCACATGAAGGAACTAAAGCACAGGGAGTTCAAATGCCTTAATCTAGGTCTCTCAAAGTTGGTGACACAACCTATATACAGAACAGAGAGGTTGTGATTCTATGCCCTTTTATCCCAGTCAGAGGGACGTGCACTTTTGCTTGGGTACACCTGTTCTCCTTGCCCTGAACAGTTGAAAAGAACTGGGCTCAGCTTCATGGTTTACTCTAAATGGTGCTTATATTTTCTTAGTTTGGTAAGGAGGGGTGAGGTTGTGAATCTGAATATATTCAGCATGTCCCCCTGCTAAGAAGGGTGCCAATATTCTGTCAAGGCAGTAGAAGTGTTCTTCCACCCATGATTAAACACAGCCAACCCTGCTGGCTTGATTAAAGGTGGAAAATCTCATTTCTGAGTGCAAGTTCAGTGACTCACTGGGTTAATAAACCACCTTTTAAAACACTGGAGACCTCTCAAAACTAAGGATGTAATCCCAGCTCAGCTCCCCAAGGGAAAGTAAGTTTGATTATTTTGTTCTTGATTCCATTTTTCAACATCCTCAAATGAGTACATAATTTGGAAGAGCTGGCAGTTCCTGTCTCAGGGCAAGGCATAACAGTAGGCACTTGTAGGTTAAGACTGTGTTAGCAGAGCACAGGGGAGCTGTGTGAGCACGGACTTGAAATGGTGCAACGACTGCATAGAAAGGAAGCTTCAAGCTGTTGAAACTGTATACAAATTCAGATTACAGAGCTTATCTGACGGCTGGAGATGGGTTTTTAGCATGAAGGGCTCCCATCCAGTACTGCCTGAAGACAGTAAGATTTTCTCTTTAATGAGCTTTTGAATCTGGCCTGGAAAGCAGGAGGTGCTGTTGTTGGGGCCAAGGTCAAATTGGCAGAGACATAAGACACTGAGGCCACATCTACAAAAGATGCATTAATGAGCATCAGACTAAGTTAGTGCACATTACAGATGTGCATCTACACGTGTACGTCCTTAATGCACATTAACTTTGGCTAGCTGGGTATTTTTACACATGGTTCTGATGCGGCACCAGGCACTTTTAATTAGCGAGCCACACTAATTAATAGCGCCCATATGCCACACGTATCAGCAGCACAGTGCGTCTCCCCACTAAAACAATGGTGGCAGGGTGCTCTGAACTAAAACACATCAAATGTGTTTTATTTCAAAGCACACCACTACTATTTTCTCAGTGCGGAGATGCATTTCACCACTGATAAATGTGACACGAGAGGCTGCCAGAGCAGGTCAATTTACATGCTCCAGCAGACTTAATTAATTGAGTCTGCTCAAAGGTGCTGGATTACCTGCATGTCGAAGCAGGTTCCCTACATGTATGTAAGTGCCCATCACATCTAAATTTGTTACCTACAAATGCAGGTATCAAATTTAGGCATGATTAGTTAAAGCGCACTAACATATGTGTAGACGTGACCTGGCACTAACTTTATTGCCAGGTCTACCCAGCCACTAGGGGGCTGGCCTGAGCCCAGCCCCAGGGCTCCTGGCTGGCAGCCTCTCCTGGATTCAATTTGGAACTAAAGTTAGTCCCAAGTGCTGGAAGCTTAGTGACCAGAGGCTGGAGCTTCCCCCAGTGGCCACAGGGACACGTGGCAGGACTGGAAGGACTTGGGACTAACTTTAGTCCCAAGTCTCTGCATGTGTAGACACCTGCCAAAAATCACTTAATGCGCATTAAATTTAGTCACGCTTATGTGCACATGTAGACGTGCCCTAAGAGTACTGCTTAGCACCCATAAATATTGAATATTTTTATACAAGGTCATTACCACAATGCCATGACTTCCATCACCACAAGAAGGGTATTGTTGTTAACCCCAGCTCTTCGGCCATCCACATAGAAGGTCCTCTGACTTGGGTTGAAGTACTTTAAGGTTGGTCTAACTTAGATGGTCAGAAGTACTGTTTTGAACCCAGGCTCTAGTTTAAGTCAGGCTGAAAACTCCCCACTCATTGAAATGAGGATAAAGGCAAACAAAGTATTAAGCAAGCTACAATTGGAAAGGGGTGTCTAAGGGCAACAAAAATAGGTCCTTTAATACACTGGCCAGAAAAAAAAGACTAGGAAGTTGTGGGCCCACTACTGAATAGCTAGGGTGAGCTCTTAACAGAGGATGCAAAGAAGGTGGAGCAAACAACTGATAAAAATAAAATAGGCAAGAAAGGGTTAAGGAAGAGGTTCATGCACATATCAGAGAGCTTTTGATAAGTCTGAAGTCAGCAGGGCCTAGGGACGAAGGGCATGGCTCCTGCTGCTACGGGATGCTGCTGTAGGCTGGGGCCAGGGGCAGCACTGGGCTCTTTCCAGCGTGGGAATTTAGCCGACTGCTCTCATGGTGGGCAGCGGCAGCACTGGGAGGGGTGTTGGGGGGCTATGGTGAATTTTGGGGTGGCTGCAGCCCCACCCCACCCTGGCCCAGCCCCTACACTGGGAAGAGCCCAGAGCGGCCCCAGCCCCAGCCCCAGCCCACAGCAACAGCCCATAGCAGCAGGAGCTGCGCCCCCCACCCCGGCTGTGCCCCACTCCCTCCCTCACCGCTAGGGCCTCGATCTGCCCCCTGCCCATAGCCCTTTCCCCTCCCCCCACAGATTTACCTGCTGCTGATTGCATAAGAGTGAATTTGCCTTGCACATAATGGATTTTGGGTATAAAAAGGGTCATCGCATAAGAGTGAATTCGTATATACAGAACTCACATAAAGCCTGTAGTTGTCAGGAACTTCTTTCTTGTGGCTACAGCAGTGAGGCAGTGGAACGAATGGCCCAGTGAAGATGTGGAATCTTCTTCGTTGGAGGTTTTCATGAATACTCGGTAAGTATTGGTCAGGAGTGATCCTGAATCGTGGAAAAGTGGGGCTGAAAGGGACTTCAGGAGGTACTGCAGCCCAGCCAGTCCTTCCCCAGTCCCTGTTTCTGCATGAGATTGTTCTGTCCCAAGTGCAAGACTTTGCGCTTGTCCTTCCTGAATTTCATTCGACTGATTTGGACCATTTCTCCAATTTATCAAAGTCATTCTGAATCTTTTACCTTACCTTCCTGGGTATCTGTAACTCCACCCATCTTGGTGTCATCTGCAAATTTGCCAAGCGTACACTGAAATCCAACCTTCCAAATCATATTGGAGCCATCCAATCATACGAGACCCAGGACAGGCCACTTGATACTTCTTCACAACTAGACTTTGAGCTATTGATTGATAGCTTGCTAATGAGAATGGTATGGCAGATGGCATCAGAAGCCCTGATGAAGTCACAGATTTGCTGGTGAGCCCAGAGGCAGTGAAGCCATGGTGAAGCAGACAGGGCAGGAAAGACATGCTAAGGAACATGACTAACGTCCATCTCACGTGGCCGCTTGTTCTCTCTCACCCTCTGTCAGGGGGACAATTATCAGTGCAGTGTTTCACTTTGATAGGGTCTCTGTTTGTTGGAAAGGCTTGAGTCAAATGCCAGCTGTCTGACCTTCCTTCCACAGACCCTCAGAAAATCCTTTCTGCTTTTTAAACTCTTGGTTAAAGCAGGCTCCACCAGTGATAAAATCTTTGTCCTTTATTCCACCAGCTGGGCATCTGGGGGGGGGGGATCTTAGCACCATCTTCTGTAGTGCCCAGAGAACATGTCATTGTGGTCAGCAGTTTTCATTGCAGAGTGAGTTAAATCTCCAAGGCCTGGTCCCTCTAAGTCGTTAGTATGGACACTGCTGGCATATTAAGTGAAAAATAATTCTCGGCTATGACTTGGTGGCAGAGTGTTTAACTCAGCAGGGACAAGAAATATCACATTAATGGTCCTCATAACTGCATGGCTGCTAACAGCTTGACAGGATCCATCAATTAAAATCTATTCCCAGCTGCACTAGTTAAGGTGACTCCAGACTGCTTAGTTATTTTTATTACATATTACAAATACTAAACAGGTTAACACACACATGCATGCAGACACATAAATGCACAAGGCACCCTCCCTCCAATTGGGCTTTTAAAATAATGACATATGTGTGTCTCCGTTTCCTTGAGTTGCACATCCCACAAGTGATTGCTATGCAGGCAAAAACCATGCTCTGTGAAGTTGGCACACAGGTTCCACTCGATTTAGCACATCACAGTCTGATCGTGAGTAATGCCCTTATATTCCTGCAGCGGTGCCTCAAAACACACTCCTCGCTGCAAACACACACACTCCAATAAACTCTCAATATGGCTCTTTCCACTAACCCTCCTCCACCGAGATGCATCCTGCCAGCCTCCTGCACTAGTGAGCAACTGCAACTTTAAGGGATTTGTGATAATAGAGGGCACTACTTTTCCCCTAGTCTAGGGGTGGGCAATTATTTTAGCTGGAGGGCCACTTAACGAGTTTTGGCAAGCTGTTGAAGGCCTCGCACATAAAACTTTTGAGAAGATATCATTATAACAACATATAGATAAAAAAACCCCAAATCATACACTAAAACTCAAACATCTACTGTAACATTTTAATTTTATTTTAAACAATCATTTTTGTCCTGATTTATGTTTTTTTAAGTAGTATGTATACGAGGCAATTGCACAATAGCTCAAAATAAAGTCTTATACTTGTATATTGTATAGGGAAGTGTGGGTATGTGGGGGGGAATGTGGGATGTGTGAGGGGGGGGTGTGTGTGCACGTGTTTGGGGGGCTGCCTGCACACTAGGTCCCAGGAGCCAGCCAGGAGCGGGGGAAGGGAAGAAGGAAGGGAACGGTAGGGGTGCGTGCAGCAGAGCTCACCCGGATGGTGCAGTGCAGGTGAAGTCTGAGCCCCCCATCCAGCCCGAGGCTGCCCACATAGTGCTCCACGTGGGGCCAAGCTTGGCCCACTTCCACCCGGGGCAGCCTGTGCTGTGCTCCCATCTGTGCCCACCAGCCCCAACCCTGGCTGCGAGCAGCATGTCCAGCTTCCCAGCAGGGCTGTTCCTGGTGCAGCTGCAACCACCCAAATATTGCTCGGCTCCCTCTACCTCCAACTCCCTCTCCCCTCCTCCTAACTTCCTCTCCTGCCCTTGCTGTGTCTTGCAGGCAGGGGGGAAACTGTGGCTGGGTGGCTCCTCCCCTGCACTGGGCTCCAGATCCTGGCCACTTTCAACCCACTCGGCTGCCTTCAGATGGCTGCTCATCGTTCTCATTATTATTACTATTATTATTATTATTATTATAATTACCACCCCCATTTTGCAGATGGGACAAGTGAAGCACGGACAGGTCAAGGCTAATTTTTTTAAAGACTTGGCTACCTAACTGTTAGGCACCTAAAGACGTCGCCTGAATTGGGGAGGGGGGCATCAATTAGTGCTCAGAAGCTCTGCAAGTCAGACCACATTTATTTAGAAGCCAAACCTGAGATTCCTTAGGTGATGTGGCCAAAGAAACATCAATGAGAGATTAGTAGAAGAATCTTGTTATAAGATCAAGAGGAATTCCTGGTTCTTTGGGAACTTTGCTCAGGGCGCTGAGCTACTCGCCTCAGTAAAACAGTTATACTAAGGAAGTGCGATCCAGGACAGACTATTAGAGGTCATTGGCCAAAGGGGAAATGTCTAGGAATAATTTTAAGTACACTGAATGACTCAGAGCTCCATATAGCACTAGAGAGCCATGTAGCTGGTTTGCTTTATCAGGCAGCATGCATACCCCTTCGGACTAGCATCCCTGCTCAGCAGTCATGATTAAGGGAAGCAGTGTGATCTACAAGGGGAACACTGGATTAAGGGAGCTGTTTTGTACTCCCCAGCTCTGCCACTGTCTTGTTGTGTAACCCTGGGTGAGTCATTTCACATCTCTAATTGAAAGGAGGAGAATGACGATGCGTGTCTGTCTTCGTTAAGAGCTTTGAGACCTACAGATTAAATGCACGATATAAAAGCTAATCACTGTTAACACAGAACTCCAAGCACTTTCTTAGCTGCCTAACTGAAACATCAATAGAGCATTGGTTTGTTCTTAGTGTTTGTTGATGAATTTGAAGGTAGAAGGACCATGTATTATTAGTCTCGTTCTAATGAGGGGGCAATAGTTACCTTGAAGGCCATGGATAGATTCCCTCTCCACCCACTTCCTAAGTGCCAGTAAAAGCAGATGATGAAATTGCATCTGAAGCCCGTGCATGCTTTCAATATTGGAACAATCCAGCTCAGCTGAGGCTCATTACAAGCCTTACCATGAAAGCTGTTCCACATGCTTTTCATATACTCAAAACTAATGATAATGACATTATAATAGATCTCGTAATATCATTTTTATACTGCTTAATGCAGCCTTTGTTACTGTTGCTAAGGGAAAGATGGGGAAAGAATACCTTTTCAGCTTTGCGGAAGAAAATTAGCTTGAATGCCACTTTCCCTTAGCGAGCCAACTTAATGGATTAATCTGGATAGCTGGCAGCAATACAAACAGACCATGCTTACTTTCCCTGTCATCTTGATGAGGGGGTATCGAAAGGTTTGGATTTCAGACCGGAGAAGTGACCAGAAGTCTGAGACAATTATCCAAATGTCACATCTTCAGAAGTCCACTTCCCTATGAGGCTGGCAGCGAGTCCAGCTCCTACTACAGGCACAAATACAGGACTGCTACCAGTTTTGCAACAGTACCTATACACTATAGACTCTGGATTCCTTACTTATTTGACTATTTTCAGAGCCCTCAAAAATTTAGCTGAACTTTAGAAACATTTGGGGGAAAAAAGGTACCTCTAAGGAAAAAAAAAATTAACACACCAAAAAACCCAGGTGCTTTCCTGTAATGTCCTGGACAGAACTGGGTATGTATGGACTGGAAGTGCAAAGAGCTGGATGCTACTGCCTGACCCTTATACTGATTTTCAGCATGGCCCTTGCCAAGTCATCTAAGTTGTCGCTATCTCTGTTCTCCCATCTGCAAACAGGGAATAAAAACACCTCTTTGCCTGCACCCTTTGTCTAGTTGATTTGGACTCCATGATCTTTGGGGTCAGGGATTGTTTGCTTGAAGTTTGCCGGATGCCAGGCATCACAGGCCCCTCCCGATTTCTGTTGGGACCACTAGTGACTATCATTAACCCAGATCATGCAGTGGACTTGGTTTTATCTCAGCTCAGGAATGTTTTCTTAAAGAGACCCTATTTAGCCAGGGTTCTGTACTCTGATGCTTTTAGTAACAAGGGGTGGGTGAGCGGCCACAAGCTCTCGTGTGCTGGCGAAGGCGGTGGGTGTGCCAGAACAGTGCACCATGCAGGAGCAGCCAGAGATTCACCACCGCAAAGGAAGCGAGAAGCCACTACTTTTTTTTTTTTTTGCCACTAAAAATTGGTGGTTTTCTGGCTGCTCAACATCCATGTCAATGGCCAAAAGAAAAGGAGGTGACATTTCCACCCCCAGCAGCAAAAGTCTGGCTGCTGCCTCTGCACCCTGTGCCACCAGTTACCAGGATGTGGTCCTGGCCACTATGTGAATAAATTAAGTACAGGAAAAAAAATCCAGTCTTACAAAAGCTTTTTGATACAGCATATCCTACCTTTCCTACCACCCCCTTTCTTTCTTTTTTAAGATAAAACCTTCCAAGGCTGAACATTCAGATATTGGCTACATGGTGCAAACCCAGCAAGTGAGCACGCTTCTCAAAGTGCTTGCTTTATTTGTTGAAGGTCAAACGCCTTCCTGGTACTACATAAAATAGATTAGGATTCCCCTGGTATGTTCATTAACTAAATTCTATTAGTCTTATTGCCAGTTCAGCACATTATGATAAGTATTAAATAGGGAGACAAAAAGAAAGATTAAAAAAATTCTAACAACAGATTAAAAGGGAGGGGGGAAAAAAAAGCCATGGTGCTGCAGCTGAAGTAATCTGTTGGCTCG
>NW_017729015.1:12937072-12937382 GCF_001723915.1 Gavialis gangeticus | reverse complement strand
GGGAAAAAAAAGCCATGGTGCTGCAGCTGAAGTAATCTGTTGGCTGGATTTGTGTTCCCATGGTCTGGGCAGAAGGTGCATTAGTTCAGCAGGAGAGATGAGCACATTTCAGCCGGCTTTAGACTGGCCTTCCAGTAAGCCCCCAACAATGCCTGTAATGGATGTTATTTCTAGCCGTGTCCATCACCAATATTAGAGCTAGTGCTGTATCAGTAGTTTTCATTAATAAGCTTGTCTTCCCTCCTCACTACCAAAATGCTGTCGTGCCAAGGATTTTAAGAGCACAGTCTAAGCAAGTTCTAGATAGGCT
>NW_017729015.1:12920044-12932072 GCF_001723915.1 Gavialis gangeticus | reverse complement strand
ACAAAAAGAAAGATTAAAAAAATTCTAACAACAGATTAAAAGGGAGGGGGGAAAAAAAAGCCATGGTGCTGCAGCTGAAGTAATCTGTTGGCTGGATTTGTGTTCCCATGGTCTGGGCAGAAGGTGCATTAGTTCAGCAGGAGAGATGAGCACATTTCAGCCGGCTTTAGACTGGCCTTCCAGTAAGCCCCCAACAATGCCTGTAATGGATGTTATTTCTAGCCGTGTCCATCACCAATATTAGAGCTAGTGCTGTATCAGTAGTTTTCATTAATAAGCTTGTCTTCCCTCCTCACTACCAAAATGCTGTCGTGCCAAGGATTTTAAGAGCACAGTCTAAGCAAGTTCTAGCTAGGCTGAGACCCATCAGCAAAAGATACCTAGTGGATCTAGGACCCTTGCATCTCTCCGCCTTGCTACTGATTCACTGCAAGACCTTTGGGGAGTTCCTCGTCTCTATCAGACCCAGTTCATCAAAGCACTTAAACACATTATTTAATATTTAGTCCTATTAAAGGAGGTAGCAGCCACTAAGGGGGAAAAAATTATAATAATATTGTTCGCCACGGCCAAAGAATTAGGGGAGTTCTTTTATAAAGAGAGGAGGGGAACCAAAATCACAAAATCCTAGACAAATACAGACAGGGAAACAATGCACTACAGGAGAGATTAGGTCTCCCAAACCAGGCAATTAATATTCACTCTGCACAACCCTTTAGGAAATTACTTCCCACAAGCTAATTGACATCTGTTGCAATCAGAGAAAGAGAGGAAGTTACAAGGGGTGGCTTAGGCTTCCTACATGTATGGGCTGGCTCGCAGAGCACCTGCTAATTTTTATTATTAATTTTTTTTAGTGGAAAGGATCAATATTGTATCGTACAGGCAGCCTGAGTTCAATATAACCATGAGGTATCAATTATCACCATCTTCCTTATGAAACGGTGCTGGCAGGCCTGCTTCGTACTTAACAACAATCACCAAGCTATGCCAAACCCGCCGAACAATGTATCTTGTGGTGAGGCTGGACTGCCGTGTTTCACTATGTTTTTATCTGTCTGCAGAGACACGAGAGAGGAATACATCGCAGGCTCTTCCGGTGCAGATAGGCACCGGTTGCTAGAGCAATCTACCCCTGATTTGACTCCATTGCCAAGAGCAGACACATGGTCTGCTCCCAAAACAGGCACAATTATAATGGGCACTTGTCAGACAGATGGTGGGGGAGCGGGTTTGTATTAAACCAGTGGTTTTCAAGCTTGGTCCCATGGAAGCCTGTGGTTCTGTGATAGGTCGTCAAGGGATCTGCAAAAAGATTGGGGGTGATCTGCCACTGTTGCCAGGCTGTGCCGCTTGGCTCCACATCAGCAAACTGGATACGGGGTAGGTATCCAGGTTGTATCCATATTGTTCTAGAGGCAAAAGCAATCAGGACTCGTGGTAGAGGTGATATCTTTTATTAGACCAACTTGATGTTTTGCAAAAAAACCAACAAAAAACCCTTTACACGTGCAATTAAAGAATTTTTTTTGCAAAAATCTAGTTGGTCTAATAAAAGAGATCACCTCTACCATGAGTCCTGATTGCTTCTGCAGGATACAGGGTAGGGCTTTGTGACAGAAATTGTTAAATGAAAGGGCTCTGTGATAGTTGGTCCAATAAAAGGCATGATCCTAAGAAATCCTTGCTTCAGAGGATCGGATGCCCAGCAGGCTCTCCATAACAGCTTCCCGAGGTAGTAATGTTCTTGTATATTTTTCAAGAGGTTATTTTACCCTGGATTCTAGGACTTAGTGATTTACTGCATATAAGGGCTGCATTCGATGTGTCCACTTCACTTTTACTACACGGTAAAATCAATTTATGACCTGTAAATGCATCATATGCCCACACCCCTTGTTATACTCATATTTAACGGCAAGCAAATTGCAGGAACAGGGACCACTCTCTATGCTTATACAGCACTCAGCACAATGAAGCCCTGGTTTTCTTGGTGACAATACAATATTTTTCACCCCTGAGTTTATTAGCCCTAAACAGCCCTGTTCCCAAAGGCAAGATGTTTAGCACCAGTTCTTCAGGTGTCCTTGCAGTCCTTGATGTAAAAGCACCCTCATTGTAAATCTGAGTATGGGTACTGAAATGCAGGTATGCTCATGAGTGTGTCCTTGTCACCTAACCCCAGAACCATCTGCTTCTTTCTTTTATATGACAACATCGGCAACAAGGACAAGGCAGGTGCTAGTTTATTAGAAGTGCAATTAGAGGAGCATTTTTTTAAACCGATCTGATTCTCTTGCCCCCTGATGTTCCTGTTTAGATGGATAAACTAAATATTTTGTTGCATTTCCTCCAGTCTTAATAAAAACCATATCAGGTAGAAGAGATGATTTAAGGGACATTATTAACATGGATATACAAATCTTTCCTCCTTATAGCAGAACAGGATTGTGCACGGCACGCTAAGCAAGATGTGAAGTATTTAATGCAAAAGCAATAATATAGGTGGCTGTACTTTGCTCCCTTTTCAGATAGGGCAGGAGAGAAAAAGTCAGCCTTTAAAAGCAGACCCTATGAATAGTTCATTTAGGATTAAACACAATATATATGGTTAATGGTTATGGATATGGTTATATCTTGATCTCCCTGTAAAGCATAATTTTTCTCAAGCTTTTGTTGGTTTTTTTAATTGAAAGTGTTTTGTCCTTCATAAAACAAGCAGCATAAAAGTGACCTCGCAGAGGGTTAAATGAATTAGCATTAATTCCTGAATTTACAGGACGTAGGGGAAACCACTCAATATGATCTGAAATGAAATGTCAGCAACAGAATCCCACTGCTTGCCTATAAAGTGCCACTTGGCTAAGGCTGGGATGGTTTATAGGGCAGCAGCAGTAATCTCACAACTGTCCAATACTACAGATTAACGCGTTTGGATGATTTGTTTTATTAGCTAAATCCTGGAGCTGAAGAGAATGAAAAGGTCCTTATAGGTATGTGCGTCTGATGAACATTGTTAATAAAAGATGTTATAAATATGGAAACATCAAGAGAACATATGCCTCTCTTTTTTAACCAGGCTTCTGTTTTAAAAGACCAAAAAAAAAAAGATCTTATGACAGCCTGGTTTCTTCAGAAATCAATCCAGAGTTCTCTGTCTGACTTAATCCTGATGCTGAATCAAACAAAGCCTTCATCAAGTGTTGCTAAAACACAGCAAACATATTAATCCCTTCTTTCTGTGCTTAGGAACAGCGTTATCAGATTACAGCTTGCCCTGCAAGCAGTCAGAGCAGAGCTGTGAGATTTAGAAATCCTGGCTAAGAAATTGAGATGTGTTGAGACCTTGGCCAAGTGACTTCACGTCTCTGCCTCAACCTGTTCCAAGAGTGTCACGGACGGGGAACCGGTTCACATGCGTCACCGATCAGAAGTACCCGCATTCTAAGCGTACTAAGTAGAACCGCCCCCCTTTAGGGACTACATTAGTACCGAACGGCTATGTGGGGGGTCGAGTATCTAGACAATCAAGCCATCCGCAATCTGGAATTTCTCTAGATTCCACTAGAGAGGCTGGATTGGCTGCTGGCTGAGAAAGAGCAAGATGTCACGGCCCACAATTGCAATTTCTGCTCCACCTTCTGCAAAATTAAATTAAATTAAATTAAATTAAATTAAATTAAATTAAATTAAATTAAAAAGACTTAAAGCATTTTTAAAAATGTAATTCCACTTTACCAAAGCTATGTGGTAAATCCTGATGGGTTCATGGGTTTGCTTTCTTTTGAGGGGGGAGGGGGGTAATTATTAAGTCTAGGGCCTAATTAGCCATATCAGTTCTGAATTCCACTGACTGATCAGAGCTCAATTGTTCAAATCTGTCTACCACCAGCAAGTATCTTCTCTCCCAGACTCTTCAGCCTGGGGCTTCAGATACTCCTAAATCCATGGCAGGCATCCTATGTGCAAGCCCCAAACCCAGAAGCCTTGGAGTTCAGATGCCCAGGGAGGTGCGTAGGGGGTGCACGTGGGTGAACATGCACCCCCTGTGTGTGGCAGTCACCGGCGTCTGTGGATGGTCTGCAATCCCTGCTGGCTGCTGCTGCCGCTGCCAGCAGCAGCTGCGGGTGATCGCTGAACCTTGGTTGGCGCTCGCCACCCTCCCACACCCACACTAACAGCACCAGTGGTGTCTGTGGGAGCTCCCCCGCTTACCGCCACCATGATCCCACCACTCCCGCTGCCGCACTCCTGGCACCACTGTGCCCCCGCAGCCGCCGGGGGCATGAGTCATTCATGCAGATGCCCCCTACTTTTGCTTGCTTCCAGCCAAAAGGCCAAAGGAGCAAGCTAGAGGGAAAGCCCAAAAGCAATTCCCCATTGCCATAAGATATGTAGCTGAGATCCTCCCATTGGGAGGCTATAGTAGACTCTTGCAGAGGGGCCTGCCTGAAGTGCAAGGGACGTCTCCACCCTCAACTACATCAACTTGATTTTAGCCTTCAAGGCTGCATACAGACGGTCAAAAAGCCTGAGGCTGAATTGATTCAGTCATTGTAGGTTATTGTAAACTGCAAAGACTGAACCAATAAGCAAATAACCAGACAATCACTTTTGATTCAGGAAATGCAGCCACATGCCTTCAGTGGCTTAAGCCAGAAGCTGGGGATAGCTAGAGCACAGCTTTCTGGCAAGTAGTTAGCATGGTCTGTGTGTTCAGTTCCTCTTCCTGCTGCTCCCGAGGTCTCTGGGATTTGCAGTCTACAACCACAGCAGCAGGACTCTGCTGGGTTGCTCATCACTTCCTCTTCCTACTTCCAGGTGCCTCTGGGATTTGTAGTCCACAGTCACAGCCAGCACTATGTAAACTAGCAGGCAGGGCAGCTCTGTACTCGGGGGAAGGTAAGTTTGCCTTACCGGGTTTGCCTGGGGGTTGGGGGACAGTGAGGCAGCCCTCACTGCTCCAGCTAGGGAGCAGAGAGGCAGGGCCAGCCCTGCTCTCTGGAGCAGACAGCAGAGACCAGTCCAGCCCAGGGTTGCAAAGCATGCAATCAGGCTAAATCAGTTAAGCCTAATACTACATTCAGCCAGATTTATCTTAAACCAGTTTCAGCCATTTTAAAACTGGTTTACATGCACTGATCTTCTGTTTTGTTACAGGTTTAAACCAGTTTCTGACCACTTCAACCAGTTTATATGCAACTTCTGCCTCTAGCTCCTCCTGAGGCTGAGGTGTGTTGGGATGGGAGTTGGAGGGGCAGGCTGGATCCAATGGCAGTAAATGCACCCCACTCAGCAGGATCCCAGGCTTATTTAGGGTAAGGGTGGGAGTGGCAGTGGAGGAGATGCTACCCCAAATGAGCCTGTGAACCCCAGAGTGCAGGGCTCTAGCAAGGTGCTGGATTGGCAAGTCTCTTTTCAACGCAGAGGCTGAGACCTGCAGAGATCTAGGGAGAGGGTCCATAGCACCCAGCCCCTTGGTCACCACAAGCAGTGGGCCACACAGTCCTGTGTGTCCCTACATAACACTGAAATGGTTCAATGGGGACCAGCTTGAAACAGTACTGTTTTCCCAGTATGCTTCTGAAAAAATCCAGGAAATTTAAACTGGTCTTAAGTGGTGTGCCCATCTAGACTCTTGAGGTTTAAAGCTTACATAGATCCTTTTAAGCACTGCATCCACCTGCACCCTGAGGATACCGCTATTTGCTCTTTCTCTTTAGGAAAACTGTGAGTTTTAACAAACGTCTGAGTGGACACACGTTAACAGGGCCATTGAGCGAACGCTGGATGGAGGCAAAAACTAATGTTACGACTGACCTTCAGGCAAGCTGCTCGGGTGATCTTCAGACAATCTGAAGGCTTCAGCACTGCGGCTTGTTGCCTCTTGCATGGTCTCCCTGAAGGCTTTATCACCCTGTCACCATTTGCTATCACCTTCAGAGGGAAAACAGTAGCAGCTCCTTGCTCCCTCAGCACATTCCCCTCCTTGCCCTAAATGCTTTAAATGTCTCCGTTCACATTCCTTCTGTCTGAATTCCTTGAAAGCTCCAACCCTGTGGATTTTGCTGGAGAACTTAAAAAGAGCATAATGACACTCAGATCTCCTTCACACCTTTACATCCCAACAGATACATCATAGAGGATTTAGTCAACCACAGGCCTCTGTTTCTAATCATATAAACTAAAAATAGTCGTATTTGGAAAGAAGGGCAAGGACTTGGTGCTATTTTCTTTTTCAAAATTCTGCTTTCAAGCATTCATCGGTCATTTTTTTTTAGGGATTGTTCGATGCCAAACAGAAAACACACAGCTATTCACACACGTGCACACACACCTCCACGCCAAAAAGTAACCACAGCCCTAGTTCTGGTCCTAGATTTGGATGCAAGTTTTGCTTTGCGGCTTCACAGATTCACAGATATTTCGGGCCGGAAGGGACCTTGTGAAATCATTAGGTCCGGCCCCCCTGCTCTGGGCAGGAAAGACGGCTGGGGTCAAATCGCCTCAGCAAGGTGTGTGTCCAGTCTCCTTTTGGAGATCTCCAGGATAGGTGCCCGCACCACCCCCACTGGGAGTCTCTTCCAGAGTCTGGTCACAGGAACCATGAAGTTTTTCCTTATATCCATTCTGAAACCTTCTTCTAGGAGTTTATGACTGCTGCTCCCGGTTTTCCCCTGGGGCACTTTGGTGAATAGTTGTTCGCCTAGCCCCTGATGCTCCTGCTGATACATTTGTAAGCTGCCACCAAATCCCCCCGGAGTCTTCTCTTTTCTAGGCTGAGCAATCCCATATCTTTCAGCCTTTCCTCGTATGGCTTGCTCTTCTGGCCTCTAATCATATGAGTGGCTCTTCTCTGCACTCTCTCAAACTTCTCCACATCCTTCTTGAAGTGCAGCGCCCAGATCTGGACACTGTATCCTCACCAATGCTGAGTACAGCGGAAGAATAACTTCCTTAGTTTTGCTTGAGATGCATCGGTTGATGCATGCCAGTGTATTGTTTGCTCTGCTAACTGTAGCATCACACTGGTGGCTGATATTCATTGTATGGCCGATTATAACCCCCAGGTCCCTTTCAGATGTGGTGCTAGCTAGCCTAGCACCGAGCCTGTAAGTTGGTTGCGGATTTTTCCTCCCCAGATGGAGCACTTTACACTTCCCGTCATCTATGTGTATGACGGGATGAAGGAATGAAAATCGTAGCTATCAGCTGAAGTTTGGTGCAATCAAAATCTGACAGTTGGGATTTTGCGCTTTCCACTCTGTTTAGGAATCTTCAAAAAGGCTGAACTGGGTTGACCAACCCCATCCTGATAGAAGTCCAATAGGAAACAGGCACCTACCCCCAGAGGTCATTTTGAAAATCCCGAACTTGCTTATTTTGGAAGGATTGTTCAGAATAAAGGGAGAAAACCAGCAGAGTGGGATGAATACAGGCGCAGTGCTGAGAACTGGCATGTTCAAATCCCATCTGCCCTGTGGGGAACTGAGCACCTTCCTTGCAGAAATCCAATGTTATCCCTGAGCCAATTAGCCCAAATGACTACCACATCAAGTGGCCTTACAAAGGAACATCCCAGCTTTACAATGCCAAGGAAAAACATATGCTAATCGGTTTATTAGCATCAACACTTATAAGCCATGTCTAAGCTTGAAGCAGTGATTATTTCTATCCTGCAGTCAAATTTCTAACAAAATGACGAAAATTAGCTACAGTTTCGATGAACTCCCCCCCCCCCCAATCAATAAAAAGCCATTAAAAATCCACTCAGAGTTTGGCCTTGTGTTTACTGTTAGAGATTCGACACGGCTGTGTTACTGCCTGCGGTATAGTAAAGATATTCTCACTCAAATTGTATTAAACTGTAACACGGCACCACTTTCTGCTGCAGACAGTTTCTCAGTTGACATGCAGATATTCAAAAAGCCCAAGGCGGAGATCAATCCAAGTTATATAGTTTTCTGTAAGTGGTGTGGTTGGGATCAGTAGCGAACTGAACACACATTCTCCCTTTGGTGGGGGGAGCAAATCTTAGATCGGGGGCTGACATTTTTAAACCAGTCTATGTGCGCCAAACTTCTGTTTTGTTAGGGGCATAGACCAGTTCCTGCAGTTTTCTGCAGGAAAAAATGTAATGTCCATATCTGGCCTTAGTGCTTGTGTGATGCATGAACCCACCGAGACCCAATATCTTCCAGCCTGCGAGCTAAGCGAATGCTTGCAAGTCAGCCTCTGGTCTCCGAAGGATTAGGTCCGGCTTCACGTTTGAAGAGAGTCTCCATTTTTAATTCCACAGCATCTGCAAGGCCCCTTGAATTTGATGAAGGAAACAAAAGGGGGGGATCTGATGGGAGGATTCAACAAAGGGAAGAATGGGGTTAGAATAACAGCCAAAAAAGGAGTTACGTTTCAGATGAGAAATGAAACCCAAAAGCAAATGGTGAAGCTAGAGCCACCGTCTCCTATTGCATCCTGTGATTTTTATATCATCAAGCAGGCTGTACGATTCAGCCTTTACTCTTTACTTCAGACAATTCCACTAGGATTTTATTTAAAGACTATGAAATTAACTCTCCTTTGCTTTTCTTTGCAGTCTCTCCTTTGCTTTTCAATGGATTTTGGATTGGGCCCCTAAAACGGGTAGGCTGTAGTCCATTTGCAGCAGAGAATAATAATAAAAAAATAAATAAAAAGATGTCCCCTGATAGCTTGGTATAAAAGTTTAATTACTTACCTGTATTTCAGAAATTGATTAAAATCAGAAAATCTTACACCACAGAAAAAAATGCCAAAAGCAAACTGATCATCGGCTTATTCGTTCTGGCACCACGACACATGCATAATCTATCATTTTGTCCCTTTGGACTTAATTAGTGCAAATTTACAAAGAATGACACTGATGAAGATGTTAAACATTAACAAATCTGCTCTTAAACTTGCTTCAAAAGGACGTTTACATGCAAGCCTTTACGGTTTTTATATATATTCTGGGATTGCGCATTTTAAGGAGTATTTTATTGCTACCACAAGAAGTCAGATATATGAATTCCACGCTGAAGTCTAAAGTTATTCAAGAGGGATTAAGGGGGAGAAAAATGACAAGGCCCTGTGATCGATCGTTCTTTAGGGCTTTGACCTCATTTTGGTAAAATATTTCAACAAGTTTGAACCCAAAACACCCCCAACCTGCTGCTTCAAAGCAGAATGGTTTGTGAGAACTCTAGCAATACGGACCAGAAATGTGTATGTTAGACCAGAAACATATGTTAGAGTAGAAAGATAGTCAAACCCAAGACCCCAGATCTAAACGCCCCTTGACTTTGATACAAACTTGATGTCCTGGGCTCCCCTCTAATTTGCACTGGGAGCCACTGCATACATATTCATAACCCTCGTCTCCTACCCCTCTGCCTCAACTCAATGACTTTCAGGCCTTGCAATTTTAGATTCTCAGGCTTTTCTTCTTCCCCTTACTTCCACTCCAGGATCCAGCAATTCTAGTAAGGATTCCTTAGGCAGGGACCATGGTGGTGCTATGCATTGCACTCTGCTTAGACTTAAAGTGCTAGTAACTAGTCTCTCCGTCTGCTGCTGGCCAATAGATTTTGGCAACTTGCTGTTCTGTCTTGCTTATTTACACCCTGAACAGTATCCCTTGTGCATCAAAATTGCTTTTTACCATCCACTTTCAGGTGTTCTGCATTTTCCCTTAGAAAATTTCTCTGCTTTAGCTCAACTAGTTTGCCTACTTTGCTACAGGTACCTATATTAGCCACTCCACCCCTTCCCTGGTTATTATTCATATTTTAATAGCAATTAGGAGCAGCAGGCCTGGATCAGGAACCCACTGTGCTAACAGCTGTGCAAGCAGAGGAAAAAAAAGATGGCCCTGTCCCAACGAGCTCATGTTCTCTGCTCAGTTTTCTGACCCCAGTCAATAGTCCACAGAATAAACTCAACCTTGCTTTTATGTTTGAACTCAGGAAATAAAATAGCTGCTAAACCAGAGCTAACTAAGCCAGTTATGCTGATCAGAGTGCATAAGTATAGCAAAACTTCAGAGCTGAGGTCACTTTTAAACAGGGACACCCAAGAAAGGGAGGGTGAATCAAATGAATACATGAAGTTGGTAGGCATAAGTCAAACCCCTTCACAAAAATACTCTCCCGCACAAGTTTTGTGTCTGTCTAGTCTATAACTGCAACTTTATTCTTGAATGGGAGCAGCTATATAGATGCACGTGGACTTCGCACCGTCAGTAGAGTCACTTCAGTTTTCTTGCATATCCCAGGGGGACATGGATACACAATACAGGGCAGTGTCAGGCCTGGACAAGCCCTGCGTTCTGGAAGAAGAGACCGAGAACCTACTTCCTGCCGCCCTATGCTTCACCCCGAAAACTTGCATGGTCCTGAAGTGGCATGACAGGATGACACTGCATCAGTGCCTTCAGCCTCGAGTGCATTTTAGAAATGAATCCTGCCATAAAGCAGAGGCCCCTTGCATTTGCAAGCCCTTTTGTGCCACTCTTTGGGACAAAGGACCTGTTATAGAGATTGATGTAGTACTATCACAGTAATGAAATCGTGGGTATGTATCTGACAGCACAAGAAGGGGGCCCCATGGTCTAAGCACTGGACCAGGAGCCAGAAACACTCAACCTCGAATTGTAGCTCTGATATTGATTCTTTTCTGTGGCCTTGGGCTAGTCTCTTAACCTCATTCTGATTCCGTTTCCCACATCTGTAAAATACAGTTAATCCCTCCATCCCTCGCAGGGAGTGGAAGGCTGTGAGAATTAATTAGTTAACATTGGCCACGTACTTTGAAAATTCAAAACATCATTAAGGCCTAAGTATTATTAATATGCAGCTCAGACAAACTCTTGTTTTGCTGTTATTGTTACAACAGCAAGCACAGCTGTGTTTCCATTACCTCCTTGCTCCCCTAATTGTCTTGGTCAGAAGAGGGGCAGCGCATCCAACATTTGGATGGCTTCAAGTTGAACCTTTGTATTCTTTGGCTTAAATTAATACTTAAAAAAAAAAGGTTGTTTTTCAGCACCCGAAGAGTATCTGGAATGCTGCAAAAAAGGGCATAACATTAATTAAAGAAAATTGGATCAAAATAAACCAGAGAACTATAGACAGCATGGCAAAAAAAAAATTTTAAAATGGCCAGTAGAAGGAAAAGTTATATAACATTTAATGGTCAACTCTCGTAGATTTGAAAGCACTTTACAGCATGCACTTAGTAGAACTGGGAAGGGGAAAAAAATCTGTCATGAAAAATCTTTCCTATTCAGCATTGGGATCTGAACAGAGATCTTTTGAACTTTCATATGAAAGCAGAGAGGGGGTAAGTGCCACTGTTCAAAACGCTCATCCAGCTCATGAGTGGCATAGGCTGAAGTGCCTGCTCCTCCCCAGACAAAGAAAGGACTTTAATCCAAGTCACCCACATCCCAGGTGTGTGCCTCAAACACACAGGCTATTCTGGGGTAGGTGTCTCTGAGTTTTCCCACTGCAAGCTGTTCCAGTTAGCATAAATAATTAAACAATCATTGGGACACCAATAGGGACCAATCTGAGAGCCCTGTAGCCATGGCATTCACCTGGGATATGGGAGGCAGAGTAAAATCCTTAATCGCAGTAAAAAAAGAATGAGCCTCAAACCTGTGATGGAACGGAGTGGAACATGGGTTATTTTGGGAAAATTTGGTCTTTCTCTGGCCAGAAAGATCACACGTGACAAAAGAAATCCTCCCACAATGAAAATTTCACCTAAACTGGTACATTTCCATGAGGCATTTCAGTTTCTAATATTTCTGCTGAAAAATCATTGCCAAAAAAGCCCCAACATGCATTTAAGCATCCCCATTCATTTGCAGATCAGGCAGGAAAGTCAATAGGGTGGGGGTTGGAGGACTTGGTCGGGGGCAAGGTGTGTACGTGTGTGTGCATGTGCACGGACGTGCATGTCTGCCGGCACTGGGGCTGCAGCAGGGTGGGGAGGCAGGGGAGGG
>NW_017729015.1:12915924-12919886 GCF_001723915.1 Gavialis gangeticus | reverse complement strand
GGGGGCGGCATGGGCAGTAAGGCTGGGGGGGCGCGGGGCTGCAGGTCGGGAGCGAGGGGCACTGGCAGGGCTGTGGGAGGGCAAGGAGCTGTGGGTCAGGAGTGAGGGGTACCAACAGGGCTGGGGGGGACTGCAGGTTGGGAATGAGGGTTACCAGCAGAGCAGGGGCAGGCAGGGGCTATGGGTTGGGACTGAGGGGCACTGGCAGGGCTTGGTGGGGCAAGGGGCTGCAGGTTGGGAGTGAGGGGCAATAGCAGGGCAGGGAGCGGGCAAGGGGCTGCGAGTTGGGAGTTAGGGGCACTGGCAGGGTTGGAGGGGCTGTGGCTTGGGAGCGAGGGGCACCAAGGGGGTGGGAGACTGTGGGTTGGGAGCACGGGGCACAGGCAGGGCTAGGGGGCTGTGGGTTGGGAGTGAGGGGTACCAGCATAATCTGGGGGACAAGGTAGTGCAGGCTGGGAGTGAGGGGCAGCAGCAGGGCTGGGGGGGCTGTGGCTTGGAGTGAGGGGCAGGAGCAGAGGCAGGGCATGGGTATATCACTGCCCTTTCCCATGATCCTATTACCTCGCCCAGGTGTCCTCTTTTTTGAAATGGGAAATATGGTAACCCACTGTGAGGTTTAGTTGCACTGATGGTACCACTGAACTGATGGAGCCTTGGACACAGCCTGGATGCAACCACAGGAATCAAGAACAAACCAGCCACAATGGCCTTAGAGTGACAAGTGCAAGGACAACTGCTCAACATACATTCAACGTAGATGACAGCGGCTGAGAAATTCCACCCAGAGCAGAGAAACGAGGGTGCTCTGTCTCAGGAATGCTTGAGGGCAGCTGCAGGAGCCATCATCTGGAGACGTGACACCTTTTCATTTCTGGGTCTGCTGCACGCACAGTGTGTGGGAGGTGGCACGGGCAGGTCATGCTTCTCTCTGGCCCTTTCACAGGAGCTGCAAAGTGGTAGAGACATGGCCCCAGAGTAGCAGGCAGTCTGTGCCCCGAACTGTTTGCAGTCTGAATAAATAAAACATCCACAGAGAGGTGGATGGGACAGACCCACAGTCAGAATAGGCAGAGGCAAAACAGCAGCTACTTCTGCTTGTTAGGAAAAGCTAAAGGGAATAGGGGAGGAGATGCTGAGAGGAAGGGGAAGCAAAGGGCGATGAGGAGGAGGGCAGTTCTGCAGTGAAGGTGAGGGAGAGGGAGAGAGGCAGGAGGGGAAGGACACAGCTGGTCAGCATAGAGTGCCAAAAATCCAACCAGGGCTGTAGGAAATCCTCTGAATGGCCATGGACTCATGTTTTGCTGCTTCTGCATCTTGTCTAGCTCCTCCCTGCAGGTTACCTCACGACTACAGGGAGGAAAGGGCCCAGGCCTAAATGGAGCCAAGCCAATCCCAGGCCTCAGCTGCAAGTAGTCAGGGACCTAGGCTGAGTCATCTCTCAGGAAGAGGGCTCCACTCACACTGGCCCTTCTAAGCTCAGAGCAGACCACCTTGCTGTGCCCTTGGACAGTTTCGAAAATACCACCTAGCCCCTAGTTCCTCATTCCTGTCTGCATCCTTGGTTAAAGCCTTAGGCTAAGTACAGTCAGTCAAAAAGCCCAAGGCTGAATCAATGCAGCCTTCACCGCTTAATCTAAGCTGCATAGATTGATCCAATAAGCAAGGGAACAGACATTCACTTTCAATTCTGGAAATAGAGTCACATGCCTGCAGTGGCCCTGGCCAGAAGCCAGGGGGCACAAGAGCGTGCCTCTCTGCTACACCAGACAGCTTGGGCAAAGGCTAGCTCACCCATCCTGCAAGAGGGGGGTTTGCAGGGGAGGTGCAAGGCATCCTGGGATACTGAAGGATTGTGAGTTAACTTGAATCTGGAGGGGATCTGAGACAGAAGTTAAACAAACTGATTTCAGCTAAATCAGTTATGTCTGATACTACATCCATCCAGGTTTATATTAAATTGGTTTTGGCCATTTTGAAAGCAGTTTATGTGCACTGAACTTCTGTTGTGTTACGGATTTGAACCAGTTTCCAATCACTTGCATCAGTTTGTGTGTAATTTCTGTCCCTAGGCCTAGTGTCTGGATTTGTGGCTTGCGATCACTAGCTTTTGAACTCACAGGCTTCTGCCCTTACAACACAGGTGATATACTCCAACAACTATCCACAATGTGATCCACTATAAAAGAGCTACACTTCTTTTTTGTTGTTTTTTTTTGGGGGGGGGGGGTTGTTTCAGGCCAGGGCGGTGCTTCTTGCAGCAATAAATGGGTGGAAAGGAACAGTATGTGGGAGGTGGTTGTCGAGCCATGTTCATGACCAAATGATTAATGCTCTTGGGATTTTGTTGTAAGGATATAAACAGGCATAACACTTGTATCGATACTGAATGACACCTCCATATGCTGTTAGGATGCAACTATTGAGTCTGCATGCTTCTGTAGCAATACAAGAGTAGCAAAATATAGCAATGAATCCTGTTTCATTCTGGGTTGTTTGCACAATTGAACTCACTCTAAATCTACAGGATCATGCAGACCCAACAGTTACAGTACAATAGCTCCTGTGTGCTCAGAAGGGGAAACTCCCTATCTCTTTTCCAAGCAATTAAAAGTAGGGCGACCATACCTCTCCGTTTGGCTTGGACAGTCCCAGATTTCATAGACTGTCCCAGCCAGTTGGCTAAAATTGAAGCAAAAGTCCCAGATTGGGAGGGCACCCCCAGTCCACTTCCTCCTGAGATTCAGTTCCACTGATGGGGACTGGGGGGGATGGGACGGGCTGGGCTGAGCACTGCTGTTCCTGGGGTGGAAGACTGGCAGAGGAGGGGGCTGGGTCATGCATGTGTGCATGTCATCCCCCATCCTGCATTTCCTTACCCGGTTCCCGATTTCCTTCAAAACAACAGGGTCACCTGAGTTAAAAGGGATGTTTGGCCATAACCTAAGCATGTGTCAGACTGCCCAGAATCTCACATGTTCACTTTTTAAAGGAAATCTAAACAAATGTTTCACAAATGGAAAGAAAAGGCCTTTTCGGTCTCTGGATCAAGGTATGTGCCTACTATCGATGCCACCCCGTCAAATCATAAATGACTTGTTCAAAGTCATACAAGGAACCTGTGGCCAAACAAGAAATTGAAGCCAACACTTCCACGTGCCAGTTCGGTGCAGTAGCCACATCCTTCCTCTCCACTCTAGCAGAAGAGATGAGAAGGCTCCACAGCCCAGCAGCAATCCTATAATCATCTTGTCAACGTGCATCTCTTTTCCCTTCAAAGGCTCTTCCATTCCAACTTCTAGCCCGGAGCATTTCTTTTGCTCCTTTCAAAACCGCTGACTTTTCAAAATCAGGCTTTATAATGAGAAAACTAACACAAGCTCAGCCACATTATTATAATTGATGCAATTAATTTCATTTATGCCCCTCTTGCTTTAAACAGAGATCCTTTAATGCAGGTAATTCATGCTAAAAGAACTAATTTGAATTGTTCCATCACTTGGAAGACAATTATCAAAATGAATTTAGAAAACACATATTTCACAAAAAAAGGGGGCACAGGGGAGGAAGTGGGGAATAGCCATGCTCTTCCCATGCAGTTCCTACTGAAAATACAGGGTTGCTCCCCTAAAACATGGATCAGTGGTATCTATGTTGTACAACTCATTGAAAAAGATGACTGTTCAGACATTGCCCCCTATAGAGATAGCCTATCATATCTATTAAAGGTTCAAGAGGTGGGTTAAAAACAGTAATGGTGAAATGACTTGAATCAAAACTCGTGGAAGAGGTGACATCTTTTACTAGACCAACTAGATATTTGCAAATATATTATTTTATTTATTTGCAATAAAAGAATTTAAATGAATTGAAAATGCACACAAAATCCAGATGGTTTTGTATACAAAATTCCTGTTAAAAATCTCCCGTGGTCAACCCCGCGCCCTCCCCCCCCACCACACCCA
>NW_017729015.1:12910854-12915764 GCF_001723915.1 Gavialis gangeticus | reverse complement strand
CGCCCTCCCCCCCCACCACACCCAGCTCCCTCCACTGGGGACCCCCACCCCCACTCCTCACAGGAAGCCCCCCTCACTGTAACCGTCCCAAAATGGTCACTGCCCCCAGAAACTGGCACACTGCCTCCACCCCACCTATCTGCAGAAGGGCCAGAGCATCCTTCAGAGTGTTCCTGCCTGTGGCTCTGTGACATCCCCACCTGGATTTGGCTCTGCCTCCAAAAGATGGCTTCTTCCAGCAAAGCCTCTGTTATTCATGGAGGTGATATAACAAAGCTTGCAGGTAAAAAAAAATAATAATCCAAAAACCTCTTCTGCCTCCACCTGCAGTGTCTGTTAGAGTAGGAGTACTCAACCCCATGGGCCATAAGACAGAACTGGCCCCTGGGTGCCATGTCATCTGGACCGCGGGACTCCCCCCAGGTCTGAAAATTTGGTAGCAGGTGGCACTCAGGGCCTGTGTACTAGACTGGGTGTCTGGGGCCCTATCCCAGCACTCAGGGCTCAATCTGGACCACAGACCAGCCCCATGCCACTCATCTGGCCCATAGGGAGTTAGCGGAGTTGTGGCTGGGGGGAGGTTGACCACAGGGCCAGAGGCGTGAGAATCGGTGACCTGGTGGCTCATACTGTAAGGGGGCTAGCTAGGGTGAGCTGGTCCTATATCTGCCTCTTACTGTACACTACTTGTAGTATCCAGTAAAGTTTGCAATAAATGATTCTGTAGTAATTGTATCACATACCCGCACCTGTACACCCTTCGATTACAAGCACTTCAGGCCAGTGACCATCTGCTACTCTGCATGTTATACAGGGCCTTTGTTCAATGGGGCTGTGTCCTCTGCTGGCCTTCAGCACTACCATAACACACATGGCGTAGATACTTTGAGCACATTAGTCTTGCATTCAGAATTGCCAAGCTCACCAAGGGGGGTTACTTAATTTTCTGTGGCATTTTAACTAATGCCAACTACTCATCAATTTAGAAAAAGAGTCAGCTCTATCTCTGGGTTCTGGCCATTTACAGTATTTTTTTTAATTAAACTTTATCGGGGGGGGAGAGCAGAGACCTTTCCGTAAAAACAGAAAGGAAGAAAAAGAAAAAGGCATTTCCAGTGAAGATCTCAAATCCAGGCCAATTTAAAAATCCCTATGACAGTAATTCATTGCCTCCTCGGAAATACAATAGGCCAGGATACCTGGGCTGCATTAGAATTCACAATACGGAGCATGATTGAGAGAACCGGCTTTGGAGATGCAAAGGAGGCTGGGGGCACTCACAGCGCAGTAAAAATGACACTACCCCAATTAGCAAAATCTGCAATTCTTTTTTGCTGGCAGAATCTCGCTTCCCCACCCACCCTTCCCTTTGATATTCTCTTCCCCCATGTTTACAATAAATCAAAAGTTAAGCCAGGCAGCTCAGATCTAGGACAAGCTCTTCGCATTGGGATTCTAGCCATAATGTAGTGTTTGAAATGGGCAGGCAGATGGGGCACAGTCTTGCATTTACTGAATGAAGCACCGGAGATGGAGTTTCCAGAACGTATGGAAGCTATGTTCCCTCTCTCCTTCAGGGACCTGAAGCCAATCATACATCCTGAAACCATACGACCTGTTTAAAATCTACCTCAATGTAAGCAGCCACTAGGACTAAATGGTGCTGATCTTCATAACCTGACCTTTCCTTTCCTTTCTCACTTGCTTTCTGCACTGACATTACCATTTTGGGGCCTCCTTTCTGTCCAGGCCTTGGGCAGCTGCCCGGTTCGCCCATGCCTGTGTTCAGCCTTGTCCATCCAAATCCTAGCTCCTAATTGTTTGGTGTGCGTAGTGGTGTTATTGATCTCTTTTTTAAAAAAAATAAAGTTTGAGACACTGGAGAACGGATACAACTTTTTACATCTCATGCAGCTAGGATTTTAACTCCTATATCCTAGTAGGAAAACAGTGAATTAAAGACTGCTGTCACTTTAGCTGCATTTCCCCTGGCTTCCTTGACTTTGTCTTCACCTCCAAATATTTATTCACAACCAGAATCACTTCTTGTGGTAGAAATCATCATGACAAGAGCACCAGAGATTTGCTGCAGTGTTCCCCAGAGTGCAGGCACAGCCGCACAACCCCTGCCACTGCACCTAACTTTGTAGCTAGGGACCATGCTCGGACTGGTCATGTTGGAGTGCAACCTGACTTCTGCTGACCTGCGGTGGCATCTGAGACACCTGGCATAAAATGCCTGGTCTAGCATTACCCAGTTATTACTTCTGGCATCTGGATGCCACTTTAGCCAAGCTCTTGTGCTGTTAGCTACTATTTATTGCCAGAATTCACTGGGGAAGAAGAAATAATCTCTCTCAACAGTGCTATATGCATGAAGGGCACAGGAAAGTGCTGTTTGTCACAGGGGTGTATCTGGTAGCCATGTTGATCTGAGGCAAAAAGAAATGCAAAACTCTGCAACTCTTGGTTCAGAGACGATGCATTTGATTAGACCAACTTAGAAATCACAAAATAATTATCTTTTTCGGGCAAGCTTTCGGGCACATGCCCTTCCCCAGGGAAAACTGAAGATGGTAAAAAGTTCCCATAGGTAGAAAATAAACTTCATTTTTGCACAGAGGAAGCTGAAGGTGGAAGTCTGTTCCTCTAGGTCCATGAGTGTCTTTTTGTTTGCCATAGCAAATGTCAAGACAAAAGTCCCAAATAAGAAGGCATGCTTCTCAATTGAATTTGCCATTCAAAGGGATATTAAAAGCCCTCTGCGTACTGTCACGGGACACTTCCGCGCCCCGCTCCTAAGGAGGTTCAACCCTGGGAGAGGGAGAGGTGTAGCAGGGTACCAGGTGCCTGCTACTGAATAATGGCAGAAGGGGGCTTAGCTGTCACTCACCAGGACAGCAGGTGAGACTTGCTAAGGCAGCTGATTGGGTCAGCTGACTGCAAGGGGGCGGGGCCTGGCCTTTATAAGTGGCTGGGCCGGAGTCTAGCTGGTAGTTCCCTTCTGGCAGCCTGAGGTGCAGAAGCTCTGTAGCAGACCTGAGTCGAGTCGAGTCGAGTCGAGTCGAGTCGAGTCGAGTCGAGTCGAGTCGAGTCGAGTCGAGTCGAGTGGAACAGCCTGACTGCCTGCATGATGATGCGGGGTAGAGAGAACCCTGGTAGGGAGGTACTGGAAGAGGGCCAGGGTGGCGGCGGATGTATGTTGTAGCCACAAGGCTCATTTGGGTTACAGCCGGGTTGGCGTGGAGTTGTGTTAGAGCCAGGAGGCTAAGTTTATGTTATAGCCAGTTGGCTCGTGGTTGTGTTTGTTTACATTATACTGGAGGACCAGGTGAGGCTGTAAGGGTGTGAGGAGGCCTCATGGGAGCTCCCCAGTAGTCTGGGCGTTCCTGGGTGCCCTGTACAGACACAGAGCAGTGCCTGGGAGGCACGGCTGTTTGGCGCCGGTGTGGCGCGGTGTGTGGGGGTTGAGACCCCAGCCCGAAGCGGTATTCTGCCCAGTCAGGCGAAGGACCCCGAGAAGGGTCAAGGGGCCAGACACGGCTAAAGGCCACCTGAGCCCCGGCGCGAGAGGTGCGGATTGGGACAGGCCCCAGCACGGGCGCGAGAGGCGCGGATTGGGACAGGCCCCAGAGAGGGCGAGTGTAAGAGGCCAGAGTAGGGCAAGCACGTGGGTAGAGGCCCGAAGTCGGGCCAGAGCATGTGGTCAGGAGCCCAAAGAGGGTGATTACACTAGCTGAACCCCAAAGGGGCGAGACAGGGCATGTGTGGCGAGCAACAGGGCCCCAGGCAAGGGGCGAGTACATTAGGCATGCTAGGGGTAAGCACGCGGGTACAAGCCCGAGAAGTTAGGGAGTGTGGGATAGAACCCGAGAGTGCAGGGCGTGCGATTAGAAGCCCGGAGAAGGGCGGGTGTGTATATCAGAGAGGCCCCGGCGAGGGTGCGTATATTGAAGACACGAGAACGTCCAGAATAACTGCGAGGCTTGGGGCGTGCTACAGGGGAGGTAGGAGGCACACATAGCCCATAAGGCCGGGGTGCACCAGGTCACCCCATAGACAGTAGGAGCCCGGATAGTTATAGCACCGTGTCCAGGTGGACTAAAGGCAGCCTCCCATATAAAGCTAGATATATCATCAAAGACGTGGCGGGCGAGAAAAGAGGGTGCTGGATCACTTACTTGGCACAGCAGAGGGGGCACTAGCGAGATCATGGCCGCTCCTGCACCCTACTCCATGACACACACACACTCCCACACACACATGCTCATGTGCACACACATGCATGTGCACACCCCACCCCCAGAATCCAGGCAGTACAACAATTTTAAGCTTTAGTGGTGGACAGTTTGCTGGAAACTTGAGCAGAACTCCTGATGTTTCCTCCAAAAAACTTTCCACCAAGTTTCTGAGAGTAGACATCATTCTGACAACACTGAATTTACTCTTGCTTTTATAGCCATGAGCATAACAGTAAGATGGTGACTTACAGATACAATCCCAGTGTAAGGATCAATGTTCAAAATGAACAAGTCTCTTCCACACAAAACCAAAAAAACCTACAAAAGCACTGCAGCCAATGGGAATTTAAGGGTTTAGCCAAAAAGGATTTGGGGCTTAAAATCTGCCCTGCGTTCTGTGGCTGATGCATCTGCTCTTATGAAAACTAACATGGACTACTTAATGATCAGGTCCTTGACTGCATTGATTTTCCCAGAGTTTGCATATCCTTGCAAGGGAACTTCTTCAGCACTATCCTAGAAGTGATGATTTGTTTGCACCGCGGGCGGTGGTGAATCAATCCCCACCAATAGTGTAACAGGGGGATGGGGAGTAGCAACCAGGGCAGCAGCCCCAGGTGCCACCTTTCCTGGAGGGGGAGGAGGCACAAAAAAAAAAAAAAAAAAAAA
>NW_017729015.1:12897863-12910745 GCF_001723915.1 Gavialis gangeticus | reverse complement strand
CCGGGGGGGGGGGGGGGAAAAAAAAAAAAAAAAAAAAAAAAACAGTGATGGATGAAAATGCTACCCAGGGCACAGCACTGCCCTGCTCCACCTCTAATTTTGTGAACGCTTCAGGAAGGGGGCATCTCCCAGCCAGCTACTAAAAGGTCCCAACCCTTCCTCCCTGTCCAAGGCTGAAGCTGGAAATAGGGTTCTAGGTTGTAAAAGTAAGAAGATGAAAGCAGCAAATTGCTGAGAACAAAGAAAAAAGAAAGGAAAAGTTGATGTAAGCCCACAATTGGTTAGAAAAGTAAGAAGGGCAAAAGGCTCGTGCAGCCAACAGACCTGTTGGCCCTGGGCTGCACTTACACGTTCAGAAGATGATCAGAACTTGCAAGAGAAAAAGAAATTTCCCACTAGGATGTGGGGCTCTATCCAGCCGACCTTTTAACACCGACTTTGAAAATTCAGACCAGCTGCACGCAAATCCGAGATGCTGGATATGAGCTACAGACCACTACGCCTACCTGTTAATGAAACCCTGGATGTCTACTGCTGCTTTGTCATCCTCTTGTTCAGCGCTGAGAGAGGCCTCCTATGTGGAAGCAGCAAATGCTCCACGTTATATAGTGGTCAGGACAGGCAAGGTCCCAAGCCCAGCAGGGGTGGAAGGATGATCTGTTGTAACAGAAAAACCACCCCCACATGCACCAGCAGAAAGCAGTAAATACAAAGGACACGTGAATTAAATCACCTTCAGTACCTGTGATGTGGGGAGGTTGTGTTAGTACCGAGTATGGGGCACTACCTACAGAACCACTAATGATGTTACTAGGATTTGTGCTATGCATGTGGGTGGACAGACATGTCCATGTGGTTGAACAAGAGGAAGGAAAGTCATCCTACTCCATCACTGACGAGCAGCAGTGTCAATTAGCTTAACCATGAAGAAGAGACCACTTTTAAGCACAGCTGCACCTCACCTCCCCACTTTTTGCTCACCTAGTGGCTGGCGGCATGTCTGAGAAATGTTTGCATCAACTCAGAAAAACATGCACTGGCACGACCCTCAGGCACTTCCCTGTAAAGGAGCGGGTTTCAACCTGTGGTCCACAGAGCCCGGGGCTCCACAGACTATATCTAAGGCAGTGGTTCCTAAACTCTGACAGATCGCGCACCCCCAATTTAAAACGATACGACCTTAAGTACCACCAGCACATTTTTTTTATCGTACAAAAGGATTATAATAAAACTGTTAACACGCACCACTGTCAGGCTGTCTGTATCCCACTGGTGGTAAGCATACCACAGATCGGGAACCGCTGATCCACAAAAGATGACGATGATCAATCAAAAGTATGCGAATGCCCACACATACAACTCAAAGGGGTCTGCACCTCCGTTTAAAAAAATTTAAGGGTCCACTAATGATAAAAGGTTGAAAGCCACAGCTGTAAATCATGGGTGGGGGGAGGAGGATTGTACTTCACAATCAATTATTGCTACGTGGGGAAAAAATTATCTAAATATAGGGATGGGGAGGGCTGTTCACCTGCATCTGTGATGCACACATTCGATTTCCTGAAAAAAACACATTGTGAATACAGGACATACTGGTTGATAACTGTGAAAAGGGAACTGGCCAGAGAATAAATCCAGCCAGAAGATCACATGATGATTTTTCAGCTAAAATCAGAAGGGCACTGGACTGAGATGCCACTGACCTGGGGTTTAATTCCTGGCTCTGTGAGATTTAATTCCTGGATGATCTTGGGCAACACTGCTCTACCGCTGCCTTTGTCCACCCGCTCCTGTCTTGTCTATTTAGACTCTCCAGGACAGGAACTTGCTTACCCCGCATGCATACAATACACGGCACAGTGCGGGTCGTGATCTCCGAAGGGGCCTTTTTTAATGGATGCTGCCATAATGAATAAAGCAACCAACAGAATCCATAAGCATTCTGCAGCTGAGAAATGGGTCTCTGTTTTTCACATTTCACATTTTCCTTTTGATTTTTCCTTTTCTTCTAGTTGGACTTCTCTTCCAAATCATCAGCGGCAGCACTCAGAAGCATGCACTGGAGTAGAAAACTCCCACACTCCTCCACTCAATGGGTTGATCTTTGCCAGAACATCTTCCTAGTAAAAGAAGTAACAGCTCAGGCCTGAGGAAAGTGAGCAGCAGTACCACCCGCATAATTTTTCACTCCAGCTGAAAGGTTGTTACTCAAGGACAAAGTCCTTCCTAATTTACAGTACATTTGTCAAGTTAAACTTCAAAAAAACTGGCAAGAGAAAAAACACAAACCTATTAAAAGATCTTGAAATGAGTACAATGGACTGGCTCCAAATAGATTTCTAATTCTTAATCTTAACAGTTCCTCTGTCTCCATTGTTGCAGAGATGACTATGATAACACATCCCTTTGTTTCACCTCCTCTACGGCAGAGGGCTTTGCATCTGATGCATTTCATTAACGCTTAAGTAGCTCCTTTAACACTGAAATGCTCCCACACTGTTTTCCTCTCTCACCCTCTGTGTACAACCTTTTTAAGGATATTTAATTTAGGCAACATTTCTGCCCTTGCCTTCTGCCTCTCTGCCCCCCTCCCCATCACTTTTTCTATCAAAAGCCTTGCTAAAATCAAGGGATATCACATCCACTGGTCTGCCCACATTCACAGGGCCAGTCACCTCGTCATAGAAGGTGATCATGTTGGTCAGGCATGACTTGCCCTTGGTGACTCCATGCTGACTGCTCCTAATCACCGTCTTCTCCTCCAAGTGCTCAGAAATGAATTCTTTGAGGACCTGCTCCATGGTTTTTCCAGCAACTGTGTGAGGCTGACCAGTCTGTAGTCCCCCGGATCTTCCTTCTTCTATTTCTTAAACAAGGTCACTATATTTAGCCTTTTCCAACTGCCTGGGACCTCTCTTGACTGCCACGAGTTTTCAAAGATGATGGCCAGTGGCTCTGCAATTGCATCAGCCAACTCCCTCAGCACCCTCAGGTGCATCATGTCTGGCCCCATGGCCTTGTACACGTCCAGCTTTTCTAAATAGTCCCTAACCTGTTGGTTCAGCTGCTCGCCTCCTCCCCAGACTGTGCACCAAGTGCAGCAGTCTGGGTGCTGACCTTGCCTATGAAGACCAAGGTAAAAAAAGGCACTGATTACTTCAGCCTTTCCACTATTTCCATATCATCTGTCACTAAGCTACCACCCCCATTCAGTAACAGACCCACACTTTCCCTGATCCTCCTCTTATTGCTGACATACTTGTAGAAAGCCTTCATATCCCTTGTTAGCTGCAACTCCAATTGTGCTTTGGCCTTCCTGACTTCATCCCTGCACGCCTGAGCAATGCTTTTATATTTTTCCCACACTGTTTGTGCAAGCTGCCACTTCTTGTAAGCCGTCTTTTCGTGTTAGGCTCACTGAAGAGTTCCCTGCTAAGCCAAGCTGGTCTTCTGCCATAGTTGCTAGTCTTCCCATGCATCACAATGGTTTGTTCCTCCACCAAGGTTTCTTTAAAATATAACCAACTCTCCTGGACTCCTTTTCCCCCTCAGACAGGCCTCCCAGCAGATCCTGCCCATCTTTTCCTCAGCATCCTAAACTCAATGATCTCGTGGTTGCTGCTGCCTAGGTTGCCATCCACTTCTACACTGCCCACCAATTCTACCCTGTTTGTGAGGAGCAGGCCCCTAGTTGGTCTCTCCAGCACTTGCACCAGGGAGCTGTCCCCAGCAGTCTCCAAAAACGTCCTGGATTGCCTGCACACTGCTGTACTGCCCTCCCAGCAGATGTTGGGGTGATTGACATCCCACCTGAGAACTAGGGCTTGTGAACGGGAAACTTCTATGAAGAAAGTCTCATCTACCACCTCCTCCTGATCTGGTGGTCTATAGCAGATCCCCACCACAACACCACCCATGTTGACCCTAATCCAGAGACTTTCAACAGCCTTATCTCCATCTTCATACTGGAGCTCTACGCAATCATGTGGCTCTCCTACATCAAGCACAACTCCTCCTCCTCTTCTCCCCGTCTGTCCTTCCTGAGCAGTTTGTACCCATCCATGACAGTGTTCATCATGCAAGCTGCCACCAAGTCTCTTTTCCTCCAATCACATCATAGCTCTGTGACTGTAAGAGGACTTCCAGTTCTCCCTGCTTGTTTCCCAGGCTCCATGCATTTGTGTACAGACACCTGATGTAACTAGCCAATTTTCCTACTTTCTCAAGAAGAAGAAGGCCTTCCTTTTTGTCTCTTCCTCCAGGTCATGTGCTTCCCCATGTACCTCATGTTTTTGGTCTCCATCCCCCAGCAAATCTAGGTTCAAGCCCTCGTCGCTAGGTTAGCAAGCCTGTCTGTGAAGATGCTCTTCCCACTCTTTGTCAGGTGGATCCTGTCTCTTCCTAGCAATCCTTCTCCTTGGAACAACATCCCGTGGTTGAAGAAGCCAAAGCCCTGCTGGCAGCACCATCTGCACAGCCATGCACTGCTCTCCAGGATGTGTCTGCTCCTGCCTGGGCCCTTCCTATTTACTGGAAGGACCAAGGAAAACACTGACCCTTTCACCCTTCACTCCAGAGCCCTATAGTTACTTTTGATCTGCTCAGGGTCACCCCTGGCAATATCATTGTTGCCCACATAGATGACCAGCATGGGATGAGTGGGCCTGATGAGTCTTGGTACTCTCTCCACAACATCTCAGATCTGGACTCCGGGCAAACAGCAGACCTCCCAAGATAACAGAACAGGCTGGCAGATAGATGCCTTTGTCCCCTGCAGAAGGGAATCTCCATCCACCACCACCCATCACTTCCTCTTGGTGGCAGTGGTCTTGATCCTCCCAACCTTGGAGATGCTTGGCCTGGCCTCTTCCACCATCAGACCATGCTCCCCCTCCTCTGTTGCTGGGGCTCCATATCTGTTTTCCAGACAAACTGCTGCAGGTGGAGATGAAGATTTCTGCTTGCTGCCAGAGATCACAAGCTTCCAGCTTCCACTTTCCTAGGAGCCCACATCCTCATCCTTCTCTAGCGCTGCCTCTGGCAGGCCTTCCTCTGCAGTCCAAGAGGTCTCCTCTAGCGTCAAATCAATGAAGTCCATATGGAGAAGGATGCTTTCAAGCCTTGCCTGAATAATTAAAATATGACTAACAATGTTTATTCATATTTTCATACTGGCAGCTCCCAAAGGGAACTAGAACTAGGAGAAAATTGTTTTTAGCTGAACCTTAAAATAGGTAAAGGTCTTGTGAGCAGAAAGAGGTTAGCTTTTATTTTATCCCTGTTGGAACATCTTTTCCTAATATATGCATTGTGTGCCCACACGCGTATTTATATATACACAAAGAAAATGGTTCCCATCTTTTCAGGTGTTACTAGCTTCTGCCACACCCTGCAACATGAAGGAGTAAGACACAATTTGGACAAAGGGCTAGATGGTAGAGAAAGGGAGAAACTGAGATGTTAAGTGACCTGTCTCATCACATGGTAAATCTATAGCAGAGCCAGGACTTCAGTCTAAGTCTTCTATCTCTCAGTCCCATTTGTAAAAAATGCAAGACCATCTTTCCTCTACTCTCTGGATTTTGTCCTGCTGTTGATTTGTTGCTGCTTATTAGATGCTGTTCCAGCTACCACGAACTTAGAAGAGACTTGGAATTCAGTGGGAGTCTGGCCCGAGTCACCGTCTGAGAACATCTGACGATATTCCTTTGTGTCAGTTTTTGCAGTTGTCTTTTGATGAGCATCCTGCTGTTTCTCAGAATCAGCGTCTTTCATGGCCATGTGATTGCACTGAACACCAATGCTGGTTTCTGCTTAAAAGACTCAAATGATACAGACACGCACCACCACCAAGTTCTCTTGTAGACACTCTGCAGATCTGCCCTCCTTGGCTCCTGCACACTTACATGTTTCCAGGGACAACTGTAAAGCTCACATGGGACAGATGCATATGAATAACAAATGAGACCCAAGAGATTCTGCCAAAAAATTAATGGCAACTCTCCACCATTTCAGCCTGTGCGAACCATGGTAAATGCAGCTCTTCCCCCTGCTTCATGAATTAACATACTATGTAAATTAGAGGGAAGTTAGAACTTAATCATGGCACATGATATACATTAGCATTTGACATCCAAAATGAATTTAAACAACAATAGTGATATGAATTAGCCCCAAACTGAATCAATTAGTTGTGACTTCCAACTAAGATGCAGGGAGGAACAGCTACAGGAACAGAATACATATAAACCAACAGTCTCCTGGGCTTAAAATAAAAGGAAAAGTTGAAATAAATCAAGGGGGGGGGGGGAACAACAGGTAGAGTTCATATAAAAATGCCTTACAAGATGGCCGCCATCTAAAACGAGAAAAGACATAGCTTCTATAACATGGCTTTAATAACATAGGCAACAGCCCATCAATATTTTGTCCTTCAAAAGAACCACAGAAGAAAACAGGTCTTTGAAGGTATTGAAACAGCTGTAGAAGTCTCCCGCCTCCCTTCCTCTTTGAAGCTATAGATAAGGTTTATCAGGTGAAAAATATGACTGTTCACAGTTCTGTCGGGCTGAGATTTTTGTGCACAATTCCCATTTCCCACAACACAGCTAAGTTTCTCTGCGAAGACACAAACCCCTCTGCATATACAAACCTCCAGCCAGCTAAACAGTTGTGGAATATGGGATATAGAGATGTGAACCAATTTGGTTCACATAAGAACTGATCCAAACTTTCCCCAAAGGGCATCCCCTGGAAGCATCTTTACCTTAAATGAATAGGGACTTTTTATCGCTAATGCCAAACCAAAACATTTTGCAAGTTATATCCCCATGTGGTGGACTTCAGTACAGCTCTATTGACTCTGAGAGAGCTATATCGAAATCAGAAGAAAAGGGAAGAGACTCTGTAAGGACAAAGAGGCCTGATTCTCCATTAGCATGTGAATGGTGTAGTCATTGCCACTCATATGAAGTGAATTTGAAGTACACTCCACCATTCCCCAAAACACTTTTTACCTGTTTTTTCCAAAGGTGAGTGACCAGACATTATGCAAAGCAGTGAAGAATCAACTCCCCTTTTGGCCTGGAAGAAAAGAGTATTTTTGGAAGCAGACTTGCCTTCCCTGCCCCAGGCCCCCCAACCATTTACAGCCAGCCAAAGGGATTTTCTTCATGTTGGGAAGCTTAAAGTCACGAGTCTGGTCTTACCTCACCCCTTGATGGAAACTGTCCTCTTAATAGCTGGGTGATTCCAGTTATTAGAATAATCCTTTGCTAGTAATTGTTTGTACAAGATGAACAAAGGACTAAATGAAAGGAGGACAAAACTGGGATAAAAAATAGAGACAAACATAGTAGGAGTAACTTAATTTTTAAAATCATGTGATATGTTGTTATGCTAAAAAAACAGCCTAGATGTTCTTGGCTATATGCTTTAACCCACTGGCAAATAGAATTAGTCATATAAATACACAGAAAAATAAGATTAGTCAGGAAATGACATATGAAATCTCATCATCTTTTACTGAATGAAATAAAGTAGCTGAATGAAACAATGTGGGAGGTTAAGGAACCCATTCACAGTAATTTATTTCAAAATACTATTTCTAAATACTATGCTGCCAGATAAAGTGCCCTTCGCATTTTTTGGAAGCACTGAGGACTTCCTTCTCTGGATACAGTCACTGGGTGTTCAGAAATTCTGGGAAAAAAGGTCAGACTGAGGATCAAGAAGCTAACAGGGGAAAGGATGGTTAGCACTTCAAAGACAGCGTTCAAAGATAAGTGCCCCTTTCTGTCAGAGTCAACAGGGAAGTTTGGCCAGGGCTGTGGCATTCACTGCATGAATATGGATTTAACTGCAAGGCATCACACTTTTTACTTGATGCCCATCTTGCTATTTACAATGGTACCTTGCAGGTTGCAATATTAGATTGCCAAATTAAGAGGAAGCACAGTTTAGTGGGGTGAGTTGCAAAATGGCAGACAGAACTGAGTTTTGCATCTGACATTAAAAGAGTGGTGGTACTTCACTGATCAACCAATACCAAGGTCAATGAAACATCCCCAGAGGCCCACAATGCCCACATACCCATGGCCTCTTCATTTCCAGGTACCATTGATTGGTTTCCCTCTGGTCATCATACTGTCCACATTCTGTTCTATCAGCATAATAGTTTGTGTCTCAAACACATCACATGCGTACATCTTAATTTGGTCATTTACCAGTGTCTTAATTTGGGCATATCTGGCCTCCTAATTTGGTCAGTCCACTAAAACTGGAAATCCCAGGGGGGGCTTTCCCCAAGCCTGTCACTGTGACCTAGTCCCAATTCTTCAGGTCCCTAATCTCTTGTTATGGGTTTTCGGGGCATGTTTTCAATTTCCCAGCCTGTTTGTCTGCTAGCTTTGGAGACAATGTCTGCTAAAAGGCTGAGAATGTGAATCTTTGTCACAAACAGACTTTTAGAAACTGGTTAACCCGTGCCATTCCCTGGGACCATTGTTCTAATGCAGTATTTATGCTACCTACAAGTCAATTCCTAAAAGCAAGTCTCTAAATATCATTTGCTGGCCATCAGACACAGTCATGCAGGTTGGGGACAGAGCATCTGGCTGTTTCTGTGTTTGCAGAAAAGCAACCATGGCAGCTGTCTGGGTAGCAATGCAAAGCACCCCTTTTTGGAGAAGTAAGGTGAGGAGACAGGATTGCGGTGGGTTTTCCATTGATCCTTAGCATAACTTGGGAAACAGCTGATTAGTTCCTGCTCACTGACAAGAGCCACAATTCTTTGTAGAAAAGCATGGTTAATGGCCTCGTAACCCATGACTGCCCCAGGTAAGCTGATCATTCATTAACCAAGCTTCTGCAGTGCAGCCACCACTAATTCCCACCTCCCCCAACCCTGGAAAAGCACCTCTCATTTTGGTACTACCATACTGAAGTGCTGAATCAAGCTTTGCACACAACTCCAGGGATGTGGTCTTTTGTGTCCTAAAATTCTGCAGCCATTGCTGCTCTTTCTAGCTTTGGCATTTGCATGTTTGCAGCCCCTAGGACCACCTAGTTGTGGACCAGTTCCTGCTGTGCTCACTGCTGTATAAATGCAGGGAAGGGAAGGGAAGACTGTCCCTTCCCCAAAGAAGTGACAGTCTACGTATAAGACAAGAGGTGCATGCAGGTGGATGGGAGCATAAGGAAACAGCAACAAACACTACTGATCAGGATAGGTGGTGGTGTCAGTGCTCTGGTGACTTAACCTTCATCAAGTCTTTCGTGGGCCCCACTGGGACAGAGATGGGAAGGAGGATAATGAGATGGCTTTACTGACATTTACATGGGGCTCCTCTCAAGCATGAAGTATGGACAGAGGGAAGTATAAAATTACTTGTTTGAAATGTAATGAGGTGGCAGAAGGTGGTGTCTTGGGCCAAATAGCAGCAAAAAATGACCTTTTGATGCCAACCAGGAGACGAGAAGTATATTGGGGATAAACCATGAAAGGCGGCTTTTAAAACAAAGGCAAGAAACACATATTTGATTCAATAGGAATTTGCCTTCCAACCCCATCCCACCACTCAGTGCTCATTCCAGGGGCCCAGAACCACAGCTGCCCTGTGTGCAGCAGATCACTAAATGCCTGTAGTAGCTGGTGATGGTCATTCGCTTCCCAGCTCATCCATTCCTTAGTTTCCTGCTTTGCATTGCTACACAGACAGCTGCCATGGTTGCTTTTCTGCAAACACAGAAAAAGCCAGGTATTCTGTCTCCAACCTGAATAACTGTGTCTGATGGCCCGAAAATGATATTTAGAGATTTGCCTTTAGGAATTGGCTTGTAGGTAGCATAAATAGTGCATTAAAACAATGGTCCCAGGGAATGGCAAGGGTTAACCAGTTTCTAAAAGTCTGTTTGTGACAAAGATTCACATTCTCAGCCTTTTAGCAGACACTGTGTCCGAAGCTAGGAGATAAACAGGCTGGGAAATTGAAAACACCCTGAAAACCCATAAGAAGAGATAAGGGACCCAAAGAATTGGGATTAGGCCACAGCGACAGGCTTGGGGAAAGCCCCCCCTGGGACTTCCAGTTTTAGTGGACTGACCAAATTAGGAGGCTGGGGATGCCCAAATTAAGACACTAGTAAATGACCAAATTAAGATGTATGCATGTAATATGTTTGAGAAACAAAGGATTATGCTGGTAGAACAGAGTGTGGACAGTATGATGACCAGAGGGAAACCAATCAGTGGTACCCAAAAATGAAGAGTCATCAGGAGAAAAAGAATACAACTGGAGGGATTTTCAGAGGAGCAGGGCAGGTGGGGAACCCAAGGCCACCATGGGCAGAGGGTGCACCATCATCCCATCTCACCCAGTCTGATGGTAGGGGTAGGCATCAGCCTTCGACTTCCAAGATTGCTTACACCTGACATTCAAGCAAGAACCACAGAGTGGCACTCACATACTGGTCAGGCATGCCATTCCTCTGTGAATCCCTGGGACTGACAGATAAGTAGAACCGAGGGGCGGGGGATGTTATTTTGTTTGTTTTGCCTGGATTACTTTTATCTGCTCTCCCTGTGTATCAATAACATTTGCCTATTATCAAATGAAGAAGTCATGGTCGGTCTGAGGGTTTGGGTCCACCCAGAGAAAGGTATCAGGACTAGGTCATAAGTCCAGTGCCAACAGCATTTGTGCATAGAGTGCATAATAGTAGACAGGCCAAAAAACCAACACAAGGGAGAGCAGAGATGGGTTATGACAAAGGAACCTCTCAGTTCTCTAAGAACAATGGAGGCACCCCATGGTGCACTGAAAAAGCTTCCTAGTAGTGGGCCAGACTGGCACGGGCAAACAGCAGGATACCTACCCACAGTGCAGGGTGCCTTTTGCCAATAAAACCTGCCGCTGTGATGGTGGGCTCTGCCAGCAACAGCAACCAAGTGCAAATGTATTCTAGCAACATAGCACAGCCCTGTGCCAGCAGAAATGTTATCCATAAAAAAAGCTTCCTAGTGTAAAAGCAGCCTTAATTTCCCTATTTGGTCCTATCTCAAAAGGTAGGCTTTGAATTCCCCCCTTACACTTGGTGCAAGCTTGACGCTGCTGTCTTTACTTAGGCGAAACTCGCACGAACTTCAAATATTCATTCAGTGAAATGGGGCAGGGTGAAAAAGTACACTCTCTAGCTAGCCTGAATCTACCGAATCCAAATTACCATTCTCTCCCTTCCCCCAACTTTGTTTCTGAATTGAGAACAGAAGGCTCAGTCGTATGAGTCCTTCACACCCACAGGGGGGAACGTTTTAGACGAACTCCAACTCCAACGCGCAGCCAGTAAAATGAACATGCACAAGAGCTGTGCCAGCTGCCTCCCATTGGGGAGAGATCAGCTCACTGACCTGCAATTCCTATTTTAACATGAATTTGCAATGTGAAGAACAAGGACCAAAGCATAGTACAGCAAGTTGCGGAGACTGGGACGCCAGAGAGAGCTGATGCATGCATGCCAGAGGCAGAGAGGGAACAACACAATAGCACAGCCAAGGAGGGTAGTTACTAGCATTTCCAACATTGGCTGCATGCCCGGAGATTATATCAATTGCAGATAACATGCCTGACCATCTCGCTGCCATAATCGTTTTAAAACATTCTTTCCTGATTTCCTGATGGCTTCCATCTCAATGACACAGAATCCAAAATTACATCGTAGACCAAACAACCCCCCAACACACACGCATACAAATATTTAAAAACCACGGGATTAAAGTCTTATTATAATAATAGCGAAATAACATGTCTATGTCGGGTCTGTCTCTGATTTTTGAACTCTAAGCAGACAAGGATAACTGTCTGGAGCAATTCAACCTGAAAGATCCATTGATTAGTGTAAGTCACCCCTGTGTAGCGAGATTCAGCACAAGCCCATAAATCCAGGATTAACTGGGACTTATGTGCTGCCTAGGCTTCTACACAGAGTGTTCTTCATCCTGTGTGCACACACAGGATGAAACGGGGTCTTTCTTTTTCTTATTTTCCAATGGCAAGGACTCTCGTTTCCTGCACACTGCTCTGCCACCAGGTATTTTACACAGATGATGGAAGCAAGAGAGAGAGTGGAAACTTTATTCCCATGGAAATAGGAGGGAAGCATGAAAGAAAAGGACTGTTTAACCTGGCACCAAAGCCAATGGAAAGAGCCACATTTTCAAAGCTACCGTAAGCACCGCAGAGCTCTCTATCCCAATGCACTGATGTAGCTGTGAAGGAGACACGAACGTACGTTCAGTTACACAGGAAATGAGGCCGGAAAGAGACCTCCTAGGTCACCGAGTGAAGTCCCCTACTATCGCAGGAATGTCACATAAACCTGTTCATAAATTGGTAACCCTGCCCTAAAGCTAGTTTGTGTTTTTGCCCTCACTAATCCTATTAAAAGGCTGTTCCCTAACTTCACTCTTCTGTTGGTTAGAAAACTTCTCTAAATCCCAGTCCAAATTAAATCTGTGAAATGCTGTGCACACTTGTTCTTGCATCAACATTTTTCTTTAAGGTCAATAGCTCTTTTCCCTCCTGGGTGTTACCCGCCAAAGAGATGCACTTAGTAGGCCTGTGCGAAGCGGCTAGTATTTGCTTCAGATTCGGCCAATTCGGGGGACAGTGATTTGGTTTGATGATTCGAATCACCGTCCCGAATCAATCTGGCTGAATCTCCAGATCACCCAGGCTCATCCCCTGCCCACTTTCCCAGCCCAGCAATGGCTGCCCTGCCCACCCCAGCTCCCAGCACTTGGGATAAAAAACCCCTGACCTCACCGGGTGCTGCCAGGTGGGGGGCAATCCCCACTGCCCCTCACTGCCCCATGCTGTGTGGGGG
>NW_017729015.1:12881968-12892630 GCF_001723915.1 Gavialis gangeticus | reverse complement strand
GGCTGGGGGAGCGAGGGGAGGGGGTTGAGGGGGGCTCAGGGAGCAGACAGGGGATGGGGCCTGGCAGCTACCCATTGCTGTCTGGGTAAAACACTGCTAGTGTAGGCATGATCCAAATGGGTAAAACACTGCTAGTATAGGCATGATTCCCCATCCCCTGCTTACCAGCTCCAAATCCGGCTCCAGCTCCCTGCTGCAACCACCACGGACTGTCCAAATCATCAAAGCTCTCTGAATCTTTTCCAAAGATTCGGAGACCTTTGAATGGATTCGGACCTGTTAACTGGTCCCCTGATTCGATTCGGATTAGGAGATTCGGCCAACAAATTGGGCTGAATCTCCTCTGAATCAAATCACCACTTGAAGCTTCACACAGACCTAGTAGTTAGCCACGTTAGTTTGCAGTCAAATAGATGGAAGGGTAGATTTGCACCTTACAGACTAACCAAACTCTGTGTGTGTGTGTGTGTGTGTGTGTGTGTGTGTGTGTGTGTGTGTGTGTGAGTATGTGTGTGTGTGTGTACGAGTATGTGTGTGTGTGTGTACATATATATACATATACATACATATAGTGCAATCTTTCATGGGATGAAACTCACTTCATCATCTCTAACTCAGCCTTCGTTTTGGTGAATAAACAAGGCAAGTTATTTTAATCTCCTCTCATAAGGCAGGCTCCCAGTCTCCTGATTATCCCAGGGGCCCATCTATTCCAGTTAGAGTCATCTGTTGCATATGGGCAACAAGAATCATATACTGTATTCTAGGACAGCTCTCATCAGTGCCTTGTACATTGGTCCTAATACTTCCCAACTGACCAATGTCAGCAGAAGTAGTTACTGCTGTATCCACACTAAGAGTGCTTTGCTTATATAGGAATTGCTGTATGGGTAAAACACTGCTAGCGTAGGCATGATCCAAATTTGAAAGGTTGCTGTTCACATGTGACAGCATTACCGACACCCACTCGGACTGGCATAAATGCATGAACCAGATGCAAGAGCACGAAGCGTTGCATCCTTTGAGTGCAAGGGGATAGGAAGCCTTACCTAGCAATTGCAGTCTCTTGCCATCCTTCAGCTTATACACATTTAGAGACTATAATAGTATTCATCTCACACAGTGGAGCTGTAAGTAAAGTAGGCTGAAAAATATGTGGAAAATCCCAACTGAAAAAAATATATCACAGAACATTTTCTTAATTTTTTTTTTTAACCACTCCTTCCTATTTATCAAATCCTCAGAGATCCTTCAAGGAAAGTATAACAGGTTCTATGAAAAAGGGGCTTTTGCCAGGAGGCATTTATTTTCCTGGACAAGCAGCATCTTAAATATCACAGCTAAGAGGACCCCTCTGTAGAGTATTTGTCTCCGATATGAAACATTACAAGGAGCTCTTAAAAAAAAAGGAAAAGAAAAGAAAAACCCCAACCCCAGCATACAAATTGAACATGGAAATCTATTTCCACATCCTGATGAAGATGTAGCTGACATTTAAATATGTATAAAAAAAAGCCACCGCCTGTACACTTTTTATTCATTCCCAATCCTCTGAAAAATAGGAATGGGGAAGAAGAGCATCTGAATGTTGCAGATAAAATATCTGCTATTTAACTGGCTTTCATAACACGGAAACCTAATTCATTGCATAGAAAAGGGAAACTTTCACGCTTGCATTATCTGGACGTTAACCAATGACGAAATAGGTTATTTCAAGGTGTACAATAACTAATCTTCTCAAGTCTTCTGCCTCATGCTGGCAATAAGGCAATATAATGCTTGTCAACTTTCAAATGAAGGTAATTACTGGCAGGAAAAATCCAAAGGGAAGTACAGTTTAGGGAGATGCAAAACACTGTTATCCAGTAACAGGGCTGGTTGATTTAAACCATCTCTGCTGACTGGCATCTGGCTCAGAGCTAAAAGCAGAGTGCAGTGGAAAGACCTGAATTTCTGTTGACCATTTGTCTTCTACCATTGTTTCCTGCAGTGCAAAGCGAGTGCATGGTCACTGTAAACTCCTGGCATTTAAGAGCACCTTATACCCACTTTGCACTGGCACAAGTGAGTATCCCAGGCACAGATTCAGAAGCAGGCCCTTTGAGCTGTGTCACCAGTAGATATAACAGGCAATGAATTAACTGCTTAGCTACGACCCTGATCCAAAGCCCTTGAAGCCCAAGTCTTCCGACTGAATTCAACAATCAAAAGAAGCACTAAGGCAGCTCAAACACAAACTCCCCTAAAAGCCCTAGAAATGGTAAATCAGCCATTAGAAGGTATCTGGAGATATAAGAAAATAAGCTAATTCCATTGCAATTCATTAGAAAAACCTGCACAGAACGGCAGCGATTTAACCAACAAATTTAATCAAAATCATGTAAACTTGTAACCCGAAAGAACAAGCGCTCTAATGGGTTGCGCGTGACAGATGTTAACCGATGTCTGGTCATTGGTTTTAAATGTCTGATATTAAAAGGCGAACACAAACTGACACTGGAAAACTGATTCAAACCAATACATTTCAGAGGTTATTTAATGTCATAGGTGTGGAGAGAAAAGCACAAGAGATGGCAAAATCTAGCACCTGACATCACCTGAAATACCCAACACCATCATCCAGAACATCTGGAGCAGAGAAGGGATCTGCCCATCCATCCCATCCTGGTTTTGTTATGGCTTCAGTCATTACAGGGCTGTGAAAACCAAACCGCCTCTACCCACTCTCCTAAGGTATGCAGAGGACAGAAGAAACACCATGCAGGCACTTTGATTTAAAATACTGTTTGTAGTTTGAGCTGGGGACACCTGGGTTCAGCTGACAGCTCCTGGGGGCCAAAATCATGTAAGTTAAGAAAAGGGACGCAGAGTTCAGCACGCCTGGATTCTGGTCTCAGGTCCACTTCTGATCCAAAGGTGCATTGCTTAACATTTGCCTCTCGCTAAAATACCCTCAATGGGGTTGAAAGAGTCCCTGGGAAAACACAGACACTTCTAGGTGAGAAGAAGTAAATGTGCAGTTTTACCTTGCGGTGTAAGTTTTTTAAGCCATTTTGCTTCCTTTGGCATGAAACAGAACAGCCAGAATAAAAGGGGCTGCAATATCTAACGTACAACTGGCATGTCACACATATGGTAAGTTATATGTTACCTAATAGCTATGTGGCATATGCTATGTCAGAGCACAGACTACAAGTACCTATACATGGAGCCTTAAGCAGACATATCATGACAACACTGCATCACAGCAGTGTATCCTCTCATGGCCCTGATGTTACTTGGCTGTGCATGTTACTTAAATACTTCTGAGCTACTGCATCTGTCTCTGTGGAAGGAAGAGATACCCAAAGTGCTCTCTAAGCTAATATGCGCAAGGCTTGCCCTATTGGAGCTTCCATTTCTGTGCCTCTAGCTCTCCCAATAGGTTTTTGCACTACTGCTGGCGCTGAGAGTTTAGATTAGCATATGTTTCAGGAAGACATAAGTAGCTTAGTGCTCTCCACATGTGTTTCATTTGCATCTTTAATGAATTAGTCTGCTCACTGGACCTAACAGCACACCAGTACTACCAAAATGCCTTAGCCACAAGATTATCTTTCATTGCTGACTGGACACTTACCCATCATTTTCATTGTAATTTGAGAACCACAAATGAGAAGCGCTGCATAGTGTCTATATGAGGGCTGTGTGAAGCTTCGCGTGCCGATCCGATTCGGAGGAGTTTCGGTCCGATTCGGTGGCCAAATCTCCAAATCCGAATCAAATCAGGGGAGCAATTAAAAGGTCCGAATCGATTTGAAGCTCTCCGAATCAATTCAGAAAAGATTCGGAGAGCTTCAATGATTCAGACAGTGCAGGGAGCTGGAGCCGGACTCAGACCTGGTAAGTAGAGGGTGGGGGAAGGGACAATGGGGGGGGACCCTTGCCAGGCCCCATCCCATGGCTGCTCACCCAGCCACCCCTGACCCCCACCCATTCCCCCAACTCCCCGACCTCTGCCCACTCCCCCACCCCCCCCATGGCTGCCCTACCTGGCCCCAGCTCCTGGCTCTTTAAAAAAAAGCCCCACTCACCGGGTGCTGCCAGGCGGGGGGGATCCCCATTGCCACCCACTGCCCCACACTGCATGGGGGCTCTGTCACAAGAGTGGGCAGGGGATGGGCCTGGGTGATTCGGAGATTTGGCAGTAGCCAAACGTCCGAGTCAGATTCAGCCAAATTGATTCGGGACAGTGATTTGAATCACTGAATCAAATCACTGTCCCCCGAATCAGCCAAATTGGTTTCACACAGGCCTAGTGTATACATCAACTGGTCTGGACATTATATGCCCTGTGTCACCATGTAGGTCTCAAAATGAACATAGGGCACCACCGTGCATCTGTAATAAGACACCATTCTTGCCTTGGAGAGCACTCATGATAGACAGATAAAGGGAGAGAGGAGAAAGGGAGGTATGAAGAGTTAAGTGTGCTAACCAAGATGGTACAGCATGTCAATGACTGAACTGAAAATGCCCCCCAAATCTCCCGAATCAGAAGACAACAGTGTCTGGTACTGGGATACCCTCCACCATAAAAATGTGCAAAATCAGGCCATGAACAAGTCACTAAATATTTTTTAATTCTCAAAGTAGTTTGATATTTGCTTGAAAATCTCTAGGATCTGTTATTTTCCAGACGCATAATTACTCGCTCAAATCCAAAGAAAAGACACATTTGTTTTTCATCTCATGACTGAGCATAAGGCTGCTTTTTTGCCATTTCTTCTGAAAGCAGAAATCTCCCATTCTCCATGTTAAGTACCTGAACTTTAAACATGAACATCAAAAAGCTGTTTATAACCATTAGAGAGGACATTTGGCTGTAAAACAACAACTAACTGCTGCAAATGGATAGATTCATATCCTGGGGGTGGAACAGTTGTAAAAATGTATAATTCAAGGAACTTTTCCTTGAAATAAAACACTTAATGACAATTGGCCAATGTTATAAAAACGCCATTTAAAACATATCACCATTTTAAACACTAAATTCATCTTCCAAATGTCCAAGCATTGCTCCATTAAATAACAGTAGTGAGTGTTTTAAAAGCTACAATACCTTTATTATTATAACTATGATTCTTTAATTGTAACACTTGCTTTAAAAATAAAAATCTCCCTGATAAATAATTAAACTCTTCATGGGCAGTATTTTTTATTAAAACTAACAGTGAGGTTTCTTTACCATCATGCCAGAATGCCTATTAATTACAATCTCTGTACAAGGGTGAATTCTAGTCTTGTATACCAAATACTTATCTGTAGTCTCATGTTGAAAAGGCCAAAACTTCACTAAAGTGTAAGGAGACTCACGGTTCTTTACATGTGGTCCACAATGAGGTGGGGAGCACACTATCACTTTGTTAGTCCCTGATTCGATTTGGCAGAAGTTTGGCTCGATCCGGTGGCCAAACCTCTGAATCGAATCAGAGGGCCCTTTAATCTCTCCAAATTGATTTGGAACCCTCTAAATCAACGCAGAGAGATTAGGACAGATTCAGACGTAGACGCAGCTTTAAATGTGTTTTCTACATACCTCTAGGTAGCTGGGGCTCTGAATGCCGCGGTGCTGGAGCAGATGCAATGTCCCACAGGAGCACGAGGGGCTCCCCAGTGTGCTCAGCAGCAGACCCAGAAGTGGACCAGAAGCACTTTCAGGTCTGCTGTGGAGCGTGTGGGGGGGTGGGCACACCCCTGTCTCAGCAACTGGTGCCTCCTGGGTCCTGGGGAGGCACTTGGGGTCTCCCTGAAGCTGATCACCAAACCAGGGAATATGGGGGGCCCACAGCGCGCTCCCTGGCAGAACTGGAAGTGGACTGGAAGTAGTTCCGGTCCACTTCTGGGTACGCTGCCAAGCACGTGGAAAGCCCCCCATGATCCTGTGGGATGCTCCATGTGCCCCAGCACTACTGTGATCACAAGCCACGCTGCTACCTCAAGGCATGTAGAAAAAAACTTTTAAAGTTGTGCCTGTGTCCAAATCGCTGATTCAGCATTGAATCTTCAGATTCAGATTCACAGTTTCATAGTTAGTAGGGTTGGCAGGGACCTAAGCAGATCATCAAGTCCGACTCCCTGCCATGGCAGGAAAGAGTACTGGGGTCAAACAACCCCAGCAAGGTGATTGTCTAGCCTTGTCTTAAAGACCCCCAGGGTAGGAGCCAGCACCACTTTGCTTGGAAGTTGGTTCCAGATCCTCGCTGCCCTGACAGTGAAGTCGCGCCTCCTGATGTCTAATCTGAATTTACCCTCTGCCAGCTTGTGACCGGTATTTCTAGTCACTCCTGGCAGTGCTCGGGAAAACAGGGACTCCCCCAATGCCTGCTGGTCCTCTCTGACCAGTTTGTAAACAGCCACTAGATCCCCCTCAGCTTTCTCTTGTGGAGGCTGAACAGGTTCAGGTCCCGTAGCCTCTCCTTGCAGGGCCTGCCCTGCTGCCCCCTGATCATGCGAGTGGCCTCCTCTGGACCCTCTCCATGTTGTCCACATCCCTCCTGAAGTGCGGCACCCAGAACTGGACACAGTATCCCAACTGCGGCCTGACCAGTGCCCCATAGAGGGGGAGGATCACCTCCCTGGACCTGCTTGAGATGCATCTGTGAATGCATGACAAGGTGCAGTTGGCTTTGCTGACTGCATCCTTGCACTGCCGGCCCATGTTCATCTCGGAGTCAATGATGACTCCGAGATCCTTTTCTGCCTCTGCACTGACGAGAAGGGAGTTCCCCAGCCTGTAGGTATGGCGCTGGTTCTTCCTCCCCAGGTGCATCACCTTGCACTTGTCAATGTTGAATCCCATCCTATTCTCGTCCGCTCACCCCTGTAACCTGTCTAGGTCCGATTGCAGCCTATTCCTCCCTTCTAGCGTGCCCACATCCCCCCACATCTTAGTGTTGTCAGCAAATTTGAACAAGGTGCTTTTTACTCCCTCGCCCAAGTCACTGATGAAGATGTTGAACAGCGCGGGCCTGACATCCCTGCAGGCTGAAAATGGCCTGTCCGTCACCACTCTCTGGGTGCGGCCCTCCAGCCAGTTGGCGACCCATTTGACTGTGTGGGTGTTGACACCACAGTCCCCCAGTTTCTTAATGAGAACAGGGTGAGAGACAGTGTTGAAGGCCTTACAAAAGTCTACAAAGACTATTTCCACTGCTACCCCTGCATCTAAGGATTTGGTGACCTGGTCGTAGAAGGCCACCGGGTTAGTCTGGCAAGACCTGCTGCTAATGAACCTGTGTTGGTTGTCCCTAAGCATTATCTGCCCTGCTGGCCCCTCGTGGACATGCACCAGGATAATTCTCTCAAAAAGCTTACTCAGGATCGAGGTAAGACTAACTCGCCTACAGTTTCCTGGGTCCTCCTTCCTCCCTTCCTCGGCTGAATCAAATCAGGGACAGTGATCTGAATCAACAGATCGAATCACTGTCCCCAATTTGGCCCGAATCTGAATCAAATAGGGCCCGTTTTGCACAGCCCTATTTATTAGCACAGCTATTTTTTCCTATATTTCTATATATTTCTACATTCTCATCTTCATATACCAAGAAAGCCTAGTTTACCCTTCAATCTCTTTCTCTCTCTCTCACTTGCAACTTTTTAAATTTTGCCACCCACTTTTAGAAGACTGCTAATCAAAAGAGTTCCAAATCTATTAATTTGCTTTTTTCATTAAAAATAATTTAATTTTTCCACAGAATTCTTGGGGTTTTTCCCTTCCCCTTCATTTTTCATTGACTTCTTATTTATACTGAAGGGTTACATTTTTCACAAGAACTCATCAGGACAAGAAAAACAAGGCAGGGACTGTCAAACCCCCAAAGATTTGGAAGTTCATATTTCGGAAGCAAAGCATTCTGGGTACATCGCTCATTAGCACCATTGTTATATCAAGCCACCTAATAATCATCAATAGATTTTTACCCTCACAGCATGTCTGTAGAAACCAAATGATTGAGTGACTTGTTGAAGGCTGAGCTAGGAAATGAACTCGGGTCTCCTGGGTCTAAGTCCAGCACTCTATTCATTAAGTCATCAACCCTAATTGACAACCTGTGAATTTGGCCTCTACTTTTCTTCTATTGAGAGTTTTCACTCCATTTAGGGAAAGATTGTATTGCCCCTTGTTCTATTTCCCCTTTCTCAAGTCAACCCGCCAAAATAACTAGGGTTACTGATGAAGTAGGACATGACAGGAGTAGCAGAGAAATCTCTCTCTTTGTGCGTAGGGAACAAAATCATGTCTCCAGATGAATGTCTTTACCTGTATTACAAACACAACTATATAACACAAATAGCACCAAGTGTGACACGTGCGCACACAGGGTGCATCCCCATGAGTGCTCACGTGCGGTCTGTGATGCCACAAACCCATCTGCTAATTTGCAGTGTGGCAATTTCCTCTGATACTGGGAGGTTTCCTTTGACACCAGTACCAAAGAAAAAAAAATGCACCAAAGAAAAAAAAAACCCAAAAAACGGTGTGGTGCAAGAAGCTGCAGCGTGCGCTGCCTGAAACTGGAGCCTGGCCAGCATGGCTATGCTCCGGCTGCTGCCCAGACCTGGCATGCCCAGACTGCCAGCACTGCAGCCCCGGGCGGTCCCGAAGTAAAGAGTCTCCTACCTCACGATGCAGGGCAATCTGCTATGCGCCAGAACACACATTCAGGGGCATTCCTGGGGACAAGTAGCAGTGGTACAAATATATAGTAGTGCTATTTGTCCCTAGGGAAATGCATGCTCCCGGTCATGGGGAGACACGCCTATGCTGTACAACAGTGGTCTCCAAACTTTTCTGATCGCGCACTCCTATCAGTAAAAAATTTTTGAGCATGCACCCCCAATATATGTATATTTATATAAATATAAATAGAAGTTCTAATATTTTCTTCCCGCACCCCAATGGATCGTCGTGCGCATCCCATGGGGTGCACGCACCCCACTTTGGAGACCACTGCTCTACAATATACTTCCTTGCTCCCAGGAGATTATGGACCAAAGAACAATTTGTTCCTGGTTTAAGCTCACAAATAATCCTACCAATGTGCCTGGGAAAAGACTATGAAACTAAAGGACTTTGTCCTCCAGGCAGAAAATGAAGACACCAAACATGCTAAGGACCTAGTCTTCCAAACTGATATGAGCAAAGTTTCCCGTATCAGTGGTAGTTTCTCACATGCTCTGATAGCAGAACAGGGCCTCAGATAAGAGCCCAAAGTTAGAGTTACTGATAAGAAAAAGGAAGCATTAACAAGTGGGAACCAAACAGGAAGGAAAAGCACTCAGAGGACAGGGGCAAAGAATGGGAAGCTGTAGCAGGCAGACAGGGCAGTATGACAGATGATATGAAGCTCCTTTCTCAGAGCTATGCTGAAATAGGAGATCTTAATATAAAAAGACCCGTCAGGAAGGGATCTGCAGAAAGGAAACAGACAGAAGAGCCTACAGCCCTTATTCATCAAAACAGTTAAGCTCATGCTTAAGTCCCACTGAAATCAAGTATGAGTGAGGCATCCAAGGGAGAAAAGTCATTTTAAAAAGAAATTCTCCACTGATGGAGAATAAAAAGGGAGTAGGTACCTTTAGGGAACTGCAAGCATCGTTTACTTTTCTTTTAACGACCAAAAGCAGCTGAAATTCAGAACCTGCAGTCAGAATCAGTAAAAATTATAAGAAGAAATAAAGTAGTATAATTAAGTTCAAGAGAGAAATGAACCATGATGAGTAGGATTTCAAAAAGATACAGACGCTAAGTAGATTGGCAAGAAGGAAAGGATGAGCAATGGTACTGCTGTTCATTTCCAAGTCATGCTATGGACTTCATAGCTCAAGCCAAACGGTTTTGTTTGGGCTGGATAACAATGTGGAGAGAGAACAACATTCAAGACCGGGGGGTCCAATTGCAAATAAAGTTTGCCATTTGATGGATTCCAATTTTTCTAATTGTGTCTTACGAATTCCCTTCCCTGACACCACAGGCACTATTAGGCCTGTGCGAAGTGGCTAGTATTCGCTTTGGATTTGGCCAGTTCAGGGGACAGTGATTCAATTTGGGGGCTTGAATCACTGTCCCAACTCAATTCGGCTGAATCTGATTTGGAGATTGGGCTGCTGCTGAATCTCCAAATCTCTGAATCACCCAGGCCAGGTCCATTCCCCGCCCACTCTCCCACCCTGGCAATGGCTGCCCCGCCTGCCCCAGCTCCTGGCACTTTGAGAGAAAAAAAAGAAGCCCCAACTCAGCAGGTGCTGTTGGGCAGGGGGGTGGGGGTGATCCCTGTTGCCCCCCGCTCCTCCATGCTGCACGGGGAGCTCTGCAGGAGCCCCCTAGCCTCCCTCCCCACTGTCCTAGCCCCCGAATGGCTGCCCTGCGTGCCCCAGCTCTGGCCCTTTAAGGGGGGAAAAAAAAAAGAGAAACCCCTGGCCTTAACAGTTCTTGCTGGGCAGGGGATGATGCCCACTGCCCCCCATTGCCCTGCACCATGTGGGGGGCTCTGCATGAGTCCCCTGAAGCCCTGAGGCTGCTGCAGGAGTGGAGAGTCCCAGGGTTTTTCTCCATTTTTTTTTTCTTAAAGGGTCAGAGCTGGGGTGGGCGGGGCAGCCATGCTGGGGGGTGGGCTGGGG
>NW_017729015.1:12854855-12881851 GCF_001723915.1 Gavialis gangeticus | reverse complement strand
GAATCATCAAAGCTCTCCGAATCTTTTTCGAATAGATTCAGAGAGCTTCGAATTGATTTGGACCTTTTTACTGGTCCCCTGATTTGATTCAGATTTGGAGATTTGGCCACCAAATCGGGCCAAATCTCCTCTGAATCAAATCAGCACCCGAAGCTTTGCACAGCCCTAGGCACTATACCATCTAAGGGTCTGTTTTTCAGGCAGGACTCAGTTGCAACATCTTTTGCCTTGAAGTCATTGTGGGCAAAATTCACCCGTGTGCACAAAGAACATGGAGCTAAGCACAACCTTGCTCCTGCCTTAAAGGTGCAGGTGGTATGTAAGGAGTGCTAGCCACACAGGGATGACTTTCAATCCAGAAGAAAATATTACCTTTTGCAGCAGTAGAGGGCAACAGTGACACATCTGTCTGGCCAAATTCCAATCTGGATAATTACACTCTTCTGCCACCTTGATTTTGTAGAATCTAGAAAATAGTCATCTGATGTGCTTTTAGATAGGAGCTTGTTTTTCATAATGAACCTTTCAAAACTATTTACATCTCAGGTTAAATTCTCAGCTGAAGGCTGGCAAGAGAGACATCAATCAAGCAACACCTAATGAACATCCAAGCATGGCAGGCATTACACCACAGTCAAACAAATAGGATATCGGTCAGTTTTATTAGATGAATCTAATTTGTTTGGCAAGGGGGGAGAGGGTTATTAAATGGTTTCACAACTAAAATGAATTTTCATGCAGTGACAGGTCATTTGGTTCTAAGAAAATCGACATGTTAATATTTAGATTCAGGATATGGTAGTGCAGTAAAGGACACCGTTTCTGGAGTACTCAATCACCCAGCAAAGACTGCACGGACATAAAATCTGCAGCATCTGCTTTCGCTGCTAAAAGAGCTGTCTACAAGTTAGCAAGTGGTAAAAGGAGGAGAGGCTTGGGCAGACACTCTCTAGGCTACCTCTGTTCGGCTGATTGTATTATTTTGTTCAATATCTTAATTAAAGATCTGGAAGATGGGATGGAGTGCACCCTAAGCAAGTTCGTGGATGACACCAAGCTGGGGGGTGCAGTAGATACACTGGAGGGTAGGGCTAGGATTCAGAGTGACCTAGACAAAATTGGAGGATTGGGCCAAAAAGGAATCTCATGAGTTCAAATAGGACAAGTGCAAAGTCCTGCACTTAGGATGGAAGAAGCCCATACACCAGTACAGGCTTGGGACTGACTAGCTGGGCAGCAGATCTACAGAAAAGGACCTGGGGGTTACAGTGGGCAATAGGCTGGATCTGATTCAACAGTGTGCCCTTGTTGCCAAGAAAGATAACAACATGCTGGGCTGCATTAGTAGGAATGTTGTCAGCAGATCAAGGGAAGTAATTATTCCCCTCTACTCAACACTGGGGAGGGCCACATCTGGAGTCCTGTGTCCAGTTTTGGGCCCCCCACTATAGAAAGGATGTGGACAACCTGGAGAGAGTCCAGCAGAAGGCAACAAAAATCATTTGGGGGCTGGGACACATGACTTATAAGGAGACACTGTGGGAACTTGGCGAAGTTTGGAGAAGAGAAGACAGAGGAGATTTAATAGCAGCCTTCAACTCCCTGAAGGGGGGCTTGAAAGTGGCTGGAGCTGGACTGTTTTCAGTGGTGGCAGGTGACAGAATGAGGAGCAACGGGCTCGAACTGCAGCAAGAAAAGTTTTGGCTTCTGTTGGATATTAGGAAGAACTTTCTCACTAGCAGGGTGGTGAAGCACTGGATCAAGGTTATCCAGAGAGGTGGTGGACTCTCCATCCTTGGACGCTTTTAAGGCCCAGCTGGACAAAGCCTTGGCTGGGATGATGTAGTGGGGGCTGGTCCTGCTTTGAGCAGGGGGTTGGACTACGTGTAACCTCCTGAGATCCCTCCCAACCTCATTTTCTATGATTCTATTGGTATTTCCATAGCATGTAGGCTTCTCAGCCACAGACTAGGATCCCACTGCACTAGGTGCTGTACAAATATGGAACACAAGGTTGTCCACCCTTTACCTATTTTGTCCACTTAGATCACAAGCTCTTTGATGCAGACGCTTCCCTGGCCAGGGACTTCTACAGCACCCAGCAAAACAAAGCTCCTAGCTCAGTTGAGGTTTTAAATATGATTGTAAAAACAAGTGAAAAAATACATAATTTTAATTTCCTGTCTTTCTGTTCTTATCTTTGGGAGGTTTAGCTTAATTGCTTTCCCAGCCAGACTATAATGAGGCACACTTCAAGTTTTCCTCCTGAATCCTTTTTTGGTGGGGGGTCAATAGAGACCCTTCAAAGTTCTTATATTCTAGTTGGCATCCCATCGGACCAAGTAGTTTGTCTATTAAAAGTTAGTTTAGTTGACGCTCTCACGTATCAAGAGTCATCTTGTTAATTTGCAAGAACCTTCCCAGAAGGTTATCAGCTCCAATTCACTCCTTAGTGACATCTAAAAATAATAAAATCAGACATAGTGTTATTGACTTGTATTACTCAGTGGTGTTTCCTTCACTATCATTATTCTTTATTAGCTGTATTACAGTAGCAGTATAGTGTGCTGGGTACTGGGTATGACAGTCCCTCCTCCAATAAGGTGCAATCTAAACTGACATGACAGAGATAAGAGTGGAGGAGGAAGCATCATTCATATTTTAAATGACAGGCAGGAGAAGCTAAAGGTACTTCTGTACTGTAGATATAACCTGGGTAAAGTAGCCAGTCCTGATTTCTGTACTCCACAGCTTGCCTGTTACTGGTACCTGAGTGAAGTAATGTAAAGCCATGTCTCTAGGCCCAAAATACTCTTATGTGACTTATCCTAAGGCACATATAAAACAGAACAGAAACTTGAACCTCTCTCTTAGCTTCTGTCCAGTGTTTTATCCACCAGACTATACGGGAAAATTGAGCCCTTCTGGGCAAGCATTCTTATTAAGAGAAACGTAGCTCATAATCACTTGGGGAGCATCTCTTGTTGCGATGTACCAGGAAAACAAATCACAGGGGTATTTTATCCATCAGGCTAAGTAGCTTGGTAATCGTTTAAGTTATCAGATTTGCTATAACCTCTTTCGATCCTCTTTTTTTGTGGGGGTGGAGGAGAGGAAGCTGTAAAATATACTGACGTGGCTGAAAGAGAGCTGGTATAAGGACCATGAGATTATACAGAAGGAGGAGAATAATTCAAGAGGGGAAATAATTCAGGCTATCATTGAATCTTGTCCAGCTAGATTCAAGTATCCAAAGCCAGGCAGGGAATATTATAGGGACAGCTGTGTAATATCCTGGGACATTCCCTTTGAGATATACTCAACCGGGTTACCTGGAAGAGATGGTTCGGATCCCCTAGTGAATCCATCATAGGTTTAGAGCAAGCACTGCGACAAGTGCACAGGACTCAAGGCTGCCTTGTGGCCCCTAAATGTTTGGATTTTCAGTTTTTGAGATACTGGCTAGAGACTCCTGGGCTCCAAAGTTTTTATGGGAGCTGGACCCCCACAACTGAGAATGGAGATTCAAATTGGGCACTGGAGGCCAGTATGCCCAAAATAAATGGGCAGCCTGGAAATGACAGCCAAGGGCCTTACATCAGCACTAGGAAAGACTCCAATCCAATGCACACATGCTCAAGACTTATTTAGGGATTAGCTGCTAGTTTCATCCGCCCTAGCCCCCTTTCATTTTAGATTGTACAGCTGTTGAACCTAGATGTAAAGAAAGCTTTAACTGGAAAAAAAAAAAAGCTCAGATCTACATATGGCTGAAAATATAGGTATTTCTTATTCCTTCCCCACCATGTGCTCATCCATTTTGTAGTCGACAGTGCCCAGGGTTAGGACAACCAGTTCAACCAAACCACATCAAGAAGAATTGAGGCAGCTACAGGCATCTTTCTGCAGTGTAAGAAAATGGTGCTGCCATCTCTGCTTGCTAGAATTTTATTTCTCACCTTTCAAGGAAATCTGGGCCCAAGGTCCCAAACAAAACCTGCGACAGCAGTTAAAAGAGCTGTAAACGTGTTATTTTATTAATATGTCTCAAATAGCTATTCAGCTTCTATTGCTCCACTTGACACACAGATGCTTGGCACTGCAATATCTTTTCACTTTAAACTCACCGTGGCTGCCCGAGCAACTGAGGGCATGAGCAGAATGAGGGTTTAGATTGCATTCTCTAGTGGGCAGTTTCATGTGTCAAGATGCGGACACAGTTTGGTAGATGTGACTGACGTGGCGACTGAGGTACTGATTGCTCAGGGGTTGAATGAATGGAACAGTTTCAGCAGTAAAGACTGGAAATATTTGCCTTCTGTCTGCACGGATTCTAGAGGTGTTTGAAGAGCATGTACGAACAGGCAAGGCAGGCAATCCTATTCACCGATGCTGGGTGGTATTTAAAAATATAACAAAGTCTAGGCTTTGCCACATTCCTCAAGTATTGCTGCGTAGTAGGTATCACCAGCACACAAAACACAGGCCTTGTAGAAGGAACCCAGATCCAGTACACATTGGCTGCGTCTACACGAGCGGCGGATTGTGCAGTTGTTACCGCGCAGTCGTTTAGTACTTGCATAAGCAACACTAAATAACTGTGCAATAACTGGTGTTCCTGCACAGTATTGTTGCTGCATGGTTTTTTCAGATGTTACTGTGCACTGGCAACGAGCTACTGCACAGTAATGTCACATCATGGTTAATGGCCACCAGCAGAGCTCTCCCTTGGGCGGGGCTAGTCGGGGTGACCGCCCCAGGCCTCATGCTTTTGGGGGTCCCATGGACAGTGCTGTACAGGCCCTGCAGACGGTGCCATGGGTACATGCTGAGGGCACCACCACTCCGGGTGGCTGCTGTGAGCCACCAGCTTCATGCTCTGGTTGTCTGCTCTGGCTACTTGCCACCCCCTGCCTTCCTGCATAGGCGCCGCACAGGCTGATATGTCCCAGGCCCTGCAACCCCCTAGGGCTGGCTCTGCCTACCAGCACTACTGCACAGTAGCAATGAGATACTGCACAGTAGCATCTTGTGTAGACGCACTCATTATCCATAAAATTATCCTGCCCGCAACCCCACAATTATATTTGGGAGAGTGAGCCAGCATCTCCTCTCAGATGCTCTGCTCTGCTCTCCTCTTCCTCCCACTTCTTCAAAAGTGGCAAGACAATCCATCCTGCAGAGGGCAAATCTCCCCGCTGCTACAAATACTGGCCTAAATCTTTAATGCTGGAGGCTGCAAATGAGGGAGAAACAGTGGAAAAAACCCCAGTAATACCCAGATCACACTTCCTTTTTAGCATCTCTTCTCTGCCGCTGCATGACACAGGATACTGGGTAGGATGGACCTACTGCCTGACCCAGCCGGTAAATGGCAGTTTTTATGTTTTATGTACAATTTCATTCCCTTCATTCTTTACATATCAGTGCATGAGCACTGCAGAATTTAGCTCGTGATGTGAGGCTGCATCAATTCTTGCAAGGAAAACAGCAGTTTTAATTATACTTGCCCCAACCAAATTCACTTAATTTGCATGGATTGGTGCTCTTGTAAATATTTCTGTCATGCAATATTCTGCTGCTTCCGGGAGACACAAGAAATACTGCAGGATACAGGACAAAATTAGATGTTGTTTGTGTACATTTCTGGACCAGATTAAAACTGTTCATAATACTCATTAAATGAAATATGTCGTTGCAAGGTACTTAGATGGAATGGTTTATTTAGCCATGAGTCTGCCACATTACCAATAATTAGAATTCAGTTTTCATAAAGAAAAGACAGAGAGACAAAAGAAAAAGAGTTCCCAGCGATATTTTCAAGCTGAATCATATCAACATATTTAAAGAGTAGAAACGAGATTCAGTTCCCCCCCCCACAGGCAAAAATTATTTAAAAAAATGGGAAAAAATGAGTCATCTGAATTTAATTACCAGGCTCCGGGTACAGAAGGCTAGCTTTGAAAAGTGAAATGTAAATAGGAATCTTTGTAATTTTGCTTATGGGGCTGAAAAGTTTATTTCTTAAGAAGACTAAACTGGGTCCTGCAAACTGGTTGGAATTTATGTGCATGTCAGGAAGGCACTAGGAGGGCCAGACGCGTGGTGTAGGAAGCAGCTTCTGCCATGGATAGTAAGTCTGCCCATGCCCTGTGTTTCACTCACCCATGCAGTGCTACCATAGTGGCTGATCCACCTAAGAACTTCCTGCTAATCGCCCATCGCATTAGTTTTTCATTGCAGAACAATTACAGGGAAGAAAGTCACATGTTATGAGCCACTTATGACCTATCTGGAGGACACCAGCAGAGCAGAGGTGTTATGGCTAAATAAAGACAGTCAAAAAGCCTGAGGCTGAATTGATTCAATCTTTGCAGGTTAGTCTAAGTTGCACTGATTGAACCAACAAGCAAGTGAGCAGACATTCACTTTTGATTCTGGAAATGCAGCCACATGCCTGCAGCAGCCCAGGCCAAAATCTGGGAGACGCTAGAGCTTGCCTCTGCTGGAGCAGACAGCTTGGGCAAAGGCTAGCCCAGCCACCCTACAAGAAGGGGTTTGCAGGGGAGGTGCAAAGCATCCTGGGATGCTGGGGGAACTGTTAGTTAACTTGAATCTGGAGTGGATCTAGGACACAAATTCAATGAACCGATTTAACCTAAATCAGCGGAGTCTGATACTACATCCATCCAGGTTTATCTTAAACTGGTTTTGGACATTTTGAAAGCAGTTTATATGGACTGAGCTCCTGTTGTGTTACAGATCTGAATTGGTTTCCAATCCCTTACACTGGTTTATGTGTAATTTCTGTCCGTAGCCTATGTGAGCCTTTGTCACAGGGTTGAACTTCACTCTTAAGGAAGTATATTTTGGGACAACATTTTCCAAAAGCAAGTTTCATTCGCAAAAGGAACCAAAGCCCTTGGAAATACAGCACTGAAAGTCAGCAGCACTTAAACTCCTAAATTAGCTGGCTGGTTTCAAACTTTCTACCTAGTGTTTATTAATGCCCTCAATGTTAATATTTGGTTTTTACTCAGGTTTCCTTAAATGAGCATCATTTCCTTTTCCACAGGCTTCCAAGAGGCCTTACCGACACCCACGGGCTGAAGACTGCTTGCCTTTTATCCAACTGCTTCGAGCCCTACTGTACACACCACAGCCCATTGATCCTTACTGCAGTGCATAATAGCTAAGAAGTAATGGTGCCCTAAAATATTAATGCACGCTGATAAAAACAGTTTGCTCATAAAACAGCAACATCTAATTTTCAAAGGAGTCCAGGGAACAGTAAACAACTGGTATATGGTTTGGAAGCCGCTTCATATTACTAGATCCCGCACACTTAAATCTTATTCCCTCATAATTGCTGGGCAAATATAAATTACTTAAATGAATGTTATTTGCAGCAGTGGCAAAAGCCTTGTAAATAATCATAATTTAATCTTACAGCCAGTAATCCCAAGTGACTCCTTCACTTGTTTCCAAGGTTTAATTCTTCCTCTTCTTGAGGCAGGCTGGGGTCTAAGAGACCATCTAGCAGCAGCAGGAAGTTGAGTGTGATGTTGAGGGTGTGCAGAAAGCAGAGGATCACAGTGCCTGATGCTATGGAGATACCCATTTCCCTACAGGAGCTGAAGGGATTTTAGTGCTGCAAAGGACCCAGCTGGGAGTGACAGCTCGGGTGAGCTAGTGTGACCCTTTGTCTATTGTAATGATGTTCCTCGCATCACTCCCCTTGACATCTTTTCCAGCCTCCCCTTCCGCAGCTGCAGGGGTGATGTTTTGCCATTAAGAACCTTTCAACTAGTATCAAAATGCTACCTCCTTCGTTTCAGCTCCTGTCCTAACCAGCTGCTCCTGAGACTGGATGCACCTCATGACTTCTGTCGTTGTCAATCAAACACGCTTTCCCAAGCACTACATTCGCAAGCACAAGATAACAATGCTGCAAAAAATGTCTTCCACTTGTTAAGCAGGTTACTTCTCTCCGCTCATCCTTCCATTGTAAAAGATCTGTTAGGCTGTCTCTACTACTACTAGCCAGTTCAAGCGTTCCCTTATTTTGGCAGGACTTCGTTCACATCTGTGTACCGATTCCCTCTGTGGCACGTACACATTTCCCATCCCTGTGCCCTTCCACCACTTTAACTGCTGAGAATTATTTGCATCCAAAATAAAAGAATCAGGGATCTAAGAATACAGGAAGAGCATATTATGTCCTCTGCCTGGGTAAACTTGGTTATTCCCTCTTTCTAGGAGGATCACACAACCTGTTTCTTATTTGATCCTTGGTAAGAAGACAGAGGTATGATGAGTAAGCTGGCACGAAACATATGCACGCACGCACACATGCGCCCTCCACCACGACCGAGGAAACCTGCAGAGACTAGATCTCTTTGCCAGGGCCCAAACCCTGGGATCTTCCCCCTCTTATGTAGACTTCTCTCTCAGAGGCATGAACTTGCCCCTCCAAACCAAGCCTCTTCTTCATTTACAGTAAATTCCCTTGATCCTTAACTGATCACTTTTGCTCCAATACACAACACGGCTGCTTTCCTATCACCCATTTCAGTTATTCTTTTAGTCCTCCTCTTCCTTAACTATGCTTATTTTTCTCTTTATAAGTCATTCGTGAAAAGGAATGCCAAATCAATTAATTTATATATATGTAACTACTCCCCCCACCCTCCATGCACCCATTTTCAAGCTACATTAAAGATAACTATAGAAAACAGAAGACCGATCTCAACCCAAATTACTGAAAAAATGTGGGTGTTTGGATCCCTGGAGTTAATTCAGAACATTTCAAGAGCCCCAGAATTGGGGCTTAGGAAGTTAGGAGGTAAGACAATCTGGGATTTCGGGGACTTTCACCTGGGTTCATCTCTATTTGCATGCCAGACGGTGAAATGATGGGCTGCCTCCTCTCTAATTTTCATTCCCTTCCACTAAGTAGCAAGGGAATATAAAATGAAACCAAAGTCTCAGTAGACCCAAGTTTCGGCAAAACATTATTAATAATCAAACACAAGCTTCTTTATAACTTCTGAAACCATGGAACAAAGAATCAACCTTGTCAAATCCCCATGGGGCGTCCTCTAATACTTTTGGAGTTTCTGTTTTGCTGGATGCTCCATGTTCAAAAGGCAGTTGTCAAAGTACACGCTCCCTCTTTCCCTGGTGACACCATTGCCCTGACCACGGTGGCATTACTGGTAGATTGAGGAACTTGACCGAACTGGACATGACTACAGAGGAATACATTCCTCACCAATAAAAGGTGCCCCTTTTCCTGAAAGCATGCATATTTATGTAGCAGTCAGGCTAAAAACTTAGTAGAACGAGAGAACAGGAATATTTAATTTTTCTCTGCAGCCTCCTGTACACAGAACAAACCAAACTGCAGCATATCTGCCACAGGTCCAGTGACAATAAAGTTAACTGGCTGACAATGTATTTAGCCATAATCAGACAACATGTTCAGAAAAGAGAGCATCAAGGCCGCTGTTGTCCAGGTTTTATTATTTCGGTGACCCAAAGACACACCACAGAACCCTTTTTTCTCTGGGCATGCTGCAAAAATACAGGCACTTACCACAGTAAGTGCAACAGGCACTAATCATAGTAAGTCTTAAGCAAGAAATTGGGACAGGGAACCCACATGTAAAATGTGTCATGATTATGGATTAGGGAAAAAAAAAATCTTCAGCTCCTGGAAGTGTCATCATGCTATTTGCTCAGGCACAAATCAAAGTGCACACAAGCTATCCCATGAATATTTAACTTCACAGCTGAAATTCTATGTGCACAGATTTAATTAGATACAAGTGTGTAAAAAAAAATGCAAATCACTGACCAGAGTGATGATCCCTCCGTTCCAGTGACTTCTAAAAAGTCATATCCATCTTCTAACTGGAAATCCATGAAAACCAAGGCAATGGTGTCTCCAGGCTCCGCTAGAATAGTCCACGTACAGTCTGCATTGTTGCTGTACTCTGATGGAAAATGAGGGCTTGAGATAATTCCACTCTGTCCCCGTAATGTCCCTCCACAAGCATCATCAGCTGAAAGGTAGAAAACACACATAATGAGCCTTTTGCTGGAAGGGGAGCAGAAAACAATTGTGCCAGCAAGGAGCTGAAGCAACAGGGTCTTTGGTTTTTGTTCTTCCCTGTAATATGTTAAAGCTTTCAGGAGGAACAAAAAGTGATTCATATGCCACGTTTGAGATGACAGGAAAATTATGATCGATATTCTCTCCCAAATCCAAAGGGGGACAAGACAGTTTAAAAAAAAAAGGGGGGGTCATTGATTGGTACATAATGACAACTCACCACAGGCAGCAGAAAAAGGAATAAATCAAACAACAAGCACTGTACAAAGGATAATACCAGATTAACAGCAGATTGGCAAAAGCAAGTCTGAACAATTAAAGCTGATATATATTGGTTATATTAGACAGATGCATATTGGTTTATTTTTAATTTTCTCACAGCTCTATCCTTGTACTGGCATTTGATCAAAGAAATCACACAACTCCCATTGCACACGCAGAGAAGCATCACCCAAAGACAAGGAGATGAGTTGCTATACACGTGTCACGTCCAAGGCTCGCAGTCTGCCCCCACACGGAGCAATCCTGCAGATGCCATATTCTGGCATGACCTTTGCAGGTGATGGGGAAGAAGCACAGAAAGAGGAAAGTATTACTTTGGTGTTATACCCAGCTCTTCCTTTCAAGCCACCAGAAGATGGTTCCTGATGCGGGAATGTTAGGAAAGCGAGCACTGGTCACATTTTACGGCATCCCCCACCCCATCTCGAAGCTCCTAAGAGAAGCCAGTGTTACTGCAGACAGCCCTGTAGATGCCCAGTTGCTGTGGACAGGCGGTATTTTGTTGATTTTAGAGAAGCAAGGCTGATTTGCATTAGTGGAGTGTCTGGCCTGTTGCAGGTCTTTCCCAACAAGGGACCTGTTACACCGCTCCGATGATGATAGGGTAACTGTGTAAGAATAAACTTCACGTTTCTTTTTGCGTCATTGGCCCCTAGCTTAGGCAGGTGGAATACAGGGCTATTGATCTAGGTATCTATGCAGCAAAGAGGACCCCGCATGGCATCTGCCCCTGCGTGCACTGCAATCAAAATATATGATGGAGCACAAGACTTTACAAAGGAAAATGATTATAATACAATCAAACACTTCATTTAACTTAGGGGTGAGCAAAATACGGCCCATGGGCTGGATCCAGACTGCCAGCTGACTGCATTTGGCCCATGGGCAGGTGCCTGCCAAGTGAATGGATCTGGCCTGTGGATGGGTGGTGGCTCTGGCAACTGCATGCTGCCAAGCAACCAGGGCTGCTTCTGGTGTGCTGGGTGCTCTCTCTCTCTCTAGGCTGGGACTGCCACCAGCATGCACGCATGAACCCGCCTGAAGCTGTAGCATGACCCTCTGCACACCCCCACCCTGCCCCCAAGTCCAGATCTGGCAGCTGCTGACCACATCCACAGCTGCCCAAATGTGGCCAGCAGCTTCCAGGTTGGGGCTCTGGGCATGGGGTGTGCAACAGCTCTAAGTAGGTTCAGACAGCTGTAGCACACCCCACCCCTGAGGCAGTGGGACGTGCTAAAACTGCAGGCAGGTGGACTGTGGGGGCAATGGGGGGCATGCTAAAGCTACAGGTGGGTTCAGGTTTTCATACTGGTCACAGCCCCAGGAGGGAGGGATGGGGAGGGGGAGAGAGACATGGCTCTCGGTAGGTCACCGAAACTCATTAAGGAGCCCAGCCCAAATAATTGCCCACCCACGATTTAAATTGCACAGCCAACTAATAGCAGGTAAGACACGCACTGAAAACCTGGAGGCATCCTGACACCATGCGAGTGGGCTCATGATAAGATCATATAGATCACAACCTTTTTCTAAGTGAAGAGTCTAAGCCCAGTCTAAGCCCAGAGGTAAAAAGACAAATGAGAAACATTTAAAGGGGCAAAGCAAAGAAAGGACCGGGGTTACAACAACATACATTTTTGGAATTTCACTGCTTAGTCATGCACGCTGCCAAGGTTTCCGAGTTGTTTTAGACATTTGTACATTTGGTTGGTTAAACCCTTTAAAACCCATCTGCCTTTTACCTCTTGGGTTATTGTCTGCAACACTCTAGTATCAGAACTGACATTAGGAGTGGTCTTATAGGTCTTGTAGGAGTCTTGTGCTAAATCTTCTATATTTTCTGTGCCTCTGGCACTTCCCAGATTCTGAAAGTGGCTCAGCATCCATTAAGGGAAAGGTTGGGGTGCGGAGGTCTTTCAGTTTTTAGGACAGATGCTAAAAATTGTCACTAGAAGCCTAATTTTAAGGAGGAGCCAGGACTTTGTTGGCTTAGTTGGTTGCAACATCTTGGCCATATGTGTGAGTCTCCCCAGATTTAAAAGCCTCTTGCAACTTTAACTGTAGTCTTGCTACAATTCAGCTAGTGTGACATGCCCACACATACCGCACACATAAGCACTGGTGTACACGGCCATCAGGAATTACGTAACCGTCCGGTGGCCCCGATCCCGCTAGTCCACTCAACTGGGTCGACCCTTACAGGCACGTGAAATCCGGCAGGAAAGCCACTGAGGTCAGCCTGAGCACAGGGACCTGCCTGCAAAAAGTCCGTTTCAGGGCAAGAGCGACTGGCTGGAAAGGGCTAAAACAAGAGGCAACTCTGTGACTCAGAGCACAGTTGACTGGGTTTCATGCTGCGATGCTAACTATGTAGAGCCCTGTAAGAATTATTGGGGGAACATTGCACTTAAAGTCATATTTCATGGTTATGCTAAAGCCATTAAAATACAGCCTTCAGGTGACATCATAGCCATGAATTATTAATCAGTTCTGTTTTAGCAGCTGGCAGTGGAAACTGTGCTATGCCTATTAAGAAACATAGATGTTGAGGGAAGCAAAGCCGTATTAGGTCATTCAGTCCATCTCCCTGTGAGTGGAGGCTTATTCTGTACTGGGCATTTACTAATGATGTGTTTAGTCTAATTTTAAACATTACAAGTGGCAGAGGTGCTACCACTTCCCTGGGGAAGTGCTTCCATAGCCTAATGCATCTTACTGTCACGGGGGAAAAAAAACAAAACCCTTCTTGACATTTTGTGCCTAAGTTCTCTCTGTAAATCCCATCCTTTACTCCTAAATTATAATCCCCTTAGATAACCTCCTTAGCTTCTTCTCCCTCCTTGCTGTCTTCAAAGGACAGAGAAACCACAGGCAGTTCAAAGATATTTTTTTCCTCCTTCCCCTGCCAACTGAGTCCTTGTTTTCCTCAAAGGGACTTGTTTCAAATAGACAAAAAGTTTCCAGCCCGAAGCAAGTTGTTGGCCAAGCCTATAGGGCAGAGAGGTGCTCAAGAGCTGGCGTAAGTCGGCACACCAGGCACAGCACAAATGCTGCTCTAATTCATTACAACCATTTCCGCCTCTCTGCTTCCACTTGCAGCCTGCTTTTCCACTCTGCCTGCTGTCTGCTTCCGAATTCCTTCATCTGCATCTCTCTCCTCCCAACACAATCTCTCCTAAGCAGAATGCAAATGTCATGGAGTTTATGCTACAGTTAAAATGCTAAACCCACATTCAAGCTGAAAATTAAGCAAAAATAATTCTGCTTTTTTTTTTTTTTTTCCACTTTTCAAACTTCTCTTCCCTTCCATTTCCTTAATGAGCTTCAGGTTTTGATGCTTAAAAGGCAGTCATCCTTAAGAAACCAAGCTGACTTGTCATTAAAGCTCAAGACATTTCCAAACAAGAAATAGGATCTGCTATTTGTTACAGGCACCTTCTTTTCCAACTAAGCCTCAGGTTAAATAATAATAATAATAATAATTAAAAAAAATCTCAAGAGCCTAAATAACTTAAGAGCCTAAGCCTTATTTTCAAAAGTGACTTGTGTATGTTCAAGCCTAAGCTCCTTTAGCTCTCAACAGGTCTTTGGTTCCAAAGCCAGTATTGAAAATGAACGTGGGAGCTTCTGAAAAAATTTACCCTTAACTACCTGATATATACTTAGGATTACGGGTGAAATTTTCAATGATGCATAGGGGAAAGTGGTCATCAAAATCTCTTAAAATTAATTAAATATGTGTGTTCCATGCACTCCTAAGACCTTTACTTTTATAACAGTTGCTTCTCCACAGGTAGCTAGCATGGGCATGCACGACGTGTGCTCAAGACTGATTTTTTTTTCTTGATTAGCAATATTGTCAGTGCCACAAAAGACTCCTGCTCCATGTAAGGGCATGAAGGGTAGGGTTGACAGTCCCGTTGCAATTTAAAGGACAGGGTGCTGAGGACTTCTGAAAAGCAGGGAGGGAGGGTGCACACCAGATTTACGCTCCCTACAGTACTTCTAAGACCATAGTTATTATAGGGCAGGGGGTGTCAAACATTTGGTCCGTGAGCCAGATCCAACCCCCAGAGCCATTCTAGGCAGCCCACCAGGACGATAGGAGTTAGGGGCATGACTGGGAGACATAGTTTGCTGCAGTTTTCAGGCCTCCAAAGCCCCTCTGGACATGGCCATCAGCAGCACACGGAGTAAGTGAGGGGTCCACTTACCCTGAAGATGTTTGGCCCCACTGCCACCAGATCCCTGCTGCTGCCACCACCGGAGCCCCGCCACCATTACCAAACCATCCTGCCTGGAAGGAGCCCTGTAATCAGGATCCAGCCGGGGCGTGATTTGGACATCTCTGCTCTATTCCCTGTATATGTGCCATTACGGATCCACTTGTGGGTGACCAGTAAGAAGCATATGCCTTGGACGGCAGCATGAGATGCTTCATCTTTAGTCAAGCAGTTGCTGAAGTACTGCTCTCCCGTCCTTGCTGTCTAATCTGTGTAGAACAACAATGCTGAGGTCCCACATGGGAGTTGGATTAGAGGGCAAATACGAACAACTTCCCTTGAGGAATTTCGTGGCTGGATCATGGAAGGATGATCTGGTGTGACCGAACTGGGGCATGACCCATTAACGTTGCGGCAAGGTGGATTTTAAAGGAATGAGATGTCCTATGTGTTTCAGGAGTGAGATATAGTTTAAGATCTTTGGTATTAGAGCCCTTGCAAGGTCAGTAACTTTCTCTGTTGTCCATCTGGAAAATATTTCCATTTGAAGCAGTCTGTCCCTTGCTCCAAATAAGATTTCTCTGAACCAGCAAAAGCATTCTGCCAGAGTTACTCAACTGGCCAACACGGAGTCTACCAGATTCAGTGAGCATGGGATATAGCTATCTTACTGGCACCGCAGCAGGCAGATGCAGGTGGGCAGGGGCACAGGGTGCAGTTTGGCAGGGAGGCGGAGCAGCATGGTGGATAGGGAGGCAGGCGGGTGGATAGGCACTGCTGCTGTGGGAGCAAGGCGAGTGGACTGGCACAGGCGCCAACCTGCCAGCACGTGCCCAGCCTGGGTCCTCCTGAGCAGCTGCTGGAGGTGCAGGGGCAGGCTGGGCTGAGCACTGCTCCCTCCTGCCAGGGATCAGCTGGGGAGGGGTGGGGGGAGAGTGCTCCTGCGAGCACGGTTTGTTCATGTGTATGTGAGTGCGTGCGTGCGTGCGGGAGGGTGGGCAGGCATGCGCTTGCGTGTGTGTGTGTATGTGTTACCCCCCTGACCATGGCGCCCTGGGCAGTGACCCATCCCTAAGGCCAGGTCTGCTTACTGCAGGGGTGGGCAATATGTGGCCCGTGGGCCAAATGCAGCCTGCCAGGCCATTCTATCCGGCCCATGGGGCCCCTAAAAAATTTAGAAAATCAATATTTATCTGCCCCTGGCTGCCTGTCATGTGGCCCTCGATGGCTTGCCAAAACTCAGTAAGTGGCCCTCCACCCAAAATAATTGCCCACCCCTGGCTTTAGAACAGTACATTCAGAAGGCTAAAAGATGGATAAGTAGTCTCTGGAAAATATACAGAAGATCTCACAGTTAAAACTGTCTCGACTAACAATGTTGCTATTGTGACAGCTAGACTTATTCCCTAAAGCTGCTTACAGAAGTTAAACAAAAACGGTGCCTTACTTTAAACGTAGCACACTCCTGCACGTAGCTCAGCGCATGCCCAAAAGAGGCACCCCATTAGTAGGACCCAGCTCACTCAATGTGTGTATAGTCTAGGTGCTTTAGTGGGGCTTTTGGGTCACTTTTATCTAATAGCTGATTGAATGAGCTTTGCCAAAAAGCCCCGACTGAAGCACCTGATCGAGGGTGGAGCCGCGGCAAACTAATGCGCTGCTTCTTCTGATAAAACGTGTTGGTTTTTTTAATGTCTGTAAGCAGTCTAAGTGATGCTGGATATTATCCTGGGATATCTGACGGGCCATTATACAGAATATTCTCTGTGGCTGTAAGCAACAGGGCTAGGAGCCATGGCCTCAACCTTCAGCAGGGAAAATTCAGGTTAAAGATTAGGAGGAGCTTTCTGACTATGAGGATGGTCAAGCATTGGAACAGACTACCTCAAGAAACTGTGGGATCTCCATCCTTGGAAATTTTTAAGAGCAGGTTAGACAGACACTTGGTTTAGTCAAGGACAATCCTGTCTTGAGCAAGTGACTGGACTAGATGACCTCGTGAGGTCTGTTCCAGCCTTGCTTTCCTATGATCTCACAACAGGCAAGGCTTCTCAGACAAAGCATCCTCTTGAAACATGGGCTTAGCCCAGGCAGAAAAGGCGCCTGCTTTTCCTGTTCTTAAAAGTAATGAACTGCTTTGCAGGATGGGCAAAGCCCGAAGCCCACGGGCTTTTTATGATTTTGTATTTTCTCTGTAAATGTTTGTATTTTATTTGTAAATATTTCTCCATGTAATATATTTTGCAATATATTTTTAGGATAAATATAATAAATAGTATATCAACCAATTAATAATTAAAATTAAAATAATGAAAATAAATTAATTGAATGATGTGAAGTATGTATTATTGATATATTTTTGTAATATATTTTATATATAAAAAGCCCATGTTTTGGGGTTTTTTTAATTATTTTGTATTTTACTGTTTTCACTGCAGGAGACTAGGAACTGGGGGAGTGTATATAATGTCTCGCCAGTGCTGTTCTGTCCAATAGTTGCTTGATTTATTCAGGGAGGTCAAAACAGAGGAAAAGTGATTCTGACTCCTCAGAAAATGTCTGAAGGAGCTCAGCCTGAACTAAGAACTAGCAGGTTAGACAGCAGATTTGCAGCAAGATGGAACAAGAGGTGATAAGACAGAATTAATGGAGGGTCACGGTTACCCACACAACCAAGCAGAAAAAGGACACAAACACAGGCCCAACAGAAACCGCTAGTCAAAAAACCCACACACGCATGTGCACTCCTGCAGCACAATCTACACTAACACATATTCAAAGTACTCAACCTTCATTACACCAACCCCGCACAACTTCTACACCCGAATAATGGGTTTCTGTTCTTCCCCAGGTCAGTACACGGCAACCTAGACACCATCATACTTATCATTGAACCATTTCAAGTTCCAAGTTATCTATAGTACAGCCTCATTTATGGGTTTTTTTCCAGTTAAACATTCAGTAAAATGTTTTAAAAGGAAGTATTATGACATTTAAGAGCATCGACTCTTGACTTTAAAGGTCAGATTTTCCAAAATTATAATTGCACCCATAAATTTGCATTCTCCGTGTTTTCTAAATTCAAACCCCCCATTTTGGTGTACAGGGTGGTGGATGCATGGGCCAGGGAAAAAGGGAGATGTCCAGGTATATAAGGGACACGAGCAGTTTTAGACGCTGCCTGATCTGCCCTGCAACTGAAATGTTGTGCATGCAAGTCATTGTTCTGGGATGTCAAAAACTCTGGTGCGGAAAAATGCAATTTTAGAGACTGGTGTAATCCTTTTGAAAAATCTTGGCCCTAAATCTTTTCAGCCATAGCATTACCAGTCAAAGTTAAAAAAAAAACAAAAAACAAGCGGAGGAGATAGGAATGCATGCAGTCTGCAGCTTAGCAAAACATTATGCAGCAATTCACACACACTGCCCTCCTATAATGAGCTGTGAGCTTCAGCTATTGGAAAAAAAAAAGAAACAAAAGAAACCTAGAAAAAAAAGTTGATATGCCACTAAGGCTGAAGGCATTTACCAGTTAGAAATGGAATCTGCTGCTTGCTACAGGTTATCTTATTCTACAACTAGACTCTATTAGCAGAAGCTATTAGAGCAAATAAAGTAGGAGGATCAAGAGAAAACATGGGCAGGAAGATAAAGGAAACCAAGAATTAATTTGACTTGTATTGTGGCACTGTGGCACTTTTGCATGTATGGCATTGTCAGATTCCTTGGTATTTATTTACAATGCACTATGAAAAGCCTGTTAACTTTACAATGCATATTATAAAATACCATTTCTGATGCTTTAGTCAGGGGCTCTTGGGCTTTACAGTAAAAACACCTACTTTTAAGTGATTAAAACTCCAAGATATAACTCCAAGAAAAAAAGAATTCCTCCTAAATGAAATGTATCATAGAGGTTCTCTGAAGTGTCACACAGCCACTTATATGCTTTTATGGGGGGGTGGGAAAGTAGGATTTAGGAGCACTGCTTTGTACGATCGGTCTAGAACGGAAGTATCAGATGCTTCTCAGACAAGACGAGCCCTGCTCACGGTACAAGCCACCGTCTGCAGGGCTGGGACTCGCAGCTTCTCCTTCACAACGCTGGAAAAGTCAAAACCATCCTTTCACTTGCGCCAGCTCCTATTTCTCGTGACCATCTGCTATCCAACTGCAGGCAGTCATCCGAACACGCAGAATGCAAAAGCGCAGACACATGCTTCTCAGCCAGGCATGGCAAGCGATCAGATTAAACACCTCGGCTATTAAGTTGCTGTTGTGTTACATTAACATACTATGTGTGTTGCATTAGCACCTCTGAGCCCCAGGGAGAGCAAAGCCCCCCCCAAGCGAGGTGCTCCACTAATACACCTGTCCGCGAGAGTCTGAACACAGACGAGGCAGACCAAAGGCTTGAGTGGAACTGGAGCCATAGCAAGGAAAGGCAACTTCCCCAAAGTCACGCGGCAGGCACATCCAAGAGAACGTTTCCCACTGCCTTACTCACTGTGCCACGATGCTTTTCTAAAGTTTCAGCCTTTCCCTAATCCCATGCTCAGGATTTACTTAGCCTAACCAGGCAAATAATGTCAGATGCTTCCCTGGTCGCAGTGATAGGACTTAGATCCTCCAGTCTCAGACTAAAGGCGTTTAAGATTCACAGCCCCCCTTGGTAACTTTTCAGAATCTACTGGTACCCTATTTAAAGACTAATTTATTTCTTGCAGTGCTTATACTTCCTTGCATCTTGTGATGCCCTTAAAGGATCCCACGGGGTGACAAGCAGGCAGGGGACCCCTGAGAGCATAGCAAGAAGTGGTGCATAGTGGCACAGGCTGCTCGGTGGGTAGATTGGGGAACCTGGTCGGTGGGGGGCGGGATCATTAGCTCCCTGAAGGAGGCAGAAGGGGGGTGACAGTGGCCAATGGTGTAGAGGCTCGTGCCAGATGAGGGTGGTGGGGGTAGGACCTTTTCATGCTCTGCTTTTTCCATTGTCCCTGCCCTCAGTTTTTACTTGAGGGGATAAGTAAGGCCCTTGCTGCTGAGGGTGCTTCTCCAAGGACTTGAATGCCAGACCACTACCTGTGGTCCCTCCCACCAGCTCTGGGAGCAGCAGGAGAAGGAGCTGGGCTGAAAAAAAGATGCAGCCCTGTGTCTGCCCATCCAATACAGAGCATGTTGCTCACAGCACAGGGGTGGTTGGTGCAGGGGCTGCGCTTTGCAGCACAGCTTTTCCCTCTGCTTCTCCCATGCTCCTGGAGCTAGTAGGAGAGACCACAGGGAGACCTGCTGGGAACTGGAGCAGACATGGGGTGCCCAGCATATGGATGAACCAGTGCTTGCCTCCTCACACAGGAGCTGGGCACCACAACACCCTTCAAAGGATCTTGTGGTTCCCTGGTTGAGAATCAGTGCCTTAAAGGATGAAGTCAAGTAGGTAAGAACAAGAATGAGCCATACAGTCTTGTGGGTGATCCAGTAGCCCCCAGCCCTCGAAATCCGCAGGCAACATGAGACCCTACAGTGCTGTTGGTCACCAGAAACTAAAGAGTTAAAAGCGGAGTTGATAAGGAAAACAAGAGTATAGTGTTGCCCCACTTCTGGTAACGGGTCTATAATGGGGGAGATACCACCGCAGTAGAAAGCAGCAGTCATCACATAACGTGTTGAACACCTTGCCAGGGTTGTTTGACCCCAGTACTTTTTCCTGCCATGGCAGGGGGTTGGACTTGATGATCTGCTCAGGTCCCTTCTGACCCTAAAAACTATGAAACTATGAAATGTTCAGGCAATACTGAGCACATGAAGGATACTCCTGGAGGAGTCCTGGTGTACTCTAATACCAATAACAAAGGTGAACGAATGCGAAAGACACCAAGGTCCCCCACGTTGAGGAATAATACCACCCAACTTCCAATGCTAGATTCCCTCTGGCTTTCTCACCCCCAAGGATGCTTCAAACTATGAACACTTCTAAGACGGAGGCAATGGGGATAGCTTCAACAGCCCTTGTCCTTACTTGAGCATCTTACCGCCTATCGCCAGAGAAAAGGAGACGGTGTACTAAAAGTAATGGAGGAAGGGGAGGATGGTTTTTTATTTGCTCTTAGTACACAGAGGATAAAGGAAGATTTCTAGCTTCCTGGAGGACAAATGAGTTCTGGCCACAAAGGATGGGCTGGATTTACTAGCAGGTGCAGATATACATAAACTTATTTCAAACTTTTCTTTAATAACCCCTGAAAAAGCAATGCATGTGGAAGAGAGGTATCTATTCTCAGTCAGCTAGTGTTCTGTAAGCCACACAGCCAGCAGAAAGGCAGACAGGATGAGGCCATTTGCTGCTTCAATAATGCATGGGAAGTCTGAGGAAAGGCAATTTATTGTAAGAATGCTCTCCTCTAGGACAGCCACTGCCAGCACGGCACAGGCTGCCTTTAAACATTATTATCGTCAGCGGCTCCTGCATCAGGAAAGGATGCATATTAAAAAATGTGAAACGTATTTCTGCAAGTAGCAGAAATACCTTTGGCTGGAGGCACAGGTAGAGCTGGCCGAACACAGACAACTCTTTCCTGATGTTGCGGTTACGAAGCAAAGATAACATGGAATTCAGTAGTCAACATGCAAGGAGTTTTTTTTTTGCTGTTGCTTTTTCATACCTGGTTTCCCTGCCCTTGCACAGTAATAAACGTGTACTGGGGGGGACTTATTTAAAGCCAGTTTCAATGGCACCAAGTCGCCTACCATTTCTGAGGCCTAAAACAGACAACCAGCTTGACTCACATTTGAGCATCCTGTCTCACAGCAACTTTGCAGAACTTACAGACGGTGAAGACCATTGTCCCACGTGAAGTACCTGTGACTCACTCAAATTAACACTTTCCCTTGGAGCAATAGTGGATAATTCAACTTAATTGCCATTTAAGCATAGTGTGTAAAAGTCTGTGCTGTGTCTGTTGGGACACAAATCATACCCCAGCCAAATCAGCGCCACATTAAACCGGTTATCTGTTTTTAGCCTAAAGTGACTACAAATTTGGGGAGGCCCAAGTTTAATAGATAAGGACACAAGAAGTGCCATACTGGGTCAGACCAATGATCCGCCTAGCCCACTATCCTCTCTCCAAGAGTGCAATACAAGGAGAGCATTGACCAGGATATCTCTAAAGTGATCTATTCCCTATTCAGTATCCTTCCTGTCTACCGTAATTACTGGTTTAAAGATGCCAGAGGAAACATCTCCAACCATTCTGTTCAAGCCTTATTAATAGATCCATCATCCATGAGTTTGTCTCGTCCCTTTTTGAACCTGTCTCTATGTACGTCTACCACCTCCTCTGGCAATGAGTTCTGTAAGTTAACAACGTGTTGTGTAAAACAAGTACTTTCTCTAGTTAGTTTTAAACTTGTCACCTAATCATTTCAGCAGGTGTCCCCTAGTTCTGGTATTCTGGGACTCAGTGAAGAACAGCTCCCCGTTCACTTGGTCCACACCCTTTATGAGTTTTTAGACCGCTATAAATACTCAAGACTTTCTAAGGGTGAATTTAAATGAAGGTATGAAGCCTCTGGCCTCTTAAAACCAGGCCCTTTCAAAAGCATTTTTCTCAGGCACGCAAAAGCAAGGAGATCACTTAATTGCTCCACACTTTAAAAAAATGCTATGCTTGGGACTGCATCTGATCCTCATATTTCAAACCTGCCTATAGCCAACTGGGATCTGGAGGAAGCTAACCTCCTGAGAAGTTTATCTCCACATTGCCTAGTGGGATGTTCTTGTAGTTTTCTCTGAAGCAACTTGTACCTTGTCAGAGACAGACTATTAGACTAGAGGAATGAATCCACCCTAACAATGCCTCGATTCCTAATTAATTATTAAAACAAAACAAAATGAAAATGAAAAAAAGTCGCTGCTATGCTTTTCCAGGGGGAAAAGGCAGGCAAAAGTCCTATCAAATTCTAATTTTCGAGGCCACGATTGTCTTCAATGCATTTTCCCTTTGAAAAACGTTGGTGCAGATCAGTATTGCTCCATTGAAACACACAGCCCCCACATTTTTTAAAACTTTTAATTGAAAATCCTTGAAAAAAATTAACAACTTCTTACCATGAATAATGTATATATAAATAAATGTCCCTCCCTCAGTCTTCAAACAAACAGGTTGACGAGCTTGTTATTGTTAAAACATTTTAATATGTTCTTGAACAGCCCTAAAAACTATTTTGGGCATAATGCACTCCAAGCATCTGTCTGAGTTATAATAAGACAGGACACTTTTAATGAGATAATGCATATTTGACACGCTTAAATCACAGCATCACAAATGTTTTCAACTTCTTCAACTGGCTTAGTGAATTTTTACTCAGCCGCCTACTGAAGTCATAAACCTATCAGTTCTACTTAAATTCAGCAAACAATCTGGGCAAGACTTTTCCCTCGGCATGCATGGTTGCATTTTTGCAAACCAAATCCATGGAGACACATTTCAGAATATTCTGCAAGGGCTACAAATGGGATATCTTGGTTTGTATGAAAGGAAGTGACCTAAATTTGCCCTTAGAATTAAGTATGAACCACATCTAACCTGGATTTGTATGTTTATCAAGACATCTGTAATAAGTAATTTAACACTTTCTCCCAATGTTTGTGCTTGCAGGCTTTTTTGGGAATCTTAGGCAAAAAATTACAGGAGTTAAGACAACCAACACTATTGAATTTTAAAGAGATCTAGCTACTTGAATGTATCATAGTCTTGGAAGAAGAGGGACTATTTATTATTAATAGTAAGGTTAGGTATTTGACCAGTCAAATAAAGTTCAGTCAACTCACTGGTCAAATATTGGTCAACAATTGTAAAGAATTGATGATCGGTCCAAATAATGCATAGAAAAGGCATACATGTTTCATTGTGTCAAAAAAACAATAAAAGTCATGTTTTTGTTAAGAAAGCTACAAAAAAATCATTTGTTTTGGATAAATAATCTTTGATCAGTCAAAAAATATGCAGTCAATTGACAATATTTGACTGGTCAATTGACCAGCTTGCCAACCCTAATTAAAAGTAGAATTTTAGTAGAATCTAGAAACCCTGGGCATGGTCCAGGGACATAATGCACGTGTTGCATAAATCAGAACAAAAAAGCACCCTTGCGTTGAAGAATACTTATTCTAATGTAGTCTGCATAATAAAGCCAGTAGAACTTCATCTCACATTTCCCATAGTGGATGGGAATTACTCTTCCCTGGCAGCAAATGACACAGGGACCCAAATTTATTTGGTCATATCTTTTACTGGACTAACTATGTACTTGGAAGAGAGGTTAGTCCAGCTTTTGGGCACACCTCTCCCAGCTATAAAGCTGAACCAGTAAATATAACCGAACAAATCTTCCTTCTCTCATATTCCCAGGACCATCATGGCTCCCTACAACAGTCGTGTGGGGCTGATCATATCTGTCTCTTGGAGCTGGTTGTATCTGGTAGACAGCTGTCTAAACTGGATGCAGAGTCCCAAGCAGGATGGGAGAGCCAAGTGTTGAAATAACCTGAGAAAATATCTCAGGTGGGCTCCAGAGCTTTGTGGCAGGATTGAGCCATATCTCCTGGAATCGCCGCACACTTTGGAAGTCACACTGTCAAACCCTTGTGGGAGCAACGTGAAGCTCCAACATCTCAAAAAAGCCATTTCCCCCATATCATACTGGCTAATCCCTGAGGGTCCAGGATTCCTGAGGCCAGGTCAGAAGGAACGAAGAGACACGTGCATCCTAACCCTTCTTTGTCTCCAGCTCCACCACGCTTCCAGTTAATACCACAACCCCAAATTGTTTTAGCTTCTCCCACAGCTCTCAACCCCTCTTCCAGCGTCTTTGGATTCAATGCAGCTGGGAAGAGAACCAGAGAAAGCCGAAACAACGGCCCTGTGACGCAGAACCAGGAGGAAGACTATGTGCGCAGTCAGGAGGAGCCTGTACAAGGCTTTTTGACTGGAGGTTGTGAGAAAATCTCCACAAGAAATGCTCAAGCCCATTGCTTCATAGAAGTCCCCTCCAACAATCAAATATACAAAATGGGGCGACCTGGACAGGTAAGACCCCAGTCCTCCATTGAGGACCATATGGACATAAGTGGAGCTATACACTGACACAGTAGTAGTAGTTCTCTGTAAGACAGCAGAGATTTTAACTTGAAAGAGAGCCTAGGGCACACACTGCAATGATAGCAGTACAATGCCATGCACCTTCCTCAAACAACCCCATCGAGATTACAGGAATGTACAAACTCTTAAACTTAAGCTTCCCTGTCCTTAAAGACTTTCAGTTGCTAAAATCCAGCCAACATGTTTGAGAAAGCCCCAAGTTGTTATCCTAAAGCAAGATTTGAAGCACTGAGCATCTGCTACTTCTGCAATTTTGGATCCGAGTTGGGTTATTCAATCGGCCATGCTTTGCTTCTTATTGCTCCAAGTCTGTAAACCTCAGAAGGTGCCCTGTTAAGTGGTGGATGAAAGCAATACCATTGCCCTGCCAGCAAACACATCTGGAGTGCTAAAGTAAAACCACTGCACAAAATGGTGTTATTTTTATGGCAGCCAAGTGTTGAATTATGCTCTAAAGACCCGTTTTCTATCTTGGGATCTAAAGATACAAACTTGCTCTGTAGTAGGTGCTATTATCTAATGCCCATGATAAGGACACAGACTAAGAGAGGAAGTGCTCTTTACTGGTTTCAGGCAAGAACTGGGAGACAGATTTCTTGGGTGACTGCACCCGAAAGCTTGCTAAGAACTTTTTTCCAACTCCTCAGCTAGTCTAATGAAAGTTATCACATCTACCCAAAAAACCTTGGAAAACCCTTTCACCACTGGTGCCTGAGTTTCCCTGTATGCAACAAAGAAGGAAAACAACTATTATCACTACACTTAACTATAGGCAGAATGCTACTAGGCTGGCTGAATGCATTTTATCCTAGCCTTTCTCTCCATGACCCTTCCTGTACTGCCTGCTGTCTTGCATCTTGTGGAAAGCCATTTAAGCTGAAGTCAGTGTAAAATGCTACCAGATCACAATGTGCCATTGCAAATGATTGCACACTGTCTAACAGAGAGCATGACTTTCTCATATGCATGTCTATCTAAAGATGCCAACTTGAGCGCTAGGATAAACATCCACTCCATTCAGCCCAGGCTGCTTCAGGCCTCGGCCCTGGTTGGCAGAGGTGTGTGGATGCCTATTTTGAAGATCGCTATGAGGACTGCACATTTCTGGCTGCGATGGGTAGGTAGACGTTTCTTCTCTTTGTGGCCCTGGCTACCACCCATTCCACTCTTACCCTCCATCAGCACACAGCTTAGGAACAGGTCCATTCTTGCAGACAGAGAGCAGTGCATTTGATCCCTCTTCATTTGGTACGTAGCCTTCCCCACCTCATCATTAACTTGTAGGAGCAGAAGTTCATCATCCTCGTGTCCTTGCAAGAGGATGCTACTCGCTGCTGCTCACAACCAAGATCAGTGTCCTGATTTCCACCCCCAACCCCCACACACACTTTCTGCTTCATGAGCAAGGGTCTGTAATTCCCCAGAGAAGATTCCATAAGGAGCAAATTTACCACCTCTTGGAGCTCAGAGTCCAAGCATCAATGTTAATATAACTGCTTTCAAAAGTGCTGGCAAGCTGCTGCGTTAGCTACTTAAGGAAATCTCCACAAAAACCACAACGACATTCCAACAAAGTATCCTCCCCACGTCTGGAACCTGCTTCTGCTCATGAAAGTAATGCTTACCCATCATAAAACACACTCCTTGGAGTGAAGGGTGAGAGGAAGGATGGCTCACACGAGAGAAGAGTCGCAGGGTCTATACCCCCTTTATAAAGTAACGGTGCTCTGCTGGTGTGTGCAGAGTCCTAGCATATCAAGCAGATCCACTGATACTCTTTTCTGCTATGCAAGGTGCAGTGAAGCATCTCTCCTAATAATCTGGGTACTCAGGAGCCACCTCTGGGTTGAGAAAATCTGAAATGTATGCTAATTTAATAAGCTTCGTAATTCGGCTAACCTCACAGACCAGTGCTTCCCAAACTTTTCCTCAACATGACCCCATTTCCTAAGCACAGCCCTTCACTCCCACCTTGCAGCCCTCCCCCCCTCCCCAGGTGCCCCTCACTGCCCATCCACAGCCCCCTGGCTCTGTCAGTGCCCCTCACTCCCAACACGCAGCCCCCCACACTCCCGGTGCCCCCGGGCCAGAGCCTGCAGCCCCCCGTCCCCCACAGCAGTGCCCGGGCCCTGGCTGCCACCTGTGGGAAGTGACAGCTGCTGTGGTTGGAGCGGAGCACAGAGCCCGGCGCCCTCCCCTGTCCTCTCCCCA
>NW_017729015.1:12833703-12849855 GCF_001723915.1 Gavialis gangeticus | reverse complement strand
CTCCCCCCCTCCCCAGGTGCCCCTCACTGCCCATCCACAGCCCCCTGGCTCTGTCAGTGCCCCTCACTCCCAACACGCAGCCCCCCACACTCCCGGTGCCCCCGGGCCAGAGCCTGCAGCCCCCCGTCCCCCACAGCAGTGCCCGGGCCCTGGCTGCCACCTGTGGGAAGTGACAGCTGCTGTGGTTGGAGCGGAGCACAGAGCCCGGCGCCCTCCCCTGTCCTCTCCCCTGGGGGTGGCATGGTGCTGCCCTCCCCCTGGGGGCTCCACGGCCCAGCTGGAGGGACCTGGTGTGGAAGGGAGCACCGCACTTACAGGACCAACAAACTGAATGTGCACCCTGCCTGCCCCGCAGCAGTAGGGGCACAACTCCGTGCTACCCCTGCCATGCCTCACTTTGGCAGCACCGCTTCCTCTCATGCCAGGTCCTGCCCATTGGGCTGTGGAGGCAGTTCCTGTTTTTTGCAGGTCCAGCCTGGCTGCAGCCCACACCCCACTGTGGGTGCAGAAATCTTGGGGGGGGGTGCATACCCCCTCTGCCATGTCACCTTGGTCCCCCTCCACCACCTTGCCTCTGCTCCCCTGCCACGTCACCTGTGCCCCCCAGCAACCCCATTCGCTGATGCTGCAACCCCTCCAATACAGCATTCTCCTCCAGTGGTTTTCCAGTCTCGTTTTGATCAGTTTAAGCTATGGGGCTTCTGATTCTAAGCTGTGACACTATAATAAGCCAAAATAATTATATGTTTATTAAAAAGCTTTTCATTTTCTAGTCACTTAACAAGATACTGTCAGGAGAAGTCATTTTACACAGACGCTGGGTTATGTCTGTTGCTAGAGAAGCAACACTTTAGACTGCTAAAACAAGGGGGGGGGGGGTTTCAAGGAAGGAGAGTGTTCTTGCAGTTTGAGAACAAAACTGGAAATCAAAAAGCAAAGGTTCAGTGCCCAGCAGTGGCATGGGCTTCTTGCATGATCCTCGACAAATCATTTAATCTTTGTCCCTTGTCAGTCTTTAAAATTGGGAATAACATCAATCTGCACTCTCACATGGATGCTGACAGAAATAACCCACTAATGCTTGAGGCGGGGCTCAGATAACCCCAAAGACCGTGCAAAGCCCAGAGAAAATCCAAATTGGCATGCATTATCTATTTGTATTGCAGTAGCACCTAGAAACCCGTCACAGTTGAGGACATCATCATCATGCTAGATGCTGTTGTACACAACAGAACTAAAAGATACTCGTGCCTTAAACACTGTATCAGTTAAGCATAGGACAATGTACAACGGAGGAGCATGTGGTGAAACAATATTGATGCACCATAACAGACAGTGATTTATTCTCTAATTTCCACACTTGCCTCAGATCTTCTAGTTCCAGGTTTTCTGGGACCAGGGCATTTTCTTCATTGGAGATCCATCTGCTTTACATTGCAGAGAGCACCACTAGCACCATTGCACAAGATGAGCCTGTTTTCAGGATAGCCACTCCCAAAATTAGGGTGCTGACCCATCATTTTAATCTGCTTTTGATTCTGAATGTTGTAGTTGGAGAACAAAATAGGAAGACCCATGCCGCAGCAAGGAGCTGGAAGCTCTAACTGGGATGCACTGATGCTCCTGCTTATATCTGGAAGCTTCTTGGATACCTGACTGATGGGTCTTGCTCTTCTACCCAGGTTTAAGCAGACAGCTAAATCTGGGGTGAGGAAGGACATTTTTGCCTTCCCCTGTAGCATGAAGCATGCTTCTCTCCTAGAATCATTCAAGCATGCACTGCCTAATAACATCTCTGCTGGTGTCTGGTCTCCTGGCTTTTTTTTTTAAACCTGTAGCATGTTGCAGAGTGGATTGTTTGGGCTTTGTTTTCATAGGATGAGTTGTGGCTCTAATGCACGTGCATGGCTGGAATGGATGGTTTTTCTAGATGCCAGACAAATGGCTGCTAGCAAATACAAGGAATAGTTCCAGAGGCCTCTTCCATTCCTGCATTCTCAATGCACTGAATTAGAGGGACTCAAGTGGAATTGCTACCATTCGCGTTACAAGCGAATACTATAAAGGGAAACTAAAAACATGGATTTTCCCACGTTCCTGCCCTCCATTTCTCTGTGCAGTGGACTTAGTTCAGGGCAAGAAGAAAAGGATGGAATTTTATGGATGCCCCCAGTTAAAACATCGGTGCGAAGCTGCTGCAAGACCAACAGATCCTCCAGGCGCCCTCCCCAATAAGCACGTGCAGCTGCCAAGATGCATTTGTATTTATCTCCTGCTGTGGGGAGAGTTAGGGCAAGCAGATCTACAGCAGCACAAAGCTAATGAAAGAGGGAATGTGGCAAGGAGAGGCTATATATATATATATATATACACATATATACACACACACACACACACACACACACACGCACACATATATACACAAAAATCAAAACAGGTGTGAGGGAAGAGGACATGCATGTGAACATGCACACATCTTCACCGCCTGACCTCCAGCAACTTGCTTCCGGTGCTGGCTGTCCATAATGCATTACTCATGTCTATTCCAGGCTTCCTAATAGAGCTGCAGGTGCAGTTACGTAGTTTATACTTAAGTTGCTATAACCACAGAACAAAAACACTAAGGTTTACATAAAAGATGGCATCAGCAAAACAAAAAAGTCAAACCAACCATGTGAGCTGTTGTTCCTTCTCTCCTGTCGCTTGCTAGAGTCCTACTTCTAGTGAAACATAGAATAAGAGGTAATGGTGTGCTTGCTGCTAGCTAACAATGTTGACTATGTAGCATCATCACCTTTCTACCACCAAGGCGGATCCAGGCTTTCACTGAGGGCACGGAGAGATGGAACAGTTATACTGGTGGACAAGGTGCAACAAGGTAATTTAAGTCTGCATGCACCTATAGTGCTATGCATGGAGCAAAACCACCGTAACTTTAACCCTGTTTCATCCAGGGTTAAAACTGCATTTATTTGGCTCCTTTATACCACTATGGGACAATCAATAACAGCTGAAAGGAGTACTCCAAGGCAGCAACTCCTCCTTCTCTGCTTTTAAGGCAGTTAAAAATTGTGTCTGCTCATAACCAGAGTTGCACTTGCATTAAAACTGGTGAAAGACAACCGGAGTATTTCTAAGCCCATCACCTCACTCCCACCAAGTCATCTGCAAGGTCTGAAGCTGGGACCTTCAGTGCCAAAGAACAGACCTTTGCCAGCTAAGCAAGAAGGCAAATTTCTTTATTTGGCCATAGTAGGCAGCTGTCTGCTTTCTTTTACATTAATATGCCACTGAACAAGGCAACAGCATATTCTGAATGCCAGATGCAGAGCTATTATTTTAACTTTTTGTTATTAAATGGAAAGGTCTAAGAACTGGACTCAGCAGCAAGTAGAAATGCTGTAGATCATGAATTGTTTACGGTAGGGTCAATTGTCTTGTTTTGAATCATTTTACCGTTAAGAGCTCATACGTCACATAAAATGATTAATTATGAGCTTTATTGCAATACTTCCTCAACACCCCATTCATGCACTAGGGCTGCCCCGTGCTAAGCACTGTAAGAGCACAGAACCAAGAGATGCTTGAAATACGTGTCCTTGAAATGCAGAACATTCACCTCTCAGCGGAGAGAAATGGCTTTTTTTCTCTGATGTCTGTCATATTTATCCACAGCTACACTCAAGTGAATAGGTAAAGTGGTCCCCGACTTTAAAAAAAAAAAACCCAACATTTGTCACAGCAACCATAATGCAACATTTCAAATAGCTACAGCTTTTCTCTATAACTGTCATACAAAATAACTGTAGCAACCTCAAGAACTGTTTGGCATGTATTTGCATATGTTGACTTGTTAATGGCAATCACAGTTTGTTGGGGTTTTTTTTTAATGCGTTACTCATCTGGCAGCTTCTTCAGACTCGCTCACAGTTCCAGTGGTAATCATTTCTTCAGAAATAAATCAGTTCCTTAAAAGTCACAGCAGCTACACGGTACTATAGTGCAGCAAGATTTGCTTTACTAGGTGGGATCATAAGTAGGGACCTACTCAATTCACAACTTCATGGAGTTTGTGAAATCAGGTAATGTCAGCAAAATCCGTGGGGAAAAAAGGGAACTTACTAAAAATAAAATGCTGGCTCCCCAGTAGGAGCCAGCCGTCCTCATGCCCGCTGTGGCCAGGCCATGCAGCCCGCTGGGCTGGGACAGGAGAGGGCTGCTGGGAGGAAGGGGAGCAGCCATGGTGGCTGCCGCTCTCACCTCTCACCACTGATTGGCTGAGAGAGCTACCTGTCGTGCAGCCCCACCCTTCTCCACCAATCAGCAGTGAGGGGTAGGGCTGCATGACAGATGGCCCTCTCAGCTAATCAGCGATAAGCCCATGATATTGGTCATTTGCCTCCTCAATTTGGGTAGGTCCCTAATCATAAGTGCACTGAGTTACCCACAAATGGCTACTACTTAATAGACTACAAACACACATGTTCCCAAGGCTCATGGAAGATGTTACAATTATCCTCTGATGGGATCTTATCCTCAATCCCCACAATCATGCATGCTGCCATGGTACATGTGCACGGCACGATGCAGAATGATGGTGATCAGGTACAGATCCCAATTGTGTGACTAAAGAAAAGATAATTGTGTGTCTGCTGCCCTTGACAATCTCTCTCACCCCCTCCCCTCTACTGTTTTTAACTATGCTGTGCTTGCTTCCTGTGATCAGAGACCTGGCAAAGGAGATCTCGAATTCCAAATTTGTCTAACTTTATCCCAACTACATAGTTAGTCCAAGAAAAGATATCACCCTAAGAAATCCTGGCGTCTCGCATCATTTCTAGACTATCACAGATACAGCATCACCCTTACACTATCATCCAAGAAAGTTATGCTATGTTGTTTTGATCATAAATGGACTCTGCATATGAGCTGACCCTAAATTTTCAAACTCGGCTTTAAGAGGAAAAAAAGAAAGAGCTTTATACCCAAATATACATTGGTAACTGCGGATAAAGACCTTGAACTGCTTTTGCCCTTAAAAAATCCTACAGGAAAGCCAAATAACCAAGAAAAAGGACCCAGAAGATTAAAACACTAAAAATGTTAAAAAAACAAAGAAACCATGCACCAAGAAAAGAGCATTCTGACTTCGTATCTTTGTGCAGGTAATAAAAATACCACAACTTCTAAGGACAAGACTGTTAGGGACTGGATTACAGACTGACCCTGTATACAAGTCAAAGTAGCATTATTATTGTTATTTTGGACAGGAAAAAATTGCAGGCTTGTAATCAGAAGAGTACAGTATATATTTCCATTCTGACTATAGATTTGAAAACGTTGGGTGCCTATACACATACAATGAGGCTGCTTCGATGTGCTGTAATTATACTCGATGAATCGAGTTGGCTGGAGAGCGGTATTACCGTGCTCCAGCAGACTCCAGCATCACATATATCAGGGTCCCTGCACTGAAAATTGGCAGCAGGGGTGCTTTAACTCAAGCTCGTTCCGTGAGCTTTAATTAAAGCACCCCAGCTGGCATTTTTCAAAGCAGGGATCCTGATACATGTGACACTCCAGGCACTTTAATTAGAGTGGCTCTCAGCCCAAAAGGACTGAGCACACCTGGGTAATCCTTCAGGGCATTAACTCTGATTGAGGTCAAGAGGCAAGCTCTCCCCTCAAGCAGGGCATTGCAAAAACACCTTCATAATAGTAGGACAACTGATGTATCTAGCCTTCCTCTGAAGCAGGGCCACTGTCAGAAAAGACAAACTATAAAAGAGGGGCTTTGGTTTATTCTTACGTAGCATGTCTTTTATTTGAAAGGTTATTTGACTATTTTTTTTCTTTCCCGTCATCTTATATAAACCCATTGAAAAATTAAGGTTATGATGGAAACCCTGACTCAGCATGAAACTCAAGAATCAAGATTGAAAATGTTCACTTGGAGATGAAAAATGATGATGATAAACATCCCTCTTGAGTATCAGCCTAACCACATCAGCTCTCCTATATTCAGACCATGAGTTGCACACAAGCAGCAGAAGATACACATATGATAAATACAATAAATGAAATACATCACTACTGTATGACTCATTGAAGGAAGTGCTAGGAACATATATCATCAGGGAAACAATATTTGATCATTTTAAATTCAAGATATGTGCTCTAGCGTGGGCCTGCTAATTGATTACACAAGTGGAGAGTCAATAAAAGAATCAATGCAAGATACTCTGCTGAAGTACACAAAGTATTGAGCAGAAAAGTAGTCAAGGAGCAGCAAACTGTTTGGATAAAACAACACAGACACTTGTATATTTACTGACTGCCTAATTCCCTGAAGTCCTGCAGATCCAAACAGAATTATCAAGCAGTGATAGCCCATACTCAGAAGGAAGCCACCCTTATCCCCTTGCTTACGGATGCTGTACCATCACTTAGCAGCTCTTTAAGTCTAGGTTTCACCCCCTGTATAACTTCCTCCAATTCTGAGACTGCGAGCCAAAATCTGCTGTTCTGCATCTTCTACCATCATTTGACATTGCAAAGTGAGTGTTAAACTCAACCCAGTTGGAATGGCAGCATATTGCACCCACTTGTACAGGTATAAACTGAGCAAGATGGAAAGCAACTAGCCTGAGGCACAAAGCAGTGGAGAATCAAATCCAATGACAGGCTTCTTAAGACAGCTTGTCCCTACTTGGCCTCACTTACTTGTCACGCTGTTAAAGCTGGCCTAATAAGACTGACTGTGTTAGATATTTCTTACTAAAATATATGGAAGGAGTTAAGAACAAATGAATCAGCACAGTGAATCAATTCCCAGATTCTAAGTTCCCTTTAACGTACCAAACTAGCTGCCCTGCTGTGGGCTTCAAACAAAACTCAGCCTGTAGCCCCCGTGAGTCATATAGCCCATCATGCTAAGGGAACTGGGGTTGTTAAAATAACCCTGTGGGAGCTCTTGATTTGGTCAGAGCAGATGATGGGGAAAAAAAAGACATTTTAATCTGTTTCAAAACAGAATATGGAACAAGTGAGAAAAAGAAGACTCCACAATACAGCCCATCAGACAACATCAGAGAACTTCAAGATGGAAAATAACTTAAATTTAAACTTTGCCCATTCCCCATTCCAGGACACAGTTATTCCCTACATCTATTCTCCTAGTCAATTTGAAATAAGGCACATTATGGATTTTCCACTGTTTCCCTTAAGAGACTGTTACAATGTTTTGCAATGAACTATGATGATAAAAGCATGACCCTCGATCAGAGCTAACCACAGGGGGGGTGCGGGACCCGGGGCAAATCAGCCTGTGCAGGGCCCCCTTAACACTGGAAGGGGTGGTGGTACTCCTAAGGGGGGGGGGTGTCTCCATGCTTCTTCCACAGCTGACCTACCAGCTCCAGGAAAGTCCATGACCACACTTTCCGGCTTTTTGGAGCCCCCAAAGCACGGACCCTGGGGCAGTTGCCCCGATTAACTGTACCCTAGGGATGGCCCTGGTCTCAATGGATACCTGAGACCCATCTGCAGGTCCCTACTATTTGCAAGTCTGGTCTATAGGCTGTACTATGCCCCAACCAGGACATGGCTTGAAAAGATACATATGGTCTTCTGCAGGCACTCAGCACTGGGAGGAGTTTTGCAGAGCAGACTGAGTGGCATAATTAAAATTATGGAGATTCCTTCTAGGGCACATCTACATAGATCCCCACAGCGCAGTTGTTACTGCACTGTCGTTTAGTATTTCCTTTTGGAAGTACTTAATGTTGGTGCAGTAACAGCCCTTACTGCGCTGTCCTGGCAGCATATGGTTATTTTTAGCCGCTACATCACTGTAGCAATGCACTGTAGTGAGGGAGCTCATTGCCACAGTGATGCAGTGGTGGCATCATGGTTTGAGACTGCAGACGCAATGCTGCCATAGGGCATCACTACGGCGATGTAACATCTCGTGTAGATGGACACCTAGAGATGAGCGAGTGCTGGAGATGCACAGGAAGATGCAACTGGAGGAGTGAGTATGAAGTCTGGGGATTGGGAGGTTCCCAGTGCTAAGCATGACAAAAATTCTGCGCCCTCGAGTAGGTCACTTAACATCCCTGCCTCAGTTTCCCTATCTGGGGAATACAACAAGGAGTGTTAAATAGTTAAATCCTGCTTTGAATAATTAAAGTGCTACAGAAAATATTATTCACTTCAAGTTTTAGGAAGCAGTGTAAACTTCCCTGGATCTCAACCACTTCATGTTTGGGTTTCACTTTTGATTCATAGATTCATAGATGCTCGGGTGAGAAGGGACCTCAACAGATCATTGAGTCCGAACCCCTGCATAGGCAGGAAAGAGCGCTGGGGTCAGATGACTCCAGGCAGGTGCCTATCCAGCCTTCTCTTAAAGACCCCCAAGGTAGAGGAGAGCACCACCTCCCTTGGAAGCCCATTCCAAATTTTGGCCACCCTTACCGTGAAAAAGCTTTTCCTGATGTCTAGCCTAAATCTGTTCTCTGTATGTGAAGTTTTCCCCAATCCTGAGGAACCCTTAAGTTCAGTCCTACTTCTTTAAGGTGCAATTGGGATCAAAAGACTTTAGCCATAGCTTTGTCTTGTTCATCAGTGTAGGCTGCTTAGTCTGGAAATGAGCTTAAGGGAATAAGTTACCTCTGCAGAAGGGCAGTGGGAAATCCCAGGAGGCGCTGTTTTCCGAACTGGCGTGGCATGTGAGTAATGCATGCCCCTCCAAAAAGAAGCCCGGGTTGCAGCTATATCTCACTTTGTCTCCAATGCTGAATGTTGTCCCTTGTTGGATCCCGTTCTGGAGTCTTCCTGGATTTCCGCATGTATGACTCGGTAAAACTGCCAGAAAGAAAGATGCCTTCAGTTAGCCAAGGAATGCAAATTTCTTTCCTGTTCCAGTTAAGAGACTCTCCTGTTTTTTTTCCCAGAGTATTATAACAAAGTTCACCTACTCAGGTACCAACATCAATTGTATAATTAAATAAATGAAAGTAAAATGAAATCAACACCAACCCAGTGCCAAAGCAAATGTATCGTTGAAAGTGCGAAGAGCAGTGGTCATAAATTGTACGATATTGGAGCACTTAAACACCAGCATCAGAAGAAATACACTCCTTCCTTACCCCTCCAAGGAATCATCCTATACCCTATGGGGTTTTGTCCTCCTTTTTTCATTTGATGCATTTATGGTGCACAAAACTGCACATACTATGTAGTTTAAGGAGGCACATGGCATTTCACTCTTTGGAATTCACCGGGTCTTGGACAAAATCTTCTGCAGCACAAGGGGGGAAGTCTGTAAGCCTTTGGAATGGTATATAAAATGGTCAAGCGTATAAGTGGCAATTACTTTTTAGATAGAAAAGTCCAGATATCAGCACTTTAGCATTCTTAGTTCACCCGGCACACAAGCACATTTATCATTCAGCAAATTCATACACAAGTCATGGGGTACATACAGCTAGGCTCTTGACCATATAGTAACTAAGCATAGCTCCACTGAAGAGAACCGAGTTGCATCAAGTTACACCATTAACAGGTGCAGCCTAAAATACCTTATTTATATGATATGAGCAGCAGTATAAACTGTAACACAAATAAATCTTGCATAGTTTTGCTAATGCCTCTGTAAAACAGCCTCAGCCTATTTGTATGAAATGCTACAGGCTCTCATAAACCACTCCAAAAGGACCTATTCAAATTCAAGTTTTTAGGGCCTGATATAAAACCCAATGAAGACAATGAAAAAACTAACAATGACTTAATCAATTTTGAATCAGGCTCTTACACAAGTTCTTTTAAGAGGAGTCCCCCTGCCTCCATGCAGAAATACTAAAGGAAGTCTGAGGAAGAAAAAAGCATCTGATTCAGAGCTGATTGAGTGTTTACTGCATAGAAGGGAATTCTGTCAAGGGCATGTACAAAATGGATACATTCCTGGGAGCAGAAAGAAGTTTAGGCTCTTGTTCTGCCAAAGAAATGGGCAAGATGGACAGGAAAATGATATGCCAGGTAGCCAAGGCACGTAGAAGAGAGCAAAGCCAGAGCTGCTCATAACCAAATGAAATGAATATTTGTAAGGATGCACCGGGTTAATGTAACTGGTACAATGGTGCTGTGCAATGGGCCATGTTTCAGAAGCATGACTCCAAATATTCTACTATATATACCATGAGAAAAACCCACACCCAGGTAGTACAACCTGTCTCCATTCCCTTTAAACTTCAGTGCATCACAAAGAGTCAGGATGCTGCCAAAGACCTCTCCGCAAGAAGAGGGTATATATTTCCATCAGCAAATGAGCAACAACATTTGTGGCAAGAGAGTCAAGATTTGGCTGTAATTACTATAATACCAAGACTACTGGCTGCAGACTGACCCTATGGTGCCTTGGTGGTCAAGTGCCCAGGTCAGGCATAATTGGGTGTGTACAGAAGTTGCTTTTTTCGCTCTTTAAAGCTCTTTATTGCCATGGCTTAACAGAAGTGCATGGCTTTACAGCACTTTAAAAAGGGATACAGTGCTTTAAATTAACCCTTGTTACATTTCTGATCAGTGGAGAAGCCCCAGGAGGCTGCTGTGTGCCCCCTGCCTCCTAGCCTGGAAAGTGCAGGGAGGCTCAGACCCCCTCCTCTGCCCCCCTAAACCAAACACTGCACTTCTGTCATGTTTAAGAGTGCTGTAACATTATAGTGTTATAAAAAGTGCTTTAAATTACAGCACTGCAATAAGTGCATGGAGCACTTCTGTACACACCCGATGTACTACCTTGGGTTCCATTCATTTAAATGGAAGATGCATCTGATTCAACCTGGACTGCTTGGAAAAACTTCGATAGTGCCACTCTTTCCCCTCCCTCCCTTTCTACTTCTTGTCCATTCTGACTGTAAGCCCCTTAGGGCAAGCTCTCACTAATATGCAGCTGGGCAGTACCTAGTACAGGGGCAACGATCTTTGTTTCAGCCTCTAGGGGCTACTGTAACATAAATATTATTTCTGCCATCACCGATTTCATGTCTTCGTGCCTTAGTTTTCCCTGGGTGGCTCTTCAAATAATGCCACTATTGTTAACCTTATACAAACTGGAAATAAAAGTGCTTTCATACGACGGTACAGCTCTTAGAATTACCGCAAGCACTATAAATTAACACCACTTGCACAAAATTGATAGTCACTGACAAATTCAACTGACATGCAAAACAACTGCCGGGATACCGATTTTAATGGTATAAAAATAAACTCATAGGTGGGGAGACTGTTAAATATCCCAAACGGGCTGAGAATCGGCATAGAACTAATGTTTCATTTTCTGCAATGATACTCAAAGACCCAATTTAATTAAATTACTAATGTCAATTTTTTTTAATGAACCCACTCCTTGCTTTTGTGCTTTCTTCCTTTAAAATTAATGGCTGGAACTTCACCATAAATAAAAATCTATCATTTTTAAAAGTCAGTCTCTAACACTAGCTGCTCTCTACTTAATGAACTGTTAAGAATCAGACAACCCCGACCTGCATCGTATCTGAGGACCATATTTGAAAAATGGGACCTCATTTAAAAATTCTACTTCATTTGGCTACATTAGTTAATGTTGTGTTACTGGACAGACAATGCACACGGGCCTTTTGTGTGTTGGGGGACAAGATAATGTTAACTCCTTGCTCACTTTGGAAGCAGCTGGGAACACTGTTGCATGTCTGAGCAAGGTCATATCACATTGCTGGGTTTTGTGCAGGCGGCAGCTGTCCAAAAGGCTGCTGTATTTCTGTACATCCAAGCTGATGAGGCCATGGGCAACAGATGGGGAATGTGAGTGGGTCCTTTTTCTTCCAGGCCCATGATTTGCTGGTCACAAAAGGAAGTTAATATAACCCCAGATCTGGGCTAGTGTAGACCGCCTGACTTGAAACAAGTGGGGAAGGAGCACAGGCCAGAACCTGCTTGCTTGAAGGGGTGTGTACTGCAAGGTGACAACCCAAGCCTTGGGGATGCCCAACGTGAATATGGCTTTTAGGCCTCCCAACCTGGTCATTCTTACAGCGCTGTCAGAAAACTCCTTGTTTCAGAGTTCATGCATGACTTCCTGGGCCCAGCGCAACAAAAAAATACTTCTACAGAAATGAATGTGCTATTCTATTCCAATGTCCCTTAGAGGAGATAATATTCTTGCTCATACTTGGCTGCATCTAACAGCCAGCCTTTGACTGCTTGTGAGATTAATAGAACTGTATTATTTACATCAGATGTCGCATGCAATAATATTATTAAAGCTTTGTCTTACCCATTTACCAATTCTGCTGTAGATTAGCGGCATGGATTTTTTTTCCCTCCCCTTAAGAGTTTTGTTCCTAGCAATCAGCATAATATTGTCAAGCGACTGTATGGAAATGCAGGCAGCCACACGCCAGATTGATACAGCTGAAGAGAAGCTATTTTTATGTGTCCTTAACAAAAAGTCTGCTGCTTTGGGCAACGCATTGATACCTGTTTTCTTTCCGTATTTTGATTTTAACTACTGCTACATGTTACTCTATTTCAGCACAAAGGATTATTATTGTTTCTGGAGAGACCTCAACCCAGTGCTATTGCATGCATGGCACCCAACACAAGACCTGTAGAGCTCACTTAGCAGTAGGGACATCCCTCCCTTCACCTCCTTACCTAACTCCTGATTTTGTGCTTGGCTCTTACCTCTGGAGCATCCTCCAACACCCTGTACACTAAATGTCCTGCATTCCCCATTTCAAACTCGCCTCTCCTGCTCCAAGCCCTCTTCCTGGGCAGAGCCAGCTTCTGCAGACTTTATCATATCTCAGACCCATACTCTAGGATGTCCTTCAGAGGTTCAGGATGTGCATGGCTTGAAAAGGAGCCACTGCAGGTGTGAAGAGAGAAAAAGCAGACTCCTGTCTTTTCCTGTCCAGTCCCACCACCAGCTATGCCCTTGCCAAAAATGCAACCAAAGTTGTCCTCTCCTATCCCATTTCCCAGAGACCCACCCATCCCATTTCAGGTGCCTCCAGACCTCTTGCCATCTCCACTCCTTCGCTGGGCTGCACACCTCCTATGTGTTTATTTTTCATTTTCCACAAGCACGGCTCTCAGCTCTCACCCCATCTCACCCCTGCCCAGGGTCATGGTGGACACTTTTGAAAACAGCAATTTTCAGTAGGAGTCATAGCAACCACAACTCACCGCCTTCTTCCTCAATCCAGTTCATTCAAAATTAATTAGTAGTTTTGAAGTCATTAGATGTGACTCAACGCATTCTTGGACAGCATCCCATCATCAAGGCGCATTCAGGCTAATTGCATCAGCCTTCCCTAAAACCTCACAGCTCCCCGTTGTTGGCTTGGAAAAAAAGATGCTTCCCGTCCTCTTCATCGCAGTGACACTTGAGTGACTGTAACATTTCAGGTAGTCTCACACAGCAACAACAACACATATCCCTTGCTTATCTGCCATTCAGATTAAATGTCTCTGCCAGCTTCTGCTCAAATTCATTGGCAGATCTATTTTCTCTCTCTCTATTGCTCAAAAATAAAATCATTCCAGCATTCAATAGACCCAAGTATCCCATCCTAGCCTATTACCCTATTTATATGGTTAAAAACCTCGTTTTTATTGCCTGAATTATATCTATAGTAGTTTATAACTATTATAGATAATTCGGGGCTGGACCTGATGATCTCTGAGGTCCCTTCCAGCCCCTAACTTCTATGACTCTATAAATAACAGTGATGTTTTAAATGCTATTGTTTTAACCTTGGAGTCTGATCAAGGAGTGTATTTTTTTATAATGCAGGGTGACGCATAATCTCCTCTCCTCCGTCTCAATTAATTCTTACTCTTGGTTAAAAAAAATAAAATAAATCCAAAAGAAACAGGCATGGGCTTGTTGGCTCCAGAAAACCAAATAAGACGTTGAGGCCTCATTGATAAGAGGAATAGCAAAAAAGCTTATTCCACTTAAGTAACACATAGGCCTTTTGAGGAAATAAGGGTGATTTTCACCCTAGCTGGGAAAAAAAAAATCACCTTCACTCCTATTTGCCCATAACTTTTGGGCTAAGTGCCATTGGGGATATTCTAAGACCCTTAAAAGTCTTTTATCTGTGTTTTAGTACAATCTGTTTTAGTTCAGGAGAAGAGTTTTAACCTTCAGAATAAGTGTCCGGTGTGTGCTCCAGAAAAAAAAGGAAATAAATGGTATCTTTTTCATTTCATTTTATCCTTTTTTATGTCATGATTCATTTTCAGTACAGCCAACAGAGATAAAGCTAAATGGAAACTATTTTCTCCTTCTAATATTTCTTTGTTCACTAAAAAATAGTCAGATAGATACTTTGGGATAATAATGGACCGGGATGGCTCATCATCCATCTTATTTGCGGTTGTAGTTCTGGGGCTTTTTTGCAAATCTACTTCCAGTTTTCAATTTTCCTCATGGAATGTGCTGGAGCAAAATTGCCATTATCTTCCAAGAGAACCAGGAGCAGCAAAAAGGCTTTACTTCTTTGGTTATAGCAATTTAATCATTTCCTATGGAAATACAATTCAGCTGGGCACTAAGCTCCACTCCCACCCCATCATTTCCATGTTTTGTGCTTTTAACTGTTCCCAGGCTCTTTCACTAGAACGGGATAGCTGCCATCACCAAGAAGCAGGACCTGCCAGCATATTGTCATACTGGGGTGCCCAGGATGCTACACCTTTTTCCTTTGCTTTGAAGAATGACTGTTGCATTCCCCACCCAGCATTAATTCATTCTGTCTAGCCATTTAAACAACTGTCATTATAGCAGCATTAAAGTATTGGTAGATTTATCCTCGCAACCTCCCTCTGAGCTAGAGAAGGATTATTACTTTCCTTTTATGGATGCAAAGTAATTAAGTCACCTGCGTTCACGCGGGCAGCCGCTGCCAATCTGCACGCTGAACTCCCGTCTCCCAAACCCCAGTCCAACTGCAAGACGCCCCCATTTTCAGCTGATGTCTTTGCAACAGAGCAAATATATAGCAGCACAGAGCTCTCCATCAGTTACCCTGCATATTTGGGGGAAGAAGGGCCTCCTGCTCACTTTGCCTTTCTTCTTTGTATGTTTTCCAGGACTACAGACTTCACTCCAGCTCAGCAAAACACTACGCTCCATCAGGAAGACTCGAGATCAACAGGTCTGCTGAATCAGGACCTGTATTTCCCCATATCTATTCTTCAAAGCTCTTCCTTGTCATCTACTGAGACACTGAAAGGGCTGTGCCTTCAGACTTCTATTTATTTAATTTTACTAAGTACAGTATGACATTTTGTCATGGAGGAAGCAACAAAGAATATCTTTCTGCACCAAAATTTACCCCCAAGTTTTTGGAGAGAATTAAGTACAAGTTAGAGCACATATACAGAGACTCTCAGATGTCTGATGGGTACAGTTCCTATACATTTGGGATCTTTACTCCTCTGAGTAACATTTTATCAGCTTCCTGAGTTCAGAAAAGAAAGATGAGGCCAATTCAGCAGTCGACCCATAGGCTTCAAATGACAAAAGTGCATAAAGCACATACTTACCCTTAAGCTAATGCTTAATTCCCAGTGATTTTAATGAGCCTTACAACAGCTTTCTGAACAGGGATGCCAGGGCACCAATTGGCAAAGAATGAAGTTAACTTTCAAAAAGGGATTCTGAGCCTAATGCTTTCCAATGAAACTCAAATACAAGCCGAAGTATGTGATTTGCTTCATCAGAAGGGCTTTAAGCTTGTGTTTAAATCCTGTGGTGATCTAGGATCTGTCTACAAGAAAATGAAGAAGTGGCTTTGAATTGTTTCATTTCATTTGTTCCACCCTGATGAGGATCAAAAGTTTCAAAGGCGATAAACTTGTATACGAAAAAGGGCCAGGGACAAAAAGGCAGCCCTGGGGAAGGGAGGGGCTATTGCTGCCAGAAAAAGAGATTGCAGGAATCAAAAATGTGTCACTATAAAGGCCAGGCCTCGAGACTGCAGCTGCCCACCCTGAGTTCAGTATCACCCAGCATGAAAAAAGGGTGCGAGACTGGAAAGTCCAGATTTGAAATGATTTTTTCTAGACACTGGGTGCCAGTGTTGATCCACTTTCTATTAT
>NW_017729015.1:12807455-12828703 GCF_001723915.1 Gavialis gangeticus | reverse complement strand
AATATGTCACGTGGAAAGGCCAGGCCTCGAGACTGCAGCTGCCCACCCTGAGTTCAGTATCACCCAGCATGAAAAAAGGGTGCGAGACTGGAAAGTCCAGATTTGAAATGATTTTTTCTAGACACTGGGTGCCAGTGTTGATCCACTTTCTATTATGTTGGAAAGAGGAGTCTCCCCTTGACAAGGAACACTTCTTTTTGGTTAAAATCTACAAAAATAGTCCCTCACTTTTAGGGCTACCAACTTGTACCTTGCTCAAGAACTAAGAGAACAATATGCCCTACCAAGTCCGTTGTTATGAACACTTATCAAACTGAACAAAAGGCTAATGGGTGCCATGGATCTGAATTTCTAAGACCCTACCTCTGTGCCACTAAGGAGGCAGAATAGTGCATGCATGAGAAAGCGAATACTATCTAAAGCTGGGCATGGAGGAGCCACTTTCGTGAACCTTCCTCTAAGGCAGAATAGCCAATGCATGTCAATCTTGAGCTGCGGTTTTGCAGCCAGAGACTCCTAGGGAGGTGCCTCAATTCTGACCTTCCCAGAGAAGACAGCTCCTCTACCTAGCTCTGCTGCTGCCCTTCAGACTTACAAAGCACCTGGGCTATTTTAACCACTAGTTTTCCCCTAGCTTTCCCATTGCACTTCAGTCCTGAGTTGCCATAGCCATTTCTGATCCAGGCTTGGGTTGCCTATCTCTATGCCAGAAGTCCCACACTCAGTCTCTACCTGCAGTCCCTGTGCAGTAATGGATTTGTCAACATGAGACTCACAGGTTAAGCTTTCCCATAGTCTGTGCCACCTCTGGGATGTGGATCAATCAGTCAGTCAAAAGTAGGGCCTTAATCCTGGCAGTCCAACAGATCTAATTAATTTAGATCCCATTCCAGTAACTAGTCCAAGAAACTATTTTGTTTCCAAAAAAAAAAAAAAGTAGCCCGTGACAATGCCACTTCTCAATAGTATTTTGTCTGGTTTAAGCTCGGTTTGATTTTTTTGCTTTAGCTCATCTTTATAACTCATCCTCTCTAATCCCACAACTAGCCATTTGCTAATTAGCCATTAGCTGCCCTTCCATGCAGCTTTTTCATGTGCTGAAAGCCTCTTTCAGGCAATGCAATGGGCAAAACAGAAGACGTTGCTAACTGGGACCTGAGCGGCACATGCTAAAATTGCTGCATTAGCTGAATACCACATCTGTGACACACTATGTTTAATCTGGGAGCACGTAGATATGGGAAGGGATGAAAAATTATACTGTGGAGTAAGGGAGTCATCAATAAGAGCCACCAGAAATGCTGAGCTCATGGTGCAAACACCTTCTGCTGAGCTGCAGAAGCTGAATATCACACAACTGGCCAGGATTCCTCTGCGCTGCTGTGGCGCTTCTGGAGCCCGGCGCTTCTGGCACTGGGGAGATTTATTATTAACTCATGGTCATAAGCGATCAAAAAAATCCAGAACGTAATTCTATTATACTCTACTGCAAACAAAGCTAAAAAGATATAATTATGTCATAAAAACACGCCTAGGGCTCAGTCCTGTTTCCTGAATTCACAGGTGCCTACGTTGCCAAATTCGCCCACAAGCATAATTTTGTAAGCGATGCTGTAACATGCGCACACGTATCTAAGAACAAGTTTGAGCCCCACGTGGGTTTTCCCCACTGCCTGCAGACATTCGTGCACAAGCAGACTGATCCTAGCCTACTTTCAAATCCTTTTCTGCTTGCCACTCACAGATGCAGTGGATCAATATTAAAAGCGTTTTCAGGCCTGCTCTCTTTTTTTTCCTAGGATCAGGACTGAGCCAAAAACCAAGCTATTTATGTGAGCTAAGGGATGAGGCGAGATAAGCAAAGCTCATGCTTCACAGAATTAGGTGGTCCTTTGAGGGACCTCGAAGGAAAAGCCCCTCACCCCATTAAGACCACTATGGCAAAGATAACTCAGGCTAAAAGTCACCGCAGCCATAAGATCAGCACAGCTCCTTATCCTTTGTATTGGGTCTTTGCAAGGCAGCACATCTGACCTGTCTGACATTATAGGGTGCTTACACAAGTTACATTAGTTGAAGGCGCTACAGAACCCCAGCTGGGGAGCTGGGGGGAGCCACACCAAGCCCTTGATGTGGGAGAAACCATTTCACCCCGCTGCCCACCCCCCACCCCAGCTCTTGGCACAGCAAAGCCGAGCCCGGAGCTGCCGCTGCCACAATCAAGAGGTCCAGGTGGCAGGTGGGAAAAGGGAGCCACCCCTCACCTTGCAGGCCCAGCCTGGCTCTCTGCAATATCCCAGCTGGGGTACTTGCAGGGGGGCTCCCTTCCACAGAACCCCATGCAGGTCTTTTGACAGCAGCAGCAGCTGCCGGCTCAGCTTTGCTGTGGCTGGAGCTGGGGAGGAGGGCCCCCCACCTTGCAGGCCCAGCCCTTCTACCCCTAATTCCTCAGCTGGGGTAGCTGGGGAGGGGTGCAAAGCAAGGGGGCTCCTTTCCACTGTGCCCCTCCCCACCACTCCAGCTCCAGCCAGGCAAAGCCCAGCTGGCAGCTGCATGCTCCTCCCTCTCCATCCTTCCTCCACTAACAGCCCCAGGATTTGGGGGGCGGGGGGCAGAGCTGAGGAGAGGGGAGGTTCAGCAGCCTTCTCAGAGGCTGCTGGAAAGCCCCCACCTGCTGGCCAGGGCCAGGGCCAGGGCCAGGGCCAGGGCCAGGGCCAAGCAGGCTGAAGCCCCCCCAGCCCAACACGGGAACATCTGTTGGATGCGGGGGAGGGGTTGGAGGGCTCTAATTTATGGCGCCTTGTGTAAAGTGCCATGAGTTATAGGGCGGCACCTAATTGTCTGTAGGCACCTATACTCAAGTACTGGGGTCTATCCAAGTACCTCCATAGATAGAACCTAATGCCCACAATATGATGACATATTAAAGTGCTGATCTGGGTGCAGATCATCTCTGGCTTCAATTCTGGTGTCTCCTATGGGAAATCTCCGCAACCGCCTAATGTACGGGGTCTTCTTAAATGCCTAGTTCTCCACTAGCAGGATGGGCTCCATGAGCTACCATTCTCCAAGCTCGCAAATGTATTAGGTAAGAGTAGGAAGGACAAGGAACTCTGCTTTGGAGGTTATGTAGTAACTATGAGAGCGCAATAACAGGGTGCAGACCGCAAGTGGATTCAAATGCTCCATCATTGTTCCTACTTATAAGTGGTAGTACCAACTACCTTTTCAAAAACTCAGATAAGATGGTCCCTGTGGTGGGAAGCTCAGGAACAAAGGATAAGGAAGTACCTTGACAGCTGGAACAAGTTCAAATATATACACGAACAGAGAGGTGGTTAGCTATGTTAATCCGAAGTCAGGCAAAAGGCAGGGCAGGGTGGCCCCGAGAGACCAACTAGTTCAGATGCACATGAGTTTTTGTAGACAACAACCTATTTCATTAGATGCTGTGAATGGACTGGCAGAAGGAAAGGGTTTTATATAGAAGTTCTAAAATGTGGGTTGATTAGATCAATTGAGATGAAAGAGGCAGTTAATACCATGAGGGACATGGGAGTCCCGATAAGAACCCACATTCCCTGTTGAGGCCATTGTTAACACAATCTAGTCTGTGGGTAATTTCTTGCTTCAAAATTGTGTTCAAATTGGTTTTTAAAGTTTGTTTGTCTGTTGAAGGACAGACACTCAGAGGTCAGTGATAGCCTGTACAGAGTAGATGAAGTCTTCTGTCTTGGGATTTTGTGTTGTTCTGGAACTGAGGTCAAATGGTGTCCATTCATTGAATAAATAGTTGGTTACCCTATTGCTAATTTGCTGGAGACAATCATATTGAGATCTAGCAACGAGCGAAAACCTGATCAAGCTAACCCTCAGATCAATGACTCTCAACCATGGTGCTAGGGCACCCTAGGGTGCCACCAGATCCTTTGAACAGTGCCATGAGATGTGAGGAGATAAGCAGATATGCTACACAGATAAACCAAGCTATTGCCCAGCCCCTGTGTAAGGAGGTAAGCACTATAATACAATAATTCATTTTTAAAATTGGGTGCCACTCAATTCCCAAAAGTTATGAAGGAGTGCCTTGTGTCCCATCAAGTCCAAAAACATTGAGAACCTCAGATTATAGAGATAAAAATGTATGCGGTGTAGTCTGCGTACCATATGCTTGCCTTCAGCCGGGGGGACATGCCAACAAATGTGCTGAGTCCATAACCCTCAGAATCAAATGCAGCTGCAAGTCAAGAATCAGGTTCATGCCGTCGTCTTATTGGAAAGACTGTCAAATACCAGCATTCTTGAACTATCAAAATTCATATTGAGAGTTTTACGGGAATCAACCCAAGGAAAGTCAATTGGGCAGAGGTGGTGGCAAACTGGGACACTCTGGGAAATGCACAGGATAATCGATAAGTTATAAAATAATAATTTGAAAAATAATGCATAAAATAATACTACACAGCAGTTTTCAAAACCTGGTAAAAAATGTCCCATTTAGCCTCAGCTGCTGCTAATGTTTCTTTTTTTAGATACAGTGACATTCATGGGCACTTCCTGTAAATACAAGAGTACATTCAGGACTAGACTAGAACACAGACTGAAAAATAACCACACACCTCCATTCTCTTCGCTTCAGTCTTTCTTTCCGTGGGAGGAAGACAAGTCACTGGAAGTATGCTTAAGTTGAAAGATGAGTTTTCCACCTTTTCTAAGCATATGGCTTATCGAACATGGGTGTCATTTCACGCCTTTCTTGTACAAGCCATAGCTGAATTGCACTACATCTCTTCAGTAAGCTGTCAGCCTAATTGCAGGGTGGGTGTCGAGGGGTGGGGGGGGGCAGGGGTATTTCAAGACAAATACTCTAGAGCATCCACAACCAGCTTTCAGATCTACGTTGCTAACGTTCTCATCGTGACCTTTAACTTATCTACATGAAACGTGGAATACATTTCCTCTCACTAGGATCCATGCCATTCATTCGGGCCTGCCTTCAGCTGGCTTCTAGCTGAACCTGTGGGATTTGTGAGACTTCACGAAAACTGAAACATGATTGGCCTAGAGTTTCTTGCAGTACCAGGTTGTGTCAAGAGCAGCCTATGTAAAAGAGAAAATACCATTAGTGATAGCGAGAGAGATAAAACATGGGAAGGAATACTTGATAGGGTAGCATAAGTAGTTTGGGATGGTGTTGGTGGTTTTTTATTAGCATAAATTTAGGACTGCTGTATCATTCATATTTCGTTACTCTTCGTGTCACAAGCTCCAGTGTTTAATAACGCTCGTACAATCCAAGTCCCCAAGATGCAAAAAGCACCAATATGACCTGTTTTGATACACACAGTACGTCCTTTAAGCTTCTGGGCATCTCATATCTTAAGACAGCAGTGGGCAAAGTGAAGCCCGCAGGTTGAGTGTGGCCCACCAGGCCACTCTATCCAGCCCGCAGGGCCTCTAAAAAATTTAGAAAATTAATATTAATTTGCCCCAGCTGCTTGTCATGTGGCCCTTGATGGCTTGCCAAAACTCAGTAAGTGGCCCTTCACCTAAAATCATTGCCCGCCCCATCTTAAAAGCACCGAAGCCTAGTTTTGCCACTCTGAGCGAGTGTCGAATTCAACAGAAGGCACCGAGCTGGGAGTCAGGAGACTGGATTTTGATTCCCAGCTCTGCACCTGCTTTCGTTGCCTCCTTTCCCCATTTTCCAGCTTGCCACTCTTGCGGATTTGGTTCATAGCCCTTCAAAGCAAAGGCTGCTTGTCATAACGTACGTGTACAAAACTCGGCATGACCGGGGCGTAAGGATGTTACTGTGGGGGAAATACTAAATTATCCTTGATGGTAACCATTAGTGCAGCTACATAATGTTGGTTATTGTGGACTAAGTGTTGCCTTCTGCTTAACACAGAGGAGGAGGAGGACAGGGTCTGGTTAGAGTCTTTACCTTTCTGTGTAATCTTGGACATGTCCTTTTCCTTCTCTTTTAGGCAGCTGGAAAAAAAAATCAAGACACTTACCTACTTCACTTATTACTCATCTACCTCCCTAGGGGAAAGGTTGTGAAGCTTAAGTAATTCAAGCTTATAAAGTGCCTTGAAATCCCAGATGGAGGACTCTATAAAAATGACACATAACATTATGAACACTTAAAAGGGCAGGGCTAGATTCTGCTCCCGGGTACACCCATGGAAATCCAGAGACACTCCACTGAGTCACTGCAAAGTTACATCATGACTCAAACACTTCAGCATGGCCTTAAATCCACCTGTAATTGCTGCAAGGATGGGTAGTAGATGAAAAATCCATATACAAACTCTAAAAAGAAAGAAGGATATTTTATGAATGTTGTCATGGAAACAGAGCATGAAGCTTTACTTTAAAAAGGACACCGACAAGAAATGTGTATTGATGGAAAGAGAAAGGACGGGGGTTGATTCTGGGAACAGAAGAGACCAGGGATCTCAAAGCAGGCCTGTAAGCTTCTTAGGCTGCAAGAGGCAGACCTCCCGCTCCTGCCACCCTCCTCCAGTTTTAGTCCACACAAGCCCTTTCATGTGACCGGGTTTCCACCAATTTACATGGAGGTTTTGGCCCTTTGTAAATCCAGTTCTTAGTTTCTTTTCCTTGTTTGCATCCTTGCGACAAGGTATTTAGCAGCATGTGCAGATTTGTTGGAATCTGACAGGCCGCACCATGAGCGTACAAGCCTCCCGACATGCAAGGGAACAACATGACTGAATCACCACATTAGAGGTTTACAAAGAAACGTGACTTCAGTCAACCAACCGTAGTGAAGCATCCCCAAATCTCTCCTGTTTCTGTGTCTTTCTGGACTTCCAGCGTTCAGGGTCAGGGCACGCGTCCACACAAACACACATGCTCAACTCCATCCAAGACCAACATGAGCACCTCTGAGGAATGACACTCCTATTACAAAAAACCTCACAACTAGTTTTGATTACTCCACTAAACGGTACCAGGGAAGGAGCAAGGCAACAGTGAGATTCATCCTTTGCATTAGATTTCCTTACCTGCACACCTTAAGAAAAGGCAGAGGGGCACCCTTCCTGACCTTTACAGCCATCAATTTATGCCTTGAAGCATGAGATTCGATTATCTTTTTCTACCATGGATAACTAAACATGTGAGCACTCAGATGCCAAGCCCTTTAAAAACCATCCAGGTGCAGAGTATAAGACTGACCCCCTGCATCTATTAAAATCCTTGCATTATAGAACAAAACGCATTTGTTCTGAAAGCATCCGATGTGCTTTTTAATGAGCAACCCCTTGTTCTTTGGAATCAGGAGTAGGCTACGCCGAGGGAAATGCCAGGATCACAGAACATGACTCCCAGTGGGAAAATGTGTCTTGCTATAACAAAAAGAGAGGTAACACAGCAAGCCAAGTATACATCAGCAGCTCGGTCTGGCTTGCAAAAGACTCTTGCAATGGACTTCACGGTGACTGTTGCCATAGACTTCGCTACACTAGCTGTACTGAAGCAGATATTTTTAGAACAAAACCCTGAGCTGCTCGCCTTATTACTGCTTTGTTCCATTCATGATATTTTAATCACATCCAAGCAACTGAGCTATTAAACAAATTCAGAGGCAGTGCAGCAGGTTGTGGCTTAAGTAAGCTAAAGATCTGAGCAACAGGAAAGAAAACCAGAATAGCCATCATGTACTAAACCTCTCTGCTCCTAAAGCACAAAGCAACCATCGGACTGAAGCAGAGAATATCAAGGATTAAGGTTATTTCTCAGCCTCCTCTCCCCCTCCAATTTGAAAGGGAATCAGGACCATAATTTGCTTCATGGAAATGAAATGCACCCTGCAAAGGATGAAGAAAGCCATGCAAGTACATTTTCAATTATTAACATTATGCCACAGAACGCTTTTGTCAGCCCCTGTTAAAGCCAAGTATGCAAGTGCTGATTTGCTTCACTGTACTAGCTGAAGCTTTCCGAGTTTCAAAATCCCATGGTTCGAAGCATCAGCATCTCGTAAGCTGCCTGTGAAGCAGCACTATGCACACTCATCTCACACCCCCAGGCAATTGTGGTACCCACAAAGGGTGAACTGGACTATACTGGTTAAGACCATTCTTCCATCCAGTTAGCCTGTTTCTAGCATCAGCCAATGCCTTAGATGCAAAGGCCTTGATTTGGGGTAGGGTAGAGAGGCAGTAATTCTCCTGATTAGTCACCAGATCTAACTCCCCACTCACTTCCCAGTGTAAACTGAGAACAATTCCACTTAATGTCAATGAAGTCTCATTAGCGTGAAGCTGATGAGACCCAAAAGGCAATCGAGCCCCACAGGCTGGTCCAGCAAAACGCAGGCAACAGTGCTCCCACCCGCAATTTTTGCAGCATACCCAAGGATTAGGAGCACAGGAATCAAGAAGGTAACCCCCTTCCTTTCTCCATCTTCCAAGTTGCCCATCTTGTGGACTTGGTTCATAGCTCTTCAAAGCAAAGACTGCTTCTCATAATGTATGTGTGCAAACTTGGCCTATTAGGGCCTAAGGATGCTATTATAGAGGAAATACTAAATTATCCTTGATGGTAACCATTACTACAGCTACATAATGTTGGGTATCCTGGACCTTCTACCTGTCCAACACCTAGCCACCCCCACCAAGGTCAGAGCATTTAAATATTCTTATTAATAGACCATGTCACAGCTGCTGCTTCACCTTCCTGTGTTAACACAAATCCTACAGAGAGCAGCATGATAGCAACAGCGAAAAACAAGGTCTGTTAAGAGTTTAACTGAACAGCAAATCCCAGCCACCATCTCTAACCTCACTAATTTATTATACTGCTCATGCTTCTCTGATAGGTCTTGCTCGAGCTCCTCGCTGCAGGCGACTCTATCCAGGCTGCCCCATTCATATGGGAAAAGGTTCTTCCTTGATCCTCTTGATCCTGGGCACTTTCTGGGTCCTGCACATTAATTTAGGCCCCTGCAGCAAGACCTCCCTCCAGGTCTTTCTTTTTTTAGCTTTTTTCTGGGGAGTCTGTTTGGGAGGTTTTGGGGGTTTTTCGGACAGTGCAGGCTCCTTCTGATAGGAGCCACCGCTCTGCATAGCCAGCCAATGGTCTAAAGCCCAACCTCCTACCTGCAAGGCAAATATCCAGACACAAGTAGTGCTTAGCTCAGCCCTCATTAAAAGGCTGGTATAATTGGAGCATAACTGTAATAGTTTCTCTTCCACCTTGAACTCTCAATGGGCCTGATGGTTAAAAAGGTACAGGACTGGGGTGAGAGACTGCCTGAATGAGCTGGGAAAAGTCACTGCAGCTCTCCGTACCTCCCTTACATTAACAGTCAAATGGGGGTCATGCTAATTACCTCTCTCCCAGGAGTAAGGACAATTCATTCATTAATTTGTCTGAAGTACTTCTTCCCTTCCCTTAGGAAAAGGAATATAAGAACAAAAAGTCCATAACCACAATGATGAAAATCCATGGAGACGTGCTGATTTACGCTGGCTTCAGATCTTTCCCCAAAGTTTTATTATTATTATTCCATTTCCTCTATAACGGTTGTCTTGGCAGTTACTTGGTACAAATGATAAATAAAGGACTTGGATAGAATGAAAATGAGAGTGTCAATACTGTACTTAGCTCATAGTTTAGTTTTCTTTAAAGGTAGTAAGGGAACAACAAAACAACACAAAACAAAACAAAAAACCCCCAAACCTCAGCAGCTAAATCATTAATAAAGTTAATGGGTTTTGGCTGAGCTGCAGAATCTGGTTGAAAGCTTGAGCTGTGGCAAACTTATTAGTGCTAGTAAGATTCCAAGGCTCAGATCAAATTGGATTCGCTCTACAATATGGGAATGCTTACTGGAAGTATAATAATAATACTTCACATTTATATCATGCTTTACATGCTCAACGCATCACTCACACGTTAACTGGGGCTCCTGGGTCTGATAACCTGAGCTGGAAGTCTTTAAAATAAGTGCCCCCCTGAGATGGCTATTTTGGACTCAGATAGGAGCAAATATTATAAAATTAGAATTGTTTTGGGGTGTCCCACCATGTGCAGTTTTGTCGAGAAGGCAGATTCAAATGAGAAAGGGAACAGCTATTTTTTCAGGCTCTATAATCCTTCCATTTGATTTCATTTCTAGGTGAAGTTTTGTGACCTTCCCTATTACACCAAAGTAATCATCTGTCTGTGTGTACCACTGCTCTGAAACAGAAATAACTCCGGAGAAGTACTGGCAATGCTTGCATCACCCACCATCACACTAGGCTTAGCATTTTGGGTCAGCGTGCTTTCATAGTTTCATAGCTGGTAGGGTCGGAAGGGACCTGAGCAGATCACCAAGTCCGACCCCCTGCCATGGCAGGAAAGACTACTGGGGTTAAATGACCCCAGCAAGGTGTTCATCCAGCCTCCTCTTAAAGAGGAGAAAGATTTCTGTAGAAGGAGGAGAGACAATGACAACTAGTTTACCCACTGAAAATTTCCTTTTGGGCAATTAAAAACTTTTGAAGCCAAGAATCTTTACAGGTCCCCGCCCCAGTGATAAAGCACAGAAGGAAGAAATGCACTGAACTCAGTTCACAATACCAGCTAGTTTTGGGGGGGTTTCTTTAATACAGTAAACACAATAGCAAACACATCCCAGTTATCTTTGCTGCCTGGTGCAGGGGGCTGGACCTGATGATCTTCCCAGATCCCTTCTGGCCTTACAATCTATGAATCTCCATGCAACTAGGACCCAGTCAGTGGCCCATTTTGAGCATCCATACAAAGATATCCGGGCCTGCATAGCACCCCCTCAAAGCCCTGTGTTGACTACACAACCTGCAGATGGTACAGAGGTGATGACGACCATGGATCTTGGTTTTCTCTGATTAAAAAAAAAAAAAAATCCCCAATTTTTGGATAAAAAAGTAACCCCAAACACACATTTTTCCATGATTAAAATGAAGCACCACTAATATATAAATATGTATATAGTGGTGCTTCATTTTAATATCGGAAACATGGATTTGGGGTTACTTTTTTAAATCTGAAATTTGGGGATTTTTTTTTTTAAATCAGAGAAAACCAGGATCCCCGGGGATGACACTACCATCTCCAAGATTGCTTTGACCCTTGCTCCCTCCTTCCCCACCTCCTGCACCCCACACAAGTGAAAACTCTCCAATGCACATACTGCACCTCTGCATGGCGGAAGGGTAAAGGGACACAGACCCCACCTGACCTGGAGTGGCAGCTACCGGCTCTTATGTCACTGCGTAGTTCTCATCTGGCTCTACGTGGGATTTGCAGCACACCTATAACTGCCCCCTGGCTAAGCAAAACAGGAGGTTTTGGCCCTTAAACTATCAGTGCATCATCTGAGTTCTTGCTGCTGTTAGGGTCCCTTTGCAGCCCTTTCCATTTATCCTTTCTGCTCTTGGTGCAATGCAGTCCAGTGATTATAGGTAAGACAGAATGCACACTGCAGTGGCATCCAGAGGTGCCCAAGCTATCTCTAAGTCAGCTAGCTCAGGAACAGGACGCAACCTAGCATTAGCAGCTATAGATGGTTTGTGTGAACATGCATAGCTTGGTCTGCAGCACAGCTCCTAAGCACATCCAAGAATATAAAATCCCCAAATTTTGAATGGAACTACAGCCAACTGGAGGCTGGTGAGTGAGCGGAGCTGTGCTGTAAATGAAAGGGCACTGTAAACACAGCCAACTCGGCGCACACTGGCATGATTTTTCTTCTTCAGACCAAGACAAACTCCTGCAGGCTGAATCCCAGCAGAAGGAAAGTCAGAGTCTGCCTTGTGCATCAACAAAATTAGCAGCTATATTTCTGTTGCTGAATCTTTATCACAGGTCCTGATATCAGAGGCAGGAAGAAAGACCTTAGTTTCCAGATCTCGGGTCGAGCAGGGCACTGGCAGTTAGAAAAATCATCTTTTGATGTGTAAACTGAGCCGCTGATCTGGGACTTACTGAGACAGAATAAATAATATAATTTTAGTCACTTTCCCAACTACAAATGCACTTTAATGTTCTCCTAAGTGCAGTGAACAAATGTCAATCAGCTTTCAGAGTGAATGGCTTCAAAGGGTCTGCATTAGCTGGAGCGTGACCCTCTTAAAGCTAGCCTGTCTGTAGCATAGGCTATGCTCAACCTGAAATCTAAAATCCCATAATCAGAACAGCACCACAGCTAACTGGGATTTGGTAAGTGAAGCTGCACTGGAAGTGAAAATGCAGCCTTTGGAGGATGAGCAACTAGCTACTCAGAGACCTTCTGCCGCGCATGCCACCTCCAGCAATGTGTGACAGCTGCATTGGCTTTGATGCTATTTAGTGGGACCACAGTGGGTGGCAATGCTCTCTGTGATGTTCTCAAGATGCAGATGCTCCTGTCACGAGTCATGCTAGGAACTAGTACCCACCTGCAGAACTGCAATTTCCAAATCAAAGCCACGCACCCCTCCTGCATTATCTTCCATGGCTATTGTGACTGGTGGTCCACCATGTGCATTAGGGTTTGTGCATTAAATGACTCACCTAAACTGCATTAAAGCCTCCAGAGGCTGAGATTAAATATAGTATGGAAATGTCTGCTTTACACACAGGGAAAATGGAGGCCAAAAAAGGTCACTTGATTTACGTAAAATCACAACACAGCTGGTGCTGGAACCAGGAGTTGACATCAGGTCCCCTGAGGCCTGGCACAGTGATCTAACCACGATAGCATCCTTCCAACTGTAGGCTCTGGCGTACAGGACAATCAGGCCAATGACACCCATGTCACACAAGTAGCTCAGACACAACCTTAATTTTGTAGGACCAACACTCAGGTTTGACACAGCCACATCCCAATACTTTGCGTACCTTCAACCTTGGCTTCTTTCAATCTCCCTTTCTCCTACTGTGTTGGTTTGAACACATGATTGGATTAACGGCTAGCTGGGGCAAGGACACACGCATGCATGAAAAACAGCAAGAAATACAGGAAAGGGCTTTAAAATAAGAGCCAAGCCAGGCGCGTGCACAGGCATCTTGGCTGTAGAGTCAAAAGAGAGCACAAGAACTACTGAAATTAATGTTTGAAATATGCTAGCACAAGTTCATTTTCCTCCCACTGCAGGTTTCTGCAAACCTAGTCTAATTTTATAGGATGACAGGCAGTGTGGGAAGGCCAGGGTAACAGTGTGATCCATGATTCCAGGAAACTTTAATTAGCATAAAAGTTCCTTGGAGATCATTTAACGCAGTAGGAAGACAAAAAGGAGAAAGCCACCCCATGGCTCCAAGGTTAACTCCAACTTTGAGTTTCAAACCTTGTCTCTGGTACCTGGGAAAGTGCCTTTCTCAAGAGATTTCCTAGCATATGCTGCAGCAACCTACTCTCCAGAGCAGGACCCAAACTAGGAGTCATCTCCATGAGTCATTACGCCTGATGGAAATTCAGTAGAAGTGGGGTTTACAAATGGTAGTGGGGTCCTAAGCCTGGAAGAGGAAGTCACCAAAGGACAAGTTTGAGAATTACTGTTTCATAGTAGCTAGGGTCAGGAGGGACCTGAACAGATCATGTAGCCTGACCCCCTGCCAGAGGCAGGAATGAATGCTGGGTTCACAAGACCCCAGACAGGTGATCATCCAACCTCCTCTTGAATTTGCCCGAGGTAGGGGCGAGAACCACTTCCCTGGGATAGTGTTCCTTGCCCTGTTCTAGAGGTCTGGGATACGTCCTTGTCATTTTAATTAGGAACATGCTTGTAAAAGAGCCCAGAGCAGGCTGTTGGCTCCATGAGGAGCAGACGTGCTTTCTATAAAGGAACTCACCCAACATTGCATTTGAGATTGGAGAAACATCGGGCTCCAGGTTAAAAAAGTTATTTCATGTATATAATCACAGACTCTTCCTCATTTTGCCTGAGTCTTATAGGCTGAAATGTTGAGTCCGCAACCCAGCATTCCCATGGAATAAGCAGAGAGAGCAGAAAAGGAAAGCTCCCACCAACTTGGGAGAAGACCTAGTTTTTCATCCCGGTGGGGCCTGCTGATGTGGTGGTGTTTGTTGATTTGGATTGTCAGGGGAAGGGGTTTCAAGCCCTGCCAGCTGATACAATCCAGCACCACCACAATATGCCCTCACCCCATACGCAGTATACTTCATTATGTATAACAATGATAGTTCCCACACCTCCAATTTAGTCTTCCTTCACTCTTCACAGCAGTGAGCCTTGCAATTGAGAACATAGCCAGCCCTATTAAAGTTTAAATCATTTCAATTAATTAAGCAATTGCACAAGCATATGGTTATTATTTTTACTCTTGTCTTCCCTTTGCCTTCTGTTGTCCACTACATTCAATGGTTGCATCTTCTTTCCTGCTAGATTGTAATCTCGGCAAGGCACAGAGACCATTCAAGTTTTCAGAAGTAGTGTGGTGGTGGATGTCTCCACTTCGGAGGACTTGAGGAGCCTGAAGGGGACTGCAGTAACTTTTCTCCTCCCATCAAAGTAAAGGTCTGATCCTACACTCAGTGAAACCAATAGTGAACCCCTCCAATCAATTAAATGGTGCAGCATTGGTGCCAAGAAGGAGACTCAAATATAGCTCTGAGTCATACAGCCTGCTTGAGTCCATAACATATAAGCCACCCTTCACTCAAAGCTAATGAAACACTCCAAGTTAATTGTTTAATAATTTATTTAAAAAACAAACAAACTTGCATTCAAGGCTTCTGGTTGGTTAACTTCTCCTTATACCTTTCAATATAAAGAATATCACATGCATTTAGTGTCATACTCTTACATATAATCATTAAAATTATATTCAAGAGAAACCAAGAACTTTACAATATGTTGATTATTATCTTCAGCTCCAATATTCTTTCTAGCAGCAGAAGGTATGTATAGTGGGATGCAAAGGACAGTTTAGTTGCCACTTAGGGGATCACTCTTCTGATTTAGCATCCAATCGCTTCCAATGTTACTAAGTGTAGTGGTCTGGTGCCAGAGACAGCACTAGTGACTCTGAACTGCTTTGCAAGACTGGGTCCTACCTTGGAAGAGAATCTAAAATTACCAATATAATCAAGATGTCAGAGAATTCTGCACATTTCCATCACAAGAGTCAGTGAAGCCTCTTTTGGTAGTTCACTGAGCACCCACGTTGCTAGTGGAGATAAATTCCCAATGAATGTGTAACAAATGAGAAAGACTCAGACCTGAACAATAAACCCATTTCCAAACCCAGACCTGGACCAGAGTTTGCATCTTTGAAACTTTCTACAAATGATGTGAATCCCAATATCCTGAAGTCCAATGAAACATGTCAAAACAAGATCATTTGACTTGGTGAATGGGAAACAGAATAAGGAGAGCGGGATAAGAGGGACGCATCTTTGCAAGTGGTCTTCCTACTCGAGGAAAGACTGAGCCTGAAAGTATGTTGAACCAGTAGAAGATTTAGGAATCACCATTTCCATGTTCCTACCATAAGCAGGGAGCTTGGGACACCTGAAGGGAAAAAAAAAAAACTGATTCAAGGGGGAGCAAAATATAGCTCCATTCAAGGGAGAGGCAGAGGGTTATGCCGGTCTTTGTTTTAAACTAAACAAGTTACTTGTCCAGAGGCAAAGCATTCGAAACAAGCCATGAGACGGCCAAGACACTGAAAGGAATTTACAGTAGCCTCTCTCCAGTATTATTCATGTTACACAGCAGGGATTTTTTAATTTATTTTTGTTTTATCCCTTCAAACAACTGTGAACAAGTTTAATTATAAATCTGGGTTTACTGGAGAAAAAGCAGCATTTGGCTACATTTTGTTTGCTGACCTGTTCGTAAATTTATTTTCACTATGAATTGCCCTCCCCAACTATAAGAAGGTATTGATTGTTCTTTGGAAACATTTAATAGTATCAAGCAGCAAATAAAAGCATAAGGATATTTCAAAGTGACTACCATATTCTGCAATCATTTTATTGGCCTGAATGTTGGGATTTAGCAACCGATATATGGTACCTACTTGAGGCTTCCCTTCCCTGCCATCACCCTCTTGCATATATTTATTCTTCCTGTGCCTAGCATTAGGTTGCAAATCGGAGGGTGCGGGATGCTGCCAGAGCTGCTTCTGGAAAACGGAGGTCCACCGGGAAGGAGAATGAGCGCATGAGTTGCATTTCAGAAACTGCACAGTGCATAAATAAGCACTTGGAAGACTAATCTCCTTAAAAATCATCAGAAACAGAAAACAATACAGAGCACTGCTCAGAAACCAGCTCTGTTCACAGCAATAAACTTTAATGGATTAGCTGGAACCAGAGGGTTGGGTTTTTTTCCCCCTACTCTTTTTTCCCCCCCCTCGCCATCCCTTTCTTTCCTCGAGTTTTTGTGCTAAGCTGAAAATATCTATGCAGCCCTACTGTTTGTGCAAGTAATGACAGAGCTGCCAAATTTCCCACCCTCTGCTCTCAATTGCTTATTAGCAAGAATGGAAGCTACAATATTGGAGAAACAATGTTCATTTATATCCTTTTGGCAGAAAGATCTATTTTGAATGAATGAGGCTCATATTTTTCCCCCTTAGAAATGGATCTGAACAAGTCCCAACATCCTGACGTCGGAGAGATTTAAGATACGAAGGTGAATATAGTAACCTGAGCTCATTTTGTTTTTGCAATACATTATCACAAAGGCTAATAAACTGCAGGACCTGATTATAATTAGGGTACTAAAAGAAAGTCTCTTTTGGGTTGAAAAGGTTTTGGAAGCATCCTTCACACTGCAGTCACTGTTATAACAGGATTGCTTTTTTTTCATTTTTAAGTATCTGGCACCTTTTAGGTGGCATACAAATAGGGCTCAGATACATGGCAATGGTGAATTCGCAGCACTGATTTGGATTTTAAACCTTCCACTAGAGAAGAATACTAACCTGGACTGCAGCTTGACCCATTAGATAAGGAAGTTGTGCATTTGTATCTGGAGTTGAATTTCAAGACACCAAATGCATCCCCAGCTGTAGGCAAAATGTTTAGCAGGCAAACTGAAAAATTCATGGCTCTTTAATGGGGCTAATGACAACCTCATAAGCTTGTCTGGAAAAAAAAAAAAAATGAAGTTGCCTGGACCTTCCAAAAAACTGCAAGACCTAGATCAGTGATTCTCCAGCAGGTTGTCTTGATATCCTTTCAGGAGTACTGTGGTGTGCCATGCAATGCTAGCGTTACTAGGTGTGCAGACATGATTCATATAAACCCAAATAGGAATCTGTAACGTTAAAAACATTCGGACCTGTTGCAGGCTTTCTGAGTTTTCAGCAACAAAAGAATTGCTTTTTTATTTTTTTTATAGTCAAAAAAATGAGCAAAACTAAGAGCTGGCGTTTTTTGAGGGGACCCTTGAGTCTAATGATGGATGCCTTGAGCCTAAAACCCTGGAGAAACACTTGCCTAGATAGAAGACACAGCTTCGGCATGGGTCTGAGAAATCCAAATGATCCTATTTTGTTTGTTCATTCTTATTAAGGAGTTAATTTGTTAATTAAATTATGTACTGCAGCTATTCACGTCTACAAAGACCTGGGTTCAGAGAAAGTACCAGTCAAAAAAAATCCCTTTAACTGGGGAACTCCTCACTGGGAACTGTTGGAAGCCACGTAAGAATTATTTCAGCTCCCTGCTCAAAACTAATAGAACTGCAGACTGCAGTTCAAGACAATTTTCTTGTACCCAATGACAGACGCTTATATGCATTTTATGTATTTCACTTCAGAAATTTAAATTCCAATACTGCCTGGGTGTGCCCACTGTCCTAGCAAAGAGGGTCGTTGCTCTGAATTGAACTGGAAAGAAAATCAAAGAGACTTCTGCTAGTATACTGCCTATTAGACCAAAATCATGGTGACACACACATGCAACTCCAGTCAAGTCAATAGGCTATTCTTGCCCCTTCACTGTATTCTGAACGTCAAATAATTTCCTAGAACTTTTTCTCCTCTTCGAAACCTTTCCAGTGCATGTTACTGCAATACTTCTATGTATTTTGTTTGATATATTTTATCAAAGTGCTTTGAGCTTGGGATAAGTGCTGTAAAAAATGAGCCACAAAATAAATTAAATAGTAAACCTGATGAAAAACCACCAGGATTTCGATGCATGATCCCCTTATTAACTGAACATCAGCTGCTCTGCTCTCCTGGAGAAGGAAACAAAGTTAGCTCCACAAAAGGATTTGGCTGTCTAAAGTGGGATTTAGGTGGGACTTCAGCATCCAAGTCCAAAATCTAGATCCTCAAAACTCCTGCTCAGCTGCTGCACAACCCGAGATTTCGAAAGGATGCAGCCACCTACATTTTCAATTTTAAAATTTCCCAAGCATCAAGAACTTTGTTGAGCCATTTGATGTATAACTTACACGAAAGTCCTGCCCTAATCCACAAACAAGGTGTTCCTCTGGTTAATATGCTTAATCCACTGGTTGGGAGAGAGAGTGAATAGTATTGGTATTTTACATGACTTATTTTACCCAACATTTACTTACAGCAATCCTTGCAGCAGGGACTGAAATACAGGGCTCACTTCCTCTTGTGCGAGTGCGCTAGCCACCGGGCTAGAGGGAGAGGGGCTATGCTCGCTCACTTGCTTTCTCACCCAATGAGCAGAAACCTACTTCATTCATGCTTTTGTGGAAACTGCAAAATCCAGGATTGCCCATGAAACCCATGAAACCAAGAAAAATTAATAAAAATAAAATGGGGAGCCAGTGGTCCCTGCTGCAAGGAGGGGAAGGCACCAGCTGCTGGGGTGGCACAAAAGGCAGCAGACAAGATGGGCAAGGCCACACAACAACCAACAATCAAGATAACCAACCAACAGGGACAACCAACAATTAAGATGATGGCCAACCTCTTGTTCTTCCTTCCTCTTGAGCAGCCCTGGGTGAACTTTTAGTATCAGGCCCCGCTTTGCCAGAGATAATGATAATAATAATTTTTAAATTACTATTTCCAGGCCCTCTTTCTGTCTGAGCCCCAGGCAGCCATGTGATTCACCCATGCCTGTGTCTGGCCCTGCTCTTGGGCCATCTTCGCCAATCAGCATCGAGGCCAGCCATCAAGATGGTGGCTGCCCCCTTGTCCCTCCTCCCCCCGGGACCTGTCTGTCAATCAGCACTGAGAGGCGAGGCCTCTCTACCAATCAGCACAAAATGACCATGGAATGAGAATTGACACCGTGACCAACCCAAGAAAATTGGTAAGCCCTCCCATGATTTAGGTAGGCCCCTACCAATGAGTCTTTAATGTTCTACTGCAAAGTGACAGATCTTCAACAGGAGTGGCTGGACACTACGGCCATCCCAGGAGCATGTGCACCTGTGTAAGGTGGGAGATGTGGTCTTTCACAAAGTAAAGAATTAAACCCAAGTCTCCCACATCCTGAAAGAAGACTGATCCCCTTTACTCTGCAGTTCAGCAGCTATTGACACCACCTCCATCTCCTCATTTCCCTGCCATCCTTTGAAAGAAAACATTGATCCCCACTCTAAACGGGCCTAGATATTACCTTCAAGAGAAAATTCCAGGCTATGGATCCCGAGACATTGGAGGCAGCTCCCAGGAAAACTGAGTAAGGTACATAAGCCCCGGCAAAGGGTAGGATTTAGGATACACATCTGTTCCTCATTAAGAAAGCTGGCAGGTGCAGATCCCATTCTAAGGGCACCTACCTCTCCCAGTGCATGTGGGGCAAGTCTGGGCACTTGGCTCAGGGGCTGTGGGTTCTGCATCATTTAAATCACTCTCTAGATCTAGGCCTTGGGGTGTCTTTTTCTCTCTTGCTTCTCATACAGGGCCTTCCCCAGGGCTATTTCTCAATGCACAAAGGAGTGTGGCTACAATTCTCCCGCAGGATGGTAGACACAAAAACCAAGCTGTTCCAATCACCACCACCTTCTGTATTCTCTCTCTCTGACTATTCCCATGTGCAAATGTTACCTCCAGTGAACAAACTGCCCCTGAAGTATGATGGCATCCAACACACACTACTTTAGCCCTGGGTTTAAGTCACAGCTTGTAACTTATATCCTGAAGCCACGTGTACAATTGCACACAAGCAGCAGATATATATTATTCATCTTCTGGGCAATTTGTAAGTCCCTCCATTTTTTATTAAAAAGGAAAGCTTATTCTTACACTAGCAAATAGGCAACAGAGATGAATGTACCAGAAATGGATATTTCCAAACACACTTAAAACATCAACTCTCAATGGGCACAGTATGAGAGGTCACCCTAGTCTGCTAGGTAGGGGCAGCATTACACCAACAGAACTTCAGTGACATAAAAGTTTAAACAGGTAGGAGATCAGAATAGGTACCTAACCATTATCACCACATCACTAAAGAACGGGGAAGGGAGGGGATGAGAATAACAGAGAAATCCGAACCTGAACAAGAGAAAGCAAAGATGCATGCACCTTGGGTAGAACAACACAGAAGGAAGATGTCAGAACCCAGAGGACTTAAGGTGGGCATTTAAGTTTTGCTCTTGGACATAAAATTGAATAAATACACCTGAGCTTCCACTCAAAATATGAAGTACAGTAAGCCTGTGCAAAGCGGCTAGCATTGGCTTCAGATTCGGCCCATTCGGGGGGACAGCGATTCGATTCAGTGATTCAGATCACTGTTCCTAATCAATTCGGCTGACCCTCTGAATCACACAGGCCCATCCCCTGCTAGCTCTCCCAGCTCTGGCAATGGCTGCCCCACCTGCCCCGGCACTTTGAAAAATAAAAGCCCCGACTCACCAGGTGCTACCGGGGGGGAGGGCGATCCCTGCTGCCCCTCACTGCCCCACACTGTGTGGGGGGCTCTGCCATGAGCCCCTCCAACCACTCCTTGCTGTCTCAGCCCACCCCCACCCATGGCTGCCCCACCCGCTGCAGCTTCGGCCCTTTAAGAAAAAAAACAAAAACACCCAGGTTCACTGGTTCCTGCCCAGCAGGGAGAGATCCCCACTGTCCCCTGCTGCCCTGCACTACTTGGGGGGCTTTACATGAGCCCCCTGAAGCCCTGAGGCCACTGCAGGAACTGGTGAGTGCGGGGTTTTTTGTTTTTCTTAAAGGGCTGGAGCTGGGGTGGGCAGGGCAGTCATGGGAGGGCTGGGGGGGATGAATTAGGGGACTCGTGTCACAGACCCCCATGCAGTATGGGGTAGTGGGGGGCAGCGGGGATCACCCCCCCCCCC
>NW_017729015.1:12802302-12807445 GCF_001723915.1 Gavialis gangeticus | reverse complement strand
CCCCCACGCCTGGCAGCACCCAGTGAGTTTGGGCTTTTTTTTAAATGGCTGGGAGCTGGGATTGTGTGGGCCAGCCATGGGGGGGGTGGTACTGGGGGAGCAGGTGTGGGTCAGGAGGGGGCTGGGGGAGTGGGAAGGGGATGGGGCCTGGCAGGGGTCCCACCATGGTCTCTTCCTCGCTCTTCCAGCCCCCACACCCTACTTACCAGCTCCAAGTCCGGCTCTAGCTCCCTGCTGCAGCCACTGGAGACTGTCCAAATTATCAAAGCTTTTCAAATCTTTTCCAAAACGATTCAGAGAGCTTTGAATCAATTCAGACCCTTTTACTGGTCCCCTGTTTTGATTCAGATTTGGCCACTGAATCAGGCCAAATCTCCTCCAGATCAAATCAGCACCCGAAGCTTTGCACAGCCCTGAAGTAGAGTATCTACACAGGTATCCAACATGCATCTGGCAGAACTTCCTAGAGATGCTGAGCACCATAAAGGAAGTGAAATCCCAAATCATCTTGTAAGCTAATGCACAGAAGGAGAATCCAAGAGATGTGGGCTCTATTCCCAACTTCAACACTAGTTTTCATCACAAGCTGCCTTCTATGCCTTAATATTTCTGCTATACAAAGGAGAGTTATCATAGTTCGTGAACTTCACAAAGTACGTTGAAATCTCTGGGTGGGACGTAGAACATATAAGCAAAGAATTCTTTTCAGAGACAAACAGGTTCATATTGCCATGGACAGTGTACACACAGACCAAGAATGAAGATATTAAGTGATAAAGTTCCCTGGAGCCTTGATATCTCAATCTATTAGAATCTGGGTCATGCTCAGATACTCCTGTGATGCAGCCCTGTAACCCCCAAGAGTGATATGGCAGGGATATTGCATATTTACAATGGAAGTCAAAGTTCAGTACAGATATTCAAAGGTAGAAGTCTACTTTCTGGCACTCAAGTTTTTGATGTCTATTCATTGCAGATTTCAGAACCCTTTGATGCAAAGCCTTGAGACTTAGTCACCTCTTCTGCACATAAGAACTTGAGCTATTTACAATGTGTGATGGGTGTAGGATATATGCCAGCATCAAGCAAAGGTAAAGTGATTTAGGAATAAAAAAAACAAGTGTAAAAAGAGCTGTATTTGATTAATTACATTAATCTTTGCGTTACAGTAGTGCCTTCAAACCCTAGCCACGTCAGAGAGCTATTGTGCTGGATCCCAGGCAAACACTCAGAGAGGCTGCCCCTGTGCCAAAGAACTTGCCAGAATATAAGGACAGGACAAAATAGATGAGGATCCAGTTCTAGATGTTTGAAACCACTGCAGATTTACAGTACAGAAAAGAAACTGGATTTTATAGTGAGGACAAGACTGGAAAGTCATGAGATCTAACTCCAAATCCCGGTTCTGGCTTGTGCAAATTGATGCAAACCTTAGAATCCCTTCATGCATCAATTTCCCCATCTATGAAAAGGAAATCATAATCCTCCTTCTTTATGCCTTGTCAATTTAGACAAGCTCTTTGGCAAAGAAAGTGGCTCTGACAACATATACATAGATCGACGGCACCCTAGTACAGTGGTACTTTGATCTTTTCAGGGCCCATAATTGAAACAGTGAGTCGGGACAACAGGATGAGCACCACTCAGGAATGCCAAGTGAGGTCCCCATTTGAAGGGGGAAATTTTTTAACGGAGCAGAACTGTCAATCGGTTCTAGTGAGGGCGAGGAGATGACTCCAGGGATGGGAGCAAAAAGGATAAATACACTGTTTAGTTATAGCCTTCAAGATGAGATCTCTCCCTGCAAAGTTTCCAAGATAAAGGATAGTACATCTCTCCCCTGGGGGCAGATGGTTCTTGCTGTTACTTTATCAAGTAACGAGTTATAATTTTAATGCAAATAACAAGAATGGAAAATCATTTTCTGCCTGTGTCAGCGCCAGCAAAGTAAAATCCGTGAGCTGATCAAAGAGAGGGGCTGACCTCATAGGAAGCACATTAATGGTGTTATCTGTCCTTATGAGATTCTTCTACTATGAGATGAGCTAAAATATAAAGAATTACATCTCAGGACAGGCATGGCTGACTGTAATTTGAAACTTTTGGGGGAAGCCTCTGCTAATGATTGTGTGTGTCAACAATAACTTCCTATGAGTGCACATTAAATGTACTGGTCTATATTTGGGGGCATATATGCATGCATGTGCACTCTTATTTTACTTTTTACTCAATTAATCTTTGCTGGCACCAAAATACATGCAAAAGCCATTTGCCATCGCTCAAGGCAAAACAGCAGATGAGGCTGTGTGTTAAGGAATGGATGAAGCCGTTAAACAAATGATGACAAGATCAAATAATCAGCAAGGATTTTTTTTTTTTAAACAGAGGTTGTTTTCCTATCTCCTTTGATTGCAAAGCCTCAGGATAAAATCATTCCAGATTGATCTTTCAGATGTTGGAGGGCTTATTTTATTGCTATTTCAGCTGGTAAAGCTTAGACTTTCTACACTGGTCACGACCTGAGCTTTGCAGGCTGTAGCAGCAAAAGCACTTGGCTCTGATCAATCTACTGGCATCATCAGGACACCAAAGGTGCAAATCTGAGTTCCATTTATTTGCTTTTCCCACTCCTTCCACACATCTTTGTGCCTTACTCCATTATTGCCTTTTCCTCACCCAGTTTTGGTCCCAAGTCAAACTCCTCCTAAAGACTCATTACTTGCATGACACCCACAAGGGTCAGTAATTATTACAACCTGTACAAAGAATCCTTAATGAGGAATACCTTTATCTGAAATGACCCAGGACAACCTATATGTTTGCCCTTGTCCAATCATCTAGGGCCTCCACAAGTTCTCAAAGAGGATAACCAATAGGCCTAGAAGAAGGGTTACATTTACATTATATACAACAAATGTCAGTAAAAAAATGTGGTCATCAGTAAAAAGTTTGCAGATCATCAGTAAAAAAAATTTCTTGAATTGGCAACCCTGCTTGTGAAACATGTAGGTGTGCACACCTAACAGGGGTAATATATTGTATGGCATCTTATGACACCCTTAAAAGGATTTCATGGTACCTTATTCCAAGTGTGAGGAGAAAAGGAGTCCAGGAGGGCTAGCTGTACTTAAAGCAGACCCTTTTAAGGATCCAGGAGCAAGGGTAATGGAAGAATGGGAAGTGTAGTATGAGAGCAAACTTTGCAGGGAGAGATCTCATTTTGAAGACTATAACTTCAATGAGTTGAAACTCAAAAATAAAACCTACAAAAAGTGGAAACTTTATCAAAGTACTACAGAAGAATATGCCAGTATCACATGGGCATGCAGGGAGAAAAATAGGAAGGTCAAGGCACGATTTTAGATGCAACTAGAAAGGGACATAAAGAAATATAAAAGGATTCTACAAGTATGTCCAAAGTAAGAGATCCTGGAGTCATTATCGATTCCAAGGTGAACGTGGGCCGGCAATGTGAGGATGCAGTTAGGAAGGCCAACCGCACCTTTTCGTGCATCCACAGGTGCATCTCTAGCAGGGACAAGGAGGTGATCCTCCCCCTCTACGCGACACTGGTCATGCCGCAGTTGGAGTACTGCATCCAGTTCTGGGCGCCGCACTTCAGGAGGGAAGTGGACAACATGGAGAGGGTCCAGAGGAGGGCCACTCACATGACCGAGGGACAGCAGGGAAGACCCTATGAGGAGAGGCTATGGGACCTGAACTTGTTCAGCCTTCACAAGAGAAGGCTGAGAGGGGACCTGGTGGCCATCTATAAACTTACTAGGGGGGACCAGCGGGGAATGGGAGAGACCTTGCTCCCCTGAGAACCTACCAGAGTAACAAGGAATAATGGCCTTAAGTTGTTGGAGAGTAGGTTTAGACTAGACATTACAAAGCACTACTTCACAGTCAGGGCAGCTAGGATCTGGAACCAACCTCCAAGGGAAGTAGTGCTGGCTCCATATGTTCCTTATGGAGTGCAGAAGGCAATCTAGTTATGGACAATGCAGAGAAAGCTGAAGTATTTAAAACCTTTCTTATTTCAGTCTTCATAAATAGGGTCAGCTACTGGATGATGAATGCAGTTGGCAGCAAACATAGGGAAGGAAACAAACAGCCTAGAGTAACAGAAAAATAGAGAAGGTAGATGTTTTGAAGTCAGCAGAGCAGGATGGGATGCACCCTAGGGTACTGAAGGAATTGGGCGAGGCAATTCTGGGCCATTGGTTATCCTCTTTGAGAACTTGCGGAAGTCAGATGAGGTCCCAAATTCTTGGAAAAGGGAAATATAGGGATCATCTTAAATGGAGGAGGAGAAGCTGGGGAATTACAGACCAGTCAGCCTGACCTCAATACCTGGAAAGATCGAAGAGCAGGTCCTCAGTGAATCCATTTTGAAGCATTTAGAGGAAAAACAAGGTCATTGGAAATAGCCAGCATAGATTCCCCAAGAGCAAGCTACATGTGACCAGCCTGATTTCATTCTGTGCTAAGGTGACAGGCACCGTGGATGTAGGAGATCAATGGATGTGATATACATTGACGTTAGATTCTGGCCGAATCTCTGAATCCAAATTGAATCAGGGGACCAATTTAAAGGTCCGAATCGATTCAAAGCTCTCTGAATCTTCAGAAAATGATTTGAAGAGCTTTGATGATTCAGGCAGTCCCCAGTGGCTGCAGCATGGAGCTGCAGCCAGACTCGGAGCTGGTAAGTACTAGGGGCATGGGAGTGGGGGCTGGGGAAGTGGGGAGGGGACCATGGGAGGACCCCTTCCAGCCCCCCCAGCCCCTCCACTCTGCCAGCCCCCCTGACCCCGCCTGCTCCCCTAATGCCCCCCCTCCATGGCTGCCTTGCTGGCCCCAGCTCCCGTCCCTTTAAAGAAAAGCCCCAGTGCTCACCAGATGCTGCTGGGTGGTGGTGGGGGAATGCCCGCTGCCCCCCACTGCCCCACGCTGCATGGGGGGCTCTGCCACGAGCCGCACGACCCCCCCCACTCTCCCAGCCCCCTCATGGGTGCCCTGCCTGGGCCAGCTCTGGCCCTTTAAGAAGGAAAAAACCAGAGAAAAACCCGGGGACTCACCACTCCTGCAGTGGCCTCGGGGCTTTGGGGGGCTGTGCAAAGTTACTGAATACCCTCAG
>NW_017729015.1:12796193-12797302 GCF_001723915.1 Gavialis gangeticus | reverse complement strand
GTTGGAGAGTAGGTTTAGACTAGACATTACAAAGCACTACTTCACAGTCAGGGCAGCTAGGATCTGGAACCAACCTCCAAGGGAAGTAGTGCTGGCTCCATATGTTCCTTATGGAGTGCAGAAGGCAATCTAGTTATGGACAATGCAGAGAAAGCTGAAGTATTTAAAACCTTTCTTATTTCAGTCTTCATAAATAGGGTCAGCTACTGGATGATGAATGCAGTTGGCAGCAAACATAGGGAAGGAAACAAACAGCCTAGAGTAACAGAAAAATAGAGAAGGTAGATGTTTTGAAGTCAGCAGAGCAGGATGGGATGCACCCTAGGGTACTGAAGGAATTGGGCGAGGCAATTCTGGGCCATTGGTTATCCTCTTTGAGAACTTGCGGAAGTCAGATGAGGTCCCAAATTCTTGGAAAAGGGAAATATAGGGATCATCTTAAATGGAGGAGGAGAAGCTGGGGAATTACAGACCAGTCAGCCTGACCTCAATACCTGGAAAGATCGAAGAGCAGGTCCTCAGTGAATCCATTTTGAAGCATTTAGAGGAAAAACAAGGTCATTGGAAATAGCCAGCATAGATTCCCCAAGAGCAAGCTACATGTGACCAGCCTGATTTCATTCTGTGCTAAGGTGACAGGCACCGTGGATGTAGGAGATCAATGGATGTGATATACATTGACGTTAGATTCTGGCCGAATCTCTGAATCCAAATTGAATCAGGGGACCAATTTAAAGGTCCGAATCGATTCAAAGCTCTCTGAATCTTCAGAAAATGATTTGAAGAGCTTTGATGATTCAGGCAGTCCCCAGTGGCTGCAGCATGGAGCTGCAGCCAGACTCGGAGCTGGTAAGTACTAGGGGCATGGGAGTGGGGGCTGGGGAAGTGGGGAGGGGACCATGGGAGGACCCCTTCCAGCCCCCCCAGCCCCTCCACTCTGCCAGCCCCCCTGACCCCGCCTGCTCCCCTAATGCCCCCCCTCCATGGCTGCCTTGCTGGCCCCAGCTCCCGTCCCTTTAAAGAAAAGCCCCAGTGCTCACCAGGTGCTGCTGGGTGGTGGTGGGGGAATGCCCGCTGCCCCCCACTGCCCCACGCTGCATGGGGGGCTC
>NW_017729015.1:12783408-12795731 GCF_001723915.1 Gavialis gangeticus | reverse complement strand
GCAGAGGGAGCAGGTTTCCCCCTCCCTCAGGAATGCAGCCAGCTCCAGTTCCCTAAAGAGACAGGCTGAGGGTGTGGTCCCCTGTGTGCTGGGCCCATCCTAATTGAATGGTCACAGCACAGAGATTTAAATCACAGTGTCACAGGGCAGAGATTTTTGGGGAGAAACCAAGGTGGCTTTCTGCCACACCCCCCACATGGCACAGGGCAGTGGGGGGCAGCGGGGATCGACTCCCCACACCCGGCAGCACCTGGTGAGTTGGGGCTTTTTTTTCCCCCAAAGAGCTGGGACCTGGGGCAAGCAGGGCAGCCGTTGCTGGGTTGTGGGGGATGGGCTTGGCTGATTCGGAGATTCGGCAGCAGCCAAATCTCTGAATTAGATTCGGCCGAATCGATTCGGGACAATGATTCAAAATCACCAAATCGAATCACTGCCCCCCGAATCGGCCAAAGCCGAATCCAAAGTGAATACTAGCTGCTTTGCACAGGCCTACTATTCTGGACTTGGTATTGTTCAACATCTTCATTAATGATGTGGATGATAGGATAGGGGGCATGCTTAGTAAATTTGCAGATGACTCTAAGGTGGGTAGAGTTGCAGACACTTCGGAGGCTGGGATAGGATCAAAAGTGATCTGGATAGATAAGGAAAAGGCCCACAGTCAATCAGATGCAATTCAACAGGAACAAAAGGACTTGGGAAGCAAGACTTTCAAGGGAAGGCTGAAAGAACTAGGGTTATTTAGTATGGAGAAGAGGAAGCTGAGGAGGGATCTGATAACAGTCTTCAAATACCTGAAGGTAGATTATAGAGAGGCTGGAGATGGGCTTTTCTCTCTGGTTATCAGGGACAGGACTAAGAGCAATGGTCTAAAACTGCAGCAGGGCAAATTTGGACTGGAGATTAGGAGAAACTTTCTGACTCTGAGGTGTGATCAAGCATTGGAACAGGCCGTCTAAAGAAGCTGTGGAATCGCCATCCTTGGAAATTTTCAAGTGCAAGTTGAGCAGACGCTTGGCTGAGATGGTTTAGTCAGACACTTCTGCACATGCCTGGAATCGGTGGCTAAACTAGATGGCCCTGTGAGATCCCTTCCAGCCCTACTTTCCTATGATCCTGCCACAAAGGTGCTGCTGTGCCCTTGTTGAGAATCACTGGCCTATACTCCTACATCACCCACAGGCAGATTGTGAGAGCGGTGGTGTAAGGAGGAAGAGGATGTTCACAAAGTGGCTTCACTCTCTCTTTTCTGGGTTTGGCTTGTCCAGAGTGAGAGCTAGAGGGCAAGACACGCTTGAGCGCTACGCTCCCTAGAGCAGTGCAGAAGTGTAGACATGCCCTTAAATGTATCTGTGCTTTAGCCTCCCCATTAGTAACTACTCTGTTTGGTTTGCTCAAAGAGCCAGGGCAAGGGTTGTCTCTTACTATACCACCCTACAGCACCTACCACAACAGGACCCTCGCCTCGACAAGCTTCAAGGTGTTACTCTAAGGCACATGCAAACATCTTTTGGTGATGTCCTGAAGCAGCAGCTCTGCTGAGGTGCCCTTCTAAAAATCCTTTCACTTCTTCCACACCTTCCCAGTCATCCAAGTGAACTACACTCAAAATACTTAATCTCCTTCTTCTAAAGCCTGAGAAACCTCTAGCTCAGCTTGACCCAGGCCGCTGAGGTTCAATTACATCAAAAGCTCGACTTATCTGTAATAAGCCATTTACAAATCTTCAGAGTGCCTCTTGCCAAAGGGGGGGGGAGCTACACGTTTTCTGGGTGAAAGGAAATTCAGAATGATTTTCTTGACCTCCCCTCCCCACTCCTCTAAAACGGTTTATGCTCAATTCTACCTCACTCTTCCCTGCATTTAGTCCCTTATATCAGAATAAAGTGGATGCAAAGCATCCTCACATCAGAACAGAAGCATCTTAAATGCACTCTGCAGTGCTGTAAATGGTTACATGAACTGCAAAACTGTTCATAATTAGGCCCTTTCCTGTTCTCCGGCTCTTGCAGATGCTCCTCTTCTGATTGCCTGAAGCAGCAAGATGTGTGTTCAAACAATAAAGGCATAAATATGATTACTTTAAATGTGATTTTCTACCTTCTGCTGTCACTAAACATGGTAACACATAATTGATGATGTAAGAAATAAAAGATGTAACAATATCATAATTGCAGCGATAGAGGAAGAATGAACCCTGAGGCTAAGTGGCTATTTTTTTCCTGCCCAGGTTCTCTACTGTTCATGCCAGAAACAGGAATTATAGATGAGATGCATAAAAGCAAGTGGCTAATGAACTTAAGGGCTGGTTAGCTAATAGCCCAGCATCATGTGAACAATTACAACTGATCTTGAAACTTATATGCGTTTATTGCAGAATTACAAAAGACTTGAGTTTAGAACAGCAAACTAGAACTCCAGTGGCAAAGTGAACAAAACCAAAACTGAAATATTCACCTCCAATCTCAAACTCATTCAAGCTAACCTCATGTTCGGAGGGCTCAAGCTACTCAGCTTACAGTAAGAATGATTGGCAAATACGAAGTGTTTCAGTTAGTGCCCCCTGGCACTTTGACAACCTTGCAATCCCCTGCAATCCCGGAAATCCACCGCTGATGGTGCTTATGGTTGTCATTGGGGCCAATCTTCGGGGGATCAAGGTATGTAGCCATGTTCAAATATCTTACCAAACCTGCTTCACTCCTGACTTCTGAAAAAGATGAAACTGCAAGATTCAATGCACAAACCAAACCTGCCTCAAGTTTGTTGAGCCTCACTTAAACTATCCCGTGGCTTCTAGATGAGCTTTGTGTGTGGGGACACCCAATTTCTACATTTCCCTATAGTGCTTATACCTGAAAGTCAAAATTAAAGGCGAGAGAGAGGAGTTTGTACCAATTGTGCCCAAGTGTAATTTCCAATTTTGCAATTTTTTTTCATCCTGAGGGACAAACAAGACCACTGAAACACTGAGATTGCCACAGATCCTAGCACAATATCTGTTGAAGCAATGCCACTTTGGTTTTCATCATGGCAAAGCCATAAAATGTTTCTGTCTCAATGTTAATGTATCTCACTGCCATAGGATCTTCCACCCAAGGATCTCAAAGTGCTTCATAAGCAAACATGAACCCTCACAGCTTGCCCAAGATGTTGGCTATATTCTCTTTATCTTAAAAGGCAGCTAACCTTAGAGCACAGACAGAGGCTCAAAAACTAAATCAGTGAGACAGCCTCAGATTTAACCAGTCCATTGGCATGAAGGGCTTGAAAGGTTCAGCACCACTGGAAAACTGGGCCAGTTTCCTGCAAGACGTAAGTTTGGAAATGTCATTCGTACACAAAGTAAGCCGCAGAGCCGGGAACAAAACGCAGGAAACCTGATTCTTCACCATTAGCTACAAAGCCATTTTCATCTCCTTTTACTCGCATGCCAGGGGATGCATAGTCTGCTGTTACAAAAATGCCATGTGCAATGAATTCTAGCAACGACACACTCTTGGATAGCTAATAACAATGTACACCTAGACAAAACTAACAGTATTTACATGCTCCATCTGAAAGTAACACATTTACTTACAGCATCTATAAAACACCATACACTTACCCCAGAAGCTAGGAGAGTGACTACCCTCCTATAAAGTCTACATGCACATACAGAATATAACAAAGCACCATAAATCAGAAAACTCAATGAAAAAAAAAAATCAATACAACTGTGTCTCTTTACACCAGACAAAGGTGTAAATCGTTGTGGTTGTGGCTAGTGCATGAGAAAAACCTGTTCTTTCCAAATGAGTCACTTTTTACCTGGCGCAAACTGGATTGCCCGTAGATTGGCAGTAAAAGATTCAAAATGAACTGAAATGTGTTTATGCAACTGATATACGTGGCTCTTCTGACTTCTCGAGTTATAGTCTATGCAACTAATGTTCATGAATCTTCTGACTTATATGGCTATTCATCATGTCTGGTCACTCAGGCTGGGCACCATCATTTCATCAACATTTTATTCTAGATGCTTGGTGTATACGTGTATGTGTACATGCTATGACAGCTTGAGCCAACGTCTATAGAAGACACAGGCAGCAACTACAGTAGTTACTGATATCAAGCCCAGACTGACTAATACTTGAGTAACATTAGAGAATTAAGATTTGTTTAAAAATTGAAGCATTAATAACTAGAAAAATCCAGGTCTGGAATATTCCAAATGTTGACTGGACTGTATAAGGTGATTTTTCAGCAAAAATCAGCATTAGCCACTTTGATTTTTTTAACTTTTTTTCACATAAGAAAGGATTTTTTTTTTTTTTTTTTACAAATTAAAAAAATGAGGGGAAGAGCTGTTGACTTTCAGAATTTTTAATTTAGTTCATCTTTAAAACTTTTTTTTTGTCAAATGGGAAAAGAGTCAAAAGAGTTCCTCATCTACCAACATTTTCTAAAATAACATTGACATTCATGTACATATGAAAGTGTGTGCATACACCTGTCCTTTAAACTCTTTTCAATCTCCAATCAAATTGAGAAAAGTCTGTTTTTCAGAGAAAAAAAAAGAAACCAAGGTCTCACCTACGCAGACCTCTGCAAGTTAAGAGATAGTGACAAGTTTATTCTGCGCCGACTTTTAGACATTGCTGATTAGCAGCTCCTAGCTCTTTAAATACTCAATAAATAATAACAATAATACACCGAGAAGTATAGGTGCTCCACTTGGGGAGAAACAACCCACATCACACTTACAGGCTTGCACTTAAGGCTTACACTGACTAGCGCTAAAACCAGAAGAGACCTGGGGGTCTTGATAGACCATAGACTGAACTTGAGCCACCAATGTGATGCCGTAGCTGGCAAAGCAAACAAAACGCTGGCTTGCATCTGCGGATGCATCTCAAATGAGACTAAAGATGTCATCCTCCTGCTTTACTTGGTTTTGGTGAGGCCACAGCTGGAGTACTGCATTCAGTTTTGGGCGCCACACTTCAGGAAGGATGTGGAGAAGCTTGAGAGAGTCCAGAGGAGAGCCACACGTATGGTTAGTGGTATGGAGCACAGGCCATGCAATGAGAGGCTGAGAGACATGGGTCTGTTCAGCCTGGAGAAGAGAAGACCCAGAGGAGACTTGTGGCAGCCTACAAGTATATAAGGCTCACATCTCAGGGACTGGAAGAGTGTCTGTTCACCAGTGCTCCCCGGGGGAAGACTAGGACTAATGTTCATAAATAGCTACAAGACCACTTTAGATTAGACACAAGTCAAAACTTCTTTACAACTCGAGTGTCCGGGGTCTGGAATAGACTCCCCCCAGAGGTGGTGCAATCACCTCCTCTGGATATCTTCAAAAACATCTGGACGCCCACCTTGCGGGGGTCATCTGTTCCCAGCAGTCTTTCCTGCCCAAGCACAGGGGGGCTGGACCTGATGATCACGTTAGGTCCCTTCCAGCCCCTAACAACTATAAATCTACAAAAAAGCTATAAAGCCGGTCTCATTTCACTCTCTTGGATGACAGCATAATGTTTAGAAAGAAAAGTCTGAAGGACCTGAAACCTTTGGTGACCTTACATACCTGAAAAGAAGTTGTCAAAAAAGCAACAGCTGATAAAAAGGAGGTAACTGAAATAATGCTCTTGCCACTCTACCTCCAGAAACATCAGTCCAATACTCAGAGCAACAACAAACTGATGGCAAGAAAAGAGTCGTGATTTTACCCCCCCCCACCCGTTAACAGCATTTCCTCTAGTTTTTTCAAATACTTGGAAAAAGAACCAATTTACACTTTCTATGATGGTTACACATTTTGAGACTCACTTAAACACAGGCTGCTATATATACACACCTAAACATAACATTTCACAAAGCTGAATGGCAAAAGCAGATAACCACATAAAACTGCTCTTTCAGCTCAGGACCAACAGGGTTACAGATGCTCCCTTTTGCCGCCGAAAAAGTGTTGATCATTAATGGTCTCTTTTATATCACAGTAGCTCATGCACTGAACAAAAGTTTCAGTGTATCTGCATTGCCTAAAATGTCTATATAGCTGTTTTTCAGACACAGGAGCTGCACCATTATATGAGTAAATGCTTTTGCATTTTTTTTTTTTAGATAAAGTAAATAATAGAAAGAACCGTAAAAAAAAAAAGCCGGGCTGATGTTTGGAGCATAATTAAATGATTAGACATAAGCTGCATACTTTTAAATGAAAGCCAGTGGGACTCATCAGGTGCTATTGAAGATACCACCCTCAAATCAGGCCTTCAGCCAAGGGTACCTTGTTAGAAATTTGGGGCTGTGGCCTCTTTTATCTATGGGAGTGAAGGAAGCTTTCCAGATCTGACTCTTTGCTTCACAGAAAAAGTAAGGAGCATGGGAACACCAAGGCCTTGTCTAGGAAGTGGCTGGCAGCAGCTGAATTAAAAATGTGATTGTAAGCCAACTTTATTACATGTGTGCAACCCTCCCTTTGGACACTGGGTTGAAATGGATTAATTTACTTGTATTTGTAAATATACAGGTACCAGGTAAATCAACAGGACCAATTCCAAGCCAACAGATGTGGGCGCTCTCAGAAGCCAGCAACATTTTCTAAAATCAATAAATCAGTGCAACTTGCATGTTGACCTCACCAACCTAAAAGACATTGCTTAAGATGATTAGTTTTACTGTGCTCACGATCCTCCAAAAGCTGGCAGACAGTTTTCCCCTGTGCTTTCTTTCCCGTCATGATCAAATGTATTTGTGCAGAACCAGCAGTTTCTCCACTTTATGACCATAGGGCAAGCCAACAAATATGGCCCAAAGACACTAATTAGAGCTGGATTTTCACAAGAGTTGTCAGTGCTGACCTAAATCTACATCCGTGGAAACCCAGGGCAAAACTCCCGCTGCCGGTCAGGGGAGGACAGGCCAACACGGTGCACTTTGAAGTACTGTGCCCTAGGGAGCCAATGGAGATCTCACCTTCCCATGGGCCCATCTGCCTTCCTGTTCCGCAATTGCAAGGCAAATATAATCAGCAGGTTCCTTCAGTTGATAACGTATGGCCAAAACACCACGTTAATATGTTTTACTTCACATTAAGTCTCCTTAGGGATAAGGCAGTGGGACTGAGGGACAAGAGACGCTGGTTCCTACCAAGTGCTGATCGGACTTGTTGGGCCATCTCAAGTTGGTTACAACCTCTTAGTGCCTCAAGGTGAAAGAAGCTGCCACCTATTCTTCCCTGGCTCTACCTGAAACTCCCCAACAACAGTGCCAAAATATAGTGCAGCACATGGATAAAAGTGGGAGTATGACTTAGAGGAAAAACTGATGCAGCACATTAAAAAAAATGGTGCAAAACAATAATCAAGCATAGGGCAGAGACACAGCAGGGCAGTTCTGGTTCCTTCCCCTGGCTTGCAGGCATGATCACTGCTTTCACTTCCTTTGACCAGCATTGTATTTGCTGGGGATGAATGCCCAGAGTCCTGCTTTGCTAGGATGCTCTTCTTCAGTCCTCCACTAAGGCTGCTTGATGGAGCAAGTGAACAGATAGCAGCATGAATCCTTTTCAGCTGCAAACAGCTGTCAAATGCACAGGGAGTTTCATGTTCCTCAGTTTTATAATTATACATTTAAGTTGAACACTGCCTACATGGAGAAGTTGTATTTTTTTGGCCAAGTTTTTATCTTAAATGGCTGACAGCTAATCATACTGCATTGTTAATCAAAATATTATTCAAGGTGAGAATGTATGGTAATCAGAGACATGCAGATAAATACGTAGCATGTGAACTCGCTTCTGGAAGTAGAGATAAAGTTAATTAAATAGTAATTTAATTTGAATTAAGATGGATTCACTCTACTTGAGGAGATCAAAACCTAAAAGGAATAGTATACCTCCTACAGCAGTAGTCCCATTGTCATTTAAACTTTATTCATGATGCATTAATTGTGTAGGCTAATGCAGAGTTTTTCTCACAACATCCTCTGTTTCAGCTGTCAACTCCTTCCGTCCTAGTAGGAAGAGGTGTGCTCCAAAGGGTAAAACCAGCATGCCTGCTTATTTTCCTAGTTCTGAGACCAATTTGTTGAGGGACCAGCAAGGCACTGTATTATTATTACCTCTTCATCTAAAAGCTCTGAACAAGATCCAAACTGCAATACGCCAGACACTATATACACATAGAGCAAGAGAGACATAGATATAGGGTGTGTCTGTATGTGCACATTTACTACGCAGTAATTTGGGGGTCAGGCTAGATGATCTGATCAGGTCCCTCCTGACCCTAGCTACTATGAAACTATGAATTTAAGTCAGTGCACAGTAACCAAAAATTACTGTGCAGTAAGGGCATGTGTCTACACGTGCATGCCCTTACTGTGCAGTAAATGTGGTGATTTACGCTGACTTGGGCATAAATTTGATACCTGCATTATGCCGGTATCAAATTGATGCCTGATTAGTTACTGCACAGTAACACACCTGTAGATGCCTTACTACACAGTAACACTGTGTGTGGACTGACATGGGACTAACTTTAGTCCCAAGTCAGTCCACACACAATGTGACTGTGCTTTAATGGCTGCACGTGTAGATGCTGGGCTAAAAACCACTTACTGCACAGTAAGTTACTACACAGAAAATGCACGTGTAGATGAGTCCATAGAGTACACAATCCCTGACTCCAAAGAATGGTCATTATTCAGACAGTAGAGGGGAAGGGACACCCAGGAGAAGCGACTTGTCTCCAAACCTCTCAGTAGAAGAAGTTAGGGCTAGCACCTGGACTTCCTGACTTCCCAGCCTGATGTCCCATTCACTGGTCCCCACAGCCCCTTTCACTTGAGCTCAGCCTCTCCACTATACTTATGAGAAGTACAAGTTAAAATGCTTTGGATCTAATTTTCACATAGAGTGAACACCTTTAGCTTCCTCTAAGTTCAGCCATTTTGGGACGCATTAAGCATCCACAAGTCAGACTTAACATATCTGAGAGTCAGGTACCCGTAAGCTAAAGCAATCCAGCAAAAATCAGGTACTCTGGGAAACAGATTCAGCTAAGATCACAAGTACATTTTTACCTGGTACATGTGATCTACACCTGGTCACTAGAGACAGCACTTCAGCCTCACTGCACATTCCCCACTCACTGTTCAGCACACCCTGCAAAACTTCAACAGCAAACAAGAGCACACATACATGCTCACCTAAGTAACAAACTTAATGACTTGTCTCAAGGCACTGGCAAGCTGCCGACTCAGGGTTTTCTTGGGATGGAAGGAAAAGAACACCTATGAATTCTGGGGGAAGTGGGAAGGTTAGACGGAGAAAGGACAGTTTTTTCATGTGTACGGCAAGTCAATGGGGCAGGTAGAAGACGCCCCCTAAACATATAAGCCCAGTCTATAAATAAACACTTTAAAAACTTTGGGGATGTATCAACTGCTGGGTGTTTATCCAAATGTTTGAATTTTTTCCAGGTAAGGTTCTTTGGGTAGATGCGATATCTTTTATTAGAAGAATTACATAATTGGAAAAAAAGTTCTTTGCAAGTTTTTGGGCACAAACACCCTTCTTCAGGCATTGGGCAGCTCTGCTGCTGTTCTGAGATATCTAATCACAGATATCTAATCTCAGAACAGCAGCAGAGTCGCCCAGTGCCTGAGGAAGGATGCTTGTGCCCAAAAGCTTGCAAAGAACTTTTTCTCAACTACTCAGTGGGTCTAATACAAGAGATCACATCTACCCAAAGAACCTTGCCTGCCTATGTCCTTAGACCAGCATGGCTACAACCAACAACCCTGAACTTTTCCCACCTTTTTATTGGCTTTTTAAAGCCTCTAGCTACATATACCACCCTACAGGCCTCATCACTGGAGTGTCTCAATGCCTCTGCCACTGATGATCCATGCCTACAATATCCTCCTGAGCAGTATTTTAATCCTCTTGCACAGGTGGGGAAGGCAAAGCAAGGCACGGAGGGAGCCTGATCCAAGTCCCATTGAGGTTAGCAGAAAAATTCCTGCTAACTTCAATGGGCTTTGAATCAGGCAAGAGAGAAACAGGGATCAAAGGGACCTAGATTCTTAATATCTATAATTTACTAGTACAGTCAGAGAGGAGATCTGTGATTGAGTCAGGAACTGAAGCAAGGCCCCTGAAATCCCAGAAGAATGACTTCATCACTAAACTGCTCTTCATCCACTATTGACTGCATACCACAGTTTGACTTCAGTAGCTTGAAAAAGTTATAGAAGGTCTTATCTTGTTCTGTTCCACGGTAGTTTATGGCTTGAAGGAGACAGGGAGCAGTGTGGAAGCAGGTAGGCACATGCCTAACGTTAATTTTCCAAAAATTTGGAAAATTGGAGGCAATGGCTTTTTGCGGCCATTAAAAATATTTTTTTCACGAGATCTTATTTAAAAAATATATGATTTCATATACCTGAGGTCTAAAATCAGTTTACCAGCAAGTAACATCTTTCTATTTCCTATTCCAATTGGTCCTCTGCACCAATTTCAACACCATTTCTGTTGTAATTTTGTCTCTTTTTAAGAACTGTCCCAGGAGAGATTTAGGAAACTGCCTCCATTTGTCCTTTAAGTCAATAATAATTCTCCTTTCTACTGTAAAATCAAGTTAAGAAACAAGGCTACTTCACACCTTCGGTCCACAGAGTAATGAAACGCCAAGACACAACTGTAATTTACATTAAGTTATTTATGTATTTATTTATTTTACTGAGGTTGCAGGACACAGGGAGACCTAGATCCACAATGAGTGAAATAGTCCATATTGCACCAGTCCCATGCTGGATCTGGCCCTTGAACCAGCCTGTGCGACGAGAAGGTTGAGCACCCCTAGTCTAATGCTACTTCATAGACACTTGGCCAAAATGGGTCTGGACAATCCCACTGTGATAGGGGGGTGCTGAGTAAACTAAATAGACAATATGTCTTTTTACCTCCATGTCAACCCATTGTCAGCCAGCCATTAAATGGTGATGGTAAGAAGAGGAAGAGCTGGCTTTTCGTTTTAATATTAAGAAGAAAGAATATTTGACCGTATGCATGAGGTCTGTATAATTAGGGGGAAAACTTCCTAATTCACCTGCATGGAAAGTTAAGTCTGAATGAAAAGTATTGGATTGATGGTCCCAAACAGTGAAACCCTCCATTTATCTACATAACACAAAGAAGCTGGCTTGCCCAATGCTATGCCATCAGTATTCATCATCCTGACTTACTCCTAGTCCAGTAGCACCTGCAGACTACAGCTGAATTTAGGGTCCTGTTATGCTAGATGCTAAAGTACAGGATAAGAGACAGTCACTAGGATTTACAATGTAGTTAGGTAAAGAAAGCTGGGAGAAAGGATTTTCTTCATTTACAGATGGGAAACCAAGAAAACAGAGACATTAAGTGATTACCCATAGTCATCAGGAAATCAGGTGTTGGGGCAAATGCTGAACATAGATCCACTGAGCATATTTTGGGCCCTCAACCAGAGGGCATCCTCTCTACCCAGTGTGCGCAGCCCTCAACACCAGTGCCAAGAGAAGAGAGCATAACTGCATCTTCAGGACTCATTCAGTTCTTGTGTCCATGGCTTCCCAAATCACCCCCTGAGATTTTCTATCACTTTTCTTCATTCAAAGACCTAGGGAATCACCCAGGGACTTGAAGCCAGGGAACTGCCTAAGCATGTACACAAGAAGCAACATGGAAATTACAGCTTATAAAACAGGCCCTAGCAACCTGCTTTGAAGTTATTTACTTGTTTATACTCTAGCTTGACTTGGACAGATGACATTTTAATCTTGAATACAAAAGAAATGCCATCGGGTGAAGGAAGAGGAAAAGAATTACTACCCACAGGCCAGGAGGATTTGAATGGATTGAGATGAGATGTCTCAGAAGAACTTAGATCCAATCAGCTCATGTCAGCGGATTTCATGGGATAGATTTCCCATGACTCACTGCACCTGGCAGCCCTTTGAACAATCTCTCTGCAAACTCGCACATTTCCTACTCATCTGAGCAATGAAAGGCCCAATTCCAGGAGATCTACAGCATCTCAAAATGGGGTAGGTAGGCCACTATGCTGGCTGGTTAAACCAGTATTTAGGAGCCCAAAATCAAGCCACTTTTATTTTATAAACCTCAACCACTGAGACCAAATTACATGATGAACACTGTTGCGTGGATCAGAGCTTCAGCTGGTTTAAGTCAGAGGTCAGTAACCTATGTCCCGTGGGCCGAATTTGACCTGCAGAACCATTTGATCCAGCGCATGGCGAATCATTTGATTGAGCCTCAGAGGCCTGGGGGG
>NW_017729015.1:12767919-12783387 GCF_001723915.1 Gavialis gangeticus | reverse complement strand
GGGTGGGCTTCAGGTGCAGGTGCTCTACGTGTCCTGCCAAGGGGACAAGCACTGGCTGCAGCTGCCCTTCATACATGGCTACGGAAAGAAGTGGCAATGGCAGCCAGGTCCTATTGTCCACTCACCTGCCCACGACTGACCCAGGGAGGGTCACTCCAGCTGGGAACCAGAAAAGGCTGCCTACCCCTTGTATAAGTCATTGTAGTTTCACTGCCATCAGAACTACACCAGCTTACCCCAGCTCACCCTAATGCTTCTTCTCTACAGCACAGAAGCCAAAAGATAGATTTTCTCATAAAAGTTGACCTCTAAAGCTGCATTTTCGAGTCCTCTGAAGCAAGGAGCATTTTCCACACCAGTGGCCTTGGGCTAGAAGCTCTGGGACTGAGCAAACACTGAAAGCACTGGACACATCAAGAGACCTGCATAATAAAAACTCAAGCTATAAAGAGTGCCTGCCCCCGCCAAAGTGCTCGGGGTGCTGTACAACATCTTCAAAGCAAATTAAGATATGATAAAAACATAATTAAACAAAGCCTCCTCATGGAATTCAAACAGATAGTGAACTACAATATGAAGTTTGAAAAGCAAGAACGAGGAAATTGGGTTACGGTAATAAACGTGGAGCCCCAGAGAGGTAATTCTTAAACAAATCCTCATCAGGCAACTGGAACAATGGCCTACAGATTAGGGCAGCAAACGATTTCAGGAAGTTGAGTCTTGCCTATGCAAAAGGCAGACTAAGAGCTTAGCCACACCACTTAAGGTGAACAAGCTTAAAAGCTCCCGAAGGACTTAGGAGCTCAGGTCCCAGATTTCCAAGAGTCTACCGTAACTGTCAGTGAAAGTTAATGCAATTCAGAAGCCGAAGGTAATGTCCAGCATGATACCAGAGCTCGTAGTTAGAGATAACTGTGCAAGTCCAAGACAACCCACAGAGAGTTTAAGGATAATATTTTCAAAAGGGCCTAACTGACTTAGAAGTTGAGGCCCCAGATCTTCAGAAATGACTTAGAGAAGACACGCACTGCCCACAGAGGTGCAGCAAAAAGACACCTGGTTTGAAATGCACTCTCAAGTACCATAAGCATCTAAGCACAGGGCTCTGCATGAGTTCATTAAGTTTGTGCGCACCCCTTCACATCATGCGTTAATATTTAGGGGAAGGAAGATCTCAGATCAGGATTAAAACTCAGCTCCTGTACCACCACACTGAGATAACTCCCCCTGATTTTATAAAAGAAATGGCAAAGAAAAGAAACCCCCACAAGAGGAATTTTCATTTCCTAGGTTATTTTTTGGAATGAACCCAAGATGTCGTGTTTTTCCTCTCTCAACCTTTGTCAATTTCAGAGATAAAAAGTGAAATAAAAAGACTTTGAAAAAAATAATTCAACACTGACTATAATTAGGAGAGAAATCAGCCAATTCTAACTATGAAAAGAAGCTCCACGGGCTTTGAAAAGCTGCTTTTAGTGCTCATTGCCCAGTTCCATTGATGAGTTACAACCAAGAACCCAGCATATGGAGATTAAGCAAAATATAAAATAAAATTAAAATAAAAAACAAGAGTACCAGCTGCACAGCATCAAGGAGAATTTTTAGAGATCTGAGATGTCGTTGTAGGCACACCTCACCTTCCTTTCTGTAGTCACTGCAGCTGCACCCGTTTGAGCACACTGTGCATGTGTAAGGATCAACTGGTAATGAAGGACGGACAAGCCTTTTAACCAAATTGGCTTGGCAAAGAGTCTGCAATTTTCTCATCGCTCATTAGTGGTGACTTTTTATGGAAATGTGTGCTGAAACAAAACCAAACGCATCTAACGACTGCATGTTCTGCAAATAGATTCCCTGATTGAAAAGAACATGGATCTCTACTATACCTGAGAGGTAAAGAAGGAAAGAGAGAGAGAACAAGGGAATTGAAATAGCAAACGCAGCCACTAGACCAGGGTTGGGCAAAATGCAGCCTCTGGGCTGGATGCGGCTTGCCAGGCCGTTCTATCTGGCCCGCGGGGCCCCTAAAAAATTTAGAAAATTAATATTTATCTACTGCTGGCTGCCTGTCATGCAGCCCTTGATGGCTTGCCAAAACTCAGTAAGAGGCCCTCCACTCAAAATAATTGCCTGCCCCTGCACTAGAGAAAGTCAAAGAGACCATGGGACCTCTGCACGATTCCTTTCCACTGCTATGGTAAGGCCTCTAGGTCCTGACTTACATATTCCCTATCACAAAGCTAATGCTGTTTTCCACACTCAGGTAAACTAAGGCATCAAGAATGGAACTCAACAGCCCTCTTACTTAAGTCCTAAGTCTTCACTCATCTCTTCTCCTCTGGTCATCTCATCCAAATCCCCCATTGCTCCAGTTACAAGCTTTCACTATGGTTCCCTGCCAGTACCCCTCAATCCTAAGCCACGGTGCCCTCTTCTAATAGCTGGCTGTTGGTACACCTCTGTCCTAGCTTCCAATACCACCAATTCATCACTTTCCCTAACCCTGGGCTTTCAACATTAGCATGCCAAAACCATGCCAACCAATCCTCATCTCTCTGGGAAATAAATGACTAGTTCTTCCCTTTCACTATCAGACTATGGGAATCTATTATGATAATGCCATTGATGGGTTATAATAGCTAAGCCAGGTAGTAAGGGTGCAGAAAGCAGAGAAGCACTTTTCTTGGAGAAACTCAACACAGACCTCAGGTTCAGAAAAATCAAGAGGTGCTGGTTTGTCTGGGTTCTGGTTCCACCACAACCCAACCCTTCAGGCCTGAGGGCAAGGACGGTTCTGCAGTTTAGCCCCTAGCTCAAAAGTCCAAGTTTAATTCCCAGCTCTGCTGGAGGCTTCCTTTGTGGCCTCAGACAAGTCACTTCCATGCTTCTGTTCTCTTGGGCTAGGGACAGAAATTACACATAAACCAGCATAATTGATACGAAACAGGTTCAAATCTACAACACAACAGAAGTTCAGTGCACATAAAATGCTTTCAAAATGGCTGAAACTGGTTAAAAATAAACCTGGGTGGATGTAGTATCAGACTTAACTGATTTAGGTTAAATTGGCTTATTGAACTTCTGGCCTAGATCCCCTCCAGATTCAAGTTAACTCACAGTCCCCCAGCATCCCAGGATACTTTATACCTCCCCCCACAACCTCCTCCTCCCCCTTGCAGGGTGGGGAGGCTAGCCTTGGCCTAAGCTGTCTGCTCCAGCTGAGCAGAGAGAAGTGCATTAACAGCCCCAGGCTTCTGGTCTGGGCCACTGCAGCCATATTGCTGCATTTCCAGAATCAAAAATGAATGTCTGTTCACTTGCTTATCTGTTCAATCTATGCAGCTTAGACTAACCTGCAGAAATAAAATCAATTCAGCCTTGGGCTTTTTAACCGTCTGTACTAAGCCCTACTGAGAATCAGAGGTAAAGATGTCCCTTTGTCTTTACAGAGTGGAAGTGCTTTTGGGCAGGGACTGTCACCTACCAGGTCACTAGCATAATGGGACTGTGCCCTCAAGTGAGGTCTCCTAATGCTAGTATATTATAAAAAACAGATCAAGGAGGGGTAGGGGTTTTGGTAGAACCAGAAAAAATTCACACACCATTTTCTCGAATTCCTACCTCTAGTTGCCTCTTTGCTATAGAAAAAGTGGCACGGTGACCTTCTGGACAGCAGGCTGTCTGCGGATTGCTGCTGTGGAAACGTCACTTGCTGTTTGTTCAAAATGCTTAGCACTAGTCCCTATTTGCAAAGCATTACAATTCCAGCTCTCCTGTGTATACACAGATCAATCTCATTTACATATGCAAATAACACAATCATACAATGCCCTTAATATTCTCTTATCTTCATTTGGTGTTGCACCAGCAAAGGTCAGTATCTCACTCCCTCCTCTAGTACCCAGCGTCGTTTCATTTTTTAGCTGAGTTGGCAAATGCTAATAAGCTTCACTGCTTTCAAGTCTTAAAATCAATTAGTAGTTTATTAAGCCAGACTTGCTGGGAGCTCATTTAAGTAATAAAAATCTTTTGTATAGTTTAAAAAAAAAAGGAAACAAGAAAAAGGAGTAGGAAGCTTGGCTCCTCATCCAAGGGTCCTCTGGGAGTTGTTCTAATCTGGCGTCGTAATGGAAAGCAATGCATCTGTTTGGAGGTTTATTGCAATAGGGAGTTACCCTGGCACAACTGCTGACTGCACGGGAAAATGGTAATGATAACTGGAAAATACCCACTTGTATGATTTGCTTCCGCGATCAAGCTCCAATGTAGCTAAACTCAATAAACTGGTCATGCCACATGTGACCTTCCACTTGGATAACAGGTGAAGGATGTCAGGAATGCACATGGAAATAGGAACCAGGAGCAATTTATACCCCTCTATGAAACCTTGGTCCATTGCTTCATGCTTTCCATTGCTTCCAAATGCCCCTTGTCTGTATTGTCTCTCAAGGCTGCTGACCCTGCCACAGCACAAAGCATTTCTCCCTGAATCACATTGGCTCTCCAGTGTTAGCAACATCAGACTTCTCAGGAAAATGTGCTACAACACGGTGCTGCAAAATAGCTCTAATCAAACGACGTAATACAAAAATGAAGGCAAAACATTCCCCAGTCTGCTTCATGAGGTCTCTTCTGGAGGCTTTCTGTCCAAGGTTAGCCTGCGTGACCTGCCGGGATTTCTGTGCCCAGCTTTACATCTACAAGGTGTACAGCAAACCTGCTTGGAACATGGAACTGGAAGGGGAACCACAGGTTCTTTCTCCTCTGAAGCCGTGGATTTGTAAACAAGCCTGATCCTCCTCCCTCCTTTTAGATGGCCTCTCAATTTAAGCTACCTTCCAACAGACTTAAAGAGTTGGCTGCAAAGTGCATTGGAAAGGCATATTTGAAGGAGCATGGCAAGCTTTTGCATTTTATATTACACAGCTTTTCTGATGGCACTAACTGGTGTTATGCAAAGGCTGGATTCAACTGTTTTCATGGGTAGTAATGCCCCACCTGCCACTTTCTTATCTAAAATGCCACAGCGCTTTGAAATGTTGAGTGTTCAAACAGGTAACAAGGTGTATCTTCAGCTGATGCAAGTCAATACACCTCTACTGAAATCAATGGAATGATGCTGACTTACACAAGGCTGAGGATCTGGCCCAACACTGTTATTCTCCAGGCTGCTTTTGCAAGTTTGTTAAGCCAACAGCACAATTTACGCCATCCTTGTAAGCTACTTGACCTTGCAACAATCAAGAGAAGCTCTCATTATCTAAAGCATCTTACCCTTTAATAGAGCTAATTTCAGTTCTGTGCATCAGTCAGTACTCACACCTGGACACTGCCTGCATCTGCAGATAATTATACATTCATAACTAAGGGTGAGCACATCTAGTCACGCATCATAACTACAGAGGAGAAGCATGGTCATTGCAGCTACTTGCATCTATTTTTTTTTTTTAAATCCCCAAACCCCGTTTTTTGCTTTACATGTCCCTGACTCCTTGATATATTGCTGAGCTCATACTGGTGCAAGGGACAGAAGCCTTGTTTCAGTTTGCTTCAGCAAATTTATTAGTCATCATCTACAAGTATTTAACTCAAAAACACCTCTAGTTTCTTGCCAGGGCTGTGAGAAATAATTGCCTCACCACTATCCTGCCAATTCATTATTCAATTCTACTTTGAGGCTGATACGCGGCTGCTGCTTGGGTTCTGCACTCTCCCTGTGGTACCCACATGTCACGTACAGGTGTGCTCATCCAAATGGAGAGCATTTAGCAATGAACTAGGATTTGCAGACTAACTTAGATGTACACATTTGAATTATAAAACCTCAATTCCCATGAAAGCAAGCTTCCCTCCTCCCAAAACTGCAGCTCCATTTTTTTTCAGACTGTTCCCCATCACGAAGAACTGCCATGTTAAGAATCCCATATGTTGCTAATACATGCTTGTTAACTATTGCAAAGAGCATACCCATGGCATCATTAAGAAGTTCGACAATAATGAACATCTGCCCAGTAGTGCACTTACACAGTAAAAATTTCAGAATGTGATTAGAGTCCTATTCTCCAGGGGCAAAAAAGGTGCAGCTTTCTAAGTGGAATGAATTTCTGTAGGAATTAGAGACCTCTGCTCTAAAATGCTATTGGATTCAGCAAGGGGCAAGGATTTCTTAGGGTGATATCTTTTATTGGACCCTAAGAAGTCCTCACCTCTCACATAATTCCTGGACTATCATGGCTATGACATCACTCTTATGCTACCATCAGATTCAGTATAACCACATTTTTAACCTCATAACCCATTGTTGGTCAAGTACATGACTTCTGAGGAGAGGCTGAGGGAATTGGGCATATTTAGTCTGCAGAAGAGAAGACTGGGGGTGGGGATCCGATAGCAGCGTTGAACTACATGAAGGGTGGTTGCAAAGAGGATGAAGCTGGACTGTCTCAGTGGTGGCCGATGACAGAACAAGGAGCAATGGGCTCAAGTTGCAACAAGGGAGGTTTAGGTTGGATATTGGGAAAAACTCTCACTAGGAGGGTGGTGAAACACTGGAATGGGTTACCTAGAGAGGTGGTGGACTGTCCATCTTTGGAGGTTTTTAAGGTCCAGCTTGACGAAGCCTTGGCTGGGATGATCTAGTTGGGGCTGGTCCTGCTTTGAGTAGGGGATTAGACTAGATGTGACCTCCTGAGCTCCCCTCCAACCCTCATTTTCTATGATTCTAAATACTAATAAATCTGTTGAAAACTCTCCTTCTAGCTTTCCAGTGCTGGAGTTGGCTACTGGTAGAGGCTTAGCCCCATGGCTGGTTTTCATTCCAGGTGGCCAAATGTAGGCTATGCAACCCAACTACTGACTCTGAGCAACTATATGATTTATTCCTGTCAAGCTTGCATCCAAACCCACACAGCTGAAGAGAACACTTGACTGAGAGAAATTACTGTTAGCTTCTAATATGCATATGGTATAGTAAATGAAACAGTTTGCATCTTGTAAATAGCAGATGATGGAAAGGGATAGAACCACAGAGCGGAGATATTCTGGATACATTTCAAAAGCAGTGGTGAAAGGAGCTGAGACCTGTGATAGGCAAAACATGCTGCCAACCAACATTTTAGGTTGAGCAGAAAATACTTAATTGAAGACGTATCATTTCATGCTGTAAACCTAATTTTACAGCAACGTCTCTTTCAGATACTAGACTATGTAATCATGTCACTCAATAATATTGACAACACTGCATTACCTTACTGCTTATTTAGTAACATTGTTCATCACATGGCCCAGATAATATTCCTTGGTAAGCAAGCAATAAATGTAAATATATTGTACTTTAATGCACAGTTATATGGTTGTGCATGCTCCAAATAACACTATGTGCACAAAATACACAATCACATTGTGAGCCCTAGTATTACAGGGGAAAAACATCCAATAATTAGGACATTCTAATAAGCTTGGGAAAAAAAATTCATTATATGCAGGCCCTGTATAATCTGATGTTAGGGATGGCTTTTTATTAGATTTATCTGGTTTTCATCTAACTTGTCTGGAAATTCATTCTACCCCAAGAATAAAGGCTGTGAATTTTTAAGTGACACACATTTTTTTTTCCATATGCCAAAAAGAGGTTCAACTTCCCATAGAGCTGCAGGCATTAATGCAACCTGAACTAAGAAATTGTTACTGCTCAGCCTGTAATATAAGCACTTACAAATATATACATCCATGCAAAAAAAAAATCTTCATTTCTTTAAATAGAAGTGTATCACTCCAGCAACAGAAATAAGTTCAATGCATTGCGATATCAATCTATAGCAAAAATAGAACTACGATGAATGAGATGGGGAAGGGCTTGGAAGAGGCTGGCACCCAAAAGATACCAGGAAATCAAATGAGACAGTCTTTTACAATACGAATGCTGATTCTGTAGATTTCTGTTACTTCACCATGGATGGAGACTACCACTGTTCCTCAGCTGAAGATCTTTTTTTTAGTTACTGCATAGTTAAAAATGGTTCCTCCTCCTCACAGATGGAGAAACAAAGCAAACCAGATTTCTCATACCTGAACAACATACAAGGACGCAGTGAATGTTCAAAATAACTAAAATAAAACTAGATTACTGGAAAGACTTTTAGTGCTTGAAAAACTGGGAGACAGGTATATGTAAAGATGATACGTAAAGATAGAGATGCAAAGAGTTTTGCCCCCACCATCACCATGGGGGTCGGACTCGATGATCTACTGAGGTCCCTTCTGACCCTAACAGCTATGACTCTATAAGCCACCTTTGCTCACATAGCTCATTCCTCTCCTGCAGAAGCTCACCTGCTATCCCAGCACTTCTGAACAGTCTCTAAACATTGCAAAATGATCAGACACAGTGGCAGAGGGAGAAGGGAGAAATGGCCCTCTTCTGGAAGAACATTTCCTCTTTATTGTGTTATCGCCGTATCACACCAAGATATCCCTCTTAGGAAACGCTCAAGTGTCTTTGGGTTTCTTCCGAGTCTACACAGTGTTTACTGCCTCTTGGCAGGTGAGAATGACAGTGAGGACAGAGAATGGTATCGTTTTGATCTTCCTCTTTATTTTGGGCATAACGTCTATTAGGACACGGGAGGCATAATGTTTCAATGTGTATTAAGGTGCAACACGGGATTTGCGGGCAAGGATATGGTAAAATTTGAAAGTAATTGTTTGTTGTACTTTGTTTAAGAGAGAGAGTGAGCAAAAGAGAGAGAGAGCTAGCTTTACTTCTAGCTGAACACTATAATGCGACCCAATGCAAATCAGTGCATCCCAGGGCCATACAATCCGGTTGTATTAGAAAGGGTGAGATATACAGGATTTCAAAAGGACTTGAGAGTGATTGTAGCCAACACAACTAACTTAGCATATGAACAGTCACAACTGTCTCCCCAGTGGGTGTGAATGTTGTGAGACTGGGGTCAGCAACATGCGGACCACAGAGGCGCTGAATCCGGCCCATGAAGACATGGGGCTTTGGTGGCATTCTGGTAGTAGGGGCTTTGCCCCCTCTTGGGGTGGGTCAGTGCGGAGACACAGCAGTGGAGACAAGTGGTGGTGGCATCAGCTTGCTTTGGATCCGAGTTGGGACATTCCAGCCAGCCACTTGCACAAGTTGCCAATGGCTGCTCTGAGCAGGGTACTGTGATGAACCAAATCCCTACGCTATCCTCCTTGCTTCCTCTAGGAGCACAAGACTGGAAGGGATGTCCATATTTCAACTACTCCAGTCTCCTGCTATCCCAGGACTTTTCACACATGCAGAACAGTTAAATCCAAATGTATTTACAAGGTGGGTTGGTTAAACTGCATTAAATTCTTCCATGGAGGCAGAGATTCAGAATAAAGAGGCCTACATTTGGTTTTACTTAATTAACTTCAGAAGACAATTGACCAGTCCTACTGAAAGCCTCTCTCCGGACTCTAGCAGTGTGGGTGAAAATGCATAGGGCATCTGCCCTGACCACAGAGCATGAAAGCTTCCCTTCCTGAGCCTTGACTCCAATAGTTCACAGCATAAAAAACTAACACGTGTCATTCATGTTGGCCATACACAATTGTGCAGACAGGTAACATTATAGGTGTTGAAATGCTGGGTATACTGCTGCATTCATAGCTTCATAGCTGTTAGGGTTGGAAGGGACCTCAATAGATGATTGAGTCCGACCCCTTGCCCTGGGCAAAACTTCTGATTCATGATTTCTGTAGAAATATCTGCTGAGACCATCAATGAATGTATTCTGGGATCTTAGTAAATGAAGAGGTATTTGGGCCATCAGACTGCCCCTTATGCCAGTTCCAGAGGTTTAACGGTTTGGTACATCACCGGGAGGCCTGGACTCTACCTTGCTTCTTTATGCATGAGGCTCTGGTCATATTGTCAGATGTAATCTTTATGGGCCAGTTCTCAACGAGAGGAAGGAAGTTCTACGGGTTTGGCGGACTGCTCTTAGCTTCAGTAAACTGCTGTGGAGTTGCTACCCCTGTGGAGTCCAGACACCCTGAATCATTTGTCCGGGCATGTGGGCTCCCCGCCCAATTAGAGACGCACCTATCACTTGCTTTAACTGGGAGTGGAAAAGAAAAAAAAAGAGCATTCCTATGCAAACTAGCTCTTCATACTTGCACCATTCCAGAGATGCACACGCCTTTGAAGCAATAGTAACTACGTCCAAGGAAAAAACACACTGAAGGGATGCTAAACTGATCTGAGCCAAGACTAAAAAGCCTACGAAGCAACAGCAAGGTTACACTGGAGATCAAGGACAAGATTTCAATCGGTTTATCACGCTAAAATAGCCTAGAATCTCTCATGGGTAGGACAGCTTTCACCTTTACTGTTTAAAACCACTCCAATACAGTTGACGAGGAGGCTTTGCGTCAACTTTTTTTGTTTAACGTGACTCTCAGTGTGTGGGTTTCATCTACCGACTAGCACTGAACCTGCTCTAAAGGAGTTGCCTTTTGCAAGCAGATCCTATAGGGCAAGGAACAACGTCTGCATCTTTATTGAGGTAGGCAGACTGCTGCAGTTGCCAGAATCTGTGAAAAACAGTTTTCCTGGTTTTTCCTGAAGGGGTTACAGCAAATAATGCAAATGTTCTGAATTGGAGGTGTTTAATTTTCTGAGCTCAAGATGGGGTCTCCAGCCACCTTTCTTTCTGGGAACAGGAAGGACTTGGAACAAGAACACTTTTTTTCCATCCCAGTGGGAAACGACAAGCTCTGTGGTGCTCAGCATTAGGGGAGAATTTACTTCCCTTCAATAGGGTCAAGTGGGACGTTTCTTAGGGACGGGGACACAAAACTGGAGTGTATATCAGATAGACATCACCTCCAGCCCCTGACTGCCCCCTGCCCAAGTTTTCAATATTAAAACTTGTGGGATAACAAAGCAGAAAGTCCATGTGCAGCTTCTGAAATCCTGTTAAAACAGATGCTTTAGTCAGTGATGGAGGCTGTTATGACAAGAGCAAGACCGTTTTGGTATTCTCTGTAGATCTTGACACTCGCATAGTAACTCAGGTGAGTAATGTAGTCAAGTGGTAGGGGAGTACACAGTTATGTGGTCTTTTGGTTTGTTTGCTGTTACATGTGTGAGAACCATCTGGCTCAGAATTATTTAAAGAATGAGGAATTCATTGATTTTCCTTAACACACAGAGCATCACATTACTATGGCGATAGCCTTAGATTGTGAAGCATCATCAGCTTCGTCCAAGGGTCATCTCTGCAGATTTAACTACTAGCTTGTCTTCATTAACCACCAGTGTAAACAGCTGCCAAAATCTCCAGCCTTAGAGGAATTGTGGAATGGATACAGGGACAAACACTTGCAGCTAAACTGAACTGAAAAGGTATAAATGAAGGAGGAAGGGAGTCTCTTTTGGAATGGTGTATACATACCTTGTGCTGTGGATGAAACCACCGCCACCGGGTGGTAGCACAGTTGTATAGGCACGTAGCATGCCCCAACTAGACCTGCCCAATAGGACGTTGGGCCAAGATGGACCTCTGCCTCGCCAGGTAGTTAAAGCAAAACCTGCTTTTTCTTTTAATGTAGTTTCCCCCTTTCAGTGCAATGCACATTGCTTCCTTCAATTCTGCAGGAAGAGAGAACAGGGGGCGGCTTGGCCCCACTCTTACAGGCTACCATCATGCCAATGCTCCACATCTCTTAGAGTAGGCTTCCCCTTTGGTACCACTAGCTAAACCCAACACTTTCTAGAATACCAGAAATCAACTAACGTGTACTCCCCTAATCAAAGGGCCACCACTGGCCAGTAGATACTGGGGCACCACCAGATCGGACACATCCCACGTCCCCACCCTGCAGTTGGGGCCGGCTTTACCTATAAAACCACACATACCGTGCAGCCAGCTGGACTTCAATTCTGCAGCAAGGTGCCTGGATTCTGCAGCGCTGTAGCGTGGCAGATGGGAAAGTTTCCAAATTCATTTCATTACAATTTTTAATGAATTAGATATAAAAAAATATCATGAGAACTGCAGTTCCTATATTAATATATCATCATAAATTCAATTTAATGTTATCCCCATGTTTTCAGCCAGGCAGCACGTATTTTGGTTTGGTTGGTTTTTTTAAGCAATATCTAATCACTCAGCAGAAGTCACCAAGGCAGAAGTAGGTAGGGGGGAGGGTTTTTTGGTTTTGTTTTATATTTTAAATAGATAGATTTGCATCCATCTACCTGCCTTTTTTTTTCTTTGCCTTTTTTTTTTCTTTTTACAGACAAGTAGGGCAGAGGTAAGCGTTCAGTGCCAAAGACAGACAAGAGGCAGCTGATGATGCCAAGAGAAGCCAACTAGCTGAATGTCTCTCCTAGTGCAATAAGCAGCAAGTTCAGTTTAAAACTTGACCAGCATTTTTACATTTCAGCAGCAGTGCCCTTTTGAGAAAAAGCCGCATTTTGACCTAACATGTAGGGTGTCACCATGTGCTCTCACCACACATCATCACCAGAGGTGCGACCAGATCTGGCCTGCAAGGAGCTTTGTGGCCTGGATCTAGCTTGGGAAGCAAGACAAGTCTGATGGCCCTGATTAAAAAGACAAGCCCTTTATATCCCATGAGAGCTAGGACTTGTTTAAATGAAAAAGAGACATACTGGAGCAAACTTCAGAATTAAGGATGCGGAATGGGGTGCATTCAGGCATAGTGTTCAGGGCCCTGTCTGATACATATATCTGAATGACTTTACCCAATACAGGAATGCAGTTACATCTGGAGTGGGCCCTGAAAACTATATCAACAACACAAATAAACCATGATCCCCAATGGAGGCAAGGGAAAGAAATAAAGTATCGATCTGAAACTCAGGAGACATTATACAAGTGAAAAGCTTGAAAATTTGAAATTAGTATCAATACTCTGGGGTCACCTTGCAATTAATGTCGTTCCCCCCCAACCTCAAGTTTTGTGTAATGTGTCACGGGATCATAAAAGTGACTCAAAGGAGCCAAAGATTGGACTGTATATCTCAAGCTGAAGAAAATGCCTGCAACCCCACAGATTGGCAGCTATACCACGGCATATAACTCTCCTTTATAACAGTCATGCTTTGCCATAAGGTTCAATACTGACTCGGTGCAAGCTGCTGATTTACCAAAACTCCTTCCATCAGCATCATGGGACCTCCCTCCTCCTTCCAAGTCCTCTCCCCAGCATGAACCTCTTGCTTCCCTTATAAGATACACATAGATCATAGCTGGGGGAGACAGAGCCACAGCTCCCCCTGATCACAACAGAGGCTAAAATGAGGAAGCACAGTAAACAGCGTGGGAAGCCTCAAAAAAGTTTTTTTTTTTCATTTTAAGCCACTGGGGCATGGCATCTTGACTACAGCAGGCAATTATTGAAATGACCCACAGGGCAGAGCATACAGAACATAGAAACACTCACCTACATGGAGCTGCATACTGAAAGCCCCAAACTAGTCCTGAAAGGCATTGCATACAGCTCCTCGAATCTGTACACCGTATGTTTGCTCAGGCTGATATTAAGCAGATCAAAGCAAAAGGAACTCCTTGAGTCTAAAGTATATTAAGACACCGGGAACAATGCATAAAGCTGCCGTTCCTTTGCTTTTAAGCTACCTCTTGCAAGGATTCAATCAGAAAAGAGGTGTTGCTCTGGGTCCCAAGCAGGGTAGACTAGGCTGGGAATGGCAGCTGCTGCCATTCTTGCATCTCCCTCTGAATCGGCACCCAGGGCTACCGCCCCATTCACCAGCCTCTGGTTACCCGTCTGAACAATAAAGCAACGTCACATTACTATAAGAAAACACAAGATCATCTAAGCTCCCAGTCTTCCTAGTGCCAGTAAAATGAGGATTTAGGGATGGCAAGCTGGTCAAGTGACCTGTCAAATATTGTCAACGGATTGCATGTTTTTTTAACCGATCAAAGATTATAGCCATTTTCAACAAACAAAAAAACCCAGAAAACATTTTTGTAGTTTTCTTGACAAAAGTAGGATTTTTAAAATCATTTTTTACATGTTTCTTAATGGAAAATTTGTGCTTTTTCTGTGTATTATTTGGACATATTGGCCATTTGTAATTAAAAACAATTTTTTTGATTGATATTTGGCTGGTCAATTGACCGAACTTTGACTGGTCAAATACCCAGCCATAGTTTGAAGTCTGTAGCCTGCTGTAACTCACATTTCATTTGCAGCTGCCTTCATTAGAAGAAAAAGAGAGAAAAATACCAACCCAGCAAAATTTTACCAAACCCCAGACGTGGCAGATTATGATTTAGGCACTGAAAGACTCGAGGACCTGCAGGAAGCTTAAATGAACCCAACATGATGTTCATTCATTTGGGAAACTGGCAGAGAGAGTACCGTTAGCTACTGCTTTAAAGTGGTAAGCGTTTACTCTGAGATTGGCAGCTCTGAAGTTTTCTGTTTATCCAGATGGTGTATATATACTACAAACAGTCACAGCACAAGCTCGGCATGCCAAGGGAATCTCAAACCCAGCCTGGACAGACTGTCTCTGCAGGGTAAAGGGGGTAGGATTCATCCCAACTGCCTACTCAGTCCATCGTTTTTCCATCATGCTGGGTCTGATAACTTATCTGTCACATATTTGTTCTCTTATCCTCTCCCCAGGAGGATAATTGCGCACAGTGGAGTGTGCTGCTTTTGATTTTTTTTTCTTTAGTATAGATTCAAGTTGCTAGGTAGGTATTAAGGACAAGTCCAAAGAAATGCATTTTGAATTTGCAGTGGGAGAGGGTGAGGTTCTATAATACAGAAGTTCATTCCAGTCTGGGACTGGCCCCTAAGGCAGCCCCGTGTCCTACACAGATAAGCTTCACTTTCATAGTATAAAGATCTGTCATAAAAACCTCCCCTGTACCACTAGATCTCACAGAGAAGAGCTCTCTGTGCCACTTCTGGTTTCTGTAAGCCATCTAGCCCCTAAAGATGAGGCATATTGCCCTCAAGGCCCACTGAGATGAGCACACAGAATCAAAGAGAACAAAGAGAAATCTCCTCTGGATTTAAAATGCACATCTGCTCTGAAAAAAAGACGTTCTATATAAATTACATCTCCTTTTCACACAGTCCTGTTCCCACTGGTACTCAATCACATAAGCACATTCTTGCTTAGTTGGTCCAACGACCCAAAGTCAGCAAGTACTTTTTCCAATGGTTGTAATGGGCTTTGGATCAAGTCCTTTATGACTAAGATAGTTTTTAGTTGCTCCTTGCACCTCTCATCCATGTTGGCTCTGCAGGGCTAACAGAGGATGACCTCGATTCTAAGGGCTAAAACTCCGACTAAAAAATCTTTAGTCCAGCTAACGAGCTATTCAGAACAAGGCCTGCTGGACCCCTCATATTCCAACCCATGTAATCATAGTTTCGTTCGACATTCATGAACAGATCAGAGTCAAACCTGCA
>NW_017729015.1:12751476-12762919 GCF_001723915.1 Gavialis gangeticus | reverse complement strand
TTAAAGCCAGGGATGAACAAATCAGAAGGATCAGAGTTTAGCTGCAAACACTCCTTTCTCATTTAAGATCTTGAGTCCCATTTTCAAAGTCAAAGACACATTCATCTCTTTTGGACTCTGGCTCCCAAATCAACTAGAATCTTTTGAAAATTTGACCCTAGATCTTGATTCATTGATATACAAGGAATGAACTCATCAGTACCATCTGTTCAGAGAGATTATTCAAACAGACATACCATGCAGTCATTATTAGAGAGGATATGGAAAGCACCTCTACTAGCATGCTCCCCAAGACAAGTCCAAAGCAATCTTTACATGATTTAATTGAGGAAAGTAAGCAGTGCTGTTATATAGATTCATAGATGCTAGGATCGGAAGGGACCTCAACAGGTCATCGAGTCTGACCTCCTGCCTAAGCAGGAAAGAGCGCTGGGGTCAGATAACCCCAGCAAGATGCCTATCCAGCCTTCTCTTAAAGACCCCCAAGGTAGGGGAGAGCACCACCTCCCTTGGAAGCAAATATGCATTTGATAGGTGAAGAAACTGAGGCACACAGATATTAAGTAGCTTGCTCAGGGTGCCAATGCATCAGCTGGAGAGCAGCAGAAGGAATGCAGGAGTCCCAATTCAGGTTTGATGAAAGGGACGGAGGAGAAGGGACCAGAGCCCATTTTTTTTCCATTGAAATATGCATGTCTAGCTCTACAAAAAAAGCCCTGTGAAGAATGAGATATTTGTACTTGAGAAAGAGGAGGGTATTTATTAGGGAGAAAAACAGTACCATTTACTTGGGGTTGTTTCTTTCTGTATTTAAACGCTTCTAATTTCTTAAAATAAGCAGTGTTCTTCTAAGCATAATTGTTTCTTTTCAATCAGGCACTTAGTGTTTGCAGCTATCAAATTTGTCGCAGCTGTAATCAAACACGATGTCTTGGAAAGGGAAATCTTCACCTACTGTTAAATCCTATTGCGTTACAGACTAGTGCTTCTGTAGCTAAAGAGCCTGGTGTTTGTAATAGCATGGTACACGCCATCAGCTTGGTTGCAAGCTGAACTTTGCCTTGACAAAGACCTTGCCTTCTCTTAAAAGTGATGGAAGTTGCAGATTCCTAGAACAATCTTGTACAGAGAAGCTCTTACACAGCTTTTATCATCAGCAGTAGGTCACAAAGTGTATTAAGCAGGAAATCAGTATCATTCTCTTCATAGTCTAGGTTGGGGAAGCTGAGGCACAGAGCAAGAAAGAAATCAAAGTCAAACAGTACCCAGTTGCAGAACTGGGACTAAAAGCCGGGTCTTCCAGTCCAATGCCTACCCCAGCATCCTACCCCCTGAACTATACTGTGAATAGACTTCCCCACCCTCCCATACAGCAAGACTATGATACAAAGATAATTTACTTCCAATGTGCAAGGACTTCTGTCTGCTGTACCTGTAAGCCAATATATAGGTTACAATAGAAAAGAAGGGTTAGGCACTAGCATGGGTTTAATCCACAATTCTGCCATGGACTACTATTTAGTCACATCATTTGGTCTTTATGGGCACTTATACAAGTGCAGGTAGCCTGTCGGGGAGGCTCTCTAACTCATGGCGCTTTACATGCTGGTGTTCTGCGGGGAGCTGGGCCAGGCCTGCAATGCGGGGTGGGGGGCTCTGTTCCACTCTAACCCCCACCCTCTCCCCCAGCTCTGGCACAGCAGCCTCTGTTGCTATCAAGATGCTCACACGGGGGAGGAGAGGAGCTCCCCCCCACCTTTCAGGCTTGGCCCAGGTCCCGCCAAGACCCAAGCAGGGGTAAGAGGTAGTTCTGGGGAGCACACGTGGCTGGGGGGCTCCCTTCCCCCACTGTGCAGAGAGGAGACTCTGTCTCCTTTCTGTGACAGCTTTGGAAAACTGAATGGGTTGTGGGCAGAATCACCCAAAATTAACCCTTGCAAAGAACCTGTACACAAGTTCCTTAAGGCGCTTTGCCTTAGAGTGCCCCTGTCTGATACTTCATCAAATGAGGGCTAAATTTTCATGTCATCGGCCATTTTAAAAGCGCTCTGCAGCTGTGAACATTTGTAATGTTACAACTGTAGAGTGCTTTCAGGGTCTTATTGCATGAAAAGCTTAACTTCTGTAAGCGCCCTCTGAGATTGGATAAACTGTCTTTCCTTCCTTTATGCTGTGGACGTAGACTGTAAGCTCTTTGGGAAACATGCTGTATTTTGCTATGTGATGTGCAACAGAACAAGACGCAGGCTTCAGCTTGAGTATCTCAGGAGTGACACACTGCTATGAAAGAGTGGGAACATGAGAAGATGACGCATGCTAAGAAGTAAAGTGAAGACAGAGCCAAGCAAGTTAAGGTGCAAATATGAGTTTAGAGGATATAAAAAGTGACACAACCAAAGTTAAAGGCCTTACAAATGGTAGAGCCAAGAGCAGAATCCATGTCTGCTGACTCCTGACCCTGCCATGGAATTACTGCAGCTGATTCCCCTACAAAAAACTCTTTCAATCATGCAGAATATAGGAGCTCTGCAACGTTAAAAACACCTGAATTTCTCACATTTATCAATCAAAACTCAAACGCAAACTCTGAGAATGCTCAGCTCCTCATAATTGCCACATGCTTCAATTTGGAGGACATGGCACTTTGCAGCATGGGAATCTTGACAAGGTCACCCATCACTGCTAGCTACCAAGAAACTTTCACCCGCTACAGAATTGAGAATCCACGTGACAGGAGAGAAACAAGTTTAAGGCAAGGTACTCCATTCCTGGCTACTCAATTAAAGTTTCCTAAGCACTTAAAAGAGCCTCAGACAGTAGGCACTACACAGCCCTGCAAAGTATTATTAAAGTTTTATTAAGCTCGGCTAAGTGTTTTACAGCACTGCTCCATCTTTTTTTCATACATGATGAACAGGAAGTGTGTGCAATATTCTGTTGAGTCCCTTGATTGTTTCTCATGCCCTCAGCACTAACAACAAGGCAGCAGAAAGGTAGCAGTTTAAATTATAATGCAATTTCATCTTACATCCACATTAATAAACTAAAAACACCCTCAATACATGATGCACTGTTGCTGGTATTATTGAGGATGTGATGTGGAATTCATACCGATTTTCCACTTACTGTAAAGACTTGTCCAATTTATTTTAAATGTCAACTCACTATGTACACACCGGGTATGCTGTAGCCTTGATTGTAATTAATTTTATGCTGTATATGACTATACTAGAAGCCCATGTAGTCCCATGATTGTAACCGAACATTAGTTTAGCATCCATCTTTCAGATGAGACATCAAACTAAAGCCCTAATCACTGGTGTTCTTTAATAATCCCAGGGCATTTTATACAAGGCAAGGAGGTTAACTTTGGTGTCCTGGCCAATTTCTATCCTGGATTAGCTATAAATATCCGTCTCCCTGAAAGTCTTCCTGAAGTTACAGATGGATGCAGCATTCTTCAATGGAGCTAGGCAAAATGTTGTGGATGCATAATTATTCCACAAACACAGTTTCGGGTTGACTGAAATTATTTTTGAAGTCATGGTTAAATCAGTGAATAGTTTTAGCTAAAAACAAAATGACACTAACATTTGGAAAAGAAGTGTACATTCGTTTTCAAACTGTTGTATTTAGGAAACATTTAGACTAAATTTACCAAAAATGAATTTAAAAAAAAAGAAAGTAAAATTATTTCAGGTTGAAAAAAATGCACCATTTAACCAAAAAATGAAATCCCTTCCGGGTTTTTGTTTCAACAGGAATAAATGGTTTTGGGTTGACCCAAAACAATTTTTTTTTCTTGTTCAGTTCAGCCACTGACCTAACAAAAGTCAGTAATTTGCACAGTTCTGTCCCTTTCTCCCTGCCTAAAACTACAACAGTGCTAGATACTTTTAATTATTTGACCTGTCACACCTCTTACAGCAGTTAGAATGAGGATGCAGACAGAAGTGCGGCTCCGGGTTTAATCGAGAAGGCTTTGCAGCAAACGGTCTCAGTTACAACGATGCCCCAAACCAAACAGAAGTTCACCGTTGGTTCCAAGGAGGAGAAGGGCAATCTAGCTGCTGGCTGGGACCTGCAGCCCATTTCCCCTAGCAATAGCCCCTCCTCCCTTCAAGCCTGTTGCTCTTTTCAGGATGGGAGGAGAGAAAGGGACCAGAAGGAGCTCATTCTAGGGGTTCCCCAGTCAGCCCTGGAGGATGGGATTGGGTGAACTGGAGCTCCAATACACCTGCCCACCCTCCACCAGGGGCTTTAAAACCCCCAGAATGATCTCCCTCCGCTCCCTTTCCCCCTCCCATTCTGAAAATAGCTGGGAAGCAGCGCAGACACAAGTTACACGAGACTTTGTTTTGAACCATCTTCATCTGAACTCTCATGCAATGCACTAGTGTTTGGTCAAGGCTACAGACCACTTTCTGTGGCCAGACTGGGCAAAAATTGTCACTTCTGTCTGCACCATAAGTGGGGCCAGTAAGCAGGGAATCAGGCACTCTAAAGGATTTGGTTAACGGTTTATATCATGACAGCAAACAAGTTATTAATTCCTGGCCTTGCATTTCCCCATTCATAAATGGGTCCACCATCTAAAAAAGAGGGCTAAACACAGGGTCTTACTTTGCATCCAAGAGATTTTGCAAATTGATGTGTCATGAATTATTTGATTCTTTTCCCTTTACTATTCCCCCCTCCCAAAATCCATTATTTTATTATCATCTGATATGCATGTAAAGCAAGGATACAGTAAATATTCTATTTATTCTGCCTACATATCTGTATTACATCTGCTTCTGAGTACTTTACATGCATTAATGAATTCATCTTCAACACCCCTATGAGACACACAATATTATTGGCCCTATTTCACAGAGTGGAGGTGGGAACAGAAAGACTACATGATAAAACTGGGGTCATACAGAGTATATATGTCAGAGCTGGGAACTAAAGCCAAATTTCTCCAATCCCAATCTATTACAGTAACCAAAAAAAAGCATCCACTCTTTCTAGCCTTAACCTGAACAACAATTATTTGTATTGTGACAACAAGGCAAGGATTCCTTAGGGCAATATCTTTCATTGAACCAACTGAGTAGCTGGGATAGAATTAGAGAAGCTTTTGAATGCAAGACATTCTTCGTTAGGTCTGACCACAGCAAGCCAGGCATCGCATAGGAAAGAACAGCCGTGGGAGGGGGCGAGAGAAATTCAACAGCATTCAATGGGAGGCAGCAAGGATCAACGACTCCAAAACAAACTAGGTCTCCCGCCCTTATTACTTCAAGAAGTCCCATTAAATTTAATTGGCAATGTAAGCACTGAGCCTGGTAATAAACTGTGCACAGGATCATGCCCCAAATATTTATTAGGAAAGTGCAGGCTTCAGAAGATGTGAAGAAGCATGACCTTGCAGGAAGTACTGGGTATTTAGAAAATCTCCTCCTGCCCACGATAAAAACCTCCTTTATTTCAGTTTGAATGTACACGTTTGCATGAGATTACAAAGTATGAATCTTAACAGCGGGCACAAAAACAGCTTAGTGAGACTGCTAGAAAATTAAGGGGGATCAATTTACTGAAAGGATCACCACCTGGAGAGAAGGCCTCCAAGAGAAGTTTGCATGAAATATTATTTATGTTCAATCCAAGAAAAAGAAAGGGAGGAAAAACATGCCATAAGAGACTTGTGAAGTTGATGCATTTTGAAAAGGAAAAGAGTATTGAAAGCAACCATGATAACCTTGTGTATTATCAAAAAAAAGTGGTAGAGAGTACATCTGAAATGCATACATTTGACTATGTACAAAGAAAGCTAATGCAAGTTAAGCTCATCTTCACAGCTGGATGATGAAAAACCCCCTTCGGACTAAAAGCAACTGGCACTTCATTGCTCTACACAAAAAAAGTGTACACACCATTTTACAAAATCTCACCCTTTTACAAAATCTCATCCTATTCTACACAGGATAGGTTTAGCTTATACATTATGCACAAGTAATAGCCATAGGGAACCGTGCACTACTTCCACCTGTTCTATGTGGAAAGGTGGATTTTAGCCTCTCTCTACTTTCCGCCCAAGCCATATTCATAAAGTTTAAAAATTGGTCCCGAAGAGACTTACGTTGTACTTAACAAATAACATATCCAGCATTAAACACAAGAACCACAAGAAAAGCAAGATCAGAAAACAGAAAGCAGCTAAGTATGGATATTAATTACAAGTAGCTGTCAAGGGGAAAGAAGATAAAGGAAGATTTCATAGCTTTCACAAATTTCTAGGGTCAGAAGGGACCTATTAGATCTTTGAGTCCAACCCCCTGCCCTGGGCAGGAGAGAGCGCTGAGGTTAAGTAACCCCAGCTAGGTGCTTGTCTAATCTCCTTCTGAACACCTGCAAGGCAGGGGAAAGCACCACCTCCCTTGGAAGCCCACTGCATATTTTGGCAACCCTCACCATAAAGAATTTCTTCCTGATATCCAGTCTAAATCTGCTCTCCTTCAGTTTATGGCTGTTGTTTCTAGTTACCCCAAGGGGCGCCCTGGTAAACAGAGTATCCCCTATTCCCCGTTGACCCCCCCAATGAGTTTGTAGACAGCCACAAGATCACCTCTCAGTCTTCTCTTGCGGAGGCTGAAGAGATTCAGGTCCCTCAGTCTGTCTTCATAGGCTCTTACCTGCAGATCCTCAACCATACAAGTAGCCCTCCTCTGAACCCTTTCCAGGCTATCCACATCCTTCTTGAAGTGCAGCACCCAAAACTGGATGTGGTACTCCACCTGCAGCCTGACCAGTGCTGCATAGAGGGGAAGTATCACCTCCCTGGACCTGCTCGTGATGCACCTGCTAATGCAAGACAGAGCGCAGCTAGCCTTAGAAGAAGATAGGAAGAAACAAGAAAAAAAAAAAGGCTGAGGCTTTAGTATTAAGGAAGATAAATGGAAAAAGGAAAAAACACTCAGTGTCATGGGCTAGGAAGATGGGAGCTGGGTATCCCATGCTGACACCAAGCTCATCTGTGGGTTAGGGGAATACTAAAACTCTCGCTTTTCCCTCTCAATTTATAAAATTGGCTGCGGTGTAGATTAAGCTAGATTGTGCCATCACTGCCATTAAGGAGAATATGTGTGAGTAATCTAATGTTAATTGAGTCTTATGACTTGGGCTTGAAGTGGCAGAATCTGGCACTACAGAAATATTTTTAAATAGATGAAAATAAAGCAATTACAACCAAAATTCGCCTATTTCCCAAAGGATCATGGTGGAAAAGACCCCAAAGAAACCTAACTGCTTTTGCAAAAATAATCTTTGTATTTCTTTGTGTGTGTGTAACATTAGTCTTCCTCTTTAAATAATAATAAAGATAGCGGAGATTTTTTTCCAACTGTAAAAAACAAACAAACCCAGCAACTTTCATTCTGTACATTTCCCACTGCTTGTTTAAAGGAGCAAGATAATGAACATGCTTTGACAGTAGATCATAAAAGAGCCATTTACAGCAAGGACTCTGATGCATTGTTCTGTCTTTAAACGTGAATTATCGCATCACAGACTATTCACTGGGTTGTAGATTACCAACAAAGTGAAAACAGCACTACAGCAACAGCATGTTCCCTTTGATCACAGACATAGTTTTCCTCTTCTTCACTCTTAACTAACAATCATCGAAATAGTAAGTGAGTAGCTTACTTTGAGAAAGGCTTGTAACTGAAGAGTTAGTGGGTGCTTCCCTCTCACCTCCCAGGATGAAACTTTAATTAATATGTGAGTTCCTTCCCTTACTCAGTGGCTTGAGATGGGTTTAAGTGGTTTATTCTTCCTCCCTTGGGAGATGGGCTCAGTTGCTTGTTTCGATCTCTTTTATCCAAGTGGCTGTCAGCGTGGTATTACGCTGGGTTTTTCAAAAGCACTTCTACTTATTTTGGCTTTTGCATTTTCTCAGTCTTTTTCTTTCAGATTAGTTACCTGTTAGCACCACCAACTTCAACTCCATACTAGCTCCATCACGGGATACCAGAAATGTAAGAGACTGCAGACTGGGGAGAGCCAGAGGGAAATGTAGCACTTTGGGGGTAGACAGTAGGGCTGTGTGAAGCTTCAGTCCCTGATTCGATCTGGCGGAGATTTGGCCCGATTTGGTGGCCGAATCTCCGAATCTGAATCAAATCAGAGGACCCTTTAATCTCTCTGAATCAAACTGGAACCCTCCGAATCAACTCAGAGAGATTCTGAAAGATTTGGCGATTCAGATGTAGACACAGCTTTAAATTTTTTTTCTGCATAACTCTAGGTACCAGGCAGCTTGTCAACACTGCAATGCTGGGGCGGATGAAGCGTCCACAGGAGTGCGGGGAGCTCCCCAGCATACTCGGCACCAGACCTGGAAGTGGACCAGATCCTCCAGGAAACACGCCAGGGCCTCCCCATACCCCCCGGCTCGGCAACTGGTGCTTCCTGGGTCTGGGGGGCCACCTGGGGTCCCCCTGCAGCTGATCACTGGGTCAGGGGAGTGCAGGGGGGCCCCCCAACACACTCCCTGGTGGACCCAGTTCACCACCAAGCACATGGAGGGCCCCCCCCCACACTCCTGTGGGACACTCAATCCACCCCAACATTGCAGCATTCATGAGATGTGCCTGCTACCTCGAGGTATGTAGAAAAAACTTTTAAAGCTGTGTCTATGGCCGAATCACTGATTCTCTGAATCAGCATTGAATCTTCGGATTTGGGTTTGGCTGAACTGAATTGGGGACTGTGATCAAAATCAATTGATCGAATCACTGTCCCTGATTCAAGCCAAATCCGAATCAAATAGGGCCCGTTCCACACACCCCTAACAGTAAGCTATGCATTTAAAAATTCCTCTGAATTCCACCCTTTAAAATCATAGCACTTCCACAGTGTACAAACCTACAGCTGCCTCCTGCCTGGATTACCACTGTGAAGTACTTCAGTTATTCCTGTTTCATCCAGGGTCATTTTTATATGGTGCAGGGCAATTTGTAGTGCTATAACATTGTGTTATCTGTCTGCTCCATTTTATATGGCGCTTTAAAGTTGTTTAAAGCATTATAAACTTTACACCAGTCTGTACCCTTTGTTAAGTTATCTAGCCCTTGATTCAGGAAAACACAGGTAACTTGTAAGTAGACTCTTACCTACTTTTATTTCTCTATAACAGCATATCTATTCCCCCACCCTAGTGTCTGTACCTTTGGAGTGGATATACATAAGCTAAAACCTGAAAAATGTTTAGCACCCAAAAATTGGACCCAGATTTTCAGTATCTGGTTTAGGCATCTAAATCCAGGTTTTTTACCATGTTGGGAGCAAGTGGGTGCTAAGCTGTCTTGTAAATAAGCTGGCTATATAAGTGCTGGCAGATGTGCAGGTCACCACTGTAACCCATGGCACTTCACAGAAAGCGCCATGAGTTAGAACAACCTCCCCCAACCCAACAGATGTTTGTCTGTTAAGGGTGGGGGGGAGGAGGGAGGAATCTGAGCTCCACTTTGGAGCTGATCTAGCAGAGGACCCTGCCTACAGCCTCCTTCCCCTAGCCCTGCCTTCCCAGTTCTGGTGCTGTCTGCAGGAAGGGACTAGGAGAAGAGAGGGAAAGGGAGATGCCAGCTGGGGTTTGCTGGGCCTGAACAGGAGGGAGACCATGAGGTAGGGGGCTCTAATCCACCCCACCCTCCAACTAAGGCTGGGCAACCCCCAGGCTGCAGCTCGCTCCCCGCTTCCCTTCCTGCAGACAACTCTGGGACTGGGCTGCATTAGCCCAGCCTCAGTCACAAGAAGGACTGACAGAAGTTCCCCTAAGGTGCTCCACTTTGGAGCACCTTCACTTGATCCCTCATTAGATAAGGGTTAATTTGTCATGCAATTGTCCACTTTTAAAGTGCTCTGCAGCCCTGCATTTCTGTTATGGCACAGCTGTAGAGTGCTTTCAGGGGGGCAATCGTGACAAATGTCACTTCTGTCAGTGTGCAAGATAGTAAGCATTTCAAAATCTATCCCTTGCATACCCTTCAACCCATAGGTTAGCAAAGCTGTACCATACCTATATAAACTTCAATGGTTTTATTCAGGCAACTGAGATCTTGGGTCCGTCCTACACATAAGAGATCAAAAGGACCCACAAATCTTATGACTCTGTGCCTAGCCATCAGACAACTGACAACTCCTGTCAAAGAATGTCTTTCAGCTCACTCATTCAGCAGTGACCTCTTCTGATGTCTTATCTTCTTTTTCTCCCCCATATATCTATAGTCTGGAGATGACCCTACAAAACAGCGGTAACTCATGTAGGACCTGTATATACAGATCTTCATGAACTGCTAGGTGCTGAGAAAGGGAAATAGGTCCTGGATCCTTAAAATTGTTGTTCTAGGAATTAGCTGGCAGGGGACAAAATCCCACCATAAATTTGGCAAATCCCTCCATATATTTGGCAAATAACAGGAACACAAACAGCAAGGATGCTGTGCAATGGCCAAATAGGGCCAAATGGAGGACAGCTACAGCACAGGTGGACATTGGAGATATGTCCATAGCAGCAGGTGCTACTGGCTTACAATGCAGATTCTTATTAAGGATAAGACAGAGCAGCACAGGACTGCTTGAATGTACCACGGGGGGTGTTTTAAGCCAAAGTAGAGAATGATGTCACCTTTGCTCCTGCTCCTCCTGGGCTGCTCCTCAGAGCCTTGTTTCCCATTACTCTTAGAACATGTTTTATTCAGATCTTAGTATCTTTTTATTCAGATCTTAAAAAGTCTTCTGAGCAGTTGCACACTAATGCTTACTACGATCTCAATAAAATCCATCCTAAGCACTGGAACCTTTGAAGACTCCAATCTGGAAGCAACAGATGGATGTTTGTTGCCCCGCAACCCCTCCCCCCCCCGGCACAAGAATATCCTGATAGAATTCACTCCAAGGAGCAGTTGGACATTAGCTCAACACATGTTAGGTAATACACTTTGAAGAGACACCTCAACAGAAAAGTCCTAACTTTGCTACGCTATGATGGCATTTAGCACATTGTACTGCTTGAACGTTCAGGGACTAGCAGTTTAGCGCAGCTAACATGCCCTAACTGTAATGTAGGACAAGACCCTAAGAGAGAGAGCTGTGAATCCAGCCAGCCCAGTGTATTTTCCCAGCACTGTTTGAGGAATTGGAGAGCAGTGAGCAATACAAGGGTCCAAGGGTCCTGCAGCTCTTCCAACCACACGTCACTCCATCCCAGGAAAGCAGGTTCCCCTGCATGTACATGAAGGGACACTGCCATCCAGTGGCCAGGTGAATTCTACTCATTCTATGTCTCCTGGCCCTTCTATGAGGTTGCCTTTTGGTTTTAAGTTTTTTTACTGAAAATACAAGAGCCTTAACCCTAGCCCAGTGGTCTCCAAACTTTTTTGATCACGCACCCCTATCA
>NW_017729015.1:12747947-12750952 GCF_001723915.1 Gavialis gangeticus | reverse complement strand
TAAATAAAAAATAAATAAAAATACAAGTTCTAATATTTTTTTTCCGCACCCCCTGGGATTGTCTTATGCACCCCACTTTGGAGACCACTGCCCTAGACAAAGTGAGGCAGGCACCAAACACTGTTGTTTGAACAAAGCAATGGCACAAACCTTCAGCAAGTCTGTAGATGACACCAAGCTGGGGGGAGTAGTAGAAATGCTGGAGGCTAGAGCTCAGATTCAGACAGACCTCAACAAATTGGAAGACTGTCCCAAAAGAAATCTCATGAGGTTCAATAAGGACAAGTGCAAAGGGCTGCACTTAGGTCTTAACAATCCCATGCACTGGTACAGGCTGGAGACCGACTGGCTAAGCAGCAGCTCTGCAGAAAAGGACCTGGGAGTTACAATGGACAATAAGCTGAGTATGAGCCAATAGTATGCCCTTTTTGCAAAGTAGGCTAACAACATACTGGGTTGCATTAGTAGAAGCATTGCCAGTAGATCAAGGGAAGTGATTCTTCCCCTCTATTCGGCATTGATGAGGCCACATCTGAAGTATTGTAACCAGTTTTGGGCCCCACACTGCAGAAAGGATGTGGACAAATTGGAGAGCCCAGCAGAGGGCAACAAAAATGCTGAGGGTGCTGGAGGACATGACTGATGAGGAGAGGTGGAGGGATCTGGGCTTATTTAATTTAGAGAAGAGAATACTGAGGGGAGATTTAATAGCAGTCTCCAACTACCTGAAGTGGGGTTTGAAAGAAGATGGAGCTGGACCATTCTCAGTGGTGGCAGACGATGGAAAAAGGAGCAACGGTCTCAAGTTGCAGCAAGGGAAGTTTAGGTTAGATATTAGGAAAAATTTACTCAGGGGAAGGTAGTAAAGCACTGGGACAGGCAACCCAGAGAGGTGGTGGAGTCCCCATTGTTGGAGGCTTAAGACGCATCTAAACAGAGCCTTGACTTGGATGATCTAGTTGGGGACAGTCCTGCTTTGAGCAGGAGGTTGGACTAGATGTGACCTCCTGAGGTCCCTTCCAACCCTCATTTTCTATGATTCTATAATTCTAAACATGTATGGCCCAATACCTCAACCCAACAAGAATGCTGAAACTACAACTCGTTGCCTCATAGCTACGTATACGTGCTGTATCACTAACTTTAGGCCTTCCCTCCTGCAGATGTTGCTACTGACATTGTTATTCCCACATGGGAAGGGGCATTATCTGTAGCTATGTAAGTACATTTAGATTGGTATAAGTGCTGGGCCTGCGCAAGTCGGCAGCAATCTGATCCAGCTTTGGATCCAGCTGCTTTGGATGGCCGCAATCCGATCCGGAGCTCCGAACCAGGTTTCCACCTCGATCCGGCTGAAGCGGCTCCGAAGCTTCGGAGCCACCTTGGCGATCTGGCCATAGGATAGAATGGGGAATCAATGAAATATCTGTAACTTTTTTTTTTGTCTGATTTGGATGAATCTTGCAGGGATGGTAGCCTCTGCTGAGAGCATGAAACCTGCCAAGTTTCAAGAAGATGGGTGTAGGGGTTTGGGAGGAACTGTACCCCAAATTCTTGAAGGCCAAACTCATGTCATGGCTGTGTGTCACACCACGGTGGGGTCAATACTGCAGGGCTGGCAGCTGTTACTGAGGCCACAAAGCCTGCCAAGTTTCAACGAGATGGTGCAGGGGTCTGGGGGGAACTGCTCCTCAAGCTGTGGACAAGCAAAACTGGTGGAGCCACCATTCCTGCAGTTTTCACCCTGCTATGTTGTAGCACCTAGACGTGATATGAGCTTTGCTTTCAAGAATTTAGGGTGCCGTTCCCCTCAAACCCCTGCACCGATCTTCTTGAAACTTGGCAGGCATCATTCTCTCTGCAGGGTCGACCACCCCTGAAAATTTCATCCAAATCAGACAAACCCCCCCCAAAGTTATAGGTATTTTATTGTTTCCCCATTATACGCTATGGCCAGATCTCCGAGGCGGCTCCAAAGTGCTTTGGGAAGCCAAATGAGGCCGGCACTTCAGCGTGGATGTGATGCCTTGGACCCCAACATGTCCAAAGCTTCTCCGGATCCAAAGGTCTGTCCAAAGCCTCACACAGCCCTAATAAGTGCATCCATGACAGAATTCATCGTATAATTATTTCAATTAAAAAAGAAAATTACTACTAGAAGATGAAGAATTATACTCCATGAACATCTTGTTTGAAGGCCGAGCATTTGAAATATTTTCAAACCCTGAAATATAGGTAAGACAGATAAACGGCTGGAAAAAAAAAGATGCCTTGTCCTAAGTTTGCAAATAGAAAACAGGCAGAGAGAGATCAAGTGGCTGGATGGGGATCCACGTGGGACTGGACGCTGGATGTCTTTGAGAGAGCCAGCATAATGGGGGCTCTGTATCACTGAGAACATAGGGAAGCTGAAAATTGGGGGATTGCTGCATGGCTAAAAAGAATATAAAGCATGGTCTGTAACTCTCCCAAGGCCACAACGCAACCCAAAAAGGTACCTTTTGTTTTCTCAACCAGTGCTTTTAATGCCATTCTTGTTGATAAAAATACGTTTAAAACAATTTAAAAAACCCCTACCCATAACAAGAATAGAAAGAGTAGAAAACTCCCAAGTGGGAATTGGCCAGATAGATCCCTGCACTGAAACGGACAGTGAGAATTGCCACTTCAAAATACAACAAAGGGAAAGAAAAAACCAAAACAAAATAGATACTCATCAGCTGCAAAGGGGAGGGAGGAGGCCAAAATCTCACTATTACAAAGGAGCCATTATAGTAGGGGTGGGCAAAATGCGGCCAGTGGGCTAATTGTGGCCCACCAGGCCATTCTATCTGGCCCACGGGGCCACTAAAAAATTTAGAGAATTAATATTTATCTGTCCCTGGCTGCCTGTCATGCAGCCCTCAATGGCTTGCCAAAACTCAGTAATTGGCCCTCTGCCCAAAACAACTGCCCACCCCTGCATTATAGGGTTGCAGATTTACCTCTGGTAAATTTAACAAGCC
>NW_017729015.1:12738304-12747904 GCF_001723915.1 Gavialis gangeticus | reverse complement strand
AATGCGGCCAGTGGGCTAATTGTGGCCCACCAGGCCATTCTATCTGGCCCACGGGGCCACTAAAAAATTTAGAGAATTAATATTTATCTGTCCCTGGCTGCCTGTCATGCAGCCCTCAATGGCTTGCCAAAACTCAGTAATTGGCCCTCTGCCCAAAACAACTGCCCACCCCTGCATTATAGGGTTGCAGATTTACCTCTGGTAAATTTAACAAGCCGCTTCCAGAAAGACATGTGGGGCGGAGGGATACTGTGAGACCAGCCCTTCCCCATGGGGCACGGCAGGGCCCAGGTTGTAACCCAGGAAAGCAAGTCTGGGGAAGACGTGTTTTAGAGTTGTGCCAGTCATGGAAACAACCTTGTATTTTCAGGGAAGAAGCCCGGAAGGAACCCAGTAGGGTTGTTTTTGTCTTTTCCCTCATTTAGACCTTTCATGATCACAGTCAGAAACGTGCTTGTAAAAGCTGTTTGTACATTTCAGACCGGTTTCATCTGCTAGTCCCGAACACACCATTTCCAACCTCAAAATAGAACCCACAAGTTTTTATATTTTCTATTATCGGACCAGGCATCCTTCTAATAGAAATAATCCTTGGGAGTGGATGACTCAGGATATTACTTTCTTTTTTTTTTTGGAATAGGAAAACATCTGGGGAAGAGAATTCAGCTGTAACATGCTCCAGATGTTCCATACACCTGTTCTCACTACGGAGATCACCATTGTTGTTATGACAAACTAGGGTTAATATACCCATCCAGTGACGAAGGCAAGATGCACATGCATTTCGGTGTGTTGCAAAATGGATTTAAAATGCTATTCCAGACCCGTTCTTAAAAATGAAAGCGTGGAGTCAAACACACTTCACTTTACAATGCTAGTCATATTTTTGCTGTAACTCCACCACTGTTGTTATTATTATTATTATTAACAATAAACAATTTGTTTCTAGAATTCAAAACAACTGAATTAAAGATTGCAGTGCTGAGACCACTGGGGTAGACAGACAACCTGCCTGCAATATGTAATGAGCCAAGTTTTACATAAGGCACAAAATGGGAAATTTATACAGAAACCAAAACAGCAGCCAGGGCAAGCAACACACTTCCTAGCAAGCAGAGTGCACGGTGAAATGTCGGCTGAAAGCTGAAGCCCACAGGTAACTCCCAGGAAGGTTCCCCAATGGCAGCGATTTTGCATGATGAGTCAACAACAATAATAATGCTAAATGAAGTATGAAAGCAAGGTGAAGTGTGCCCTAGAAAACCAGGTGGCTGCATTATTTTTTAAGTACATTGAACATCTACTGGAAGGCATGCCTAGGAGTTCAGGGGCGAAGCAGAAGTTCCAGGGCAAGATGCAGCGCTCACAGGCGAGCGCTACAACTGAGACAAGCGTTGTGCTTGCGCATAAGCAGTGGGACTCAGGAGACTCTGGTCCTATTCCCAGCTCAGCCACAGAATTTCTGTGACCTCAGGCACGTTATTTTCCAATCCCTCAAAGGGAACCCAACCCCCGATTCCCATTTATTTTCATAGTTTCATAGTTTCTAGGGTCGGAAGGGATCTGAGCAGGATCTAGACCGACCCCCTGCCATGGCAGGAAGAGCACTGGGGTCAAATGACCCCGGTAAGGTCATTTTAATGGATCCCAGTTAGAAATATATGTCCCTAACCAACTGAAACCTGGAAACTTAGGCTGTCAGGGAGGGCACTGTTTTCCAGTGACTAGAGCAGTGGACTAGGTCTCAAGAACCAGAGTTTTATTCTTAGTTTTGCTGACCAGAGACATGCCATTTCCTCTCTGTGCACCTCAGTTTCCCCACCTGTCAAACAGAGGAAGTAACACTGAGCTCCTTTATGAAGCACTTTGAGATCTATTGATACAAATCACTTTATAAAGACTTAACAGTGAAAATAATGGTACCTAGAGAAAGGCATTAGTTCAGCTATGGTCTCTATTCACCAATGCACCAAAAACACTTCAGTTTTGCACAAATGCTGTCGAAGTTCCCTCTTCTCCCCATACAACCCTACCACTTCCACTCACTTTTTCCTGCAACCATCCTCCCTTCACTCCTTAGCCTTAATCTATTATTCCAAGTCGTGCTCTCATAGCCACCTCAGTCACCCTAGTGCTGTATTATCCAGCTGTCCCATGAGCAGAGATGGCCAAGTGTACCAATTTGTGTAGCAATTTTGCAACATGTACAAACAAACCCCTAGCAAGACGCTGAAAGTCATTTCTTCCTAGAGCCTGAGCTAGGATCTGAATCTGAGCTTCCAAAAATGAAAGGCCCTGAAATGCTTTAATTAACCCCAATGTCCCTGCCATGCCATATCGCCCTGAATTTTCAGAGTTCCAGCAAATCCAATAACTATAAAAGCTAGCTGCCCTAAAAATAAAACCCTCCTGCCTCTTGTCAAACGTCCCTCAGGTAATCTAAAATATATGCAAGCAAAGAACAGGCCTGGATCAAGGCTCTACACAAAAAATTACCCTTTGCATCAAGCTAATATAAAACCAGCAACTAGGCAGAAAGGTATCAGAAGACTTCATACAAGTAGAAGATAGCCTTATAAAAATGGAAATGATATACATTTTATCCCGCTTAAGTGGCCAGCTAAACCTTAAAATAAAAACCTATCATTACTTCTCCATCCTGAGTAATGTTCAAAGCATATGCGGGACAAGGAGGTGACCCTCATTCTTCTGACTTTCTCAGCATGCTGATTCTCACAGAAACACTCAGACAGGAGCTCCAGGGCCAGAGCTGCATGGAAATGTTGGCTACAAGCGCCACTGCCAAACATGACCCACGCAGTTCTCAGTCTTGCTAGAAACTTCGAACCCAAGCTGCGTTTGCAAGAAGCTTAGCTGTGATTTGCAAATATGTCTGAGTGCATTACAGAACCTGGTCTTAAGGGAGTATCAGAAGCTGAGAGACAGCAGCTAAAATGTTGCTGTTCTGCACAACTTTGTGCCTTCTCCCCACCCCAAAAAAGTCGCTCCCCAAAGAAGTCAAAAATGTGGGTCTCGTGACAAAATATCTTACTCGGTGTTTTCAAATGTGAACAATAACTCAAACAGCCTGGAAAAAGAAGTGCAAATCTCAAGCAGATTGATATAGTCCTATAAACTCCCCATGACATGACAACACAAAAGGTGGTCCTGACTTCCAATAGCCAGAGCCAACTGGAAGACAGTAAAATACTTGTAAGAAAAAATGGGGGCTAATTCTGTAAAAATCTCTTGGAAAAAGAAGTTTGAGCAGTTCTTTCCCCGACTTCTTCAGAAACTGTTTAAAGATGGGTTGGGGGAAAGGGGTACAAGAGGGATGGTGTCTACTGCCACTTCCTATCTGCTCACTTGAGCTTTACTGCAATGGTAAAAAGTAAAACATCCCTTTTCTATCCTGTCTGACAGTTCTCTGCTAGGATAACATGCTCCTGCCCTATGCAAGTGGAGGATCCACAGAAAAGCTGGCACGTTGCCTCAGAGATCACTAAGATATCCATCCAGTTCAGAAGGACAGGAAATCCCAATGCAGATGTCACTCATGGAGGCTCTGTGGACTAGTACACAGGGCCACGTACTGCCTGTCAGCAAACCTGGGATCTATTCCTAGCTCAGCGGCATTTCATTTCGGATGCTTCTGCGATTGTGGCATCCAGACTTTCCTACTTAAAACACTACCCTGCCTACATGATGGGAGATCCACTTGTTGGGAGACATGCAACCCTGTGAGGATACTTTGTACAGTCTATTTCTAAAGCAAAGAGGAGGAGGAACACATTTCAGTTTACTGTAACCCTGTTTTGGCACTTACTGATTCCTGCACAGATGGGCTCAAACTTGGTCTTCCTTGCACCCAGATGGATCAAGTCATATTATAACCATGCTCTGGACCTAGTCAAGACCATGCTTTAATGTGCTAATTTATTGTTTTGTCTCTTCTACTACAAGCAAACCATGCAGCTCAAACATGCTCATAGCAGGATCACTTCCCCCACATCTGAGACTGGATAACACAGGACTTTTCACACCGCATGTTGCAGGATCTAAAAGGAAGGCACAACAGCAGCTTAAAACACATCCTGACTCGTGTGTGTGTGTGTGTGTGTGTGCACGTGCATGCTTGTGCACATCCTGACTCTGTATGTGTGTGTGTTTGTGCACGTGTATGCACATGCACACCCTGACTCTGGGCGTGTGTTTGTGCATGCATGTGCATGTGTGTGTATGTGAACACACGTGGAGCACAAGGGTGGGGAGGGGAGAATACACCTACTGAATAAATCACAAAGCTCTGAACGTCTCAGTGTCACTTCTGGACACAGCACTGTGATCACAACACCTCCTCCTTCCAAGTCCCACTCACCAAAAATTGAGTTGCACTTCCTATTACCTTAAGGCTGCAAAGCTGAATTCTACATTTCTTTAATCCCAAAGCAGGACTATGCTTTCCTTTCCAAGTCTATCATCCCAAGCAGAGCTAATGGAAAAAACATTTCAGGAAGATGTTTTGTTGTTTTGACATTATACAACCAGCTCTAATTTCTGGTCCCAGAGGCATCAAGGACTTAGCTGTGCCTGAAGCTGTTCAGGACTTTGATTCTGGAAAGTGAATTCAGCTCAACAGAAACAATGCGACTCCAAATTAAAAGGGTCCATATCTGGAGTTATTCAGGGACAGCTACTGTACGTTACATTGCAGTGTAGGCCAACTCAACAAAGACAATACCACCAAGGAGGGAAGACCTACCTTCATAGTTTGCCTGGAAGCCTTGGGCACTTACAGCATAATCACTCACGAGCCATAAAGACAGCACAACCCCTGTACTGACAATAGGAGCAGGAAGCTGGAAACCCGTTAACCTGAAAGACAACAAGAGATAGATTAATTTAGCAACTTCCATTCACCCATTTGGCAACTACAGGATGAGATGGCAATTCTGGAAACCTTTGATGCACCTCTGCTTACAGTCATGACATGATGGTTGATATATTTGGGATTATACCAGGGGCATCAGAGCTAGAAGAACAGGCTGCCAAACTTCACACCGAAGTGTTGTACCTAGGAGTAACAGACCTGCACCCTCTGTTCATGAAGTGCACTTCACCACTGAATTTCATTAGCTGTTAATATATCCTATGTATAGAGCCTATGAATCACTGCACTACCTATGTTCATTGTCCTAGCAACATCAGATTTTGTATTAACCACCTTGCTCATTGGGGACAGCTTCATAAAATACGATCCACATTTCCCAATGGGTAAAGGGAGCATAGGAGTCATCTAGTCATCGGTCTTTGATGTTTTAAAAGTAGCCTTTCCTACAGTATCCATGTACACCACACATTCACTTCCATTTGCAATAATCCTAAAGAGCATAGCCTCATGGTCAGAGAAAGGAACCAAGTAAGGATTTCTGCTAATTCCCATCTCTACTGACCTGCTCTGTGGCCTCAGGCAAGTCACTTTGCCTAGTTGTGAGTGCAACTATCACACTTCTGTGGCACTCTTGAGAGCTCTGCTGAGAAGCATCCGCCTGCCCCTGCTCCATACACACCAAACTCAGAAATGAGAGAGTGAAGCTGCCTTGAACATGCCCCCGCAGCCCCGTGAAACATGTCAGCAGCAGATCTCCAAACAGGTGCCACAAGGGTAGGTCCACTGTCTCCTCTCTGGGTTCGGTGCAGGACATGGATCTGGGCAGGACTCAAAAAACTGTAAAGGAGGTACAGACATGCTCCGTGTCTGTTCTCTCCATCCTTGAAGACATAATGATACTTCAGCCTCTAAAAGTCCCAAGGATATGTGAATTAACATTTATCCTTTACTAAGACTAAAAAGCATGAACTAAATTAGCAGAAGACAACATGCAAGAAGACCAGCATTGACCCTGAATTCAGTCCAGCAGGATCATTGCATTGATCATAGAGCATCTTTGAACCAGGAGCCTGGCATTCCTAAGGCAACGGACCTACCTGGTGATCCCAAAGCAAACTTCCCCCTACAAGACTGAAATGATAGCTCTTCCATATCACTGTCAGAAGACAGAAGTGTGCTGTACCACTGGAGGTCTTTACCAATAGCCACATTGTATGGACAGGGAAACTAAGGGGACAGGAACTTAGTTTGACTTTCTCAAGGTTACCCAGCCAGCCAAGGGCAGAGGCAGGAACAAAACTGAGATCTCCTCTATCCCCGTCTACTATCTGCTAAAACACATCACCTCCTCATGAGGAATGGACATGGTAAACTGATACAACCCTTCGCCTCCATAAAAGATCCGGGAATTATATACGTAGAGTAAATGAATGGAGAATAACATTATTTGAGATCGTAGCCATACACTCTCGGAGCTAAAATACCAACTGTTAATTTTATTACATAAGTTTGTTCAGCAATATTTTTGAAGGAACATGCTAGGATCCTAAGCACTAATTCCCTGATGCTATATTGACACAGCCCAAGAAAAATCTAATGTTCATTTTAGACAAACAAGTACAGTTTTATAACTCCTAATCCTTCCCCTTGCGTTTGGCTAAGGTGATTTACATAATAGATTTACATAAGGAATTTTTTTTCTTTAACCAATCTCTTGTTACATTTTTGTTGCCATTTCCAAGGACAAAAAGCCAAACACAATCCGCTGCCTGATAACACTCCAAAAAATGTGACTCTTATAAAAAGTGTAGCAAGGAGCAATTAACCCGTGGAACTTCCTGCCACAAGATATCGTTGAGGTCAAAAGCTTAGCAGAATTCAAAAAGGATCCAACATTTTTATGGATTATAAGACCATCCAGAGTGAGAGTATATAGAATATATTAAGAAATTTTGAAGGGAATAAATCTTATTGCTATGCAACATAAGACAATCTTTAACTGATGAGGTTAGAAAGAAACTCAGTCCCTTTCCTCTCTCTATGTTAAAGGTAGTTTATTTCTTAATTATATTCTTAAACACGCACTTGAAAACTTTCTTGCTATATGATGGCTCACTAGAAACAATGGACACAAACCAATAGAGAGCAAATTCAGATGGGACATCAGGAAAAAATTCTTTACAGTGAGGGTTGCCAAAATATGGACTGCGCTCCCAAGGGAGGTGGTGCTGTCCTCTTCCTTGGAGGTGTTTAATAGGAGACTGGACAGACACCTGGCTGGGGTCATCTGACCCCAGCACTCTTTCTTGCCCAGGGCAGGGGGTCGGACTCAATGATCTAATAGGTCCCTTCCAACCTTAACATCTATGAAACTATGATGCTACTGGTGATTCTTAGAGGCAGGATGAGAGATCAGATCAACCAGACCAGTCCAAGCTGTGCTGCCAATTCTTATGAAGGCAACAGAGTTTTGCAGGTCCTCCCGTCTCACGTAAGATAAGGGCCTTAGCAGCAGTCTTCTAGATGTTGTACCCCAGCCTCCTAAATACGCCTCTCTCCTTATAACCATAGATATTTTAAAAACTTTTTCCTCAAGAGCAATCAGAACTCATGGAAGAGATGATATCTTTTATTAGACCCACTAGATATTTGCGAACAAATGATTTTATTTATTTGCCAGCTTTCGGGCACTCACGCCCTTCGTCAGGCATAGGAGAGAGCAGAGATTGTAAAAGTTCTCCTAGGTAGAAATGAAAATTCGTATTTCACGGGAGAGCTGGAGGTGTAGTAAAGTCTCTGTTTGATATGGTTTGTCAAGGAGCGAGTCGCATGCAGCTTCTAATCTTTCTATCAACATCCAATGCTCACCTGGTCCCTGGAGTAGTAAGGGTTAACTCCCTCCCTGACGGCGGATGTGATGACATCACCAGGAAGTTGTCGGTCAACTTTGTGCGCGTGTTAGTTATTGCAATAAAGCCCCTTTGAGAGCAAGAAGTCTCCCTGCCTTTTCCTGAGCCATGAGATAGCACAGTACCCAGTACCATAATGTAACGTATCTGTTCCATAGATTTATCCTCCTGACATCCTTGCAAGGGCAGACGCTGCTGTGTCCCTGTTTTACAGATCTAGAATCGAGGTGCTCAGCAGTTGTGACTTGACCAGAATCACAAAGGAAATCTGGGGCTGACCATATAACTGAACCCAAATTTCTCCATGGAAGCAAACAGCTGTGTCTGATCATGGGAAGTACGATTTTAGGACTGGGATTTTTAAAGGCATCTAAAAAAGGCAGCTACCCAACTGACTGACTTTGCAAGGCAGCAACGGTGCTGACTCCTGCAGACCCCTTTGAAAATTCAAATCCAAAAAAATGAAAAATCCCTGGCTTCCTTTTTTTGACTCCTCCCCACAATTTGGTATGCCTAAATAATACACCAAAAGGATGGAGCACTGATATTACCTAGGAACCATAAAGAGAAACTCTCCAGTCGTTAGTTGGGTTCTTGCAGTTGCTAAATAGAAGAGTCAACCCTTAATATTAGCTACAAAGCACCAAGGGGCACAAGCTCTTGGGATAAAAGCCATTGTCTGGGGGATTTTCACACAAGGAAATATTTCTGCTTAATAACACCCTGCCCCCAACTTCCAGTTGTTTTGGAGGAACTATATACTCTTACAAGGTATAGAGCAGAAGAAAAAGGTGTCATCTCCTGTATTTTGTTTTAGATTTAATTAAAAGTGCTTACAGAAACCTCCAGGCACTTTTCTTTTCTTTCTTTTTTTTTAAATGAATGCACACATGAACTGCGGGCTGATTAGAATGAAGCTGCACACTGTAGATGAAAGAACTGCTTCATACATACTTCATGTGCATCAGTGCATGCCTGGACTCAGGAGCTGACACTCTACACCTGAATCTCCAGGCCTGTTCCACCTGAGCCAAAACTGTCCCCCCTTTACGGCCGTAAGTGCAATATCACACAGGGTACATTGCACACAGTTGGGTCCCAAGGAAAACACAGGAAAAAAAATATCCTCTGAGGTTCAAAAACTCTGGTCACTCTCAGCGTGAAGTGGCAGAGATGGCGACTTTGTTACCTGCATCATACCAACAGATTTCTATTGGTAATCAGTGGCAGGGTTCATCAGTGGCAGGTCCTGTCAGACCAACCTGGTGGCCTTTTACGATCAGATCACCAGATCATTAGATGCAGGGGTAGCAGTGGACAGAGTCTTCCTGGACTTCCGGAAGGCTTTCGACACTGTCTCTCGCCCCGTTCTCATTAAGAAACTGGGGGACTGTGGTGTCAACACCCACACAGTCAAATGGGTCGCCAACTGGCTGGAGGGCTGCACCCAGAGGGTGGTAGTGGATGGGTCCTTCTCAACCTGGAAGGAAGTGGGCAGTGGGGTCCCCCAGGGCTCAGTCCTCGGGCCCGCGCTGTTCAACATCTTCATCAGCGACTTGGACGAGGGGGTGAAAAGCACCTGTTCAAATTTGTTGATGACACTAAGATGTGGGGGGACGTGGGCACACTAGAAGGAAGCAACAGGCTTCAATCAGACCTAGACAGGTTACAAGGGTGGGCGGATGAGAATAGGATGGGTTTCAACACAGACAAGTGCAAGGTGATGCACCTGGGGAGGAACAACCGGCACCATACCTACAGGTTAGGGAACTCCCCTCTTGTCAGCACGGAGGCGGAAAA
>NW_017729015.1:12732320-12737881 GCF_001723915.1 Gavialis gangeticus | reverse complement strand
TCCAAGAGAAGTGGTGCAGGCTCCTACCCTGGGGGTTTTTAAGAGGAGGTTAGATGAACACCTCGCTGGGGTCGTTTGACCCCAGTACTCTTTCCTGCCATGGCAGGGGGTCGGACTAGATGATTTACTCAGGTCCCTTCCGACCCTAGAAACCATGAAACTATATCTGGGTAGAGAAATATATTGCAACCTGTGTCTCAGCTGACTGCAACAACATTGAATAAGGGAATGAAGACACTGAAAAGGGGACTTAGATCCACCTTCTCGTTTGACACAGTCCACTAATCAGCTGGGATGACTCCGGATCCTATATCAACAGGGGTATAATTATTCTTTCTTCTGTTCTTTGCCAGAACACCTAAACGCTTGCCGTTAAAATTAAACACACACGCATGTAAAAGGTATTAGATAAACCAGCTATCATGCACTGAATTTCTCTAACCGATCCCAGTAAACATATATGACCATTACACTTCCCTTGACGAGCTCCTCCCATTGCTTAGGATGATCATAACACAGAGTAATGGTAATTTTCAGACAGTGCCAAGTTCACCAAAGTCCCCTTGCATCTGTTTTCCAGTTCATGGGTTTTTCATATTGAGGATGCAGAAATGTTGGCCTGGGAATGAACTGCCAATGGTGGAAATACACTGGCATGTCTGGGGGTCCCAACACACGATAGGGAATTTTGGATCCCTAAAGAAATACATCCTTCCTGGTTTCACTGTATCGTAATGTGGGCAATGCAGTGTGACTCTGGTTTGGGTGGTGTTTTCTAGTACATGGAAAGAGCAGACTGCTGCTGCAATACTGAATGTGGATTTAAATTTATAAATCAGCGCAGCTTGTAGCTGCAGGCCGCAATTCAGCAGCACATCCCAATTCAGGACGTCGCTTCAGCACATGATTCTCTTTAAGCAAGTGCGTAAGTCTCAGTGAAGTCACTGGAGCTGAAATACAGATAGCTTCCTTTAACCCTATACTTCCCCAGAATAGGATCTTAAAGGGGAAGGATGAGTTTGCAGATAAGGAATATGACTAACCCTGCAATGGGTTCTGTTCCTCTTGACTGTGGATACAATTAGTCTCTCACTGGGAACCTGGAAACTGTGGGCTCTCAGAATTACTTTAAAAATAAAAATCAGGCCACTTCTTTGTGAAATAGAGATCCTAAACTTAGGCACCCAGAGGAGAAAGACAGGGGCAAAATGCCCTGCTAGAAATCACAAAGGACGTTTGTAGCAGAAAAGGGACAGAAGATACTAAACTCCTGCTTCCTAGGACTTGACTTCGCTCACCAGATCACCAGTCCTCCTACAAAAATACACACTTCTGCAATAATTCATAGAATCAAAGGATGGAAAGGAAAACCTGACCGGGTCGTCTGTACCAGACCCCTGCACCCCTGGTGGCACAAGGCAGGGTAAAGATGCACCATATCGACTAACTGCATCAGAGATGCGTAGGACGGTGGCACAGGTTTGCTTTCCACAGTGGATTTTCTTGTGTTAAATACTGCAGTGTTCTGGGCTTGTATTTGCTGCTTTGTACCCCAATGCCCATTTCTCACATTACTGTGCCCGGCAAAATTTAAATGCCTTAAAAAAAGAAAAAGCCTATCACTGTTCTTTGCTGCAGTGCTTGATGCACAGAGATCCTAAGTTTCTGTCACTTGAAGGACATCAGAGTCACAGATATATTCTGTCAATACAATGTATTTGTTAAGTAACTTCCACGCACTGCAGTACAAGCCATTGTGCAGCAATATTTTCTGACACCTCTGTATCTTCATTAATGGTAAAACAATATGCAGCAAAACCCACATGGGAGGAAGTTTGCAGGGGTTTTGTTGGGTTTTTTTAATCTCAGCAGCAGAACATTGATATAATGGGAGAGGATCTAAGTGGCAACTCCCACGCTTTATGCCATGAGCCTGCCCACTATTTGCAATGGCCCCTGCAAGGAGAAAATGGGCCAGCTTCCTCAGTTCATTCAAGACTGCAATAGCTGACATCTCTCCTCCATTCCCCATAGGAAGCACGCGCAACCAAACCAAAGCCCAGAGTCCCCTTCTTAGCCCTCTTCATACACAGGGCATCGTCATCTCGCCTCTCTTCTGCTTAGTCAAAGTAAAGGTGATATTCTTTTTTGGACAGGATTAATAATCAACCGCAAACACAGCATTCATGTGACACTCCCTTAGCAATGAAGAGCACTAATGTTAAAAAAAAAAAAAAAGAAAGAAAAAAGAAATCTCACATTACTTTTACATGCAGGTTTCACCTTCCACCTCTATATTCAGTAAGACTCATAATCACTGAGTTTACTGCAGGATAAAACCTGATGGGTCTTTCTTCAGTTCTCACACAGGCAAAGCTTGCTGTGATCTCACTGGAAGTTTTGCCTCTGTAAGGACAAAGTAGACAATTGAGCAACATCTCAGGATGCAGCCCAATTAAAATCCCTTTCCCCGTTTCCTCCCCCACAGAAAGAGTGACCTCATACTTTCAATCTGAATGGCTTCTATTTTAAGATTAAGGGCAAAACAATAAGAAAGTACACGACAAAAAAAAAAAAAAAGTCTTCAAGACACAGCACAGTTTGTGCGTCTCCTCCAAGAGGTTAAAATGATGCCAAGAACAGACCGACTTCTGAACCCTGCACACACTGTGGACATGCTTGGAAAGGCAAAGGTGCGGTATACAGAAAATGAAAAGGCGCCTCGGGTTTTTGGGGCTGTCTAAACTGCACCAACAACGGCTCTTCTGCACAGCTGCGGTACACAGATGTGACTTTACAGTCCGCTTCTTAGTACAATGAGACCCGGGTGATACGCTAGACTCTGAGCTTACAACTTGCCTTGCTTACGTGAGCTCCCATGCTGCCTGCTCATGCTAGCTGCTTTATTAGCTCCCCAAGTGAATCATGTCCTGGATTCTTAACTCACAGAACCACATTTCTTTTGAGAATGTGAACACAGAAGCCCTGATTCATCATTGCCATGGGTAAGGCTGCTGCATAATTTCCCTCCTCCCTGCAACCAAGAAAGACCCTGTCATGGGCATCCAGCCAGCCCTGCAACAAAGACCAGAGGTGTCCTTATGCATGCCACAGAGGGAGTGAAGGAGGTGTGGAAGCCAGATCGAGTAGAGGAGTAGCCAGCACAAGCTAGTGCCCTAGCAATGACATGCCCAATGCAAGCATTAGCATGCCCAACCCTACAAACCACACTGGATGCCCTAGCCTCAGCATCCGAGGCATCTGGCTGGGGTCATCTGACCCCAGCGCCCTTTCCTGCCCAGGCGGGGGATCGGACTCGATGATCTGTTGAAGTCCCTTCCGACCCTGGCATCTATGAATCTATAAGTAGCATAAGCATGAATCAGCCCCAAATCCAAAGTCATTCACAAGACTAATGACGCTGTAACAATGAGAGTGGTTCATTCAGACCAGTCTCCACCCACGTCAAAAGCCCTTCCCATGACAGCAAAGCATCAGTGCACTTAGGATTCAGAGACCCAGCGATAGATACATTCCTTGGCTACTTTGCCTTGTTTCGATGTCAAATGACTTAACCGGCTGGCCTATTCCCATTCACCGCACATTTCTCTCCAAGTCTGCATCCTAGGCAACCCGCGAGGAAGAGGATCAGCATGAAGACAGAGTGCACAGTAATCCCCCAGTGGCCTCATGCACAAAACAATAATTCCAGCATCCCTGTTATTTACTGCAGCAATAAAAAGATATATATTCTAATGAGGGGGAAAAAGGCCTCATAAATCTGTTCCTTGTGATCATTAAGGGCCGTAGCAAGAAGATGGGGGCCAGGAACAACAGCACAGATAATCATCTCCCATTTCTATCGCAACCTCCCAGCCAAATGGATCGTTGACAGATAAGCCCCGTAAGTCGCTCAGGGCCAAGTCTGAACATGTGAGATTTTCGAAGGGATCAGTATTGGCTTAATTCCACTCTGACTGCGATCAATGGAAATTTCCCTGCTGGCTTTGCTGGGAGCAGAGTTCATCCAATGCTGAGAATCCCACTCTGTACCATTGCCCTTGCAAAATGTTAGGGCAAAAATAAAATATGCACGTGTACGCACACCTCATTCTTTCCCTTCTTCCCTGTACCTTGGCAACTGGCCCAGCGCACCACAACTTGAACAAACTCACTTGGGGCATGCCAGGCTCTGTCTGCAGCAGAAGCGTAGGACTTGCTTCATGAGACAGCTCTCCCAGCATCAGATTCAACACAAAATAGTTACCACCGTATCTGTCGCCTTTTCATACAGTCCCTTTGTAGTGCCACATGCACCATTTCCCAGGAGCACGGCAATTCTAGGGGCTTCATTTGCCAGGGCTTAGGGCTCTTGACATATGGCAGGTCCCAATATACTCCCCAGCAAATAGTTTCAATTCCTCATGGATACTCAAGACACCAATAAGCCCTCTTCAGTACAGCACTAAGCAACATAACAACTGCCATGAGCAGGACTTGCTCTCTCCTCCCTCACCCATGCCCCATTGGAAAACGTGTGCGGGCAATATTGTTTGGATCTCATGTCATCTGGAAGATCCTCCCATAGCATGTTTCATCAATAGATCTCAAAGTGCTTTATAAAGGTCAGTATGATCTGTGTGCTACAGATGAGGAAATGGAGGCACGGGATGGGAAAAGGACTTGCCCCACATCACCCCCCTTTCAGGCCGCAGGAAAGTTTTACTCTTTCAGTGGGATGTTCCCACTGTGCTCGAGGAGCCATTGGTCCTGGTGCTCAGCTCAACCCATCTTCAAGTGTGCCCATCCTTTTGCATTGCATGTTCTGCTACTCCAGTGTGCCAAATCTAAATGTGTGTCATGTAATGAGATGCAGGCTCCATTCTGGAATGCAGGTGCCATAATTAAAAAGAGCACACATTATTTTTCTGGTAAGATGCCCACCATCAGCTCTGACTGTAATCAAAAAAGTTATTGCAGCTGGCAATCCAACATCCCTTAAAAGCACAAATGCTCGAGAAGTCTCAGAACACCTAATGAAAATGCATTGGATTGCATCATTTAACCCAGCATTAAATTACACATCGTACTTCAGCAATTTTTTTTTCCTGCAGGCAATTTAAAGGCATCCTATTAAAAGAGAATTTCCCCAGCAAATTAACCACTCTTACTTTTAACCATACAGTTAATATGTCATGGTGTCATAAGGACCAAGCTGACATTCATGTCTGATGTATTCTCCTATGACAAATGGATAATTAAGTCAATTGGAAGAAACAGGGTTAAAGATAGCAATACGTGGCAAAAACCGAGCTCAGAAGGTTTTGGAAAAAGAAATAAAGCACCTGAAAATTAGCCTGCAAAGTTCTCCCTCATAATCCTAGGCAGCTTCTCAACTGAAAAGACTAAAGGTGACTCAGAAGACTACCCACCCTAGCTTGGGGGGAGTATTAGATATGCTGGAGGGTAGGGCTAGGATTCACAGGGACCTAGACAAATTGGAGGACTGAACCAAAAGAAATCTCATGAGGTTCAATAAGGACAAGTGTAAAATCCTGCAC
>NW_017729015.1:12717239-12727320 GCF_001723915.1 Gavialis gangeticus | reverse complement strand
CCCTGCACCGGTGCAGGCTGGGGGCTGACTGGCTGGGCAGCACCTCTGCAGAAAAGGACCTGGGTGTAACAGTGGACAAGAAGCTGAATATGAGCCAGCAGTGTGCCCTTGTTGCAAGCAAGGCTAACAACATACTGGACTACATTAGCAGAAGTGTTGCCAGCAGATAGAGTAAGGTGATTCTTCCCTTCTATTTGGCACTGGTGAGGCCACATCTGGAGTCCAGTGTCAGTTTTGGGGCTCCCACTACAGAAGGGATGTGGACAGATTGGAGAGAGTCCAGCAGAAGACAACGAAAATGGTTCAGGGGCTGGGGGACAAGACATATGAGGAGAGGCTGAGAGAAATGGGTTTATTCAGTCTGCAGAAGAGAAGACGGAGGGGGGGGGGATTTTCATAGATTCATAGAAATAGGGTTGGAAGGGACCTTGTAGATCATCAAGTCCGACCCCGTGCCCTGGGCAGGAAAGAAAACCGGGTTCAAATGACCCCAGCCAGGTAGACATCAAGCCTCCTCTTAAAGACCCCCAGGGCAGGAGCCATCACCACTTCCCTTGGAAGTTGGTTCCAGATCCTAGCCGCCCTGACCGTGAAGTAGTGCCTTCGGATGTCTAGTCTAAACCTACTCTCCAACAATTTGTGGCCGTTATTCCTTGTTACCCTGGGGGGCACTCGGGGGAACAAGGTCTCTCCCAAACCCTGCTGGTCCCCCCTGGTGAGTTTATAGACAGCCACCAGGTCCCCCACCTCAGCCTTCTCTTGTGGAGGCAGAACAGGTTCAGCTAGAAAAAGCCTTAGCTGGGATAATTAGTTGGAGATGGCCCTGGTTTGAGCAGGGGGTTGGACTAGACGGCTTCCTGAGTTCCCTCCTAACCCTCATATCCTATTATTCTATGAATCCAAAATGATGATATCTGAAACGTGCAGCCACAAAAATGAGTCTGATCCAATGACAGATGAAGTCAATGAAATTATACCAAGTGACTTCTAGTGAGAAAGGGAAGCTTAAAAAAGGGCACTTGGATTCAAGCACATCAGCTCCACAGATGTCTGGGAAGGAAAGATCAACCAGAGGTGTGCTGCTGTCTTAACACTGCACATGCTGCAAGAATAAGGGTGATGAGAGGTTTCCTAGGACAAGAGTAGGGACTGTTTCCCCCCCAAATACCTGGATGACAATGGAATATGAAAAAGAATAAAGTCTACATGCGTCTCCTGAGACTGCAAGCTCACTTTTTCAACAGGACAGCTGGATCTGCGCTCATCAAAGCAGCTCTTCACACCACCCCAGATACAATCACTATTTAGGAAGCATAGAAAGACCAAGTAATCCATGTTGCAAAAAATACACAAAGAAGGTGACCGATCAGCTTTGGAGCTTTTGCACATCTTCCAGGCACAGCCTTCTTCTACATGCAGGCAGTCCTTGCACATTGACCGATGAGGGCACACTGCTTCCAAAGACATGGACAGCCCCTGTAAAGAGTATAAAGAAGCTGGAAAAAGCAGCTCCAGGAGTGAAAGGCAAGGTCTGCTCATAAATGTCCTCCTCTAGGTTGCTTTGGGGGGTACATCATGAAAAAGAAGAACGAGCAGATGCAATGGAGAGAAGGAAATTTATCTGCATCAATCCACCCTACTTCAGATCTCATAACAGGCAGACAATTTTTCCTTACAGACAGCCACTGGCATGTTCTGAAGGGTGAAGTACTTTATGGAGAAAACAACATCTTTATCATTCCTAGAAATACCTTTCCTTTATAAAGTGCCTTTCATACTGAAGGAATGTAATCCCCTTTTCAAATCATGAGCCAAAGTCCCAAGAGATCCTCTTGGAATTTGGTCCTATATAAAGTAGTTGCTCCTGACTATTACGCGGCTGTCTGCACATCCTCTGATGAAGTGAGCTTCAGCCCACAAAAGCATGTGCGATATTTTATATTATACATATACATGCTCATGCACACACGTGCACACACGCACACTCTTTGGTTAGTCAACAAGGTGCAGATCTAGCCTGCCTTCTATTGCTGTAATGCAACCTTCTCTAAAACTTTAAAAAAAAGTCTGCTTAGCCACACACAATGTACAACAGCTCGCCAAGAATACAGTGACATGGGGAAAAGTCCCATGAACTGGAATTCAGCAGCCACCACCCCTGCATGCAAAAAATGCCAGGGGACCTTTAACATTTTCAACTGGCAAGAGACCTTGGGTTGGGTCAAATATCTGCAAGATGACCCCTTCCAGCAAATCAGCACCCTGCCAGGAGGGGCATCTCTTCCCCTTTGAGAGATGAATTTCCAGAGATGAATGCATTACATAATGTAGCTAACACTACAGCAGGGTGTGTTTGTGAGTGTTATCCCTGCTAGACGTTTGCAAGCCCCCTTGGCAGACGGCAAGCACGGTAGGCACTGCAAGCCCTTGATGGGTTCCCACAGACATTCAGGCCCCTGCTACACGTTACATATATTACGCAATTAACTGGTTAATCACGCGATAAATTTAGACCAGCCATATGTGCAAAGTAATAATCACCATAGAAATGACTATCCAGCTATAACAAGTGACAACCAGCTACAAAGTTAGTGTTTGAAAATGTGTAAGAGCTCTATGCTGGTTTCTGTCTAACTTTAATTTGAATGTGCAGCAGGGCACTCGCACACATTTCCAATATTCCCTTGGTGGAATAAAGGGTGAAACTGCCCTAAACATACAGTCTGCCACAGTTACAATGCAGCTCAAATCAATGCTTCCTAGATCAGCCCCTGGATTCCTTATAGGGGTGCAAAGGTCTCTTACAGTGTTCCCATCATCATCTTCCTGCCTTCAGGCTACTGAAGTACAACTGCCTACCAGAGTCACAGCAACATGGTGTGTGTCTCCCTTACACAGGCTTCCTACATCCCTGGCTGCTGCCTCCGATTTCCACCTCTCATCCCAGAACATCTCATCCTGTTCTGATTTCAAGGTTGCATTCTTCCCCTGCTTCTGGGAATTATGGAGTCCTCTACCGGTTGCACAAAAAGACTTACTAGATCCTTTCCCTCTCCTTCTGCTTGGGTGGAGGGAGTGAACAGGTTCATTGCAAACATTTCACACCTGCTCTGGCATTCTCATTTTAGTGGGGGGGTTCCCCAGCATCTCTGCCATCAACATTTTTTTCCCTTCCTCCTCGTTACTTTAATTTTTAATAAAACAAGCAATTACAATGAGAAATGTTAGTCTGACATTTTTCATACTGGCAGAAATAATTGATATCTTAAACACCCTCATTAATCAGCAAAGAAAATGAGCTGTGTGTAAACCAAGGACAATTTTGCAGCATGCCATATTGTCCAACATTTAAAGGCCAGGGCTGTCTGGGAGGCAGGACGTGCGCATGCACTGCTTAGACAGTTGTCCTTTAATTTTGAGTCCCCGCGAGGCAAGAGCTGCATTCTGGGCCAAAAAAAACCCTCAACCAACTTAAAATGATATTTTAATGACATACAAAAGCATGCTTCTCTTCAAATACTGGAAGCCGTTTATCTTAGCTTAGTGGCATTCATCCCATGTTCTCATGATTAAATTAATCCCTCCCTATCCTACTGCAAAGGTGAATTAACTCCATAGGAAGAACCAGAAGTTTTGCTTCTTAAGTGGCTACCTTATTATTTCCAATCGGGTTTCATATCAAATTGGTTGAATTCAGGGCTCACTTCTGCAAAATGCTGAGCACTGGGGCTGCAAGCATGCCAAGCATTCGGGCTGTGCGAAATCTTGCCGGCTGACTCATTTCAAGGTAGAAACAGCAAAATTGAAACAAAACAAAGGGCTTCAAAACAGCCTCAGAACAAAACGAAACTAGTCAAAATATTTTGACCATAGCACTGGGGATGGAAGTCAGGCCAGCTGGGCTGACCTCCCATCCCGGTGCTAGATTGGGCGGGGAAGGGAAGTCAGCCCAGCTGGGCTGTCTTCCCATCCCCAGCGCTGGATCGAGCCAGGGCCCAGCTGGGCTCACTTCCCATCCCTGGCCAATCTAGCAAAATGTCAAAACAGAGTTGAAACAGCCTTACTGTTTCGACAAAGCAGAACAGCTGTTTTGAAAGCGGAACAGCTGTTTTGAATCAAAATGAAATTCGATACGAAACACTGTTCCATTGAAACTTCAAAACTCAAAGGGAAACAGAACGGTGCCGTTTCGCACAGCCCTACCAAGCATTTTGCCAAAGTCTGGATTTAGCACCAGGAGTACTTAAACCCTGAGACTGTTAAAGAAGCAAGATCCAGACTGTGAGTTTTGTTTAATAATAAGCAGAGAGCACAGTTGGTAAGCGCTTCATTCTGAAGAAAGGTGGTCTCCACCCAAATTATGAAAATCTACGGGGTTCAGCATCAATACAAGCATGCCCTGTCACTATCAGTCTCCTCAAAGCATCAGAGATTTACCTTTAGGGCATAAAATTAGCTCATTCACCATGCCTATTATGATCACTATTACAGTAACATCAGTAGGTTCCATCAACATCTCAACATCAAAAGGTCTTCATTGTAATGGGTATTGTAAATTCACCTAGATAGCAACAAACAGTTTCTGCCCTTACAATTTAAAGGAAAGAGAGGTACCAAAGATAGAAGGAAAGAAGAACTGACATCCCAATTTTACAGGTAAACATATGACATGCAGAGAAGTTCAAGTAACTAACCCAAGTTTGCACAGAGGAGCCCACGGTTACATGAAAGATACCCAGACATCACAGTAGGGTAAAACCCTAAGATACTCTTTGACAAATCCAGGAACTGATCTCTCAAGTCCCAGAGCAGTCACAGACTGAAAGGCCATCATTCCCTTCCATCTACTCACCACTGACTCTCTGAAAAGGATTTCATTTCTGAGATGATTGGCATATATGGTTAACATGGACATTTGTCCTTCAAAATTAAACTCAGATCAGGATCCACTTCACACATGGCTGCCATAGAAATCTTCAGATGCTAACACACTCATACTGGTGACCTAGAAGCAAAAGCCTGCATTTCCAACATCAGGCCCTCGTACCCTAAGTCTTCGAGTTCCTAGTTGTATTAGTTTATTCTACGAGCAATCCATGCCCTCGGCTCTGAATAAGGAGCATGCCACAAGCGTGAGGGGGGTGAATGCTGATTAAACCTAACTCATTGGAATGATTTATGATCAAAATCAGGATGCTTTTATTTTTGAGTCAAGCTACAAACAGATCCCTGAACAAACACCTTCAACTGTATGTGTGTTGCAAGCAAACACCACCACTAATGTCTTGTACCTTCTCTGTTAGTGTTTCAAAGACCAGCTCAGGCCTCCTCTGTTGCCAACTAAAGCCATGCATCCCATTTTATTCCATGCACTGCCCCGCTGGCAGTGTAGACATAAGTTATTGAATACACTTTGTTTTGAAACATCCTTATCTAACTCTCAGGGTTCAGATTTTTGCACAGTCAGGCCCTTTTAAAGCACTACAGATGTTTGGCCATGGCTGTTTAGTGGTTTAGGAGCCCAAGCAGGTGACAATTGTCACTTCTGTCTACACCCTGGTTGATCGTTACATTGTTTTTAAAGAAAGCATCAAATTACTTGCTCTGAATTTGATTACAGGTACTCCTCACTTAATGTTTCATAGATTCATAGATTCATAGATTAAGGGTCGGAAGGGACCTAGTAGATCTTCTAGCCCGACCCCCCGCCAGGGCGGGAGAACAACAAAAACCCCAAAAAGAGAAATGGGACTCAAACGAGTAAATGTTGTCCCAGTTAATGTTGTTTTGTTATTATGATGCTGATCTATTAGAGAACGTACTTGTTTAAAGTCATGCAATGTTCGGTTTTAACGTTGTTTGGCCACTGCCTGCTACTAGGTAATTATTGTGACGTAACTGGATTTGCTTAACATCATTTTGCTTCAAGTCACATTTTTCAAGAACGTAACTATGATGTTAAGCGAGGAGTAGCTGAACTATATACTTTCCTTACAGGGACAGCAACAGATATTAAGACCTCTTTTTCTTTCCTTTATACTCACTCCTTCCATAATCGATCTTTCTGAGTAGAATATTTTAATGTGTTTACAGTATACAGTAGGAAACTGTTCCCTCTATAGAAGTTCACGCGCTGAGTCACCGCAAACGTTTGGTCAATTTTAACAGATCAAAGAGGATTTGACTAAAAACATCCACTGTAAATTAGTTAGGTGATCTCTCATCCAGCAGGCCAATCACTATGTAGGGAATCAGGCTTCCATTCCCACCTTTGGAAATGACTTTAGGAAACTCTTTTGCTTTAGTTGCCTCATCTGTAAACAGGTCTAACACTCAAGAGAGTGAAGGAAAGGAGAACTGATGATGAATTAGTACCTTATTTAATTTTTAAATGTTACTTAAATCAACTCTTGAGGATGTGCTATCTGACAATCCCCTGAATAAGAAGGTGCCTGTTTTGAATGTTTCAGCCCCAGAAACTTTAGAGCCTTGCTATTCCAGAAAGACTTGGGAACCAACATCCTCTTCCTAACAAGCTCTATTCTCAATACCCACACAATGCTGCAACTTTTTATTTTCCACACCACAGCCCATGACCCTCCTTCACCACAGATATAGCAGCCAAGCTTCCTGGTGCAGGGACCAGATTTATGGTGGCTAATCATGCTGTCATTATGGAGAAAGCCTCTGATCAGATCAGTTCTCTACCAGATGGGGAAACCCTATAATGGCTCTAGTTCAAGAAAATATTTAAAGCACATATTTAAATCTAAGTAGCTGATTCAGTCTCCCTGACTTTACTGCAGCTTAAGAATATATGTATGTGTAAGTACCCTTCCAGAGCCGAGATACTGCCCTGGGTCTAGAGCAGATGTTTTCTCCTTGATCTCAACAGCCTCTTTCTTTTGTATTCCCTGTAGCCACTGTGAGGTACTGCATTTGGCAAAGTTCTTTGTAGCACCAAAAACACATCGCAGTATCATTTCAGTTTACTCTCATAGTGGATCGGACACATAAGCCTGCACTGAATAGGGCTTGTACACATACTACTGCTGTCTCATGTAGACAGTCCCATAGTATTTTCTCCCTCAGTGTAGAAAGCATGACAACTATAAAGAAAACAAAGTGATTTTTTTAATCTCTGTAGAGGGACCATCAAATCAGAGCTGATTTAAAAATTGCCCTGATTTTAACGTAATCAATATAAATCAACTTTCTATTTGCATCTACCCAAAGAACCTTGGACCACTATAGCTACAACCAAAAACCCAGCTATTTGCATTTTAGTTACTTTCCAAAGAAAGGTGTAGTCTCATTGTTTCACATAATACCATTAAACATGCAGATTTGCACTAGACAGAGATTTTACACTACAATCAGAACATTTTTTTGCTACCTAGGTGGGTACTCTATATATTATATTAATTTGTTTAAGGGATTATACAGCTTCATATTTTCAAATTTTTATTCATTTTATATTTGTAGTATGTTAGAAAATGGTGAATGATATATTTCTTATTTACTAGATAATTAACTTTTTGCTTATGATTTGTGTCAAGCGGCTGCATTAGGCTGGTAACTGGAATTTAATTAAACTCAAGAAACAGCACATAAAATATACATTTTATTAAAAATAGCAAATCAACATTCTTAACACTTTTGGATACATGTTGCATTTTTATAACCAAATGATTTATGGAACAGAGTAGTTCACCATAAGTAATGAATTACCCAGGGGTAGACAAAATGTGGCCCATGGGCTAGATGCAGTCCTCCAAGCCATTCTATCCAGCCCACGGGGCCCCTAAAAAATTTAGAAAATTAACATTTATCTGCCCCTGGCTGCCTGTCATGCGGCCCTTGATGGCTTGCCAAAACTCAGTAAGCGGCCCTCCGCCTGAAATAATTGCCTGCCCCTGATTATGGTTTAATTCAGGTTGGTTTAGGAAAATTTTCAAATATGCCTATCAGTGAGGATACACCATATTTACACTGGTGTAATTTATTCTGGTTCTGCGCATATAGGTGCAAGTTACACCACACTTAGGAGCAAATGAACAGTTATCCCAATAACCTACAGTTTGCCACCCCTATTACAGCATATCACACCACTAAGTGAGGGGAACGGGTAAGAGGTTGTGGAAATAGCTACCTTGGGGCAGTCAATCAAAGTTGAATAAAGCTATATATACGCCATATTTACTAGTGTAACCTACCCCTGCTTAATTACTCTGCCAAACTCCCACGTAGCACCGCAGTGAATTTGCCCTGGAGCAGAATAATTTACAGCAGGGGTGGCCAACAAGTGGCAGGGGCACCACAAGTGGCACTGGCAGCCTGTGTGTGTGGTGCACACCAGACTGGGGAGGGGACGGGCAGCACAGGGACAGATAGGGCAGAAAGAAGAGCAACAGCTTGGCCAGGGAGCAGAAGGCTGAGCAGCAGATTGGGTAAGAGAAAGGGATTGGAGTGGCTCTCAGGGGGAGTGTAGTTCAAACTTGTGGCATGCATGCAAAAAGGTTAGCCCCTGTAAACACCCATAGACTCATAGAAAATGAGGGTGGGAAGGGACCCCAGGAGGTCATATCTCATCCAACCCCCTGCTCAAAGCAGGACCATCCCCAACTAAATCATCCAGCCAAGGCTTTGTTGAGCCGGGTCTTAAAAACCTTTAAGGATGGAAATTCTACCACCTCTCTGGGTAACCTGTTCCAGTGTTTTACAACACTCCGCATGAGAAAGTTTTTTCCTAATCTCTAACTTAAACTTCCCTTGCTGCAACTTGAGCCCATTGCTCCTTGCCCTGTCATCTGCCACCGCTGAGAACAGCTCAGCTCCAGCCTCTTTGCAACCCTCCTGCAGGGACTTGAAGGTTGCTATTAAATCCCCTTGCAGTCTTCTCTTCTCTAGACTAAATAAAACCAGGTCCCTCAGCCTCTCCTCAGCAGTCATGTGTCCCAGCCCCCAAACCATTTTTTTGCCCTCTGCTGCACTCTCTCCAATTTGTCCACATCCTTTCTGTAGTGGGGAGCCAAAAACTGGACACAATACTCCAGATGTGGCCTCACCAGTGCTGAACAGAGGGGAATAATCACTTCCCTGGACCTACTGGTAACACACCCACCAATGCAGCCTTCTTGGCAACAAGAGCACGCTGTTGGCTTATATTCAGCTTACTGTCTACTGTCACCCCCCGGTCCTTTTCTACAGAGCTGCTACTTAGCAGTTGGTTCTCAGCCTGTACCAGTGCGTGAGGTTGTTCTGTCCTTTGCACTTATCCTTATTGCACCTCATGAGATTTTTTTTTTGGTCCAATTTATTTAGGACTCTCTGAATCCTACCCCCACTCACCAGTGTATCTACTACTCCCCCCAGCTTGGTATCCTTTGCAAACTTTTGCTGAGGGCACTGCATCCCATCTTCTAGTTTACTGATGAAGATACTGAACAAAACCAGCCCCAGGATCAACCCGAGACACTCCACTTGATACCAACTGCAAATTAGACATTCAGCCATTGATTACTACCCTCTGAGCCCATTGTTGCAGACAATCTTCTATCCACCTTACAGTCCATTCATCCAGCCCGTACGTCCGTAGCTTGCTCGTGAGAATGTTATAGGAGGCTGCATCAAAGGCCTTACTAAAGTCAGGGTATACCACATCCACTGGTTTCCCTGCATCCACAGAGCCAGCCATCTCATCATAGAAGGCAATCAGGTTGGTCGGGCATGACTTGCCCTTCATGAATCCATGCTGACTGTTCCTGATCATCTTCTTCTCCTTTAAGTGCTTAGAAATGGATTCCTTGAAGACCTGCTTCATGATTTTTCCAGGGACTGAGGTGAGGCTGACAGGTCTGCAGTTCCCCAGATCCTCCTTCTTCACTTTCTTAAATATGAGTACTATGTTTTCCCTTTTCCAGTCATCTGGGACCTCTCCCAATTGCTACAAGTTTTCAAAGATAATGGCCAGTGGCTCTGCAACTCCCTCAGCACCCTCACTGCATCACATCTGGCCCCATGGGCTTGTACACATTCAACATTTCTAAACAGTTCCTAACCTGTTCTTTCATTGCTGTTG
>NW_017729015.1:12709671-12712239 GCF_001723915.1 Gavialis gangeticus | reverse complement strand
CCCCCCCCCCCCCTCCCCCCCCCCCCCCCCCCAAAAAATGTGCTGCAGAGTGCAGTAGTCTGGGAGCTGACCTTGCCTCTAATCACCAAGGTAGAAAATGCATTGAGCACTTCATTAAGCCTTTGCACATCATCTGTCACTAGGTTGCCTCCCCCATTCAGTAAGGGACCCACACTTTCCCTGATTTTCCTTTTGTTGTCGACATACTTGTAGAAACCCTTCTTGTTACCCTTCCTGTCCCTTGCTAGCTGCAACTCCAGCTGCTCTTTGGCCTTCCTGATTTCATCTCTGCATGCCCAAGCAATATTCTTATACTCCTCCCAAGTTGTTTGTCCAAGTTTCCACTTGCAAGCTTTCTTTTTTGTATTTTAGCCCACTAAAGTGTTCCCTGCCAAGCCAAGCTGGTCTTCTGCCCTACTTGCGTGTTGGGATTGTTTGTTCCTGAACCTTCAGTAAGGTTTCTTTAAAATACACTCTCCTGGACTCCTTTGCCCCTTAAACCGCTTAGCTGGCCTATCCTTCAAACTTTTAAAACTTGCTGATGACATCCCCGCCCCTCTCATTTTTAAATCAGACCAGATTTCAATAAGCAACAGATCTAACATATTTATTTTTAATGTTCTAAAAGATTATAAAATGCCATGCCATAATATATTTTGCATGAAATGCAGATGTCATTTTAGAGAGGTTTATTTTTAAAAAGAACAAATAATACCTTAAACAACAAAATAAACCATTTAATTAAAAAAAACCAAAAACCAAATGTATTTTGAAAAAATAAATGTTATCAGCCTCAAGACAGACAGGAGAGCTCATAGGAGCAGATAAAACAAATGGTACCATTCGCTGTTCAAATTCAGCCATGGCTCGTTAGGGACCAAAAAAGCTGTCATTAAAAAAAGGCAGGAAACAAAACTTAAACCAATGTTTGAACTTTCAAAACAATTTAAACGTTTTTGAAAATCCGAATGATTTCATCCACCTCTACTTACTTTTTAGCAGTTCCTAGGAAATGAACTGTGATCTCTGTGCAATTCTCAGCAGACAGGTATCAGTGTTTCCAAAAATCACACCCTGACAATTGGCACTCTTGTGAGTAGGAAACTCCAAGGACAGAATGAGCCATGGAGCCTGAGCTACCCATTCTCACCTTGAAAGGTCCCTATAGTTCAGAGAGGCACGCTATCAGGATGGCATTTTGGGAAATTACACCACTACTGTTCAATTAACCAGTTTTTTCCAAGAGGCAGCAGGTACAGCTAAAGATATATTTTCTATTGTACAAGAAGATCTTCTTATTGCTGTAACTATTTGCTTCTTACTTTTCACTCCTTGCATAGTGACACTTGTAGGACAACCTTGCTAAAGCATAAAGAGCAATTACATCAATCGCTAATCTATCTTAAATCAAAGTAAGGCTGCACACTGCTTTTTGTCTCAGGGGTACACAAAATTGCTCAGGAATACGACATGGAAGGTCTTACCCAGGATCTCAATGGTCTTCCAATAGGATGTCAACATTTTTTAGGAACACAGGTTAAAGTCATTGCACTGACTTTAATGAAAGTGCAATGATTTACATCAGCTGAGAATCTAGCCCCTAATGTCCTCCTCTCCCTCCCTAAATGCATAGGCAAGTACTGGAGTAATATCCTCTTTCATGTATTGATAATGGATACATAACCTAATGCAAGCAAATTACTATAATGGAGCTGATCCGTGCCATTTGTTTGACGTATCAAGTGCAGTTGCAAAAACTATGGGTTGATGTGGTTTATATAATAATCTGTGCCTTGGGGGATAGGAAACAGGACTTCATGGAGGCTGTTTCAAAATAGCAAAGCAATGCAGGTTTTGATTAGACTGGGGCTGTGATAACACGCTTCCGTGAGCCAACAAAACAACCTGCTTCCTGCATGAAGGCTGGAATTTTCAATGGAATATAATGGGAACTAGGGCTGTGCGAAGCTTTGGTCCCTGATTTGATTCAGCAGAGATTCGGCCCGATTCGGTGGCCAAATCTCCGAATCTGAATTGAATCAGAGGACCCTTTAATCTTTCCGAGTCGAATTGGAACCCTCTGAATCGATGTGGAGAGATTCGGAGATTCGGACATAGACACAACTTGAAATGTTTTTTTCTACATACCTCTAGGTAGCAGGGGTTCATGAGTGCTGCAATGCTGGGATGCATGGAGCACCCCACAGAAGCACGGGGGGGCTCCCCAACACGCTCGAAAGCATACCCGGAAGTGGACCTGAAGCACTTCCGATCCACCTCCGGGTCCGCCGGGGAGTGTGCCTAATCTCCACCACCCCCCCATGCCCTCTCTGGCTTGGCAACTGGTGCCTCCTGGGTTTGGGGGGGCGGGCACCCAAGGTTCCCCCCATGCCCGATCACTGAACCGGAGGGGCATAGGGGGGTCCCCCACACACGCCCCGGCAGACCTGGAAGTGGATCAGAAGTACTTCCAGTCCACTTCCGTACACCGCCGAGAATGTGGAGGGCCCTCCCAACACTCCTGTGGGATGCTCCATGCACCCCAGCATCGCAGTACTCATGAGCCAT
>NW_017729015.1:12704395-12704671 GCF_001723915.1 Gavialis gangeticus | reverse complement strand
CCTGCTTCATGATTTTTCCAGGGACTGAGGTGAGGCTGACAGGTCTGCAGTTCCCCAGATCCTCCTTCTTCACTTTCTTAAATATGAGTACTATGTTTTCCCTTTTCCAGTCATCTGGGACCTCTCCCAATTGCTACAAGTTTTCAAAGATAATGGCCAGTGGCTCTGCAACTCCCTCAGCACCCTCACTGCATCACATCTGGCCCCATGGGCTTGTACACATTCAACATTTCTAAACAGTTCCTAACCTGTTCTTTCATTGCTGTTGGCTGCTCA
>NW_017729015.1:12694225-12699395 GCF_001723915.1 Gavialis gangeticus | reverse complement strand
TGATTCTCCAAATCAGCACCAAATCTTCAGATTCGGATTCGGCCAAATCGACTCAGGGACAGTGGTCCAAATCAACGAATGGAATCGTTGTCCCTGATTCGGGCTGAATCCGAATCCAAATTGAATAGGGCCCACTTCGCACACCCCTAATGGGAACCATGCATTCCTTAGGCTCTTTAGGAAACCCAGCCTAAAGCTTTGAAAACATTTCTGTCGAAACTGAAAAACAGAGACAAAAACTATGGCAACACAGCACTGGAAGCACCTTCACTTCCCTCTCTTCTCCACATTGAGCACAATCAATCAAGCCAAGAGTCCTCTGCTTACCTGCCTGACACTGATGAAGACTTCATTAACTAATTATCTCTTGGGACAGTTACAAGGCTCATAAATTTCTAGGCTAGATGAACTTCTGTGTTCGTTTAAAATGGGTTCTGGATGAATCCCTGTTAGAAAAGTGTTATTTATAGGGTCTAAAGTCTGAACAGCCACACCAGATATATCAGACCTTCCCAAAAGCTTGTAGACAGACAACCAGCCAGACAGATCAATTGACTGAGCAAACACAGAGCATCAAATATCAATAAATCTCATATTTCACATCATGAAACCAAATGAGTGCAATTCCACATAAGGCTCCAGTGCAGTGAGGGACTGGGAGCAACACCACCATCCACCCCTCCACCACAAAGGAGCTGGTTCAATCAGTTGATTTCACCCCTGGGACTGCCTGGAGGAGGTTCAAGGCTTCACTGCAGTAGTATGATTAGATCATAGTAGTAAACATTAACCTGCACCTTCTCCAAAAACTTTTGAAGTTGCATTAATGCTTACTGCAAACTAAATATAACGCATTTTAAGTGCAATGTGTAACAAGGCCCTTTAAAGCAGATTGCAAATATATTGTTATTAAACAGCAGAACAAACCAAAGACTACTACAGAAAAGATGAGTGAATAAATCCAGGGAATAAAGCCAGTTAATCCAAGCTGTGCTGAGAAGAATGAATCCACATGTATTTCTCACTGTTAACACAAGTCATGTAAAAGTCAGTATTTTCCAGGTGACAACTCAGATGCACAAAGTAGCCAATCTCTAAATATTAGGGCTCATTAACATAGTTTGGCTACATATCTTATTTGATTTAGTTATGTATTAGATTTGCCCTTCCAAAAAGGGTCAGGACCGCTTACAGCAAGATACAAAATACCTTATACAAGCAAGCTGAATATTAAAATAAAATATAAAACAAAACATCCCTGAACAACATCCCACCTCGGCCTTTCTTGCTGATCACTTGCCTAAATAGGAAGATCTTATGGTGCTTCCAGAAGATGTCCAAACTTGGGCTCTAATGAGCCTGGAGAGGGCACAGTGGTTGCAGAGCTGAGGTGTGACTACTGGGAATGAACTGCCATGTGTTTTTGCCAGGTGAACCTGGCACACTGATGGTACTTGCAGGAGCTTGCTCTCAGCTAACTTTAGGGATCAAGATGGGAGAAGACAGTTCCTGAAGTACATGAGGGCCAAATCATTTAGAGCCTTAGGCCGCATTCAAATGTGCAGCCACATGCAGTTTGTAGCCCCACAGACTTCTTTGCAGCACCACAACTCACACACTCAGAACATTAAAACATGCCTCATGTACAAACTTGCAGTGCAGGGGCAAATTTTGCTACCAGGAAATCCAAGCAGCAAAAAAAGAATGCAGAAAAAAAACAGTGCAGTGCCAGCCAGAGCATCTCCACTCCTTTAATTGTCCCCTGGCTCCTCCAGCACCCTGGGAGCCAGGAGAAGTGGGGAAAGGACAGTGTCCCCGAAGTAGGACAATTTGCCCTACACCAATGTGCACGTGCAGGGATGTGCGCCGAGGCAAAAAGCAGAAGCATGAATTTGTGCTGCTACAAATTTTGCTGCTGCAAGCGCATGCCCCTGCATGTAGGGACGTGCCATTACAGGTCAAGACCAGCACTTTGAATTGTGTCCAGAAAGCCTCTGGAAACCAGTGCGGACCACCCCAGTCAGAAGGCAGACTGCAGTCCAGCCTCAAGGTCACAAAGGCATGGATGGTGGTGGCCAGGTCTAACTCTGGAAGGCTGATATGCCTTTCTTTCACCAGATGGAGGTGGTGAAAGGCACCCCTAGTCCCTGCTGCTACCTGAAGACCTAAGTACAACTTAGGATCCAGGAATACCCTCAAGGCTGAGCGACAAAGCGGGGCTGAACTGCATCAATGTTAGCTCTCTTAATCCACACCACCCTCTCAGGTCAAGCAATGTGCCTCCCACCATCACATCTCCCCTTGTCTCAATTCAGTTTGAATTGGTCCACCCACTTCCAATCTCCCAACTACATCCAGGCACTGGGAAAAGACCCCAGGGCTCAGGTCAGATGGAAGAGATCAGCATGCTGATGGCGGTTTCACTACAAGCCTCTGCTTAATCGTACCTAGCAGCTTCAAATACACACTAAACAGGAGACAAGAAAAACAATCAAGATATTTTCATTAACTTTCTCTCCCTAACAGCACACGTACCTTTTCAATTAAATGGAAATTTTACCAAGGCAATTTCTATTCCATCAAAAAGTTCAAGGTTTCCATCAGCAGCAAAACCCCCAAACCAAAGCCTTCCACATAGAAACTCCACAGTCCCATTTGATCTTCTCTGCCTAAGAAGCAGTTTGGGATTGTGTTTAAAGGAAAAGTGAGGGTGTCATAAGTTCAAGGTTATAATTTCAGAGCCACCATTTCCCTCAATTTATAAAGCAGGGTGACAATACCAACCATATGTACCTCGCAGGGCTGCTGAGCAGCCCAATAAATGCTGGAGAAGCATTCTGTAATCTTTGGATGGACAGTGCCATACAAGTGCTGAGTATTATTTTTATGATTCGCACGGGGCCTCTAAAATGGCTATTGCTATAGTCAAAGCCACTACCAGTTTTAAATCCTGCAGTGCCAGCGCGCTCCCAGAAACACATGGAGCAAGCTGCCCAAGTTCATTTTCAATAGGTAAGCATTGTATTACAAAAATAGTGAATTAAGAGTCATTACTGGAAACACACATGCTTTTCCCAGAGACCCTAAATCAAGTCAACAGCAAGGTGATGCAAAGGCAGCATAAGTCAAACAGATTCCTTTCCAGCATCTGCTATCCTAAGAAGAGATAGTGCTGAATGATTTCTGAGCCTTCACATCTAAGAAAAGGTTAAGTGGTCTGAAGAAGAAAATTGAGTGAAAGGATGTGGGGTCAGTCTACAGTAACCGTACACACCAATAAGGAGAATCAGGCAACTCGTGTAACAAGAGTATATTCAATTAGGCATGTACAGCGTGCAATGCAAAAGGTCTTTTTTTATTGTGCATGGCTATTTCCTTTTCGCAACAACAAAATGTCAGTTTGAAAAGATTTTGACAGCCAGTTCCATCTAGTGGGCATGACAGAATGGTTAATTATGTTTCTAGCCAGGAGAATATGCACTGTGCAATCAATAATGGCAAAGGAGAATATTATTCCCTTTGGGGCACCGCTACAAATGTTTTTCTTTTCCCCTCTCTTTCTCTTTTTTTTAACCCCAGTTCAGTTACATTCAAGATATTTCTTTAAATCATTCTGATCAACAATTTAAAGCAGTTTGGGGTAAGTGTCAATTTAAGTCCTCTTTAATGCCTCTAGTTTTCCTTCCATTTCTTCTTAATGGTTTTATAATGGTTTCATTTAGAGCCATTTTCTATCCTAAAAGCACCTTTAGTTTTGATTTGTCCAAATTACCATGCGTTTCTCCCTGCAGTACTTGAAGTGCAGCTAAAACTGGGTTTGCCTATATAAAGATCGGCTGCCCAAACAGAATAATGAAATTAATTAACAAAGTACTTTGTTGCGAGACAGGTACAGCTCTCGTACACACAGTACATGACACAAAAGCACAGGGGCAATTTAAGCCTACAACTGAGCAGCACATATCTTCTACTCCCTCTGTCCTCACATTACTAGCACAACCACTGTACTACATGATCTATCGCTTAGTAGTGCTCCCACAGGGTAGCCAGGCTTCCAGCACCCCTAAATTACTCCCTCTACTACACCAAAATGTCCATAAATAGTAGGGCTGTGCGAAATTTCGATGGCTGTTTCGTTTTGACACTGTTTCGACTCATTTCAAGGTCAAAACAGCAAAATCAAAATGAAACAAAGGCTGTCAAAATAGCCTCAAAACAAAACAAAGCTAGCCAAAATGTTTCAAAAGTCAAAACGTTTCAACCATAGCACTGGGGATGGGAAGTCACTAAAGCTGGGCTGACTTCCCATCCCTGGCACAAAATCCGGCAGGGGGTGGGCAGGAAGCCCATCTGGGCTGCTTCGCCATCCCCCCCATAATAGATTGGGGATGGCCTGCCCCTACGCTAGATAGCACAGGGGATGGAGAGGCAGCCCAGCTGGACTGCTTTCCCACCCCCAGCATGATCTAGTTCCTGCCCCCGGTGCGATCTGGGAAGTCAGCCCAGCTGGACTGACTCCCTGCCCCTGGCTGGGGTTGGAAACTCAGCCCACCTGGGCTGAGTTCCTTTCCCCAGCCCCATGGTCCAGTGAAACAGTCGAAACAGGGTCAAAACAGCCTCACTCTTTCGACGAATCGAAACAGTGAGGCTGTTTCGACTCAAAATGATATTAGATACAAAACACTGTTCTGTCCAGACCTCAAAACTGAAGTCAGAATGGAACAGTGCCATTTCACACAGCTCTAATGACTAGTTGACAGAAAGCAGTCTGGTAACAATGCTGTGTAGAGAGCTGGGTCAGAGCACAGAATGACAAACCTGGGCCACCTGGAAATGCAAGGAGACCAAAGAAGCAGAACAGGCATCTTCCTGGTCCAATACTTCTGTCCCTACTAGCTGGTTAGCACTACAGACAAAAGGGATTTGGGGTCATGATTGACCACAAGACGAGCATGAGCCTTCAGTGCGATGCTGCAGCTAGTAAAGTGACCAAAATGCTGGCTCGCATCCATAGATGCTTCTCAAGAAAATCCCAGGATGTCATTCTCCCGTTGTACTCAGCCTTGGTGAGGCCGCAGCTGGAGTACTGCATCTAGTTTTGGACTCCACAATTCAAAAAGGATGTGAAGAAGCTAGAGAGAGTGCAGAGGAGAGCCACATGCATGATCAG
>NW_017729015.1:12684407-12689225 GCF_001723915.1 Gavialis gangeticus | reverse complement strand
TACGCTAGATAGCACAGGGGATGGAGAGGCAGCCCAGCTGGACTGCTTTCCCACCCCCAGCATGATCTAGTTCCTGCCCCCGGTGCGATCTGGGAAGTCAGCCCAGCTGGACTGACTCCCTGCCCCTGGCTGGGGTTGGAAACTCAGCCCACCTGGGCTGAGTTCCTTTCCCCAGCCCCATGGTCCAGTGAAACAGTCGAAACAGGGTCAAAACAGCCTCACTCTTTCGACGAATCGAAACAGTGAGGCTGTTTCGACTCAAAATGATATTAGATACAAAACACTGTTCTGTCCAGACCTCAAAACTGAAGTCAGAATGGAACAGTGCCATTTCACACAGCTCTAATGACTAGTTGACAGAAAGCAGTCTGGTAACAATGCTGTGTAGAGAGCTGGGTCAGAGCACAGAATGACAAACCTGGGCCACCTGGAAATGCAAGGAGACCAAAGAAGCAGAACAGGCATCTTCCTGGTCCAATACTTCTGTCCCTACTAGCTGGTTAGCACTACAGACAAAAGGGATTTGGGGTCATGATTGACCACAAGACGAGCATGAGCCTTCAGTGCGATGCTGCAGCTAGTAAAGTGACCAAAATGCTGGCTCGCATCCATAGATGCTTCTCAAGAAAATCCCAGGATGTCATTCTCCCGTTGTACTCAGCCTTGGTGAGGCCGCAGCTGGAGTACTGCATCTAGTTTTGGACTCCACAATTCAAAAAGGATGTGAAGAAGCTAGAGAGAGTGCAGAGGAGAGCCACATGCATGATCAGAGTCAGGAAAACAGACCTTATGATGACAGGCTGAGAACTATGGGACTCTTCAGCCTGGAAAAGCACAGGCTCAGGGAAGATCTGGCGGCCACCTATAAATTTATCAGGGGTGCTCACCAGTATCTGGGGGAACATCTGTTCACCAGAGCGCCCCAAGGGATGACAAGGTGAAACAGTCACAAACTCCTCCATGGCCATTCAGGCTGGACATAAGGAAGAATTTCTTTACTGTCCGAGCCCCCAAGGTCTGGAATAGACTGCCGCCAGAGATGGTTCAAGCACCTACCTTGAACACCTTCAAGAGACATTTGGATGTTAATCTTGCTGGGATCCTATGACCCCAGCTGACTTCCTGCCCCTGGGGCAGGGGGCTGGACTCAGTGATCTTCCGAGGTCCCTTCCAGCCCTAGTGTCTATGAATCTATGAAAAACAAGAATCCGCAATACAGTCCCTGTAATGCAAAGTGTTACACCTCTTACTCCATACAGGAATAGGTAGTGGTAAGTTCAAAGCCAGCTGCTACTTTTCACCTTGTGCAAACTATATGATGGCCAGTTTTCTAAGTTCAGTATATCGACTTCTTAGTTTCCAGCTGATGTTCAGCTGTGCTGACAGTTTATAAAACGTGTTAATAATTTCCTACCTCTGTCTTTGAAATTCCAGTGCCTAAAGTTGGGTGTATTCGAGCATGTTTCATATTCGGAGCCTCTTAAATTTTAGTTTGCTTGCATCAACCATTCTCAGCTCCCTTCTGAAAACAGTAGGTGGTTGCGTGCTGTTGTGGGCTTCTCTCTGCTACCCAAGTTTCTCTGACTCACAAGCCATGCAGAGGCAGAACCTGCCAGAACTGTAAATCTGCAACAACAGTACTTAAAGTTCATTTCCCCAGACCTGTCCATCACCGATGACAAGGTGCGATAGTCACAGCTGTGACTTCTGGATAATCATGTCAATATTAACTTCCTCTCGCTGCAGAGAGAGCAGACCCAGCAAGAGCAGTAGCCACAGCTGAGACCATGAACCCCATGAGCCCTTATTCAAGGATGCATTCAGTATCATAGATGTGGAAGAAGTCCCCCTCACAAAAAACCAGCATTGGAGACTCTGATTGACTGAGACGGCTGCACCTTGTGTGGCCCTGCCCCATTCTGGTTGTCAGTGGCAAAGGGCAGAGCTCATGATCAGTGGTGAGGGGTGGGGCTGCACAATGGACAGCTATCTTGGCCAATCAGTGGCGAGGATGGCCTCACCGCAAAAAGGCCACGAAATCGGCTCTGCGTGCTGCAAGCAGTCCGCGAGAATTGCTTTTACTCACCATTGCTTGGGTAGATCCCTAATAATAACATCCTGCCTCAGACGGTTTGACCCTGTACCAGCGAAGCAAGTGGGAGCTTTGCTATTAACACAACTGGTCTCAGAGCTCAGATTAATTAACATTATGGTAATATCTAATGACACCTACCATATCTGCATGCTCCCTTGTGCTAGGTGTTCTCCACACACTTCAGAACACAGGCCTTGTCCCAAGGAGTTTTCAATCCTGTGGACAGACTAAAATTTGGGGCAAGGGAAGGGTAGGGAAGCAGAGGCCAAAATGAACAGGAAAAAAAAGGTTCTCTCCCACAAGGCATCAGCCAGGGCTTGGCACCTGCAAAAATATTTTCCTCCTGATGCTCATCTCAACAAGGAAACCGACTCAACCCTGAATGAGACCACTCACACCACCTAGGATTGTGATGAAACAACTAGTACACAAACAGACAAATATGGGGCAAAAGAGCCTGCAAAGATGGGTATGTTTGTACCAACTAGTTGCCCCCAAAGACCAAGGGAGTCGCAAGGGGCTGCCAGCCCAGCCAGTGCTAGAGGGGAGCAGTTTGCAACGTAGGCAATAAAGATGGATACAAGAGAGGATAAGGCTCTGCAAAGTTTAACGAGAGGCTTGTCTCCTGATTAAGTAGAGACACGTGGAGAAAGACTCCCCAGAGAAAGGGCAAAGGAAAACAAGGGAGATGCAGACAACTGAGGCTGATCTTTTGTCATTGCTATTTGCATTTCGGCCATTTGCAAGCTTTACATTTCCTGCCAGGTGTCAATTTGTAACAGAAGTGGGAAGACTAAGCCAAGATCGCACTTAAGCCATTATGATCAGCAGCCCAAAAAATGACAGCTCACCAGGATGGGTTTTATTTTAAAAAATAATAATAATTACATTCCCTCCCCTTACCCAGTGAGTTTCTGTAGTTCACAGGCATTTGGGTGATTAGATGCAAAAATGAGAAATGTGTGTTTACTCTGCTTCTAAGCTGGGAAGAAAACGAACACACAGGCCATTAACTGTAGAAGTAGGATTAAGACAAGAGAATGCTATCTAGCAGTGATAAACTGCAGCTGATAGCATATAAATATGTATAGACAGTACAAATCTGCACAACAAATGAGGATTTCACCTGCTATTACAGGCTCTCTCCATAAATATTTGAATGGCGTGGGAGTATCTCCATTTTCAAACAATTCCCCTCTCTGTTGTGTTGGCCACAGTAAATATGTTTTGTGCACAAGAAATAGATGGGAGCAAAATGAGGACATTGTGCATCTGCCTGATAATAAAGAAGCATGTCTTTGCCTGATGTTCTAGGGATAAATCAACTCCTAGATTCCTCCACCGACTCTAGTGAGGCCAGTATATCAAGCCTGGCTTAGAAGAGACCATTTAACCCAAGATAACCACAGGCACAGTAGAGGCTACAGAATATTACCACTTACTCCAGGAGGGGAAGACTGTTGCTCTCTGCGAGACAAGCAAATATTGACAAACGCAAGGGCTTGATGAAGAAGAACGTTGGTCTAAAGGCTGAGCTACTTGGCCATTTTGATGTCTTTGGTGTCTATCTGGTTTCAGTGTGGTTACAAAACGTTGTTCTTGCCTCAAATGGTCACCATACATTCCCCGGCAACCCCCGTGTACGACAGTCATTTTGCTGTTAAAAGCTAGGAGAAGCATACATGCAAGACTGATGAGATGCTTCTTCAAGCACGTCCCTGCAGAGTTCTCCCAGGCCATGCATCATGGGTCAGCACCCCTTTGCACGGTTAACTGAAGAGCTGAAGTAAGCAGTAACTATTATTTAACATGCTACTTTACAGAAAGACCTCTGACCACAAGATCTGCAGCTAAGCCAAGCACCTCCTTTACTCAAGAAAGTAAAATTCAGAACCCTAATTTATGGTCCTAGGCCCAGTCTAGGGGACATCATTCGGATATGCATCCTTTTGTGCGCGGGGCCCTTCCTTTCTCTACATGTCAAAACCAAAAGAAAGCTTCTTGAATAAGTCTAGAGTCAAATTTAGAGAACCATAATAAATGAGGCTTGGAAGGGACCTAGTCCAACCCCCTGCTCAAAGCAGGACCACCCCCAACTAGATCATCCCAGCCAATGCTTTGCCTAACTGGGTTCTGCAAACCTCCAAGGATGGAGCAACACCTCTCTGGGTAACCTACTCTAGTGCTTTTCTACTCTCCTAGTGAGAAAATTCTTCCTAATATCCAACCTAGACTTCCCTTGCTGCAACTTGAGACAGTTGCTCCTGGTTCTGTCATCTGCCACCGCTGAGAACAGCCCAGCTCCATCCTCTTTCAACCCCACTTCAGGTAGTTGAAGGCTGCTATTAAATCCCCTCTCAGTCTCCTCTTCTCTAGACTAACCCAGATCCCCCAGTCTTTCCTCATAACTCATGTGCCCCGGCCCCCAAACCATTTTTGTCACCCTCTGCTGGACTCTCTCCAATGTGTCCACATCCTTTCTGTAGCGGGGGCCCCAAAACAGCACATAGGACTCCAGATGTGGCCTCACCAGTGCTGAACAGAGGAAAATAATCACTTCCTTTGACCTACTACCAACATACCTACCAATGCTGTCCGGTATGCCATCAGCCTTGTTTGTGACAAGGACACACTGCTGGCTTATATTCAGCTTATTGTCCACTGTCACCCCCAGGTCCTTTTCTGCAGAGCTGCTGCCCAGCAAGCCAGCCCCCAGCCTGTAC
>NW_017729015.1:12678826-12679407 GCF_001723915.1 Gavialis gangeticus | reverse complement strand
CACACTGCTGGCTTATATTCAGCTTATTGTCCACTGTCACCCCCAGGTCCTTTTCTGCAGAGCTGCTGCCCAGCAAGCCAGCCCCCAGCCTGTACTGGTGCATGGGATTGCTCCGCACTAAGTGCAGGACTTTGCATTTGTCCTTGTTGAACTTGATGAAATTCGTGTTTGCCCAATCCTCCAATTTATATAAGTCACTCAAATCCTAGCCCTACCCTTCAGTGTGTCTACTACTCCCCCCCAGCTTGGTGTCAGCTGCAAACTTGCTGAGGGCAGAGCCGTCCCTTAGTGGGGGGCAAATTGGGGCATTTTGGAGGGCCCCATGGACAGTGCCATACACCCCACCCTGCTCGCCACCCCTGGCCTTGCACAGGCTGATATGCCCCGGGCCCCGCACACCCCTAGGGACAGCTCTGGCTGAGGGTGCGCTCTATGCCATCTTCCAGGTCATTGATGAAGACATTGAACAAAACCGGACCCATGACCAAGCCCTGGGGCACTCCACTTGACATCAGCTGCCAACTAGACATCAAACCATTGATTTACTACTCTCTGAGCCTGATGCTCCAGCCAGTTTTCTA
>NW_017729015.1:12677904-12678533 GCF_001723915.1 Gavialis gangeticus | reverse complement strand
CTCTCTCTCTCTCTCTCTCTCTCTCTCTCTCTCTCTCGCTAAGTATTGGAAATCAGGGTGAGACCTAGATTATTTTATACCTGCCAAGTGCAAGACATACAGCCTTTCTTGTGGGGAAAGAAAAGGGGAAAAAAATGCAATGAAGTTGAATTTTTCCCATGAAAAAATTATTCGAGCAACAAGGGTGTATGTTGTAGCCATACTGGTCTGAGGACATCGACAGACAAGGTTCTTTGGGTGAATCTGATATCTTTTATTAGACCAACTATATTTTCCAAATGCTCAACAAATTCTTTTCCAACTACAGGCATACCTCAGAGATATTGCGGGTTTGGTTCCAGACCACCGCAATAAAGCGAATATCGCAATAAAGTGAGTCACACGAATTTTTTGGTTTCCCAGTGCATATAAAAGTTGTTTACACTATACTGTAGTCTATTAAGTGTGCAATAGCATTACGTCTAAAAAAAATGTACATACCTTAATTAAAAAAATACTTTATTGCTAAAAAATGCTAACCATCATTTGTTGGAAAAATGGCGCCGATGGAAAAATGGCGCCGATAGACTTGCTCGACGCAGGGTTGCCACAAACCTTCAATTTGTAAAAAACGCAATATCTGTGAAGCG
>NW_017729015.1:12658925-12677788 GCF_001723915.1 Gavialis gangeticus | reverse complement strand
AAAAATGCTAACCATCATTTGTTGGAAAAATGGCGCCGATGGAAAAATGGCGCCGATAGACTTGCTCGACGCAGGGTTGCCACAAACCTTCAATTTGTAAAAAACGCAATATCTGCGAAGCGATAAAAATAAACGCAATAAAGCGAAGCGCAATAAAACGAGGTATGCCTGTATTTAAGTTGGTCTAATAAAAGATATCAGATTCACCCAAAGAACCTTGTCTGCCTTTGAGCGACATGGTATTTTCAGTCAAAAAAATCCTTCCAACAAGGTTATGAACCAGCTCTGCTTTGCTTCTCACTCCCTGGCACCAATAGTAAATACCCAGCAACCCCTTTTCTACCTTAGAAGACAGCTATGGTTACATCTTCACTAACCTTGAGGATCGACCTCCATCTATCGGAGCCATATGAGCTGAGACTCATTCTCTATATCTGATCTTGCAGTCCATACCAAAGCCATCCTACAAGAGCAGTCCTTATAGGAACTAGTCTGCAGCCTACTCATCTCTCCACCTGAGCTTGGCTCTAATTTATGGGTAAGTTGGGAAAATAAGTGAGGGATGGAGACAAACCAAATTCCAGAAACAGGAAGCTGAGGGTTCACTGCTATCAGTCTCCTGTGGTTGCAGCCTGAAGCAACCACTTTGCAGGGAGAAGTGGGATAGCATTAGAAAGGCTCCGTTTCGAGCCCTGAAGTTCAGGGCTGCCCAAGTCCAATTAGACTCCTAGGGGTTGAACTAAGGGTGTTTTCAATGTAGATGGTCAGCAGGTGTAGGATTGGGGACAGCCTTGAAGTTAGTCCTAACTAGCAGTGCAGACATAACCTAAGTGACCCTGTTGGCTCCACTGCTGGGTTTATACACTTGCAACATAGGCTATGGCTATGTCTGTGCAGCAAGCTGCACGTGGGGTTGCAGCTTATGTGGGCATATACAAGGTAGCTTTAAACTAGCTGGCAGCACAGCCCATAGTACTACAAGCTTTAAGGAAGGCTGCAAGCCTTGTCTAAGACCCTAAAATGCTTAAGTGGCTAGGACAATGTGTTGCCAAAGCTACATAGCTCTTAGGGTCTGGGTGTGTGTGTAGATGAAACAGAAGCCCTAAATTGAAGCAGCGTGTTTTAAAAAAAAAATGCTTCAATTTAGGGCTGATTAAACCCCCGTGTGGTGCACGCACCCCACTGATTTCCCTGCCTCCGGCAGGGAGGGGAGGGCAAGCTGCCAGCAGGGGACAGCAAGTTTAAAGGTAGCTCAAGTAGGTCTGTCTAAAGGAGCTACACTGATATCTGATTGCAGTGTTGACATCCCTGGGTTAAAATAAATCTATCTCATCCAGCCCTGGCGGATGGGATGAGGGTCACTGGGCCAGTCTGCAGGCCGAATCAGGCCATGTCAGAGCCAGCACGCAAGGCCAGTCTGGTGTGGACACTGCATGTAGCACGTGCTGAAACCAACTTTCTGCAGCACATGCAGCCCCCACAGTGCTCCGCGTAGTCCACAAGCCAGACCAGCTCCATGCACCATGGTCCAAGACCCATCACCCGGATCAATACCACTGGCCATACGTTTGACACCCCTACTGTTACCATAATAGAGCTTGAATCCTCTTAATAAAATAGGAACACACCCAGCAATATAACGCATGAGGACGAAAAGAACGGTGCTCACCCGCTTTGGGCTATGCTGGGTCCCCAAGCCCAACAGGGCAAAGACAACCCAGTATATTATATATTGCTCCTCAATGTAGTTGGGATTCTGATCACCCACAGGAAACAAACAGGAACTGGAAGGCACTTTTAAGCATCTCCTGCTCCTCTCCCACCTCAGAGTACAGCCAAGGAAATTAGGTTAATGAGAAGTTACATTATAAAGGTCTATTTGACAATCAGAAATACATCTTGTTCCTGCCTGGGCAGGTACATCCAGGAAGAAAGCTGCACTGCTGAATGTTTCACATCCAATTTGCCATTGCAAAAAGGGGTATAAAATCCTACCAGAACAGCTTTGTGTCAGGGTGGGCTAGCAGGCAGGCACTCAATGGGGAGCCAAGAGACCTGTGCTTTGGACTGGATCTGCTACTTGTTAAGGTGATGTTAGATCCCAACTCCATGCGATAGCTGGTGGGCTGCATCTTGTTCTTCTTACACCGTATATTCTACACACCATCCCATCGTTAGGAAACTGCTTGCCTAAGCATTTGCAAAGGTATTTTAATACATCGTTCTGCCTTGTGACCAGCAGCTTTTGCTGAGACACAGATATACGCCTTGTTTCAGCTGCAAATCCAGTGCTCTCCCAAATCCAAATATTGTCACCCTAACATTACTGACCTATTGTTTGACCTTGGGCCACTAGCTTTTCCTCTCTGGGCCTCACTTGCTCCTTCGCTGCCTTTGCCTTGTCTATTGTAAGGTCTTTCAATCAGGCACCATCTCTCACTATGCTTCTAACACAGCAGGGCTCTGGCCTCAGTTAGGGATTCCCTAATGGGAACAGAAAGGCAGCATTTTATCTTTCCCTCGACATGAGTTTAACTGACTGTGTATTCAAATGACCAAATTATGGGAAAACCAGATTTGCCCCTCACATCTTCACATTTCAACTTTTATCTTTGATTTCAGTGCAGTGCTAACCAATGGCAGGTATAATGAAGGACTACCTTATCAAAGAGGTAAGAATTTAAAAGTTAAGAATAAGTCTCTTTTCTAAGCACTTTATGAAACCAAAACCAGACAATTGAATTCTTTGCTTCAGAAAAGGATCGAACATTTGCAGTTACTCTCCCCAAACATGAAATACTAATTTCCAGTTGTCCTTAGAGACTCACCATCCTCTTGCAGCCCAGCAGGAGTGTAATGAATTAAAGTCAATGGGCGCTGAAGATTTGCCAATTTTCTATTTGATATCTCTCCTAATAGCACTCCAAAATTTCATTGTAACTTCAATGATCTAGTAAGATTGCATCGTTACTTGTAGACCATCATTAATTTTGATAAATGGGAAATACACTGACTAAAAAGGTGCCCTGCTTGAGAAATTTTGAAGGTCATGCCTTAGAAGAAGACAAACAAGCTGTATCAACCTAAAGATTAACTGAGTCAGAAGGTTCCCCCTCCCCCTCCAGTTTCCCTGACTTCGGAAAAGGGTGTTCAAATTCCTGGTCACACATTTTCTCCATCTTGCACCTTTGTTACATATTTTCAAACTTCATATTACCTTATGCCTTTTAGTCGAGGCTGTCAAAGTGGTTTGCCAACTACAGGTAAGAGCAAAACTGCCAAATGTTATTAGACCCATTTTACAGATGGCAAAAGTGAAGCTAAGTGACTTGATCCAGGTCACAGAAGGGGTGTCCCAGAAACAGAAAAGAAGATCTGCCCAACTGCTTTTCTTACTACGAAACTATGTGCTGTGCCTAAGTCTCCTGTAATGGAAATGCATTTCCCATGGATTGCTGCACTGCTCTGAAGGTACTCTGCTGAGAAATTCCTGATACTGGTGCAAGCTGTGGCCAACACTTGCAGATTCCTGGGGTGAAAAGCTCCCCTTTTTCACCTAATCCCATGCTATTAAAAGCACAGAAGGGACCTTTGTGATCCATCCCAACAAAGCCCCTGGCCATCTCTCCTCCACAGATCAAAATACAGGGCTGGGATTCAAGAGACCTGGATTCTAGCCTCAGCTGCCAATAACTGATCGTGCAGCCTATAGCAAGTCACTTTACTCCTCTGTGCTGCATTTCTCCCACATCTGTAAATGGAGATAATGCAGTACTGCTGCTCCTTCATTTGTAAGCCCCAGAGTGTGTTGTAAGAAGCACCATACAAGTGTCATGTATTATTAGTTCCATCTCTTTCTCTCTAGTGCTAGAAATCTAATTTCGCTTCCTGTGACCCCAAATGTTCACCAACTGGCTTTGCAAATTGCCACTTCTGATAAAAGAATGAAAGAAGCTTGCTGTCTAAAATAAACAGTGACTGAGCTTTAAACATGTGCGACTACGCTTCTAAAATATTAAAAACTAACAAGGGGATAACATTCCTCTCAGCCTAACACGTTTAGCGGGGTAGCAGTTAACAACTCATCGGGTGACCTCCTGTAACCTGGAAAAGCAGCAAAGCAGAAGTCTCATGAAATCTAGCAGAGACCTCCCCGTGCAGATCACCTGGAAGACTACGGTGATGGGCATGTCACAAAGCTGAAAGACAGATAATGATCAAACTTCACTGCATTCAACATATCTATCTATCTATCTATCTATCTAGATACATGTAATCTATATAAAGATATACATATATCTATCTAAATAGATATATCTATATATATTTATTAATTAATTTATTTATTTCTAATTATTATTTATTTTTATTTTTTGCTAAAAAAACTAGATACACACAGACAGTCCCTGCTCCAAACAGCCTGCAATCCAAGCAAACAAGACAGAGAAACTGTTTAAGGGCTTACAAATGCAGGGAAAGAATACCATAAAGATGGGGTGACCGCCTAAAATTATGCAACAGTTAAGTAGTAGAAAATGAGATTAGAAACCAGATCCCCCAATAGACCTAATATATTTATATCCATATATGTTACCTAATAGACTATATATAATAGATCTAATAGACTATACACCTAATAAACTATATATAATAGACTTAACAGACTATATATAATAGACCTAATATCTATCTATCTATCTGTTACCTAATAGACTCCATTTCCTCCCTGAGCACCAGAAACATGCCCTCCTACAAAAGGAGCAATTACACCATACATTTTATAGGCGTCTCTGCCCTCCCTAGCCCCTTGAAATCTTGAGCAATTGCTAACTAGCCAAATGATATCAGTCTCTCTCAGCCTACATCAATAATAGTTTCGAGTCACAGGAAAATTTAAGGATACTCCTTGTCCTTCCCCTTGTTTCTGTGTACCTTTGTTTCCAGCATCCCGAGCTGACAATCCACTCAAACTGAGAACATTCCAGCTTACAGCCTTAATTAATTCTATCAGATGCTAGCTAATTATAGAAAACCTTTCCTTATTTGGTGTACCTTAGTACAAAGCAAGCACCCTGGGCAGGGTCCTGCCAGTCATTTCTACCCATTAACATAGAGCTATGCTGTAGAGAGGGAAAGGATGAAGGAGAAACGATTCCCATGCATCAGCCTTACCCTTATTAGTTTGTGTAACAGCAGTGCTTAGAGGCTCCAGCGTAGATCAATGCCCCGCCGTGCTAAGCACTCCACACGAGACATTCCCCATCCTGAAGACATTTCAGGCTAGTAGGCGAAAGGCAGGAAAAAAACAGAGGGAAACCGACTTTGCCCAATTGCTACTGAGACTCTTGGGCAGTGCCAAAGGCTCTGGCCATGAACTAGGAGCTTACACCACCAGCTATCAGACAGACCAAGAACAAAGAGACAATCCCTAGCTCTGTTTTCTTCAAGCAAAGCCAACTTTTTAGTCCAACTAGTTTCCCTGGACCCTTCCTGGGACCCTCATGCCTTGCTCAGCCTGGCAGTAGAGATGAGCTTTAAATATTCGGCATTTCCCTGAAAGCAACGTGACAGGGGCACTGGCAAAAGGTTCTTCTCATCGCTGGACCAGCTCAAGGGCACATCATCTCAGGAAAAAAACCAACCTGTGCACTTTCTCCTCAACAGAAGGCATAGATTTAAAGTGCATTTTCTTTCTGCAGGTTAATATAATGTGACAAAAAAAGGCCACTGGAGGGGAAGAAAAAGCAAGTTCACTGGGACTGGCAAAGGGATTTAGCTGGTACTAATTTGTTATTGTTATTTTCTAATAGAAGAAATGGAGGTGACCTTGAAGACTGGCGGTGGCTGCACAGGACAATGCCATGGGACCAGGCAGTGACTCAACAAGAAAAGTAGGGCAGTCACCTGGCCCTGCACTCTGTCCGACAGCAAAGACAAATGCCACTCGTCTTAGAAAGCACGATGCCCCAATCAATGCAGTGTCTGAGCAGCTTCTGAAATGGCAATCCCAGCAATGCAAAATGCTCTGCACGGCTCATGCAAGGGGCAGAGCGGCCGAGTAAAAAAGGGCCAACAGTCAGAAGACTCAGCTTCTATGCCCTGGCCCTGCCAGGGTCTCATGGTCCATGTAAATTCTCGGCGCCTTGCTTTTCCTGGCTTTAAAATGGGGACAAATGCCTTGCACTTACAATTCTGGAATAGTAGCAGAAGAACAGCAGCTGCACCTATGAGAAAACCTCAAATTCTACCCCCCTTTTCAGCAGTGATTTTTTTCATATCTGGATTCTTCTGCGGACAACGCTTGAATAGCTTATCGACCTATTTAAGTAAGGTTTAGTATCGGGGGGGGGCAAAAGGGGGAAAGAAGAAGGGAAGATTCACTCTTCTGCTTCCTTTTTCTCCCCCTCCCCTACCGCTCTACTTAAACAAGGGCAGAAGCTTTGTGTTCCTTCTTGGTAATTAAGTACAAATTGCCCAGTCCAATTTTCAGAAAGTTAATTAAAAGATTATCAATGAGACACGGGTTGTTCTGTAATATCCGTAAATAGGACACCTCAGTGGGTAATTCACCTCCCATCAGTGGTACCATACAATTTTAAGATAAAAAAAAAATGGGGGGGAATCCTAAAATCCTTAATCTTTCAGTTGGTTACACAAGGCAGCCTCATTACACAGTAATTCTGGGCAGCTTCTGGAGCTCTTAACCCTTGGATTGTCGGCACATTGACATGCTGAAGTGGTTTTAAGCACTCGTTATGCGGCTCAAAGTTACGCCACTCCAGGGCAGGATTATCTCCGATCTGCACCACCCAGCTCCTGTTCCATTAGCTGTGGTCACTCCCCACTGCTGTGCTGCCCTCGCTGAAGTCCCCAAGTATCCTAGGACCTCTGACACCCCTGCCCATACAGCAGGGAATGAAGCCTGCCCTGCCTCATCAGTCCTCTAGCCCTACAGCTCCTAGTCCTGCCCCGGCTCACCAGGCCCCTAGCAGCAAGTCACACCTGTGCAGGTGGGGGACAGTTTCTAGACCAGGGGTGGGCAATTATTTGGGCTGGAGGGCCACTTAATGAGTTTGCACGCATGCATGCCCAAAGACACTCGCGCACAATTGCACAAGCTCCCCACAGGTCTCCTTGTACCTCGTCCCCAAGTCTCCGGCATGCGGCTAGATCAGGAAGAAGCTGTGCCAGCCACTCCAGCTGCACCCATGTGTCCCCAAGCAGTGCACGGCAACACAGGGCAGCATCAGCCCAACTTGGTCGCATGCTGCAGACTCAGCTCAGGCAAGAAGGTGCAGGAAGAAGGGGGCCAGGAGCCAGGGATTATTCAAGCCCAGCCGGGCTTTTGCTGTGTTTTCCACTGCTCCCTGCACTCCCTCCCCTGCCCCGAGTCCCCAGCACAAGACCAGGCCAAGCTGGTGCCATGCTGCGTTCCCATGCACCACTTTGGGCCAAGCTGGCGTGGCTCCTGCCTGACCTGGCTATGTGCCAGAGACTCTGGGTCGGGCAGGAGTTGTGCTGGGGTCAGCCAAAGCTGCACCAGGGTCAGGCAGGAGCTGCGCCAGCCCAAAGCATGAGGGTCAGGCAGGACTGCAGTGTGCCGCTGCACTAGTGGTGCCCCTGCCCTACCAAGCCCCAACCCAGCCCAGCAGGGCCCAGATAACCTACGGCTCCTGTCCCTTTTCCTCTTGCCAGTTAGGAGAACACCTGAGCCTCGATTCTCACCAGCCGGGTTGTTGGGTCCGTGAAGGGCTGCAGGGTTGGAGCGGCACACAGATAGCCTTGCCAGGCAGACGCCTGGACAGCAGCTCAGCACCTCCTGCTTTGGGGCATACTCTGGGGGCTGGGGTCAGGGCAGGCCAGGGAGGGGAGCAGCTGCCTGACCACTGAAGCTGGAGCTTCTGCAGCTGGCTACAGCGTGGAGAAGGGTTAGAGACACCGAAAGCCAGGGCAGCCGTGGGCCGCATGCAATTCTTCTCAGCGTAGCACCACAAAAGTCAAAGTGGTGTCTGAATTTATACAAACTAGCCTGATACATTTTTCCCCTCCTTTTTAACAGCATTTTCCCGTTTGCAATTTAAGTTTGCAACATGTGGAGTTAGCAAAGGTTGCCTCTAGCAGTTACTATAGTACCTACCTATTGAAAGAATAGAGGAAATACGTAGCTCTTTGGATACAGTGTGGCATCAGTTTCTAGTTTAGTGGATTCTATAATGCAGAATACGGAAAACTGGGATGACTTCTTGTATAGGCACGTCCATTTGTTAAAGGGAAGATGGCAGGGTTTTTTTTTTCCATTTCGTTGCAATGGTCTATACCCAGCACATCCATGGCAATCTCTGGGCCTTGTTGCACTTTATGCTGTGAGCTGCACAAATGTTGATTGGTGTTAGTGCTAGCTTGGAGTTTGGAGCAGTCACACCCTTAGTCTAGAACAGGGGTGGGCAAAATAGGGCCTGTGGGCTGGATGCAGCCCACCAAAAGACTCTATCAAGCCCACGGTTGCTTCTCTGAATGTATACCACATGTACTCCAGCCCATTAACAGAACAAAACAAAAAACCCCCCCCCGAAACCGCCATTCATATATTTTGAAACTCTGACTCCAGGAAACTTTTCACAACCAAGCGCAATATCTATTTGAATGCTTGCATTTACTGCAAAAGTGCAGGTAACTGATGCCAATACTGATGGGTAACTATACTGACACTAGGAAGTGGAGCAAGACCTGGTATTTTCCTTTATAAAGGACTTCTCTTAGAAACTGCTGCTTTGTAAACCAATATCCCCTTTGGGCCAAACATGGTACTGCCAGGGCCTCGGGAAGCAAATTTGTTTGGTAGAGCTATGATAAGAGAGGATGCAGTGTCTGAGAAATGGTTATCTGAAAGACTAACAAAGTTTTCCATTAAGAAAAATTCTTGCTGTGTTTTTTTTTCTTTTTTGGAAAGCTCTAGCAGCAAGGAGAAGAGGATTTGGGTAATAAGATTTGACAGAGAGACGATCCCGATACTGCCTTTTGGCATTTGGGGAAATTCTGAACGTTTACTTTTCTGGTTAATAAGGGGATAAAAGAATTAAATTTAACTGGCTTTTCAAAACAATACATGCAATGCTTTCAAGATCCTCAGAATCACAATGGATGATTTTTTTGTTTTGTTTTGTATTCTTCCCACCTCAGAGGGTTTTTTTTGTGGATGATATCTTTTATTGGACCAACTGATGGAAAGAAATGGGTAAATAAACCTTGATTTTCCAAAGCACTGAACAGCCTGGATGCTGCAGGTGTGAACAGAAGATAACTCTCACTAACCTGAGAGCAATGGAAACTATGATTCACTAACTACAGCTCATGAGGAGCGCGAGGGCACTTGGGCAACCCAGGTCCCACCAGAAAATTGTTCCATAATCTATAACACTTTTGGGAAATGGTGTTGTTTTGCAAAATTTCTGTTAAAGGTAAATCACAACCACATTAACATGATTTTTGTCTTCAAGTGACTTTACTGCTTGATTAAGGAGGTGAGCCTCAACAGTCTTTGCTGACCATGAAAGTAACATTTTCTTCAGCCTTTTTTCATGTAGAATTTTGAAATTCCACCTGAACCTGGAACAAAATCAGATCCCGAAATCCATCACAAAACAGCATAGCCCCTTTCTGTACAGGATTCATGCTCAGCCCATTTGAAAACCAGGCATATAATCTCTAAAGATTGCCGCTATACAGAGGAAAGACAATGTGATATATACAGTTAGACTGTGAACTAGGAGATGTGAGTACTGCTACTGGTTCTGCCTGGGCTCCTGCTGCTTTTTATGTCCTTGGAAAAACAGCTCTTGCCATTGCTGCAGCAAGGTCCTCCTTCATACAGGTCTAACCAAGGAGCCGACAAATGAGCAGGTGGTCAACGATTTGCACTTCACCTTACTTGCATGCATGGATGTCATGAAACTAGCTTTATTTGGCTGGGGTGATATGATCCTGGCACCCGTTCCTGCTTTTTAGGTCCCTTCCAACCCTAAGTACTACAATACTATGATTATTTGATTGTGTTTGTTTTTGATCTTCCAGTTTGCATGCACAGGCGGTTTAGGCATCGCTATATTGACCAGTCTGTATCAGTCCCTCTAGGAAGGTCCTCCAGGGGGTCCAGGTCCACTTCAGGTCATCAGGTTGTGTATAATCTTTCCTTCCATAACCTCAGTTGTGCTCTGCCAGCCGTCACATCCAAGGGCACCACACAGGTCACAAAACTCATTTGCTCTTTAAGTCATTTGATTACTTCTGTGTGACCATAAAGTGGATGCCTGAGGTCTTCCATCTGCTGAGATCTTATTCTTTCTGGCTCATCTCTCTTCTGATATCAGGTGGTACAATGCCAGCCAGGAAGAACAGGATATACTTTGGTGTTGGCTTTAGACATCCCGTTATTTCATGGCAACTGTCGTACAGAACTGGGTCTAGTTTCTTCGCATGAACTGATCATTCTCGTGCTGGACGTGCATGCTCTGCAGCGGAGTAGCACAAGGTAATAGCGGTGGTTTGTAATGTAGCTGGGTTTGCTCCCCACTTTGAGATGGCCAACTTTCAAAGTATGCTGTTGCAAGTGCTGGCTTTCCCTTTCGCCTTCTCTACGTGTGCTCTGAAGGTAAGCGTTCATCCAACGTAACCCCCAGGTACACAGGGTTTGGGGGATTAGATTCCATCCCAGATGGCGTTTAATTTCCGCTTGGCTTTTCTATGGTGTAGGTGAAAGGCTGTGACCTGCATCGTGGCCAGGTTGGCACAAAGCTGGTTTATATGCTGTTAATCTGAGAGGTCTCGGTGCATGTTAGTCTACTCTCAACAGTCGCAAAGTCCTTCTCCTGTGACATGGTGCATCCATAGATCACCAGCATATATGAAGAGCCTCGTATTGCTCTGTTGGGGTTGATCATTGGTACATCTGTCAGAGGATTGATGCTAATATGCTGCCCTGGGGAAGGCCGTTTTGTGGTTATCTCCAGCAGCTCCATTGCTTGCACAGTTTCTTGCTTGAGCCACAGAACAGGACAGAGGCAGCAAACACTTCATTATCCCTTCTCGTTCCCATCCCCCATCCCATCCTTTGTCTACTTAGACTGCAGTCTGTTGAAGCCAGAGATCGTTTCATGCTAAATGTCTGCCTAGTACCTAGCACAGCAAGGCTTTGCTCTGCTTCAGGCCTAGCAGGCACTACTGCAGGTAGGTAACTTTGAGTCCTTCTTTCTACTGCTAGTTCACTTGTTTCCCCTTCACATGTTTTATTTTTCAGTTACTGTGTAAAGTCTTGTCCTAGTCAGTCGGTCAGACTGTTGGCATCTAGCTTGCTGAAGCCCTGATCTCAGCAGGACCTCTACATGTTAGAGGAATATAGATAACATATGGCTTACATCCTTTAAAATGCACAGGTTTATCCAAAGGGTGCTTATCACAACAGCGTGTTACAAATAAAATGCACTCAACAGGCACGCTGCACTTTCCCTTAAAAGACCTTTTGCTAAGTTACTTTTACTGACTTAACAATCAGAAGAAAACGTTTCCGTTTAAATATTTAAAGCAAATGTTTAAATGTTTAAACAAAAACAAATGTTCTTCCAATTGCTTACACTGTTATTGAAGGGAGTAATAAAAACAGGCCATGCCCTCTTGCAAGATTTCCACTTACTGTCACTGTCCTCATCATCCAGATAGACCAGTGGTTTCAGACTGTGGCCCACAGACCCCTGGGAGGGTCCACAGATTATGCCCAAGGGGTCCACGAAAGATGACTATGATCAATTAAACCTATGTGAATATCCATACTTACAATTCATCTCTATTCAACATTTCCAAAGGGGTCTGCACTTGCATCTGAAATGTTTTTAGGGGTCCGCAAATGAAAAAAAAAAAAGTTGAAAACCACTGTGCTAGAGTCTTCAAAGATGCACAAAACCACAGATTCTGTACCTGTTAGGGTGTCTAACGCCACTTCATTAACATCAAGGTCCCTATTGCATATGTCTCTGGGCTAGCAGACATAGGACCTAGGTTCTTTCTAACCCAGCTCCCCTTACTGATGAGACTTGGCATCGATTCCCAGCTCTGCCACTGACCTGCTCAGCGACCTTGGGCTTGCCACTTCCCTGTACTGTGTCTCTGTTTGCCATCCTCATCTATTGTAGATGGTAAGGTTTTTCTCAGCGGAACTGTCTTTTCATGGCATGCTTGTGCAGTGTTCAGAGCAACAGGAGCCCGCTAGCCACTACTGCAATATAAAACAGCATTTTTTTCTTTTTAAACTCAAAGACTTCCTTTATAAGATACAGCATCAACAAACCCACTGCATGATGCTGTTACTCACGAGGAACCCCAACACCTGAAAAAAACCAGAGCAGCTTACGCTCTACTGGCAAGACCATCCCGACTCATGCAACTGTTGGGTCCTTGAAACCAGAAAACTAAAAATGGTTGCTTCTCAGACCAACCACCCCAGAATTCAAATATATCCAGAGTTTGGGAAGTTTAGATGTCATGAAGTCAAAGTTCTGCTGAAGTCACTGGATCTTAATGGCTTCACGTCAAGAAGGGGATCTGGTCTACAAATGAGCTGTACAAAGAAAAGTTATCTTTTACCCAATTTTCTTCCGTTTCCAATTTTTCCCTTTGGATTCAGTTTTAAAACACCAGTCTGAAGAATGGCTCTTTAACTGAGGACAGGTATAAGCAAACACATGATCTGAGAGCCAATGTAAAAATTCAAATGTGGGATTCTGTTACTTGATTTTGGATGTACATTTGGAAGTCTGCTAGGAGTTACTGGCATCCATGCAAAGTCTTTAAAAGCCTTTACACAGGTTGGCTCTCTCCTTTGCCTCTTCTTGTGCATCACTGTCTGGGGAAGCCATGCAAAGAGTGCCAGGTTGCAGCTCGTACCAAAGCGTGCCCCAACATCTGTGATGACTTCAACCCCATAAATAGCTTGGAGTTGTTATTTAGATTGGGCTGCACTCCTGCAGGGCATCGAAGTACAGTACTGGAAGAAATCAATTCTTACAAACTAAGCTGATTGGAATATCCCTTTAACAATGATGCAATCAGCAAAGCAGGATAGGAAAGCTGGGGTGGAGGGAGGACATGCCTAGGTAAATGCAAACTCCAAAAGCACTGTCCTTCTCTTTCCTCCCACTGAATGCAGCAAGGCTTTAGCAGGCTTAGCACCTTCCAAGACCTGGACCTCAGAAGACCAGCTTCAGGCAACTGGCTCTTGGGTCTGGCCCAGTATAGCAACATGAGGCATGTGTAGATGAAACAGGGCCTCCAAATTGAAGCAGTGGGTTTTTAAAAACACTGCTTCAATTTAGGGCCCTTTAATCCCCCGTGTTGTGCACATACACAAACTTACCTGCCTCTCCAGTGGCGGGGAGAGCAAGCTGCTAGCGGGCAGAGTGGTCCCTAGACTGTTGGGGGGGAGGTGGGAAGGGCCAGTGCTCCCCTTCACAACAGCGGCAGTCCCCCCCCTCCAGGTGGCACTCAGCTCAAGTGGTCCTGGGGGGCACAGCAGCTGCAGAGGGAAGCACTGGGCCCCTGTGCAGCTCAAGCAGACAGGCAGGCTGCAAGGGAAAAAGAAAATGATGCTCACCGCTTTTCTTGGGTGGAGCCTGCCTTCCCAGGCTGCTGCCAGGCCGCCTGCACGGGCTTTCTGCAGAGCCCCTGAGCTGCACGGAGCCCGGTGCTTGGCTCTGCGGCTGTAGGGCAGCAAACTAAAACTCCTCAGAGGATCTTTAGTTTGCTGCATCCCAAGTCATTTAAGGCACATTAGGCCGCTGAATTTGTTACAGCGGCTGGACTTACTGCACAATGCACTGCTGACGCGTGCAAACACCAACACCATTAAAGTAGTGTAAAAGCATTTAACTTACTTTAAAGTGTCATGCACACATGCCCCTCATTTCGTCTACACACAGCTATGGATCTCAATGACACCAACACATGTCACAGGTATGCATCTGAGGGGGGACATGGAGCTCTAGTCAGAATTTGTGAAAGCATGCCACCCTCTCCTTCAGGCTAAGGGTGAAAATAGTCTGTTACTACCACCATCTAACGAGGGTAGGCAATGTTTTTTGGCCAGAGTGCCGAAAAAACCACAATGCCTAACTTGGAAGGTGCTGGAGTGCCGACATGCTGGAGCCCAGAGCAGCTGCTTGCAGCCTCCCGGCTGCAGCCAGCCCACAGAGCCCAGTCTGCTTGTAGCACAGCTTGCAGCCTCTCAGCTGCCTGCTGGGAGCAGCCTGGGCTCTGTGGCTGGCAGCAGCTGCTTAGAGCCCAGGCTGGCAGTGGTGTGCTGAGCAAAACGGCGTTGCGTGCCATGCTCAGCACACGTGCCGGGGGTTGCTGACCCCTTATCTAAAGTGACTGTTCTGCTTCCATATTCTGCAGCAGAGACAAGCATGGATTCTAAGGAGGCCACATGCAGAAGAAGTTAAGGGTGCCTACAGGAACTCATACTATTCCCAGATGTCAGCTCTGCTCCTAGCAATCAAGGGGAAGTTGTGATGTCTAATGATGATGACAGCTCTGGATGCCTAAATTAAGACAACACCAAGATGCATTTAATTATTCACATACTCATCACATGCGCGCACACAATGCAAATTCCCTAATATGCAGTAAAGCAGTTTATTAGGAAATGTCTCATTGGATTAAGTTTGCTCTTATTGTATTAGGGAACTTTCACACAACATTAAATGCAACACAATAGGGTGTTTGCCAACACAGGAGGCGTAGAATTATTAACTCCCTTGCAGCAATTGTCACAGATGTGACTCACGGAATGTAGGAGCAGATGGAGCAAAGGACGATTTCTAAAGGACCTGGTCTTGGAGGGTGCCTGTACACGATGTTGGCTTTCTCTAGCTAATCTATAAATTTATTTCACTCTCGCAACGTACCACGATGATTCCCGTTACTATTTTGCACGTAGCATGTTTAACACTCAAAACTGGTTAATGTGCTGTTACTAGTAAAAAGCACTAGAGGGCATTTAGTGGACAAATCGTGTCAGAACAGGGAAAATGGTGATTTTACCTGTGTGCGAGAATACACGTAACAAAAGTTTCATGATAAAATTAAACCTGGTGGAACAACTGCCCACGGTAAAAATAAAACAGATCAGAGGTGGTCTAACTTGCCATGATAAATCAAAATCTACCATGATAAAAAACCGTCAATGTGTGTTTTCACATGTGACTAACCTAGCGAAGCGGCAATTTTTGGTGCTGTTTCATAATGTGTATTAAAACAATGCACATCATGTACAAGGGCCCGGAGAGACCTCTCTGTACCAGGGTGAATTTCACCAATAGATAAAACACTATTTTCCACCAAGCTCATTCCTTTGCACCAAGAAGTTGAGCAAAATATGGCACAGGAGACAATCCACCATCTTTAAAAGGATATAACACCACCTCTTCAGCCGATTCTCACCCTTTATGCTTTATGTCTCTTAACCAATATGTATTAGTGTTGATAGCAGGTGTAGGAAGGCATCTGAATACAAATCTTTGCTTTCAGTGATAAAGACCAACTGCTTCCATTTTGAAAGGCATCCCAATTTACCATCAAGGCAAAAAATCTGATGAGGATAAGATTCTTGTCCATTTGTTAACTGTATTACTGATGGACACAGTGAACAAAACTTCCTTTCCACAGAAGCAAGCTCTTTCCCCCATTCCTCTTGCCTCTAGCTTATTCTGGCCAGCCTGGTAGCATGAGCTTTGATAAATGACATACAGCCATCCATCTCCTAGTGTGGCATATAGATGATGAATGCAGTACATTTGGAAAGCAGACCGAGGAAAAACATTAAATTGATAGCCTAGGGGAAGCTGGGGAGGGGGAGAGAAGACAAAGACCGAATGCTAGCAACAGTTGCAAAGTTTAGCAAAGAAAGGTTGATGTGCAAAATATTAGCCACACAAAGACCATGACACCGAACAGCAAACCGGACAGCGAGCTCTGATTTTTAAAATAGCTTTTCTGGAAGCAGAGGGGAAGACTTCTGGAAAGGCCCAGGCGCCACTGGTTTTTAAATGGGATGTGTGCTCCTAAATCCCTTTTATCACTTTTGAATGTCTCCCCCTGAACATCCACTACCTCAACTTTAATTTTACTCTTCTTTCAATGACATCAGTCTCACTTCAGTAATGAATCCCTGAGAGGACAGCTCTACAGCTGTCCACCTGAAAGAAGAAGAGGCTAAAATCAGGGGGAAATGTCACACACTGTTTTGCAGGGGACACATACCTTGATCCCACCTTAGACATGCTTAACAGCACACTTAATTGGGCCTGAGTGATCAGTGATGATATGTAAAGAAAACACCACGTGCCTCTCAGATCCCATGGCAGCTCATCCAGTACAAATTCACTTTACATAGGGCATGCTCCTTGACTGCACTGCCCCAACACAATGACTCTGGCTTCAGTACCTGTTTCTCACCGGGATTCCTCCAGCAGGTCCAAAGGAGTTTAAGACCCCCACCCCGACCTCAACCCTCCTCCCATCAGAGACATATCCTCTTGCACACCATACAACCATCAGATGTCTTGAGAAGGCTGTCTTGGGTCGCAGCAAACAAGACAGCACTGGCTAGCCAAGTAGCATAAATGACATGGGATCCTTGCATTAAAACAGAAATGCAAAGCTTACATTGTGCAGCTCACGGCAGAACCTGCCTCTCTCTCCTGAAGTGTTTAGTGTTGCATCCCACCATTGCTACCCTGCCGCACCCCTACAAAGGCTTCCTGTGCTGGAAACCCACCAGCTCGCTGCGTTTGGGTCCCATCAAGCTTGACTTGAGTGCTGTCCAATAGCCCCCTAGCCTGTATAGGCTCTAACACAGAGGTGGGCAAAGTCTGGCCCATGGGCCAGATCCAGCCTGTGGCAGACTCCATTTCCCAGGCACCCCTGCCTGCAGCACTGAGGCCGGTTTTCATGGAGGCCCCAGAAGTGGTGGGATCGTGACGAGCGCAGGGCTAGGGTTCCCATGAAGACTGGCCCCAACAGCGCTGACCAGGTGCACTGATGGGTGGGGGCCTGCTCTGGGACTGGGATCTTGCAGCAGTGACAGCATGGTCCAGAGTTGGGCCAAAGCCATGATCTGCTGTCCACACGCCCCAGGCTCCACCCTGCTCCAGACCATGCTGTCACCACCGCAAGATGCACCCTGGAGCTGCTCCCCACCCCTGCCAGTACTCCTAGGAAATGCAGTCGGGCTGCCAGCCGGATCTTGCCCACCCTTTCTCTAACTCATCTCAACCTTTAGCCTTTCCCACACAAACTTTAGCCTTCACAGAAGCTGGTTCAGCTGTCCAAGCACACAGTGCCTTTGTGAATGGGCTGCAAGACACCCCCGTTGCAAGAAAATCCTTTTACTGTAACTCCAACTCTTATGGACAGGCTGGCTTACTGTCTCACTCTCCAAGGAGAGATGAGAGTTGCAGTAAGATCACTACCTCTCTTCCCCTTCACCTCCAGTTCAACTATGTTCTCAGCAAAGCAACACTGGCAGAAAGCAGATTTCCAGATATAGCCCACATGAAACGATGCTTTCAAGTTTTATAATGGGAAATTTTCCCACAGTCCTAATGATAGCATTGATCCAGGTATTTGTATGGCTGTTATCAGCATAATAACCAAGCACTATGATCTCATATGTGTCAGCACTGATGGCCTACACTTACATTCCCTAGCTGCTATCTCTACCTGAAGTCATATCATACTTGGCTGCAAGCAGCAGCTAAAAGCACTTCTCTCTTGCAATCGGTCTACAGAATCCTTATTGATTCATTCGACCATGACGCCACCTCTGATCTAAGTTCCTCCATGGATTTTGCATTCTCAGCAGAACCTCCTACTGACATCCAGAGGGAAGAGGCAGTTTCCGCCAATGCTGATGATGACCAGAACAATTTGCTAGGGGGTCTCCGGGGACTAAGGAATAGCAGAATGAACGCTTCATCTCTGCAAAGTTCACCTACTACGGAATATAGGACAGACAAGGACATGTGGGGCTCCTTTACATACTACCAAGAGCAAAAAAAAAAATCCTGCCTCTTGATTAAATGATGAAATCCCATAATTGGGACAATTCTCAAGCACAGAAGCAAGATGAAAACATAATTTATTTACCCAACTAATGTCAGCCATATACAGTAGCAGACTTTCACTGACGTTTCTGCTTCTTTAACCCAGAATTTCGAGTTGAGTTAGGTGAGACACCAAGAGATCAAAAGACTTGTCTTAAATCATAGTGAACAAAATGGCTTAGCAAAAACCTAAATAAATAAATAAAAATCACACCGCCCTCCTCCCTTCTGGGCCCTACAAGTTAACGGTCTTTGTTCCAAGTCCTGCATGAGGCAGCCAACTTTGTCGCTGAATTCACGGTGCGGTGCCAATGCTGAAAGGCAGCTGCTCATCCATCGCTCTTCTGCATTTGTTCTTCTAGTATGTCAGCTGCAACCTACCCATCCAACAGCCTATGTGCCACACAACTAGCAGCCAAGCTGCTCTCAACCCACCACCATCCACCACTTGGGAACCAATCTAGAATAATTTTTCATGGCATGCTAAAAATCTAAGCCGATGTGTTATATTGATCGACGCTATGTTTTTTTCATAATGAGCACTTTTATCACCATGCCATCAAAAAACCTTGAAATCAGGGCCCCCGAACTAAACTTTGTACAAACGCATACCAAGCAACAGTTCCTACTTCATATGAGCTTATAGTTACAACAGATGAGAGAATGGAAAAAACCATCAACACCCATGTCACAGGTGGTGAACGTATACAGAGA
>NW_017729015.1:12642714-12653925 GCF_001723915.1 Gavialis gangeticus | reverse complement strand
CAACCATCAACACCCATGTCACAGGTGGTGAACGTATACAGAGAGATTAAGTCATTCACCCAAGGGCACACAGGAAGTCTACGACAAAACTAGGGTCTAAACCAGGGGTGGGCCAAATGCAGCCCAGGGGCTGGATGTGGCCCGCCAGACCATTCAATCCAGCCCACAGGGCCCCTAAAAATTTAGAAAATTAATATTGATTTGCCCCGGCTGCCTATCATGCAGCCCTTGATGGCTTGCTAAAACTCAGTAAGCGGCCCTCTGCCCAAAATAATTGCCTGCCCCTGGCCAGGCTTTCTGAGTATGATGCCTAAACTATAATTCTGTCCTCCCTCTCAGGCACCAAAGCTGGGGGGTTTACAGGAACATCTTTTCCTGTTAGACTTCCTCTCTCGTTGCTCCATTTTTCTAATCAACTTCTCTGAATGTCTAGAATGACTGTATTGATAAATCACGACTGTCAGGCACGCACAGCAATATTTAAGACCTTATCAAATATAAGAAATCAAGACAGCTAACAGAACTGCTCATAAAAATGAGCTCCTGGTTTATTGCAACATAAACCTCCAACCTAAGCATTTTAATCCCAGGGGCAGAAATCTGAACATCTTTATAAACACCACCATTTGTTATGGTGCAGGCTCTACCTGGTTCTCAGATTCCCCTGCTGTGGCAGTCCATCATAGACGGATAGTACATCAAAATCTTCCTCTAATGCGAAAGACTGGAACACGAGCTGTATCCTGTTCTGCTCCTCAGCAGTGATTGTCCACGTGCAGTTTGCATAATTTGGGTAGCCATACGGAAATCCCGGACTCTGTATCGTCCCGTTTGGGCCTTGCAAAATGTGACTGCAGTTCTGGGCTGGAATGAGAAAAAAACAAGCAAACAGATAAGTTAATGAAGTGGATGGGACATGATTAATATTAAAACAGGAGTTTAATACGGCATGTAATGCACAGTTCCTTCTGAGTTAATCCTCACGGCCTGAGCATGGGACAAATCAAAGACAGCTTTAAGCCACGCTATGCGTTTTCTAAAGCTCTGCAAGGTACCAGTTACCTATGATTAAAGTTAGACAAACTAAAGGTACCCAAACTAAAGTTTGGCTCCCACTGGAAGAAGGAACAGCCTATATGCAGCACAATCCAGCCCCAACAGGCAAGTGAACCATCCACTACAATTGCTGTTAGCAAGGGTGGACAAAATGCAGCCCACCCGGCCAATCTATCCAACCCATGGAGCCCCTAAAAAACTTAGACAACTAATATTTATCTGCCACTGGTTGCCTGTCATGCAGCCCTCGATGGCTTGCCAAAACTCAGTAAGCGGCCCTCCTCCCAAAATAATAGCCCACCCCTGTGTTAAGGGAAGGCTGTTGTGCAACTTTCCATCAGGAAGGGGGGTCCCCAGGTACAGGGGCAATTTCAGAGGACATTTATGTCCAGTCTATGAACCTGTGCATTATGAGAGCAGCATGAAAGGGCCTAACCATCAGTGAGAGAATTGGGCCTGGTTTTGTTTGATTTCACAGCATTTGATACTGCTATCGGAATTGTGCAGGGCACTATTACCATTCAATACAAGCCAGAGACATGTGTTTTTCTATCACTGTCATCCAGAGGCACGTGTTTTTTTATCACCGCCACCCAGCTTTTAACACAGCATTCCTCCACTTCGCAGAGCTAAGTAGTGAGAAAAAGTTGCAGGGAGAAGACACTAAGCACAAACACCACTTTTCTGCCTTTTCACCAGTGTGCCCATCCCACAACGTTCATTCACAGTGGAGGGTCAGGTGAAAATTGTGAATGCCCTGGGTTTCAGAGGCCCTCTGCCCCATGATCATTCAAAATAAACAGTACAGCTGCTTACTGCATTGCAACAACACAGCAAAAGTTGTAAAAGGGATTATATGACATGACTGCCTGCAACAGCTAAGAATTAGACTTGATGACTCAAGAGATCCCTTTCAGTCCTACGTGATAGTTGGATTATTATTTGGCATGGCAGAATTCAAAACATTTTTTTAAATAATTCTGTTATTCTGAAACCATTGCTCATGTTTAAGCATTTCTTTTGATTTTTAAGCTATTTAAATTTTCAGGATTGTGCAAAATTAGAGGGGTGGGGGCAGACAATTTAGTAATGGCAGTATACTGTTAAAAGTGTTATAAAATCATATGTTCAAATATACAAAGTAAATATTCATAAATTAATAAAGAATACCTGATCATACAGGGGCCAGGTCGGGTTCGGCATGAGTTTGGTCCCTGCCCCAATCATGCAGGGGTCGGGCTAGGAGTTTGGCACCTGATTCCCAGCTAGGACCTGGACAGAGTGAACGGCTGGTGGCACCGGGCTCCCGGCTGCCGACTGCCCTGCCCTTCCAACCCCTCCGCTCAGCACAGTCCTACCAGCATGGCCCCTACCTCCTGCTGCACCTGCCCCAGCTACTGCCAGAGAAGCAGTGCGCAAGCGGCTCCCCCTGCCCCAGATTTCCTTACCCCACTCCAGATTTTTTTGTCCTCTATCTATCATTTTCGATCATGACCAATGGAAATGTTTCCCGTCAGTCTACGAATGCCAGGCAAAAATCAACATTTATCAATAAAAAAATCAAATCCTGCCAAGACTAATTATTTGGTAGCTTGATCAACAAATCAGAGAGCTGGAAGTCAGAAACTATAATACAGATTGTTGAAAGTAACAGTCGCAGACAACCTACTATGGTAGCGGTGGCTGACCTACGGCACGTGTCCCACAAGTGACATGGGGAGCCTTTGTGTGTGGCACACAGCAGATCGGGGAGGGGACAGGCAGCACAGCAGCAGATAAGCCAGGAAGCAGAAATCTGTGGCTAGCTGCAGAAGCAAAGCTGCCTGATCAGCAGACTGGGTGGAGGACGGGGGTCAGAGTGGCTCTCGGGGAAGGTATAGGCCTAATTTGTGGCATGCCTGACAAAAAGGTTGGCCCTCGCTCTACTATGGAGAACTCTGCTGACTATCCCAGCTGGCGCACACGCCACAAGATCTCTGTCCTTCCCCCAAGTACATTCTAACACAGGCAAGTGTCACAATTTGCAGAGCTATTGCCCATGCGGCAGAAGGCAGAGATTTCCAAAGCTGTGGAGTGCAATGCTGTGCTTGTGCAAAGTGTCTTTCAGAAAAAGTTAGAAATACAAATGCAAAACTACAGTCACGAATGTAGTAGTTATAGGTAGGGACCTACTCAAATTGTGATTCTGAGATTTTTGTGGAAACTGTGAAAAATGGCAGTTTCCGCAAACACCACCAAAAAATGGTGGTTTCCACAATTTTGCACGGAATCACCAGGAAAAAAAAAAAAACTTACTAAAAATAAAATGCTGGCTCCTCGGTGGGAGCCAGCAGCTGCTGCAGTCTTGCAACCCATTGAGGGAGAAAAGGGGGAAAGCTGCCAGCATGAAGAGCAGACAAGATGGTGCCCTTCCACTCCCGCCCCCGTGATTGGCCAAAAGGAGTGCTTTTCATACAGCCCTGTCCCTCTCTACCAATCAGTGGTGAGGGGTGGGGCCGCCAGGGCCCCTCAACAATCAGCGGGGTGGGGGAGGTAGGGGGGTCGCTACAATAAGCCTGCGAAAATTGCAGCTGGTGCCGTGATCATGCTGTGAAATTGTCCGTGTGTCACCTCAATTTCAGTCGGCCCCTAGTTATAGGTCATGAAACAAACCTAGGTCATGGAGGCCACAGACAGAAGTGATGATTTTCACCCAATCTGGCCATAGAAAGTGGTCTATAGTTGTGACCAAACACAAGTGCACAGCTGCAGACTGCTTCAAATACGGGTGATCAGGTGAAAATCTGAACCCTTATTGCATGAGGGGTCAGATGAAGACGTTTCCAAACAGAGCATCTACTGTAACTTGTGTCTGCCTGCCTCCCAACCTTGACCTGCTTTCAGAAGGGGAGGGCGGAGAGGAAGCAAAGGGAATTCGGTCCAGGTTTTTTTTCACCCTCCCTGCCTCCCCATGCTGGAGGGTGGGGTGGGTATATTGGAGCCCCGCCCCAAGGTAGGAGAGGCTCCATTTCACACACCCCCACACACACCCTCCAGTGCCAGCTGGGGAACCCCTAGACTGAGGTCCCTCTTCTCCCTTCCCCCCCTCCCATTCCAAAAACTTTGCAGCCGTGCAGGGAGGGGGTCTATTGCTAGGGGAAATGGGCTGCAGATTCCCAGCCAGCAGCTATTCCCCTCTCCCTTGACCTTCTGTTCAGTCCTGGGGATCGTTGTAACTCAGAGCACTTCCTGCAAAGCCTTCTCAGTTACACCAGGGAGTTGCACTTCTATCTGCGACTGGAGAGGCAGACATGCCTGTTATCAGTAAGCAAGGAAACAACATTTAATAGGACTATTATGAAGTCAAGTGGCATGGCACATTACTGTCTGTATTACAAACAATGCTTAGCATCCCCAACTGAGATCTGGGTTGTATTGTTCTGAGTACTGTTTGTACACACAAGAGGCGGCCTGCAACTTGAAGCGCTTACTGTATAAACAGACAGGATGCAGAGGTGGTGGGAGGAGAAACTGAGGCAGACAAAGGGGACGTGACATTTATGACAAGTTAACAGATGCTGTGTACAGTGGAAGAAGCAGTCGATTCAATATATCATAACTTCAGCAAGGCTTTTGAGACCATCTCAAATAAAATTATCATAAGCAAGGAGTATGGTCTAGATCAGTAGCGTTAAACCTAGGGCCCATGGGCCAACCCACAGAGCCTCTCTACCCTGGCCAACAGAGGTCGGGGGTATGTGGTTTGCCCCAGAATGCAGGGTCCTTTGGCCCCACTGGCCAAGGCCACTGATTGTGAGCTTAGCTTGCCACTGCCACCCCCCCAGACCCACTGCTCCCTCTGGACTCCTGCTGCCGGCAGACCTCTCGCCACCTCCACAATCATTGCCACCCCCAGACCCACTGCTGCCTCTGGACTCCCGCCATTACCAGCCCCCTCCTGTCACCTACAGATCCCTGCTCCCAGACCTACTGCTGCCACCAGGCCCCTTGCCATCAACACTACCAAGGAGGCTACAGTGGTCATCCCTGTGCCTCAGGCTGGATCCGGCCTGGGAGGAACCCTATGGTTAGGATCCAGCCCAGGGTCCCAGGTGAGTTTAACACCCCTGGTTTAGATGAAACTACCACAAGGTGGGACAACTCATTAGATAATCACACTCAGAGCCGTAATTGCATGGTCTGACACATCGGACAGATGCATCAAGTGGATTTCCACAGGGTCTGTCCTGGATCCAGTAACTAGTCAATATTTTTATTAATGACTTAGACTGGATAATTGGGACACTTATTCATATTTGGAGGTAGTACCAAGCTGGCAGAGGTTGCAAGCACTTTGGAGGACAGCATTCACATTCATACTGAATCTTGATCATTCAGAGACATTCAGTCCCTTGTGGCTTGGTGGTAGCACGAGGACCAGAACAGATACGCCCTAATCGACCCAGCATCCTGCTTGCTAAATCAGTCTAAAACTGGGTTTGACCTGTTACTCAGGCCTCATTTTTAGAGATAATCCATTAGTGAAAATGTTCATACAAGTACTATTTTTTTTTAATAGAAGCTGTGGCTAGCTGCAGAAAGTACAGCTGTCTAATCAGCAAAATGCCATTCAGAAGGGTTCAGCCAAAAAATGCCCCAGAGATGTATTTTAGATCCTAGAGAGAGAGAAAAAAAGGAGAAACACATGAACACAGCAGATGATGATACCTTTACATAAATGGTATTCAACATTCAGCCAACAGGCTTGATTCAGCCTGCAGGTCTCCACCTCAGTCTAGAAATTTGGCAGTCATGGAGTGTGAGGAGTCCCATGCGCTAAACAACAGGGCTCTTTGTGCTAGATCATTCTCAAGAGCCTGGAAAAGTATCATCAACTATGGCTCCAGAAAATCATCCACATCAAATGGGACGATCACTGCACAAACACCAACATCCTTGCTGGAACCAATGTTACCTGCAATAAGTTGGTGATCCTCAAGCACCAAATTCACTGGCCCAGACATTGTGTGTTAGTGCCTGACTTTAAACTCCCAAAACAAGCGCTCTACTCCCAGCTTAGTAACAGCCTGAGATCTCACGGTGGCTAGAGGAAATGCTACAAGGACGCATTGAAGCTATCTCTCAAGAAAACAGATGCTGACTTTAAGAGCTGGGAGGAGCTGGCTGCCGATCAACTCCAGTGGTGCTGCAACCTCAACCAAGTGGTAGGCTGTTTTGTGGTAACATGCCTTGCCCTCAATGCAGAGAAGAGAGAATGAAGAAAGGAAAAGGAGAGAAATCCTAGCCTATGGCGTCCTGCAAAAACACCTGCAACTTTTGTGGATGGGTCTGCAGCTCAAGGATTGGACTCTTAAGTCACCGCAAGGTCTAGCAATGAGCCATGGTAGAGATCATCCTCGAATCAAGGGACTGCCAATCATGGCCGGCATTCAATGGAGCTCACATACAGGGTCACTCCATGGCTGGATTCGGCATGCAGGGCTGCATCTGGCATACCAGATTACATCTGTGGACTCATCCTGTGCACCAGTCTCATGCTGGATCAGGCCTGCAGGCTGGTTCTTTATCACTCACTTCCATCCTGTGGGGCTGGAAGTTTGAGCATCACTGCTTTCCACAGCTTCAGTCATTTCCCGCACTCAAGGTACTTTGGATCTTATAGCAGGCCTGGGGCTCCTCCAGGAGACCCTTCCTGACAAGCTCTACAGCTGATTACTAACTGGCAAGAAGCCAAGGGCTTTTCCGGTTTTCCCTGACCAGGATTCTTCTCCAAGAAGAGACGCTCTCTCCCTGCCTCCCTGGGTAATAGACATTTTGTCTAGTCTAATGGACATTTTGTCTAGCCTAATGGATATTTTGTCTACCCTAGCAGCTCTTTCCTGTCACTCCGGTTTTGAGAGTTTCACCCCATCACACAGCCCAAACACAAAGCCAAACTCTGCCATGTAGCATTCCCAAGGCACCAAACTGATTTGGAAACTGCATCTTCCATGAGGAGAAGCCAAGTGCTCTCTATCAAATACATGTGTCCTTCCCCAGAGCAGTACCTTTGAACACACTATCCCAAAGATAAAGATATGTTGCTATGACCTAGTATTTCTAGGTGTGTAAGATTTTCTTCTCTCAGGAGAGAGACATAAATATGAGGAAACAGAAGCTAAATAACATGGAAAGTCTCCTTAATCTATTTCTCTCTCCCTTTGCTGTTATTTTAAACTTAGTAACTACATGATTTGACTCCAAAGGCTTGAGACACAGACAAATTCACCCCTAATGTAAACAGATACAGCTCCTGCTGGTTTTAGTGGAATCGCTCCTGTTTATATCAGAGCTGAATTCCAAACAGAGTTTGCAAGGGGATTGCTGTGCAAAATAAAAATAGCATTACACTGTTATCTTATGATCAAGGTCAGTTTTACTGATCACTGCCTGTTGCTATCAATCAGCACTATGAAGCAAATCTGGCTTCTCATATTGATGCTAGATTGTTTATCCCTGTTTATGCAGATTACTCAGCCTTTCAAGTTGAAAAGGATAAGACCAGAAATCATTTCTTTGATTTCTCATTGCAGTTTTCAAAGGCAGTAGCGGCATTTGCACTTCTGAGTGCCAACCAGCCACAGGTAAAGAACTGCAGAGTAGCATTATTAAAGCCAATTATAATTTGATTGACCTACTTTGGGACCAAAATGCTTGGCAGAAACTATTCTGTCTCTATGGCTAGGGACAAAAGTTACACATAAATCAGTTTAACTGATCAGAAACTGGTTTAAACCTGTAACTGAACAGAAATTCAGTGCACATAAACCAGTTTCCAAATGGCTGAAACTGGTTTAAGATCAACCTGGTTGAATGCAATATCAGACTTAACGGATTTAGGTCAAACCTGTTTAGGAAAGTTCTGTCCCAGACCCCCTCCAGGTGCAAGTCTAATCAGAGTCCCCTAACATCCCAGCATGCTTTACAGCCCTGGGCTGGGCTGTGCTGTGCTGTCTGCTCCAGAGAGCAGGGTTGGCCCCACCGCTCTAGCTGGAGCAGTGAGGGCTGGTTCACTGGCCCTCCCAGGCAAACCTCAGCTGGGGGCTAGGGCCAGGGAGGGGTGTTACATTCACTCCCCTACCCCACCCCTGAGTACAGAGCTGCCCTGCCCTGCTAGCTTAGTGCTGGCTGTGACTGTGGACTACAAAGCCCAGAGGCACCTGGAAGAAGAAAGAGGAAGTGATGAGCAACCCTGGAGACTCCTGCTGATGTGATTGTGGACAGCAATCCCAGAGACCCTGGGTGCAGCAGAAAGAGGAAGCAAACACACAGCTCATGCTGGCTGTGTGCCAGAGAGCCATGCTTTAGCACCTCCCCACCCAACTTCTGGATTGAGCCATTTCAGGTGTGTGGCTGCATTTCCTGGATCACAAGTGAATGTCTGTTCACTTGCTTATTGGTTCAATTTTTGCAGCTTAGATTAACCTGCAAAGACAGAATCAATTCAGCCTCGGGCTTTTTGACTGTCTGTACTTAGCCTATGAGATGGAACTCATGCCTTTATGGATCTACGGCAGTCAGATTTACCACAAGGAGGTTTTTTTTAATACATTTCATGTATAAAATAGATTTTGGATGGCCCTGTAGTCCAGAATGGTGGAGAAAGAGATGAGCTCCGCATGACTCATTAACAAAGGTAGGCAACAATACTTTTCATTTCTATGCATTTAGCATCCGTTGCTAACAAAGTGAATTGCAAATACCAGTCACAATGCACATGAGTGAAGTTTATCTCTGCATCTGACTTAAATTCTACTTTTTTGGGGACTACCTCAAATGATGAATACGTCTGATTCTAAGCAAATACAACAATCACTTTCAGAGTTTGGTGGTGTTATTTCTGGATTACAAAGGGTAAATTGAGGCGGTGTCTTAATGACAAGGTTACAGCTGAACAGGTAGACTTATAAAAGTTTCATCTATTCTTCCCTAACCACCAAACGACATTCTCTTTCCTTTCTCATTTCTTTACAGAAACTAGTATTCAATAGGCAATGTGTGGATACGTAATTTGTCTCTACAGCACATTTTTAATTTTAATCATAAGTAAATGTCATCAGAACGATTTGAGAAAATTGGTAAATTAAAGAGGCTGTAATAAGCATATTTGTTGCTGCTATAAGAACAGTTGGTGCTGCTAGATACCAAGTTAATTAAATGCATTCAGGGTGAGCGACCTTGTGTTCTAATCACTTCCAAGGTCATTTGAAGGGCAACAAGATGTAAATCCATAGTTTAGTCCTGTCTTTGCAAAACGAGAGATAAGCGCAAAGAACAAGCAATAACGGTTGGGGAAAAAAAATCCATTTCTGAAATTGAGATTAGCTGAAGGAAAAACAAATAGGGAAAAATAGGACGCGGTCCTGTATCATACAAATCAGTCTACTGAAATAATTATACATTTGTGATTCTGACCAAGATGTGCTTTTGCATCTCAGGGACACAGCTAACAGAAAATTGCTTATTGCAGACAAAAATTAAATTCCCCAAAAGCTGACAAGCTGGCTGGCTTCATCAGCTGTAATAGCAGGGAACTTTGTTTATACTGGACATTGATGAGAAGAGTCGGAAGGCATGAAGAAATCTCTCAGTCCTCGTGCAAACCTGAATACTGGTGTTAGCAGGAATACACATCAAGCATGCACATCAGGAAAGGGTAAGACCTGATCTCTTTTGGTGCTCCCTCTAGTGTGTACTTTCCTAATGTGCCCTGGTGAGGAGGGGGTTGGCTGAAAGGTGCCCTTCCACCCATCCAGGGCAGCAGGGCTATGTCCCATCCCCTTCTCAGGCCAGTTTCTAGATGACAATCCAGCAAAGAGTACTTAAAAAAGTGAAAGGTAATTTAATAGCTCCCCTCTCCTAGGTTCCATAAAGCATATACTGGAATAGGCCTAGGCTTAGCTGTGATAAGACTTCTCCAATGCACCAACTGCCAAGATGAACCCGATAGCATGCACGATCAATGCTACCCTCTGGTAAACAAAATCACAACTGCTCATCTTGGACTGCATCTACAACGCAACAGGTGTGACGGCAGCTTGTGTAGACACATTGGACCTAGATTTCAATTAACTAGGTCCTGTGCTAACAGTGTAGCTGTGGTAACATGATTAAATATTTAGCGAGAAGCCAGGCAGCTTATCCACACTGAACTTCATGCTCCCATGGCTGCAATACCATTGACCCTCATCATGTCATCTACACAGCTAAAGGAAGATTTGCCTTTGGCCACGATTAGCATTGAGGGACTGTGCTTTTGAAGCCTAAGGATCCATGTCCTACCCCTTCCCCCTGAGCTAAGCAATCAGGCCCACCCCCAAAATCCTGGGCACAGCCACACGCCACACTATTGTCAATTATTGAACTGGGTGTCTGCATTTCATTCAATTCAACAAAACACCCATGTAGTCAGTGATACATCAGCACTAAGTGTAGCTGTGGCCTACAGAAAGTTCTCTGAACAGAGCAACATTTCTCATTGGATGGACTAGCTTTCTCCATCCCAAAGCTTGGAAGTCCAATCTTGAATCCTCGCCCCATTACACACACACACTGCAACACAGGAACTGCCTTAATGCAACGGGGTCAAATAGGGCTGTGTGAAGCCCTATAGATTTCTATATCTGGGTAGAGAAATTTATTGCAACCTGCATCTCAGCTGACTGCAACAACTACAGCATCAAATAAGGGAATAAGGAAACTAAGCTGTAGGGCTGTATGAAGCTTTGGTCCCTGATTTGATTTAGTGGAGGTCTGGCCCGATTTGGTGGCTGAATCTCCAAATTCAAATTGAATCAGAGGACCCTTTAATCTCTCAGAATTGAAGCGGAACCCTCCAAATCGATTCGGAGAGATTCAGAAAGATTCGGAGATTCAGACAGAGAGACAGCTTTAAATGTTTTTCCTACATACCTCTAGGTAGCAGGGGCTCATGAGTACTGTGATGCTGGGGCACATGGAGAGTCCCACAGAAGCACGAGGGGCTCCCCAGCATGCTCGGCAGCAGACCCAGAAGCACTTCCAGTCCACTTCTGGGTCCATGGGGGAGCACACTGTGGGCCCCCCCCCGGTACCCCCTGGCTTGGCAACTGGTGCCTCCTGGGTCTGGGGTGGGGG
>NW_017729015.1:12641725-12642613 GCF_001723915.1 Gavialis gangeticus | reverse complement strand
GGGGGGGGGGCACCGCACTCCCTGGCAGACACAGAAGTGAACCAGAAGTATTTCCAGACCATTTCCGGGTTCACTGCCAAGCACGTGGAGGGACTCCCGCACTCCTATGGGACGCTCCATGCGCCCCTGCATCACAGTGATCATGAGCCGCGCCTGGTACCTTCAGGTATGTAGAAAAAACATTTAAAGCTGTGTCTATGTCCAAATCATTTATTCTCCGAGTCAGCATTGAATCTTCAGGTTTGGATTTGGCCGAATTGATTCAGGGACAGTGATCCAAATCAACTAATCAAATCACTGTCCCTGATTCAGGCCAAATACAAATCAAATAAGGCCTGCTTCGCACACCCCTAGTGTTAAATATATGGTGCACAGGCTGGATTCAACCCATGGGTCTTTGGACTGGACCCCACATGCTGCATGGGGGCACATGCTAGCCCCAGCCTCACTGCCTGCAGTGCAAGGACTGGACTAGTACCACACATGCTCCATGCAGCACAGGGGGGCAGTGAGGGGTGTGCAGTGCCTGCTGTGTCCACACTGGAGTGGCTCTGCACACTGGCTCTGGGGCTAGCCCAAATAGGGCCATGCCAGAGCACACATGCAGGACTGGTTTGGCATGCTGCATGTGCCATGCTGCCCCTGTGATCCTCATCTGACCTATTGAGCCAGATGGGTTTTACACCCCTGCCTTACTGGAACACACTAGTAGTCTATTCAGTATAGAGTAGCTATTGGTCCTGTTTTATACCAGTCCATCCTGTTTTTAAACCCTGAGTCACCTGTTCATTTCTCAGTATGGTGGGCTTGCCACTTTTGCCCAGCAAGCCCAGCTTGGAGAAGGATACTTTGGATTGGTGGAACATTTCTACCAATCAGGTAACAGCT
>NW_017729015.1:12625733-12636725 GCF_001723915.1 Gavialis gangeticus | reverse complement strand
GACTTCAGGGGCGGGGCCTCTGGTATAAATAAAAGCCTAGTGTGCTCAGCAAGCTGAGCAGAGATGGGGAGGGATGTCAGAGAGGGAAGAGCCTCCACAGGATCCCTTCTTCACCCCAGCGGTGCACAGGCCGGTGCATAGGGCTTAGGCGCTGGGACCTGCATGAAGGCAGCTCAAGCCTGCATCCTTAGTGGAGGGCTGGACGGGGCGGTGTGCAGACTAGCACATGAAGAGCGGGCTCTGGGAGCAGCTCCAGGCTGCTTGGGCCTCACATGGTGTGCAGTCCGGCACACGGAGAACCTGCCCTGGGAGCATCTCAAGGCCACTCAGTTTAGCCCCGGTATAAGCCAGATAACTGGAGGCCCTCAGTGCGGCCCAACCAAAGAACTAAAAGAGCCCCAGAGCCTAGAGCAGGGCCCAGGAAAGGGGAGGCCTAGGGATAATATTAGATAAACCCAGCCAGCAACAGCTAGGTTCCCCCCCCAAAAGAGCGCAAAGAACCCTCAGTACCCAAAGCAGGGCATAGGGCCAGGAGGGGAGGTCTCAGAGTGATGCAGACAACACTGGTGGGGCCTGTGGTTGAGCAAAGGGCTCTGAGGCCTGCTTGACAGTTCCTCAAAGAAAACTGTAAGTTCCTGGTGGAGTAGGGTCCCGCAGGGGAGGCATTCCTGAAATAAGCAATGCCTCCCGCCCCAAAGGGAAGCCCTGGGTGAAAGTTTTCCTCCCAGCTAGACCCGTAGAAGGGAAAGCACCCCTTGCTAGCTGGGATCCAGGGGTAAATATGCCGTATATCATGTAAAACTGCATGTCATATTTTGTATAATTATCATAATTATGAATATGTTGTACAAAATGTTATGGAATTCAGTTAGTTTTGTGTAATGGATTTTTGACTTACCGTATTGTAAATGTTTAGTTGTACACCTTGGGTGGTGGTGTTAAAAGATATTGCTAAGAATATTTTCGGAACATTTTCCTTTGTTATCTATTAGAATATCCATCTATCTATCTATAGCTCTATATATTGAATAAGAAATAATATATGTATTATAATTCAATAAACTGTAAATAGTTAAAAGCATTGGCATAGAGTTGACTCTATAGAGGAAAGAGGGACCCGTGCTCAAATCAGCAGTGCCCTTCCCACAGCACTGTCACCTGCCTCATCTATCCCTTCTAACTGAGGACGGGCACACCCTTGCGTGTTTCCAGGTTACGTCAATAAGAACCAGACTGCAAAAAGTCTTGTTTTTCAGTTCATTGGTGGAAATACATGTCAATCACTTGTCCTCATGATTCTATTGGCTGTGCCTAAAGCTAGGGCATCACAAAGCCAGGAGGCGCAGGGTTTCCAGCCAGGCAGGCAGGAAGGGAGAGAGTGGACTTTTTGTGGTGACCCCACCCCTTGCTGCTAATTGGCAGAGGCAGCTGCTCCCCCCCACCGCTGATTGGCCGAGACGGCCCGCCCCTTACCAAGAGGGTGTCCTGTATTCTGGAGATGCCTCAGTGGCCACCCTAATTCAGCAGGATATCCTATCTCGAACCATGGCTGTGGCAGAGGATCGCAAAAAAGGAACAAAGAACAGAAGGCCCAAGCCTGGGAAATTTCTTCTTGATGCCCATTAGTTCAAGGTTGGTTTAAACCCTGGAATCACAAGGGTTTAGTGCCCTTGCAGTATTTTTGCAGTCCATATTGTGCTTTGCCTTCCTTCTTCAGGAGCCTCAGCATTGAGCGAAAAAGGTAAATACACAAAGCTAACAGATCGGATGTCACCCGACAGCAAGGTCTGTGTGGCTGTGTAAATATTTATGTACTCCATTTCCAGCTTCTAAGGCTACAGCTCATGGCGTAGAGGTTCTTGCAACTACAGTGCTCACATGAAACTCGGCAGCAAATATGGTTTAGTAGACGCATGGCAGGTTTTGTGCCCTCGCAATAAAGTTGATCTTCAACATAACCGTTTCATTCACTTGGTTTAGTGTCTCGGCAGCACAGCAGAGCAAGGCAGCCTATGCATCTTCACACAATCACTATGAATCTCCCCCTAATTCTCAGATCCGGCTAAGTCACAGGTAGAGCCAATTCTGGGCATTGCCAGTGTGCACAGAACAGGTACAAAGTGCAAAATGCAATTTCCTTCACATTTTATTGTTTTCCAAGCTCTTTCTGGTGCTTAAATTTACTGGGACACATCCTTAGCTGATGTAATCAGTGTAGCTCTATTAACTATACAGCTCATTTACACCAGCTGATGGTCTGAGCGACTTTGGAGACAGCAAGCAAAATTTATTTCTGCAGCTTCCCCTAACACATAAGCTGAGGCACTTAATTCCTTAGCAGAACTAAATGCTAATTTACAAACACTGACATACAGTGGCTCAATTTTAAAAAGGGGGAAAAAATCATATTCACTGACTTGCTCTCAGCAATTTAATCTATTAGGGATACATAGCTATCTTTTCTTCTTGCAGCAGCAGGCATTTTATGTTTTGATTTGCCGTAGCTATTGCTGTTTCTGCTCATATTTTTCCCCTTGCATTGTTCTACCCTGTTCAATAAAATATGTGAATGTTAAAAAGGGACAGTAAGTAAAACTGAAAACGCCATTCTGCAGACTCAGTCTCCCCATTGTCGTCTTTCCAATCAATCACACAAAAAAAAGGTCAGATCTCAATAGCACTAAGTCACACGAATAACTTTTCTCACTAGGACTGCTCTTGTTAATGTGCCCAGTTCCTCACGTACACTGTATAAAGGCTCACAGGACCAGGACCTTGCATCTTGATTCAGCTAAGTGCGTAACTACTTGCATAAGCCCCTCTGTCTCCAAAGGAACTTCTACCTTTGCTGAAATACTTGATTGACTTGAGGATGCTCTTAGACAGCTAAGGCCACATAGCCTAGAGGAGCAGCTTCCATATTACTGCATTCACCTTCTGCTTGGGCTGAGGACACTGAATTCCTTAAACTTCACAGATTCACAGAAGTTTCAAGTTGGAAGGGACCTCGTGTGATCACTGGGTCCAGCCCCCCCTCCTCTGGGCAGGAAAGATGGCTAGGGTCAAATAACCCCAGCAAGGTGTGTATCCAGTCTCCTTCTGAAGATCTCCAGGGTAGGTGCTTGCACCAGCTCCTCTGGGAGTCCTTACGTTTGCTTGAGATGCATCAATTGATGCATGCCAGCAAATTCCTTGCTTCCTGTTAGAAGTCACAAACACACAGATGGACATGGCAGGGGGAAGCGAGCAATGAAGAACGGGTAAGGAGGTTGGTTTATGTCCTTAAGTGAGAGAGCTTATGGGCAAATTTTTCAAATGCCTAAAGCTTTTAGGTACTTTACATTTTAAGGTTTCCAACAAAAGGCACTTTAAAAACGGGCTTGGTTTTCAGACAGTGCTTAACACTGATATCTGAAACTCAGATCTTTTCAAAAGTGATGTAATTTGAGCACCTAAAAATCACTACCCGTAAGAGTGTTGCCAGCCTCCTCCAGAACTCCCTTTTATAAATACTAAAAGTAAGACTTCTTTCAATTTGACCTTTTATATATGTACATTTTTACCTGGTGGTCATTTTAAAGATTTTTGCTTTGACAGGCTTATCAGGAATGATTTTTTCTAACTTTCATAGAAGACGTTTGGATCAACATACAATACAGACACAACTAGCAAGGTAGCTTTCTGCTTCCATATGATGCTCTTGCTCACATTATTTTCATACACAGAGTAAAGACATGCACACTTTTAAGCCTTTTTTCTGTAAACTTCAGGCTTCCCATAGCCCTCTTAACTGGGCCTGCGATCTCACGCCAAACCCTTCTGGGTAATAAATAATGCAGAGAGATTCCATTTACTCGAACTTTTAATCAAAATCCAGTGGACTTGAGAAGATCAAATCAAGGAGATGATTTACATCTCAGATAGCCAGCGCCTGCTTTCTCTCTCCATAGAGAAGAATGCATGTACAGCAAGAATGCAATTTTTCTTTTTCTGCATGCTGGGCTATATATTCCAGCCCACTGGAACTGGCAATAAATTGTGACGGCCTGTTTTGCCTCAAGACCACAACAGTGTGTAGAGATGCTGTAAATTAAACATATTCTCCCTCGCCAAAGTCAACTGAGCTGTCCGTGGGTTCTCCAGAGAAAGGTTACTTCTGTTCTGTCCCATCAGGCTTTCACTCCCACTCAGTGTCACTGCTTTCTGTCCCATTTCCTGCTGCCTGTCCCTTGACAACGGGCCCCGTGCCCTCAGAGTCTACCTGCCGAGACGTCTGCTACACATGGGCACCATTCCAATGGCCAGATTAACACATCCTTCCCAAGGACTTCCCAAGTAGAAAGAAGAAGGGGAGGAGATGAAAAAAACCAAACAAATGAAATGGTAATACCAGTATTTTTGTCCTTCGTTTGAAAGAGAGAGAAGAAAAAGGCTTTACGTGGATTAAATAAGACACTCTCTCTTCCCAAACTAACAAGCTCAATAGATTTCGTTGTGGAAGTTCACAGGTTCTGGAGCGTGTTCTCTTCTTCAGCAAGATCTTCATTTCTCACGTGCCTCCGGTGTGCATCAAAAAAAGAGCAAGAGTGCCAAACCCCCTCATCTTAACCTTAACTATTACAATTTCCTCACAAGTGGGGTGCACGCTCTGTCATTTGGACTAGGGACAGAAATTACACATAAACTGGTACAAGTGATCAGAAACCAGTTCAAATCCATAAGTGCACATAAATCACTTTCAAAATGGCTGAAACTGGTTTAAAACAAACGTGGATGGATGGATTTAGGTTAAATCAGTTTATTGAACTTCTGTCCCAGATCCCCTTCACATTCATGTTAACTCGCAGTCCCCCAGCATCCCAGGATGCTTTGCACCTCCCCCACAAACCCCCTTCTTACTGGGTGGGTGGACTAGCCTTAGCCCAAGCCGTCTGCTTCAGCAGAGCAGAGAGGCATGCTCTAGCGCCCCCCGGCTTCTGGCTTGGGCCACTTCAGGCATGTGACTGCATTTCCGGAATCAAAAGTGAACGTCTCTTCATTTGCCTATTGGCTGTATCTCTGCAGCTTAGACTAACCTGCAAAGATTGAATCGACTCAGCCACAGGCTTTTTGATTGTCTGTACTTACCTTTGGAGTTTTCCAAGAGTGGAAACACCCTTTTAGATTAAATCTTACAGGTTGTGTGTTACACAGGGAGTCTGACAAAATTAACATAAAGGTCCTTTCTGGTCCTAAAAATCTATTAATTGCATTAGGTGTTTAAGTCTGTTTTTATAACTTATAAAAGGCTAAGCTAGTCAGAAGCAGCAGCTGGATAGCTGGGTGCTTTCTCCACTGCAGAAAACTCCAGCATCTTTTCATGTTTGCTCATCAGTAGTTTGGATGCCAACTGTCACTTTCTGTTAGTTTATCTCATTTTGAAAATCAGGCTAAGCTACTCCTTAGAGAAAAATCACATTTGTTGAGTTTTGTTTTATGTTACTCTGTTTTTCTGTCTTATGATCAAGCCTGGAAGGAGCATACGCCTATATTAGCAAGGTCAAGGGACTGCTGACATGCCGTAAAGAAGAATGAAGATGCTCAATCTCAGCTAATGTTCAAAAACCATTGGAAGGCATAACTTAAAAGCAAAGCTACGTGAGACCGCATGTATGACTGTCTTACAACTGAACTGCAGGCCTGGAGCATGCTGAGAGGCAGAGACTTCCATGTCTTCGGCCACTAGAAAATAACTTCTTATTTTGATACAGATAAAGATCGACTTTTAGATGAACAGATCATTTGCAAAGAGAGGTTGCAATGACAACCCTGCAAAGACTAAAGTCTTCCACTCCTAAAAAAGATAGGATTGGCAGCCACAGGGCAAGATGACCTGATACCCACACCCTGGCTGACACACTTCACCCTTGGCCTCAAGGAACCCCCTCAGATGGGGGACATGGGAGTTCAGTCTCCATGACTCCATTCAATCCTTATTCTTTTTATTGAGCCTGTCAACAAGCAAGTCTAATTACTACCAACTGCGGTGTCACTGGTGAGGACCTGTTTGGTCTGTAAAGTCGGGTTACTACACACTTCACAAAAACCATTAAGCAGTCCTAAAACATTAGTTACAACATAAAATGCTCATCTCTTCTTCTGTAGGTTTCTTAGTGACTGTTCTGGTGATCACCATCGTGGGCCCAGAGACTCCTAAACACAGATCAGATCAAACTCTTTGCCAACAAAACACTTTACCATTTAATCATAACAAAACACAAGAAATGACCTGGGGCAAGATTTTAGAGGAGGGAATGTCCACGGATGAGGCAGGCACGGAGCATGTTTTAAGCAGGGGAGGAGGGGCATAGTAATCAAAATTATAATTTGGACACAATCCCTTACTTGCATGACTTATGGAGGCTGGGATACGATCCCTCAGGTCAGTCAGTTAGAGAGACTAAAGGACTGCAGAGCCTACTGCTCCCAAATAAGGCTTTCTTTTAAGTCATCTCATTCCTATATGCCTGTGTTTACTGAATCTGGCAATCACTACAGGGGGAACACCACTGAAGCTAATGTTGAACAATGAGCAGAAAAGAGATATTCCAGACATAGACTATACAGAGTTGGTAGGACAAAACTGCATTAAACTATGCATGTCTTGGAACAAGGACTATATTCTTTGCTCTGCATATGTATTTATTTATTTATTTTACGGACTTGATTTTTATGCCACCCTCCCCAAAATGTTCATGGTAGCTTACAGTAAAAAGTCATAAAAAAGATGAAATAATAAAACACAATCTCATCTCCACCCCCTAACTACCCAGCTTAACCCTACCTGCTAAAAGCCTGCCCAAATAAAAAGGTCTTACATTGCTTCTGAAAGATGCCCTGGCTCAGGCACTGGTCAAGGGGAAGGAGCTTCAGAGTAACAACTAAGAACAACCTCCCACATGTTTTGGCCAAGTGACTTGGCGCACAACTGGTGCAACCTGAAGGAGGACGATCTTGGTTGACCTTCAGGATCACGATGGAGCATAAGGGAGGAGGTGGTCTCTTAAGTATGCAAGACTGAGGCCATTTAGGGCTTTGTAAATCAAAACCAGGACCTTGAATTGCACTCTGAAAGCTATCAGAAGCCAATACAGCACCAAACACTCTGAGCTCCTAATCCCTGACTGGAGGTTCCCAAAAGGTTTTCAGTTTCTGCCCAAAGTAGTGCTGCTGTGGTTGAACTCCATGCACTTGAATTAGCCTTACTTGAGATTATAAACAAACCCATCACAATCGTTATTGAAGCTACTTTAGGAAAAGGATAAAACGAAAGGGGGAAAAACCCCAACAAAGCTACATGTGCACACAGGTGCACAGGCACTTCCCAGACATGAATGTGCACACACACAAACCCAGCTTCATGAGAACCCAGCTTGGCTTGATGGCCTCATCCGTGGCGACTGCTGCAGTGTGCCTGGCTGGCTAATTGCGAGCCGTGGTAAACCAGAATGCTTGAGCACATAAGCCCCACTTTACAACGACAAATAATTGATGAGGTTTGTAATGTTTCACGGTCAGTTGTTCTATGAAGAGTTCAGGTGTTCAGCTTTTCATCACTCCAGTGGGTAAGGACAGCATCTCTCTGTCACAAAAGTGATTCCTTGCAGGGCTGCCTGCTATGAAAAGTAACTGAGTTATTTGCAGGGGCAAGCTATTCATCAGTAATTTCATTATCCTATTGAGTTTCTTGCATTAAACTGATCTCTTGTCAGGCACACAAGCAAGCAGATATAAATTGGCCCACCTGAAGACAGAAAGCAGGGCAAATCAGGAAGGCTGGTGAATGGCTTTAAAACACACACTTTTGACAGGAAATCTGTTTAGATGACTCCTTTTTTTTTTTTTTTTTTGGTCACAGAGAAAACCGCCAAGGAAAGTCTGACCAAGCATTAAGAAGAAAAGGCAATCACCATTGCCATATACTTTGAATTGCCTGGAATCTCCCCTTTTGTATAAAAGAAACAAGATAATATGAGGCTTGTCAATAGGGAATATGGGGGGGAGGGGCAGGGGGAATTACTTCTAGTTGTCAGCAGAGTTGTTGAAAATTACATGTATTTTCTATAAACACATGTCAAACTGAATCATTTTCTCCTGTTTCTTTCTAAATGTTTCACAATTCCCTCCTCCCCACCTTCTTTTTCCCTATTGTGAACAGAAGGAAGGGTATGTGGGGAGGAAGTTCTCAGTGTTTTATTGGGAGGTAGAGGGGGAGGAAATAAAAAATGGGAACCTCACCCCATTTCCCAAATGAGTCAGTAACAAGATTCGGAACAGCTTTAAGTACTTACTCGACCCTATGGGAGACGAACTCCATTCCTGTAACAAGGCCCAGGTCCAGTCCCACCTAAAATCAAGCCTGCTCTGGAGGAACCCCAGCACCATGCAACATTCAAAGCAGGATGGGGACCCCAAGTTACTGCCAGAAAACCATCCCCTAGTAGCTTCTGTGAAAAAGGCAGGAGGTCTTAGGAAAGCTCCTCAAACATTGACTTCACAAAAATCATGGGGTTGGAAGGCAAGAAGTTACCTTCAGCTCAAGGTGATCTGCACAGAGGAAGTAATAAATACAACTGGGACTAACATACTGTCACAGCAGAGAAATCAAAGAGTTAATGGACAGCTGAGACTGAAGGAAATCTTCCATGTAATTCATAGATTAAGGGTCGGAAGGGACCTAGTAGATCTTCTAGCCCGACCCCCCGCCAGGGCGGGAGAACAACAAAAAAACCCCAAAAAGAGAAACAGTAATGAAGTCACCTAGGCAAGGACTGAGACAAGTAAGTGATGGCAGGGGAGCACTGGGAGAAAGCAGAAGAGCTAATTGAACTCTGAGCCCAGCTGTATGTGTTTGATAGCCCAGAAAAATGTTCCAGTCTTCTGAGTGTGTTGAGTTAAAAACAGGTGATCTTGCATTAAATAATTGCCTGACATAGTCAGGAGTAAAGGGGAGAGAGTTTTTGTTCTAATGCTATGGCAAACCATCTCCATCATCCAACCCAAGGTATATATGTAGAGAGGCTATCCCATGACTGAGAGAAAAGGCTATGTCATATATGGAGGAACTGTAGTCCAGAGCGATCAGAGTTTGAGACTAGGGATCATGTACACGCCACGATTTTTGCATGTCTGTACATTTCTTGAAGCGTTAAGTCTTTGTTGTGCATTAAACTAAAACTCCTCAGACTTAGTTTAGTTTTGGTTAACAAGGAATTAAAACATTGCATCCATGGATTTGTTGCATGCAACCACAAAGGCGCTCAAAGACATGTGATGAGCCTCTTTGTCCACCAGATGGCACTGTGATTTTTTTGTAGTTCACCCCTTCAAACTGCTTTTGCTTTTGAATTGCTTCTGCTTTTAACTTGCATGGTTTGCCAGCTCCCTGTTCCACAGCTGTGTGGCAGGGCATGGGCATGAGGTAAATGGCATGGGGTAAGTGGAGAGCCCCAGGCTGGCAGGGGGTGGGGTGGGGACAGCACTGAACTGTCCTGCTCTCCTGTGGTGCCAGCCAGGAACCTGGCTTAATTCATTTGAAAATCTAGTGCATGTAAACACAGATGCAACGTTCCAAGGCTTGATTAATTTGAAAACCTAGTGCATGTAAACACAGATCCAAAATAATCAAGTTTAAATTTTATAAGCCTATTTAATTTAAGGAGGATTAAAACCCATGCTGTGTACAGGCACCCTAGGAGCCTAATCCCTGCTGTGCTCCTGATGCACTATAACATGCTGGCTTCGGCTTCACTTCTCAAGACTTCTCTCTACTGCACTGCTAGCTCTGGGCATAAATAGAATGGCACCCTAAATCCACTTCTGCCCACGCAAAACAAGAAGTCTCTAGCTGGAACTAAGTGATACCTTAAACTCAAGCTAACTAGCCACCCAGGGGTGATGGGTTGAAGTTTGAGTGTTGCTGAGGCCAGAATAAATAATGCATGAGGATTCACCTGCTCTGTTCCATTCAAGTGCTGTTTTGCAGTGTTACCGCCCTCCCTGAGCTAGGTTAACTTGACAGGTGTTAACTTGATTCTAGCAGACAAGGTTCTTTGGGTAAATCTGATACGTTTTATTAGACCAACTAATAAAACATATCAAATTTACCCAAAGAGCCTTGTGTGCCTATGTCCTTAGACCAACATGGCTACAACCAATACCCCTGAAACTTGACGGTAGGTAACTCAAGTTAACACAGCATAAAAACCAAGTGCTACACTTGCAACAGTGATTATTTCAAAAAGTCATTTGCAAAAGTCTTAAATCATTACACTGGAATGACGTTACTGAGCTGCATAACAAGTGCTTAAAAACACTTCAAAAAGTGTTAATATGTAGACAATCCAAGGGTTAAGAGCTCCAGGAGCTGCCCAAAATTACTGTGTAACAAGGCCACCTTGTGTAACCAACTGAAAGGTTAAGGATTTTTCCTTTTTTGTTTTTTTTGTTTTTTTTTTTTAATTGTGTGGTACCACTGATGGGAGGTGAATTATCCACTGTTTACGGATATTACAGAAATACCCGTGTCTCATTGATAATCTTCAGGATAAGGACAATCAAGGCACAAAGTAATACCCACTGCTATCACTATTCAAATGGCCATAACATAAAAAAAAGGGAGGAGGAAGGACTTGGGCAACTATAGGCCTGTCAGTCTTACCTCAATCCTAGGGAAACTCTTTGAGAAGATCATCATGGAGCATATCTGCAATGGGCCGGCCTCAGAGATGATGCTCAAAGGCAACCAGCACGGTTTCATTAGGGGCAGGTCATGTCAGACCAACCTGACTGCCTTTTATGATCAGGTCACAAAAGCATTGGATGCAGGTGTCACCGTGGATGTAGTGTTTCTGGACTTCAGCAAGGCCTTTGCCACCGTCTGCCACCTCATCCTCATTAAAAAATTGGGCGACTGTGGCATTGAAGCCTACACAGTCAGATGGATTGCAGATT
>NW_017729015.1:12613524-12625359 GCF_001723915.1 Gavialis gangeticus | reverse complement strand
GGACCTAAACCTGTTCAGCCTTCACAAGCAAAGGCTGAGGGGGGACCTGGTGACTGTCTATAAACTCACTAGGGGGGACCAGAAGGGTTTGGAAAAGACCTTGTTTCCCCAGCGCCCCCTGGCATAACAAGGAATAACGGCCACAAGTCATTGGAGAGGAGGTTTAGATTAGACATCCGTAAGAACTACTTCACAGTTAGGGCGGCTAGGATCTGGAACCAACATCCAAGGGAAGTGGTGCTGGGTCCTACCCTGGGGGGCTTTAAGAGGAGGCTTAATGCCTACCTGGCTGGGATCATTTGAGCCCAGTTTTTCTCCTGCCCAGGTGGGGGGTCGGAGTTGAAGATCTACAAGGTCCCTTCGACCCGACTTCTATGATTCTATGAACCACATGGTATTGTGAGATTCAGATCAGTACGTTCATCCTGCTCAAGGCAAAGCTGGTAGGTGCTTAGCTGAGCATTGGGTGACATAGGTGCAGTTCCCGATTGTGCACTTGATCTTGGGCAAGTCACTTCACCTCTGTACCTCCATTGAATGCCCTCCCCCCCACCAGCCCCCTTTCTGGGTGTGTCTTTTACTATGTTTGTGTACAGAACCAGCCCAAAAGGGCTTGGGTATCAGCGAGGTCTCTACATGCTATTGCAATGCCAGTAATATAGCACTCAAAGCCAGGGCTTATCAAGGACTGTGGAAGGGGGGCGAAACAGACTCCGAGATGAGCTTTTTGTATGCAGGCAGCATTAAGTAGGTTCTCAAACAGGTACTTAAATGGCACCAAGGAGCAGCAGGTGGCACACCACAGAGTCTACCCATGATAAAAGATGACAGCTCTCTGATCTTGAACTGGCTGTGAACTTGGGGGGGGCGCGGGGGAGGGAGGCATCTAGACAAATTCTGTACTTGCCAAAAAAATAAAACGGAGGAGGTAACTGGCAACTCTCCGGTCCACTCCAGAGATGTACACATGCATGCACACAGAGCACGAGCCAGCAGATGCAAAGGGGAAAATAAACGTCTTCTCAAAGAAACCCACAGAAGCACTGATTGCATGTTTATCACTCACACACGCCTGTGCTGCCTTTTTCGGTGCCAGACATTAGCGTGCCCACGGCCAGACATAATGGTCATTTCTGGAGAGCAGCCCATATCAAACAACACCAGCCCCAAACTACCACAGACTGCTGTGATGGTGCACATCTGGGCCTAAATTCATCTCTCCGTTTTCTCTACAAACACCCACATATCACTGACCATTATCATGGACCTGGGCAAACTTAGTCAGGATAAAGGAGACGCCTCATCCTGCTTTCCTCCTTCCCAACCTACACTCTAAAGGGAACTTTTTTCCTTCTTTGCTTAGGTCCATAAAAGTTTAATCAATTTGTTTTTCCTTCTTCCTCCCCCCCCGCCTTGCATTTCTTAGTTCTGCCTGGGAAGTGTATTACTAATAAAGAAACTGCTTTTATAGTTTCCCTAAGGCACGAGGAAAACCAAGAAACGCCAGAAAATGCAGCAGGACTTCTGTTGAAACATTCCCATCTTGATTTTTCTGACTTAAAGTTTGGTTAATAAGACAAGGAGGCAGGTCCTCAGCTCATGTAAATTTTCCATTAATTCAGTGAAGCCAAGGCAGTTTACAACAGCTGCAGGATTTCTGGACACCTCTGCACTAGGGCCTGACCCAAAGCCACTGAAACTAGCCCTTGAAGCCACTGAAAGATGCCCATTAACAAGCTTTGGACCAGCCTAGAAGTTCAGCCGTGCAATAAGTTCAACACAGCTACATCTGTAGTTTCAGTGGAGCTAACGGCAGAATCGGGGTCCAAACCAAACTTGTCATGTGCTGCCCATGGTCAGTTGTCAAAGGCAGCTGGGGTGGAAGTTGTGCAGCCCCTCATATGACCAGTACCTTACTGGAACTTGAAATGGTGCTAATGAAGTGCAAAGCTACTCAGAATTCAAGGGGTTTCACCTTTCATTACGAGCTTTAAAAACAGCTTAATTTTTTTTACAGCTAATTTTGCTTGAGTGTGCGCTTTTTTAAGCACAAAGTAGAAATAGGTCTAATTTTGCTTAAGTAAAGAACAATTTGCACTGAAACACGGGAAAGATTACTTCCATGCACCTTCCATGCTAAAACAGCTATTTTACCTAAACTATAAATATAGCAAAAATTAAGCGTATTCCATTATACGTTAACCCTGATTACTTCTGTGAAAACCTTCCTTAAAAACAAAATGTTAATCGCATGCAACGGACACATGAGCCAAACCTAAAACTGTATTAAGATAGTCCATTCCACTTGCATCCTGTTCAATGTAACCTAACCCAAAGTTGCAAGACATTTGAGAAGAAAGCTCCTCTTATATACAGACTGAAGGCAAAACATACTTCACTGAGCAAATAAGATGTTAAACTGATTGGTCATTAGCAAGCAGAAGGCCAACTTCTATTCCCTGTTAAACTGAGATACAATCCACAGTAACTCCATTACAGTTAATTGAATTGGACTTGTGAAAACGAGATCTGAATTTGACCATGTATTTGTAGTTTTTTCCAAACACATAGCTACCTGAAATGCAGTATGATGTGGTGATGCCGTCGTACTCAGGTTCCACAAAAGGCCTGGCTATACGCTCATCCAAGGAAAGGCCATAGCATTTCCTATGGAAGTCAGATATTACATGCCCAGCAGGACTGGAAAAGCGATAAACCTTTCTTCTCTAATACACCTGGAGAAAAGACAGGGCACACAACTACCAGCTTCTTATTGCAACAGTGGACATTACCGCCACTTCCTAGGCTTGAAAACCTTCTCATCAAGCATGGTACTTCCAGCGACAACAAGCTACCTCAGAAAATTCAGATTATGTGGACATAGTTCACCCTGCTTCTCTGTATAACAGTCTTTGTTGAGGATTTTGTGTCCACTCTCCTGGTATAGTCTACCAGGACATCATGCAGGAAAGCAAGCCAGTCTTCAAGTTACAGCAAGGGAAGTTTAGGTTAGGTATTAGGAAAAACTCTCTCACTAGGGCTACAAACAGACATTACGCATAAACCTGTTTAAGTGATCAGAAGCTTGTTTAAACCTATAACAGAACATAGGTTCAGTGTATATAAACCAGTTTCAAAATGGCTGAAACTGCTTTAAGATAAACCTGGTTGAATGTAGTATTAGAGTCAAACTGGTTTATGCAATGTCTGTCCCAGTCCCCTTCCTGGTTTAAGTTAAACCAGAGTTCCCCCCCCCCCCAGCATCCCAGATGCTTTGCAGTCCTGAGCTGTGCTGTCTGCTCCAGAGAACAAGGCTGGCCCTGCCCCTCTGCTCCCTAGCCAGAGCTCCAGCAGAGGCCGCAGGCACAGCAGAGTCTGCCTGGCTTCCTCCTCCCCCACCCCTCCCCTCACCACTCACTGCTCAAGTTTGGAACCCCCCTCCCATCTCCCACATCACCCACCCCAGCTCCATGGACCCTAGGTATGTGGTATGCTAGCTAATGTTGAGCGGTGTCTCTGTTTTTCCAGTTTCACTGAGACAGGCAAACAGAACAGTGTCCATTTAGGGCTTTTTGGAGGTAATCAGCAGGTCAGCTGGTAAGGTCCCTCTGTTTCTTCATTGTAAAAAGCTGTTTAAAATGAGCTTGAACTAATGAGAGAGGCTTTTGTTTTGTTAATGGGCTACTAAACGTTATGTTATCAGATCCCTGCTGGCTCCTTCACCAGTCAGGTTTGCTGCAGACAGTATGAAGAAGCAGGGAGCGGAAGATTGAACAGCTCAGTATCATCAACAGATGCATGCACTGCACACACCCCTTTTGCCTCAAAGTGCTAGCTGGGTGTCTGGCAACACTCCTGGCCCTTGAGCAACGAGCAGGGTAAAACCTGGGATGGTGCAGGCAGGGTTGGAGTTCACACCCCTCCCTAACCAGAGCATCTTGCCAGGGCCTGGCCATTTCCCACCTCAGCTCAGCACTATTGAAGGGAAGGGAGGGCTGCTCTAACACCCCCCAGCTTCTATCCTGAGCCACTGCAGGCATGTGCCTGCATTTCCTCAGTCCAGAGGGAATATCTATACAATTGCAAATCAGTTCAACCTGGGCAGGTTAAACTAACCTGCAAAGATTGAATCAATTCAGGCTCCGGCTTTTTGAGCATCTGTTCCTAGCCTAGGAGGGTAGTAAAGCACTGTAATGGGTTACCCAGAGAGGCTGTGGAATCTCCATCCTTGGAGGTTTTTTAGACCTGGCTAGACAAAGCCTTGGCTGGGGTCATAGTTGCGGATGGTTCTGCCTTTATCAGGCGGTTGGACTAGATGTGACCTCCCAAAGTTCCTTCCAACCCTACTTTTCTATGATTCTGTAATTCTAGTGCATCATTCTCCCACTGGGCCAGGCCTGGGCAATGTCAGTAATGGATTTCAAGCTACGTATCTGGTCATTATTACTGTTATATAATAAGTAAGAGTTGTCTCAAGAGCACTGTAGCCAGTCACCAGGCACAGAAGGCGACTAGCAGTAAAGTCTGATGAGATATGAAAAGCCTTGAAATCTGTTGCACTAGGGCATGGATCTGTGAACCAGCGACTTCTTTATGCTGATTTTCCACTGCGGAAAATCGCAGAAGCCTCTTAGCTGCTCCAAGTAATGCTGGGGTCGGGATGCACAGGAATACCGCGGTCTTTTTTTGGAGACACCAAGGAGGGTTAGTAAAACAGCTAACAATACAATGATGTCAGATAAGAGTAATGTGCCTCCAAAATACAGCTGGGAAAGTCTCATAACCCAAAACTTCAATATGTCTAATTCTTTTGTCAAGTTTCCCCTTCCTGCAACCCTATCCAAGTCATTGCCCCACTTCAAAGAAGCCTTAAGATATTCTGCAAAAGACTAGAGAGAGTCACATCGGAGGAACCTTTGTTATCGTCAGAGGAGGGTTTCAAAGGCAAAAAGTGCCTCTGCCTGCATTAAGGCTGCTGAAGCAAGGTTAGAAGCTGAAACGCATCCGAGAAGCAATTTAGCAGGGGGGCCCATCTTTAACGGACAAGGATGTACCACGTCAAAATGAACTATATAGAAAGAAAAACAAATCAGAAAGCAAAGGGAAAATACGCTATGTGAAGAAGTAAAAAGCATAATTAACCCCATAATCAAGGAAGAATAAGGCTGCACTACCCTGTGGTGGTGAGGTGCAAGTGCTCTCAGCCCTGTGGTAGACTGCCCACATGATCCTGGCGGAGCCGTTTGTTGTACGTGCACATAGTGCAATGAAGTGCTGGGCAAAGATACTTTTGAGCTAGCACTGAAGATGCTAGCTCATGCACTAGAGTCCTAAATGTTGCAAGGCAGCACCAAATAAATATACTCAAGCTAGCTCAAGAACCGCACGCACCACACTCAAGTTAACACAGCGTTACACCTCAGATAAGCAAGTGCTGCCATACAGCAACGTCAACAGCAACACGACTTCGCTATCTCTCTACAGGAGAAGGCAGCACCATGCCGAGACGCCCCATGCTAGTTTCTGACCCAGAAGCAGCACACCCGCATTAATCAGTTAGCAGAGCCTTCCCAGGAGATCTTGTTGGTCCATGGGCAGCACTGCACCTGCACAGCTGCATGGCTTGCAGTTAGGGAGCTAACACATGCACGGGTATGTCATAGCGTGGCCCTGCCTTGCACCATAAAGGCATAGCCGTACAAGCAGAGCCAGAGGGAGGGAACTACAATAAGAGATTGCAATCCTTAAGCTTCAGCAATAGTCCAGTCGGCAAAGGGCAGCCTGAGCACCCTCATCTGGTGATTTCAGTGTGGGAATGGCTCAGCACACTGCAGGACAAGGCCCTTAGAAAGAGAGAGAGAGAAAACTTGCAATTCTGCTTTTTTTCTTTAAAAAAAAAAGGAATGCAACAGGGCTACAATCCTCCCTCTCGGTTCCATTTGTGTGTGCACAAAGAGCACAAGACACAAGCAGGCTTTAAATGTTCCCTTCAGCATACTGATGAGAAGACATTGGGGGAGGGGGAGAAAAAAAAAAGCACACACCATATAGCGGCAAATCACCTGCGTAAACAGATTCTTTCTGCTGATTGTAAGCAGTGAGAACAGCTAAGGATGCTCCAATCCAAGTGAATGAACCTCAGATCCCGTTGCCATGACAATATGCAACACCCCTTTCCCATGTTCTTGTCCCCAGTCTCCCCAAATAAAGACAAGTGTTATACATGGATGCTATGCCAAAGCACATTGGTATGCAGGGGACTTTGCTTAAGTAACAAGGACAGGTGTTAAAGTTAGGCTAGGTTTTTTTCCCCTCCTACTTACGTGACAGTTTGCAAAGCCTAAGCAGAAAGAGTGGTTTTACTAGTGCAGGAGCAGCTTTGCTTCCAGGATTTGAAATTCCAAGATTGTCCCAATGATTGGTAGATCTTTTATTAGGGATTTTACTACTGTTTTATTTGAATACCCTGTGTGCATAGATAAACAGTATGTTCCTTATCTCCACTGGCATTAAAAATAATGCTGTGAAATGCCATGACCTTTGCTATGCTACACTAGATCACCATAGTGGTTTCCTTAAAACACGGTATCCATGAATCATTTTGTAAAGAGGAGGACAGAACCATGCAGAGGTTCATTCATTATAAATACCCATTGATGGACAAGGAAAGAATGCACTTGACTTCTAACAACCATCCAAAAAAATCTTGGCGTATACGTGCTTGACAATTCAAACAGTATCGCAGGACATGCTAGGAACTTCAAGTGTGGGGTATTGCAACGCCTATTTCTTTTGTATATTTGTCCCGTGTGTCTTAAAGGATATTGCATTCTCCATTCACATCGCAAGTTGATTATGTACACAGGTGACTATGACACAAACCCATACACACACACTGCTTCATCCACTACTGGGGTGAGACGCAAAAGACATTTAGCAGCACACACAACTCCCAGAAAACAGTTTAGGAGGGTAATGAAGAAAACTTTTGCCAGTGCTGCAAGGGGCAGTGGAAGGAGGCAAGATATGATTACCCCTAGTAGAATAGGGCTAGGACACCGAGGTTGAAACCCCTGTTCAAAAATGTGCCCTGGGATCATTACTGAACCTGTTTTACACACTGGACATGGCAACTTGACAGAAACCATCTTGATCACTTCATTGGAGAAGCTCATAAGATGGGCACATATGAAACTGCACCCAGAAGCAGTGAAATGGATTCTGCTCATGCACACTGCGCTGCATGAGGAGAAATCATCTCTCCCCTCTACTGATCTACACAGATTGAATTTGGCCAGGCAAGGAAAGGTCACTGATGCAATGTGCACAGGGGAAAATAAAAACCCTGGACCTTTTAACAACGAAGGGTACAGGCAGGCTGGCAGCAAGTCTAGGTGTACTGCGGCTTCCCCAATCGTTCCCGGAGGCTGTGCTGCATGAGTGCAATCCTCCTAATGTGGCAAGAGAAATCAATGCAACCCCAACCTTCACCACTGCACTTTCTTGAAGCTGGAGTAAAGAGCACTAATGCTGGTTGTGGGTTTGTCCTGCCCCCACTGCAGTGTGAAAGGTGTAACACTGGGCATTTGTGTTGGCCCTGACCAGCATACAGGTATAACCAAGGAAACACCTCTAAACCCAGGGTAGACATGCCACGGCCTGGTGCCTTCTCCATGGGACCATCCGCACTGCTGAGGCATCCAGCAGAGCCAGCCTACGTGGCTCTCCATTCGGGAGCTAGCTTCAACATGGCTTTTGCTGTTACCTACCTTTGGAAGAGAACTGCATAGAAAAGTAAACTCACGCCTATGGTTGTGCTCATCTCTTGATAAACACATGGAGTTTAATTCCACTCGGGTCCCCTCCCCATGAATGCTTTCAGGCAACATTTTGCCCCAGACTTGAGATTTCATTTGATGTAGCCTGTCCCATGGAGTTAGAAATGAAAGAACGGTGATGATAAGAAGCAGTCCTCTGCACAGAGCCCCCCAAACTCCATTTTGACATTTTCTCTTAAACTTGAACTTCAGCTATCTGAGCCAAATGATTGTTGAGCCACTCTGCAAGCCAAATGATTGTTGGAGCCCAGATGCCAATTTTTCAATTGCTTCCAAAGAGTTAATCCAACACAGGCCTCTTATAGTACATGGCATTTTTGAAGGGTCACTGAGTCAGTAACTCAGCCCCAACAATCTTCTGACCAAGGTCGCTCCCGTTGACAGAGGCCAACAGAAATGACCTCAGCAGTCCAAGACCAGCCTACAAATCTAACTCAGAACAGGATTAGACCACAGGGGTACCCTGCCCCTCTGTCTTCTGTTCAACCGGTTAGATGACTGCAAAGCTTGCCACCCTGGCTCAGGGGAGAATAAAAAAGCCTGGTAACCGAGTCAATGGATGACAAGGGGTGAGGGGGGAAAGACTGTGAGGACCAGTGATACAGTCAGACTAGTCTGAAGGAGAGCCATACTTTCATACATTCATTTCAAGAGCCATGTATCTGAAGCAGCATCTGCCACCCATTCCTGTGGGCTTTCATTACTGAAGGCCAAATTAGCAATTTAGTTTAAGCTGCTCCCCTGCTACATGCACACGCTCAGGTATGCCGATTAAAACAGCCACTACCGCAGTCCTGAAGTCTCAGTGCTTTTTTTTTTTTTTTTGCATTAATGTAGGGCATCATCAATTCCTGCATTGCTCTTTGCATGTCTCACCTTGAAGGATCTGACCCTGCGGTGCTGCGCTAGGTCTACAATTACGGCTTGCTTTATCTCACCAAACGACGACCACGTCACTTTTTGCTGGTACATCTATGTCACCTCAGGGTGTGAAACGGCCAGGGTACGACACAAGTATGCTGGCAAAGCTCTCAATGTAGATGCCGGGTGGAAGTCAGCTTCTACTGTTGGAGCTCTTCCTTTGAGGGGGTTGCATCTCCATACAGTTAAAACAGCAGCAGCTGCCCCGGGCTTACGAGACCCCTCTGACTGAAGCAAACATCCCTGGTTGCAATTCTCCATCGCCCTGCTTCCCATGTAACCATTTGCAGCCAGGCAAAGCAAGGATGAGCTCACGCATTTCCATCAGACAGCATTTTAGGCCAACTGTATCGGCATGAATGACTCCACAAGGTGTGGGTGAATGATGAACAGAAGACACTCTTTCCCTGCTGTTTGCTTGTTCTCCCTACTGCACGCTCGTCGGCTGATTCACCGCTGCAGATTGCGTACATCCCAGACAACCCCTGCCTTAGGAACCTCATGACCCGCATGGCACATTTTTAGAGCATCTAATATAATGGGAACCTGACCTATGAATAGCAAGAAAAGCCTCAATAGGAAAGCAGCTAACTATTCAGACACTACTAAGGAATTCTTCTTTTCACGGAAAGCCTGAACACCTTGATCTCCAACCCCCTCGCACAACAAAACAGGACTCCTTTGCCTTCTCCATTTACAACCCACTAGCAGTTTTCCTTGCTTGCTAGAACTATGTTACTCTGGAAACTGCAAAACGAATCCAGCAATTTTGGGTCTGGATTTGAACAGTAAAACATTCAGCCTACAGTCAGAGGAGCTCAAGGCCTACTCTACGCACAGGTTTTGTATCAGTGGTGATATTTCATTGAGTGGGATGATTTTTATTTCTGTAAATATGAATTAATCAGATAACGTACTTGAAAATAACTTGCTTTCTTAATATAGAGATGCTGCCTCATGGGCAGGCTCTCACTTTCACTAACACAGAGCTTAGCTGCTAGTGTTATTACACGCATGTTCATAGAATCATAGAAAATGAGGGTTGAAGGGAGCTCAGGAGGGCACATCTAGTCCAACCTCCTGCTCCAAGCAGGACCAGCCCCAACTACATCATCCCAGCCAAGGCTTTGTCTACCTGGGTCTTAAAGACCTCCAAGGATGAAGAGTCTACAACCTCTCTGGGTAGCCTGTTCCAGTGTTTTACTACCCTCTTAGTGGGAAGGTTTTTTCTAATATCTAACCTAAACTTCCCTTGCTGCAACTTGAGCCCGTGGCTCCTTGTCCTGTCATTTGCCACCGCTGAGAACAGCCCAGCTCCAGCCTCTTTCAACCCCACTTCAGGTAGCTGAAGGCTGCTATTAAATCCCCTCTCAGTCTTCTCTTCTCCCAGCTAAATAAGTCATAAATAAGTTTTGCACTGGTGTAAGTGCCAGCAAGGTACGAGACAGGGAAGAACGAAACCCACAGTCTCTATAGGTTCACGCACAGTTTTTCTACCAATGCACCTACTTATTTTCTTTACATACTTATATCAGGAATAGTTAAACCCATATAAAAAGTGCCCAATTGCTAGTGCCACATATTTTCCTTCTGTCCAAGCATTAGTTTGCTTCAACAAGCACTTTCAGATTGGTATAACTGCCTCACACCAGTTGTACCATTTTACCTACACTGGAATAGTTAAAGTAGTACAGCCTTTATATTCAGATGAGTCTTAACAGTTGTCGTTTGAACAGGCTTTTATATGCCAAAATGTTAACATTTTTCTCACTTCAGAAGACTCGCATCAAGCTGCAAAAAAAAAAAAAAAGAAAAGAAAAAAAGTTCTTGCAAGACGAGAACAGGCTATGCTCTTTATAAAAGGTCTGCATGCAGCAAATAACAAGGGAGCTGGAGCTTATTCATCTAGAAGAAAGGGATGTTTTCTTTTTTTTTCTACAGGGTATCTTCTATGGCAGTTCTGTGCCCGCAAGAAGAAAAGATCAACTCCCAGGCTTTCTAAGCAGCCTTCCTGCTAACCGTTCGCGATTTTAGAAGTGACCAACTAACGTTTGGTGAAGGTCTAACCCATGGGCTGTTCTTGGTCTGTCTCGTTTGCTGAGGGAAAGCATGGGAGAGCCGTCTGCAGGCAGCTCAAGGAAGCCTGAAGGTCGAGGAACTGGAAACAAGGCTTTGCGCGCCTCGGAAAGAGAGGCCCCAGTATCTTTCATCACAAATTACCATTCTAACCAGCTCCTTGACAGCCAGCAGCTCGGTCCCTAATGTTGGGTTTGCTGTGATGCTGTGATGTTGCTAGGCATGGTTGCTAGGCAAAGGCACACATGCAATTGCTTAACTGCAGTTCCATCACAGGGCTGGTTTAAAAAAAAAAAAAAAACAACAACCTTGAGGATTTAAAAACCAGATATTAAAAAATAAAAATTAATATAACAACTAGTGATGATCTTGGAAGTGTCTGTAACTGAAATCAACCTTTCGCTGCCCAGGTTCACTAAGAGTCACAGATAACTGCCTTCTTTCCTTTGCAGCATTCATGCCATCGGTATTCAGCAACACAGATTGCTTTTTGCTGCACCACAGGGCACTCGGCCATTGCAGGAAACCAAGGAGAGCACAGAGGGGGATTAGGATTGGAGCAGGGGGAAGAGAAAGAGAGAGCGAGTGAAAGCAGGAGCACCAGCCTAACGCAAGCATGTACGACTTGGGCTATAAATTTGGCCCTGGATTTAGAACGGAGGCACCCAGCTCTAGGGCTCTGCTTTGCCTCTACCTGTAATACTGTAGCTAAGCTAGCAGTGTCATCCTTTTGCCCGTCTTTAGGGTGCATGCTGCAAGCACTTTATTGCAGCACTGTGTAACACTGGGATATTTCAAGCAGAAGCAGGAGCAAGCAACAGAAACTTTTCTTCATCCCACCATCCAAACCTTCTCTTCCAAGGTCTTTTTAAAAAATTATTTCTTTTTAACTAACAAATTTAAGAGATCACCAAACTACTCTACTTTCTTTTCTTGAGACTGAAAATTTTCAAGGAGTTTTGTGGAACAGCCTTTCATTCCTATTTACTCTGCTCAGCCT
>NW_017729015.1:12587059-12608524 GCF_001723915.1 Gavialis gangeticus | reverse complement strand
ACAGTTAACACTCCCCACCCCTTTCCATTTTCACCATCATCATTTTTCATTCTTGTATGCAGGAACAGGATGGGGAAAGGACACGCATACCAACTGCTTCAGAGAGACAGTTAACCATTAGGACACCTCATTAAGCAAATTCTCCAAATATGAAGTCTTTAAACCCCACATTGGATGCTTTAAAATTTTGCTCTAAATCAGGGATTCTCTACTTCTTCCCTACAGTGACCACAGGCTAGAGTATGCTACCAGCAAATATTAAGTCATCTCTTCCACTGCCATCCATCCATGGAGAAAGAGAAGGTGGTTACTAGCCTCCAGAATCAATTTGTGGTCCCTGATGAGTTTGCAAGTCTATATATGAGAGTCCAGGGGCTTGTTCAAAAACAAGTTGGGACAAAGGCAGAAGTTGCTGCACAAGTTACACTGGCTTGCGATTTTGAGGAAATCAGACTAGTGGCTCCTAATATTTTCTTCTGATGCTAATATTCTCTGGTGGAAAGATGCAAGAGAATATCAAGGCACCGTATGCTTTCACCAGCTCCTACAACATATGAAGGAGGGGAACACAGACTTGTTCTTAAAAAGTTCTCTGTTGACAGTTCAGCCACAAAATTTCTGAGGCTAGAAACGGAGGTTGTTTTGGGGCCACCATAATAATTTCTAGGGTGACACAAAGCAAAAGCAAATAGACCTCTGTACCCTTTGTCACACCACAAACTCCCAAACTTGTGGCCATGACAAAAGGTAGCAATAATTTGCATGACAATTGCAGCAGACACCTATTTGCTCCGTGGTTGGAGAGCTGGGGCAACTCTGGGCTGTCCAGCGTTCCTGAGCAGGCACTCCCTTGGCAGGTTTGAGAGGCCTTATCCTGCATGTCCCATAAATTCCCATATAGGATCTGACCCCTCAAAGCCCCTGGAGTGCCTGCACAGCTTTCTCCAGGGCACTTCTCTGGAAGAAGGGAAAGCTGGGGTTCCCTGCTAACAGAGACACAGCATTGGGATCTCCAGGGTGCATCTCTGTAAGGAAACCCTGACTTTCTCCACGTACAGAGATACACCCCAGAGAGTCCTGGGGGCTCATCTCTGTAAGCAGGGAAACACCCCGCTTTGTCCATCATGATCGATGTGTGGGACAATGGCCATTTGGATTTATTTGGCAAGGTCTATAACCTCCTTGACCTAGCACTGGCATACCCGTTAGATAGGGTGGCCACTGAGACACCCCTAGAATACAGGACATCCCATTGGTGGGTGGGGAGGGGGAGATCACTGCCCCCCTTGGCCAATCAGCGGGGAGGGGTGAGGCTGCTGCCGCCTCATCCAATCCGCAGGGAGGGGTGGAGCCACTGGGCCCCTTGGCCAATCAACAGCAAGAGGCGGGGCCACCACAAAAAGGCAACCTCCCTCCCTCCCTGCCCTGCTCTCCTCCCGGTGTGTACTATCCTACCTCTAGGCACAGCCAATAGAATTGCAAGGACAAATGATTGACATGCATTTCCAGCAGTGACCCAAAAAACAGGGCTTTTTGCAGTCTGTTCCTCATTTAGAGACAAGACAGGGAACAAAGAATTTAATAACGGGATGGTCTGGTATAAAAAAGGACCAATCACCACCCCCCACCTTTGGATAAGCTGCTCTAACATACTCTTCCCTACCTCACGCCATTTGGTTCAGTTTAATTAATGCATTTTGAACATTCATATCCTTCGATGGAAGTTTAAAGCATTTTATAGAGACAATATTCATGTTAAGGGCAAGCTGAGAACCCTTGATACCAGACAGAAATCCCTGGAGTTCACTGGTGCTAAAAGAGAGTTTTTATTCTGTTTCTAGTCCAACAGGAAACACTCATGGGGTTTTCAGAGGAGCACTACTTATGCAACTTGAAACTGGGGTTCAGAAAGCTTGGGCAAGATGAAGAAAAGCATTAACACACAATTCTCATTTGAGCCCAAGCTACAAGCCTCAGAGGTTTATCACTTGTGGAAGCAGCAGGACAAACATTCAAAAATGTTCTGCAAATAAGGTGTAGAGTTTGCTTATATTTTAAGCAAATACAACACTGGAAATTAAATCAAAATGACAAAACTCATAAAAAGCGGAAGGTGGACACGGGCAGGGAGGGGATCTGTTGAGTCAAATCAAGTTGTTTTGTTAGCACAAGTAAACCATGTGACATCATTCCTTTGATATTTTTTTTTTCAAGTGTTCACCCCCATTTCTCTGACTGGAAGGTTCTTCCAATCCCTGCCTCCAAATCCCTGCAATGACTTGGACTCTCATAACCACCCACCCACCCATAAACTATCTACAGGTCAGTAATTATTTGCAGAAGTTCACAAACTAATGATTTTCATGAAACTTAGAGACTTCCGTGGACCAGCAATACAAGAAAATCACTCGCTACGAATTATTTGCTCAGCTCCTGACAAGTAATGCAGTTATTCCAATATTCAGCCGGAATGGCCTCTTCTCAAGGGACGTAATTTTCTCCCTTCAAAACTTTCTCTTTCAAAATTGTCTCTTAATCAATTTCGACTGCTCCCTGAGCTCCATGACTCCTTCCTACATCGCCATTGTCAGCATAATAATAATACCAAGCACTTATATAGCTATTTTCATCTTCAAAGCACTTCACAAGCATTAACCAATTAATGCATATTCTTCCCACACTGTCTCCAGTGAGATTCACATCCTTGCTGGGTTTTCTCATGACATCCCCTCATGGTTTTTAAGTTGTCCCCACTATCCTCTAATTGAAAGCAACTGTCATCAACTTCCTGTGTAGTTTCTTCCATGGCTCAATACAGAACTGCACCAAAGCCAGCACAAAGCTACTGCCTCCTGCTTTTGCCTCCGAGTTCACACACCTGGGATGTAAAACCAGCATCTGGCCCAAGGGAGTAAGAATTTAGCTGTGGTGAAAGCACTAGGATTGGGACTCTGGGAATCTGAATTCAGTTCCTCTCTCAGCCAGCATTATACTGTGCAAACCTGCGAGAGTCCTTTTAGGTAAAAAGTATGTGCATTCATGTGTGCGCGTGCGTGTTTTTAGGTAAAGTGTGCGTATGTTTGTCCTACACCTTTAGGGGCCTAAATACGCATGTAAATCTGGCTTCCAGAAGCCAAAGATCTACTAACAGTGCAGACAGAAGTTACAGAAGAGGCTCTGTTTTGACACATGTTCATCTGAACCCTCATCCAGTGAGGGCTCAGATTTTCACCCAATCAGCCATTTTTTAAGCTGCCTGTAGTCGGGCACTTGTGTTTGATCATAGCTATAACCTGCTTTCTGTGGCCAAACTGGGCAAAAACTGTCACTTCTGTCTGCACCCTAAAAGTCTCAAGAATGGCTTTGGAATGCCTGAAAAAATTTAGCCCCTATTCTGTCCCTACAGGCTATAAACCAGAGAAGAAACAGAGACAATAACCCCTCCTTTCTTTACTGTCTGTAGCACATTCATTTCATTTTTAAGCTCTACAGTAGAGTCCATTTGCTGGGTGCCCGTACAGCCATTAATGCAAGAGGTAACCAACCTAGGTGGGAGCTTCTAGGCATTTCCCCAACACAAACTGATAAACAAAATAAATAAAATACAATTTCAAACCAGTTTCATCTTGAATCCTGGAGACGCATCAAAACCAAACAGAAAAGGTTTGCATAAACCCCTTACATATGAACAGGGCTCATGGAGTGAGGGATTTTAATTCAGACTCATTTTTTAGAGGGGCTAATTATTATTGCTTAAACCAAATTTTCGATTTGTGTTTTGGTTATTTTCCAACAGAAGAATTTCTGCATTGAAATAGTTTATGCATCATACTCCAAAACAAAAATCAGTTTCTACTCAGGTGGCAAAAGTTGCTTTATATCCACACACACACACACACACACAAAATAGGATAGAGAAGAATACAGGTTCAAAGTGACATCCATCTCACAAATCACCCAAAAGGCCTATTGAAAGCTTTTTTCATGTTGAAATCTCACTCTTATTTAGGCTTCACGCTTTCTTTTCCCAAGCTAACATCAGAAGGACATATTTAAAGCTACCTGCAATTGCATGCACCTCTATAACAACTGTGAAGCAATGTGTCTATAAGGTTTGGATCATCAGAAACGGAGCTTATCTCGAGAGAGATCTTTGACACAGCTCCCCTTCTCCACCTAATGATTTATAACCCCAACCACTTCGATAATTGAAAGTCTCAAACGATTATGAATTCCATCACTTGATATTATCTTCATTCCAACCTCATTTTTGGCATGTTCTTATTTAGAGAGTCTGACCCAAGAGTAGATGGGGTTGGAGGCATTACTCCAACTCCATTCATAACTTCTGCTCAGTGTCCCTAAACTTCAGAGTAGTAATCCGATTGTTTGCTTCTGCGTGTAGACCGCCACATCGGAGCATCAGCCTACCAAATCTGTTACGTACGGCAGTGGTTATAATATCACGGATAAGTGACTCATTCAAGACAATACAGGGAGCTGATCACAAAGCAAGGAATTGAGGCAGGGGCTCCAATGTGCATAACCATTGAACCATTTGTCCTCTCACTATCCTGCATTTACCAGTGGCTAGTACCCAGTTCCTGGACATGTAAAATTCCTGTTCTTAGTAAGAGATACCGGCTCTAAAAAGAGTTATTGTTACAATTCTCTTATTCTCCCCATCTGTCCAAGACTGAACTGGGCATTTAAAAACCACTTTGAGCTCTTCCAACAAAAGGCACTACAGAAAGGATACAAATGCAAATTACAATACAAGGAAAATCACCGGAATTACAAAAAGAGCCAAGCTAAAATTAAAAAAAAAAAAAAAGCTCTAGCATATATTTGTTGGAAGATGGAGCAACATTTTGACTTGATTGTATTCATGGCTATTTTGCATTCACTTTCTGCAAGTATTGCAGCACTTGAGCTTTACTAACAAAAAATAGCTAGTTTATCTTGAATAGTCACAGAGAGTGAATATCAAAGTGTACAGTGAATTGCAATATTCATAATTCATTCTGTCTATTCAGGGAAGAAAAACAAGACCACGCAACCTATACAGCTAATCAATATAGTGAAAATGTTGAATTCCTTTTCATCAACAGCCTGTTTGCAGGAGGAATGTGTGAAGCATTAAAATAAAAAAAAAGCGGATTTTATGTCAGAATTTCAGTGTCTTCTCAGAGAAGTCTTTGAGATATAGAAAAAATCTGAATTCTTCACTGCAAACTTAGCTGCTTTGTAACTGCATGTTGCCCCCTGCGCAAACGCCTTCTGAACTGATGCTATGAAAGCCAATTCCTTTGTAGCTCACTGTGGTTCTGTATAGGGACATGGTCAATTTAGGTTCTCTTGTCCAAAACACCTGGATGTTTGAGTAAATTTACATGCAAACATCCCTTTTGAGTTTAATGGAGCAACTCATATGCACAAACTTCAAGTTCACGACTGGTGCTTGCAGATCCATGATATAAATACAAATGGGTCGTTGCAATGTGTTTTGTTCGCTTTTTACCCATTTATTTTATAGTTTTATTTTCCTTTAAGCTCCCCCATTCCTCTGAGGCAGTGGTTCTCAACCTCTTTTGACTCAAAGCACCCTTCCCTCTTCGCAACATTTGTGGATTGAGCTGCACCCCAATTCAGAAACTTTTTTTTTCGTTTAATTACAGAGCTTATGTCCTTGCAGAGAGGCCAGGCAGTGCGGGTGGAGGAGCAGCCAGGAAAAGAGAGCTTGAGCCTGCCTTTATCTGCCTTCCTCCTCGCACTTGGGGCCTGAGCCTGCGGTTATCCATTTACCTCCTCACACTTCCCGTGGCACCCTTCAAAGGATCGTATGGCACCCCAGGGCACCCTAGCACCTTGCCTGAGAATTACTAATTTCAGGTCTCCTTTTGACCCTCAGACACGTTCTGTTTAATCACAAATCTCCATCCAAAAAGCAGATCAACTGCTCTCTTCTTTAGTCTACATAACTTTCAATTGAAGAGTTAAGAAGGGGTGAACTGAATCGAGTCAGCCTAAAACTGGGGTGGGGGGAGCTGTATATGGTCCCGTTTTCTATCTCCTTTCCTGGAAAGAATCAAAATAATATCCCTCCATTTGATATTACTGTTGGGGAAAAGGTTATAATTTGCTCTTTAGTTTCACATTGCCACAGCAACTCGCAGAAACAAATGGCAGGCCCTTCTAAAACATATTAGCTTCTGGCTTTCTCAAAACTCTGTAAAATAAATTCACTCTTTGCCCAGAGACCATCAACGAGGACCTAATTTGGCTACTTCTCAATGAAGCCTGGACAGTGCCACTGTGCAAGACTCCATCTCTTGTCAACTCCATGCCATGCAGAAATTCCCACTCCATCTGCAAGACTGATGGAAGGCAGCCCATCTACTCCTGCCTCGAGCAAGCAGGCTGGTAGTCCCTTTTAGTGCTGAAGACCCAAGGACTTTATTCAAAAGCCACTTCAGTCAGACAGCTGTAGGTCTGGGACCCCAGAAACTACTTGAACTGGACTCTTCCTAGAGCATAGATATGCCTCCCCGCACCATTACTGCAGTTCTGGAAGAGCTCACCAACTTCGCCGTCTTCCTCTCACAACACCTCTGGGAACTAGAGAAGCCCTCACATATTTTTCTCACATACAGCACGTACCTTTCCAACAAAAACCAGCTCCTGAAAATTGAAGTGTGCAAAACATGGGAGGAACTACGGGAAGCAGAGTTTCTGCTGCCTACTGGGCAAAACCAAAGTCAAGTGTGCCACCAATCCGCAGGGAGCAGAACAGCGAATGGGCTTCACCTGCCCAGCACCTGCAACTCAGTTCATTACTACAAGGAACTTTTTTTTTTTTCTTTATTCTACCTTTATAAGGTACATTCTGGGGTGCATTGTATGCAAGAAAATATGGTATTATCGCTGACCTAGAGAGATTACAGGATTTGATTAAGACCATATGGGAAATCTGTGGCACAACGAGGAACTGAAGCCACTTATCTCAAGTCACGAGGCAGCACCTCTGCCTCCGGGACAGTGGTCTCAAACTTCTTAGACTCAAAGAACACCTCCCCCCTATCATTTCTGTGAATTCAAAAACTAAATTCATTGCAATGCTTACATCCTTGCAGAGGGGTTGGGGGAATGGCCAGGCTTGGAAGAGCCTGCACCTATGCTTATCTCCTCTTACCTTGCAAAACCCTTCAAATGATCCTATGACCCCAGCTGACTTCCTGCCCTTTGGGCGGGGGGCTGGACTCGATGATCTTCCGAGGTCCCTTCCAGCCCTATGTCTATGAAATCTGGTGGCAGCCCAGGGTGCCACAGCACAGCACCATGGCTGAGAATCACTGGTCTAGGCTAACCTTCTTAGCTTATATATGGGCACCATCAACGTTATACATGGGCACCACCAACTTTGCCTGCCGGGGCAGGGGGTCAGACTAGGTGACCCACTGAGGTCCCTTCCGACCCTAGAATCTATGAATCTATGAACTTTGGGAGAAACAAAGGAGAGATCAAGAGGCATGAAACTTGTTACCTTCATGCCAGCCATTTGGGGTCAACAGTCCAAAGTCAGGGCTTCAGTTCAGCTCAGCAAAACCACCAAGAAGCAGCAGTGTAGTGTTGTTGCAGCTGTGATGGGCTAGGAAATGCTCAGACCTGAGGAAAGGCATTTTGTGCCTGGAAACTTGCCCAACATCTCTCCCCACCACACAGCTGGTCCAACAAAAGATATCACAAAAGACCCTTGTCCATCAAGAAGTATATCAGTCAGTTCGTTTTTATATAAGATTGTCGCTCAAAGACCTGGTCATCACAGCAGTCCCCCCAGGGTCAATACAGGAGGTGGTCAGGTAGGGTGGGCACTGTTTTAAGCACCTTTCTGCCCAGCTCTACTCAAAGTAGGTCTAGACAACCAAGTGGTTAAAATGATGCTACCGGGAAACAAAGAAGAGCCCGGTAAAGGCTCTTCATGATGAATGCGATGTGGACCTTCATGATGAATGTGATGTGGACACTAGTGCCACAGGAACTGAACCAAAGTGACAGCATATACTTACTATGTGTGGCCTTTCCAACACTCTTCAGCTGGCATGGAGGCTAACGCAAAGGATGAAACGGTCCCTTTGCCTTTCACCAACATGAAAAGCAATATGTGGTTGCCACTGGTTTCTTCTCTCCGTATCTTCGTGTCTGGACCAGCCTCCAACTGCTATTTTGCATCCTAGTTCTCATGCTCAAGCAGCCAGCCTTTCAAGCTTCCCACTGAAGGGCGCAAATGAGTGTCATTCGCAAAATCTATTTAGTATTTTTCTACCTCAGCGATGCCATTGCTTTGGAGTATATCACTAAAAAGAATACAGCATTTCATTAGGGCCAATTCTGCAAAAGCTTAAGATGCAAGCCATGGGATGGACTTCTCACATCTTTACAACTCTTCCAGATTGGTCCCCTGGTGGTCTAGTTTTAAAACCTCTCACTAGAAATAAAACCGTGTCGCCTTCAAGCAAAAGCTCCCTGCCTCTCCAACACCAAACGTTTCAGTAGATGACACCATTTTATGAACGTACTTCATCTTTCTCAGAACGGTGCTTATCTTTAATGAAAATATTCCAGGACGGCTGCCGACAGATGTCCAGTGTCCACAATCAGTGCCTAACCTTTGCGTAATGGGTAGAAAGAAAACAAGAGAGAGACATAAGCAATATGTGCTCTGATGTGAACAGCATCTTTAAAAATATCGTGGGCTTTGGAAAAGCACTGGGTTTCATTAACCTTCCCAGGAAATATGCTTCCTATTTGGAAGGAAATGCAATTTTCTCAATACTATTATTCAGTATATCAAATGGGAATGGAACAATGAATTGTGTCTTTCTTGGAATAGATATATGCTTCCCTTTTTCTGTACCTACAATTTGGCATTAACTGCTCATCAAATGTCAGATCTAGTTTCTTTCTAACAAAGGGTCTGATTCTCTCCTCACTTACAGAAGCCTAAAGCTGGGATAACTCTACCAAAGCCAACAGTTATAGAAACATAAAGCAGGCGTAACACAGAAACAGAGTGAGGCCCCGTTACTCCATTACATTTGGAAAATGCAGGGCCAACTTTTCTCAAAGGTGCTTCAAAAGCAAGCTTGAGTGCTAAATTTCCACTAGGAGAGCATTAACGGAGAATTCTCATTATGGGCGATTAGATCTCCAAGTTTGGGAACACTGATTTACACCCTAACACAAAGAAAATTTGTGAAAGAAGCTGAACGGACGTCACAGAAGTTTTAGCATCTCTGCGTGCCAGAAAGATGTAACCTTTTGATGCAGTTTCATTTATGCAGACTTCCCCCACCATCGCCCATCTACTTTAGAAGCTGAGATTCATGCACAATCAGATTGGCACAATCAGACTGTATTCAATACCACCTCAATGAAAATATTGCATTTGCTAAACCTCTATGCCTTCACCATTATGTATCAGGAAACGTCCTCGTCTCCCATCTACCTGCTTGGTCCTTGCACTATCGTATATTTGTTCGCACCACACATGTAGTGCTAGTCTTTCCATTTTACAGATAGGAGAACAGAAGAGAGACTAAGTACAGTAACCTGTTCAAGGTCAGATAGGAAGTCTGTGGAAGATCTGAGCAGAGGTTTCCTTAGGGACCCCATTCTCTGATGCAGAAAAATCGTTGGCCTTAATAAGCAATCAGGGCTCATGATAGAGGTGATATCTTTTATTAGACCAAGAAGATTTTTTTCAAAAATCATTCGTTAAAGAATTGGTCTAGAAGAAAAAAGTTGTTTAAAGAATTGGCCTAGAGGAAGAAGCAATCAGGACTCATGGGAGAGGTGATATCTTTTATTAGACCAACAAGATTTCTGCAAAAAAAAAGATTTTTTTTTGCAAAAATCTTGTTGGTCTAATAAAAGATATCACTTCTCCCATGAGCCCTGATTGCTTTTTCCTCTAGACCAATACAGCTATGACTTGGATACCTTTGTCCTTAATATACATTCTACTTCTGAAGTCATGCTTTTGCTGTTATAGCTTTCTTACTTTGCCCTGTATAAGAATGCCCACTGGGCATTTAAAAACCACCTTGAGATCCTCCAACTAAAGGCTCTACAGTAAAAGTACAAAATGTGTATGACAAACAAAAGTTAAACTTCACTGGAAAATTCACAGGTTCTTTGACATATTCATCAAATATTGCCTGTATTCCATTTATGACCCTTTCCCATTCGGTGGCTGCAAATATTTCAGTGCTCGGGCTTCAGCAACATACAGCAAATTTCCATGTTACTCATCCAAAATGAATCTCAAATTGTATGCGAATTTTGCAATTTCATAATTCAGTCCCTGCAATCAGGGAAGAGAAACAGAGTATTACTTGCGTGGCTAATCAACACACGCACAATTAAAAAATCTGTACTATCTGCAGAAAGCTTTTCACAAACAGCCTAAAAATCATTTGCAAATTAAATGTGTGAATTGATTTAGAATTTCACAAGTGCTTCTACCCTGATTTTATAACAGGAAGAGGCACAGAGGGACTAAGGCTTAGTTCCTCATAGGCACCCAGTTGCAGAGTTAGGCTCTTAACCTGTGAGAATCTGGGCTTAAGTGTCGTGCCCAAGGTCATACAAACACGCAGTAGCAGAGTAGTGAATTGAATCAGACTCTCCCAGCTCCCGAACTCATGGGTCACCTTTCCTCTCTGGATAATTTTCTTCTGTAATTACCTACTTCAGGGTTTTTTGCACCTGCTTCTGAAACAGTTGGTACTGGCCTGTGTTAGGGATGGCCCTCAGAGCAATCCAATCTGGTCTAGCAATTCCCAGCGCTAAGCGACTGAGCGGCAGCAGCACAATTTATACGAAAAGAAACATACATGGCTTTAGAGGTAGGTGAAGGGCACACCGATACGATTTTGCTGGCCTAGAATAAACTTAACATTTCATAGAACTGGTACAAACAAGAGCTAACGGCAACAATCTTCTCCCCTTTTTATTATCAAGTGTTTGGGATGAAAAGACATCTCTACTTGTTATTCAGAGTTGTTTTATCTGGCTTGAAATGGGAACTGCAGACATTTTGATAAATGGATTGAGAATTTGGTCTGTTTCAGTGTAGCTCCTGGAAATACCTTCAGATCCTCTAGTGCAGATATAGTGCAGGCCACATCTTCATAGACACCATCTCTCACACATCTCGTTTCTCATCAACAACAGCACAGTAACCCTGAGTTGAAGTAATCTAGCAGATCGGATCCTGATGTTGGAGTCAGAAAGCTTGGGTTCCCGTTCCAATACTACCAAGGACCTGCCGCAGGGTCATTGCCAGCTTTTACCCTCGGATCCTGTGAAGCAGAGCCTCTCTCATACAGCACCTTGCACAAGAGCACTTCATACATGGTTAATAACAACAGCGGCTCTTTAGATAGAAAAGATGTGCTAGCAAACTCTTCAGAGGTATTGTACGCCTTATTCATGCTGCTTGGTGGGAAGAGAAAGGAGGACAAGCAGCGTGTGCCAACAACTAACCACATCACCCTAGACTAGTTGAGATACTTCTCAGGCCTATGGAGTAATGCAGCTTTCACTCTAGTTTGACAGTTCAACAGACACCTTGCTGTCGGCCACAACAGGTCACGTATGGGGACAGCCAGGTGGGGTTTAGAGATGTCACCTTTCTCTCTTGAATGGTTTTACCCATAGAGAAGTTCATTATAAATCTGTAAAAGCCATCTGTGTCCCTACTCATCTCAGCTGCCTTCCCGCATTGCCACATCACAGCCACTTGTTCATTCATAGATTCATAGATGTAGGGTCAGAGGGCACCTGAGCAGATCATCAAGTCTGACCCCTTGCCCTGGGCAGTAATGAATACAGGGCTCATATGACCCCTACTAAGTTTAAGCTCGTATGACCCCAGCTAGGTAGTTATCAAGCTAGGTAGTTATCAAGTTGAGTTCTCTCTTACCTTAGATTATGCATTTCAGGGCAGTGCTGCCTCGTATGACATGTATTAAGGTCCTCAGCCCCATGTTGGGCCTATGAACAGTTACCACAATACACATTAATACAGCACTGCGTGCCTGGTTCTGGAGATGGGGAAGGAAAGTGCAATTTTCCAACCCTCCCTTCTATGCAAGTAGGCACTACACCAGTTCCCAGTCCATTTTTACACTTGTTTTTCTAACTACTTGCATTTTCAGTCACTCCCAAACTCAGCTAGGGCCCATTATAGCCACTCAGTTCCCAGAACTCAGATTCTCCTGGTCCTGGCGTAATTGAGGATCTCCATGATGTGTTGGCGGTACGGGTACAGGTATGCTGTTCTGATGGCAGGCAGCAGAGGGCACCGGCATATGCATCACGAATAGTTTGAAATAAAGCCTGTACTTCATAAAGACAGATTACTTACTATTCTTGCCACCAGGGAAAGGGAGGGAAGTGGACACACGTGGCTGAATGTAACCACACATGAACATCACAAAACACAGTCTACTGAGAAGTAATGCATTTTTAAAAAATCCCTCTGGTGCACTTCTGTGCAAGGGAGTTTAAAATATATATGTACACACTTGATTTCACTGCAGTACAAACATCTCCATTCTAGCTGGCTGTGTCCATGGCAGCAAGCAAAAACTGAAACAGAGTTCATTTGATTTCTTTAATCAATGGGATTTTCCCAATTACACATTAACCACTATCAGATCAGCCTGCCATTGCACTGCATGGCTGGAGTATATATATTTTGCAGATTACTGCACTGCATCATGTTTATTGTAAGCAAAGTGCATTGATTTCCATAAGTGCACCATGGTTCACTCTTCCAGAAGTACAGTGTAAATTGTAAAACTAGGAGGGCTAAAAAAAATCCTGGTGCCCTGATTTCCATAAAAACAACGGAAGCACAAGTGGCATAGCAAGACTCCAGATAATAAGTACACAGAGGATGGACGGCACGGAGTTCTTGGGCTAAATACTATGTGCAGTCAAAACCACCATCAATACATGCCACCTGCATATGTTACACACACTTTATAGAAGATATATTTTAAATGGATCAAATTAGACAAGGAGGATTTTAGGAGTAAAGCACTAACTGGGACTCACAGGACCTAGAGTCAACTCCTGTCTCTGCTACAGATATCCTCCTTGGCCATAGACAAGTCATTTAGGTTCCCCGTCACATCTGCAAAATGCTTATGATAATCCCTCCTTTACCTATTTTTTCTATTTAGAATATAAGCTTCCTGAAGAAAGGACTATCTCTTACTAGAGATAGGTACAGCACCCAGCACAATGAGGTGCACCCAAAGCTTGCCTGAGCTCTCTAAGTGCTACCCCAAAAACAGCAATGCTGGATGAGATACTGAAAAGCCAAAGTACAGCCACTGCACACTGCTGCTTGGTAGGGGGACAGAAGATTCAGGGAGTCTTCTCATGTCCACTTCTGCAGCAGGCAGCTTAATTTAGCTGCAAGGTTTAGAGATAATGCATCTTGGCATAGAGATAATGCATCTTGGTCAAGACCTGTCACACTACCACTGCTGCACAGAGGCCCACAAGGGAAGTACTGGTGCTGCAAGGTAAGAATAGGGCCCTTTGGCAGAACAAGGAAGCCTGCATTTCATTTACTCGTAGAATAGCAGTGATTAGAGTCAAGCTTCCTATCACCCATAATGTGCTTCCAATAGTCAAGGAGAGATGGTTGTTGGCCTGCGGAGGACAAAGTATAAGGGAAAAGGGAACAAAAAGCATTTTTGTATGAATTAGCTTTCATTATAGAAGACAGAAATGGGGACTTGCAGTGAATTCAATGAAATAAAATTACTGGCAGACACAGGAGCCTTGCAACTGCGCAGAAGGAAGTGGTGTGGCACCAGTGTACTTCTCCGATGATTTTCATAAGCCCAAAATACACCCACAAAGTTTCACTCACGGAGGTAAGAGGGGGAAGGACAGAAAAGAAACAGGTATAAATAGCCATTGGGTTCCAGACATGCATCACCTCTGAAAGCAGGTCCCAAGCTGTTTGATGGTATTAAATAAGCCATGAGGCTTAGGCTTTTGCTCAGTGATCTCCAAAGGTAAATGTCCTCCGAACGCATCTCACAGGTTTCTAGCTTCCTTACAATAAATACAGTTTGTAAGTGGACTATATCAATAGATGGACTTCATTAAACTACTCAGCTGGAGCAAAGAAGCCCAATTAACATATAGGATTAACAGTCATCTCCACTTTTATAGCCCAGGTCCCACTAGCTGTACAAAGTTTACCTGCTTTTCATATCTTCCCACCTGCCTGGTGCTTCTGCTTGCCTCCCTATCATAGGTTTCCTCCCAAAGAATATACTCAGGAGATAAGGACTGTTCCCTCTGCCTGTACACCCATCTCATCTTAAATAATCCTTGGGATCTGCAATAACTGTAGACCCAATGAACATTGTTCATTGGATCATTCAGGATATTACACCCTGTCTGCTGACTACTAATATGAAGGACAGATGAGAAGTCTCTCTCAAAAAATTTACTTGGCCAAATACACCCTTGATATAATCCCACTGAAGCCAATGAAGGGTGATTCCAGCATACTGTCTTGGGATATTCATGACATAAAAGCACTGCAGATTAGTAAGGCTTCATTGAAGTCTTATGCCCTCTTCGTATAATACTTTGCTGTTTTATAGCATCTTTTCTCCGAGGATCTTAAAGCACTTAACGCATGCGCTATACTGTTGTTGCATGGGTAGGACTGTGCAGAATGATACTTGCTATGGGAGAAGGGAATTGTCAGGCACAAGGTCAGCCATGGAGGTGAAGTAGAGCCCCAGAGTCTTGACTAACAGATCCCCAATCTAATCATGAGACAGCAATCCCTCCTTCTTTCCTATGACTACCCTACTATTAGAAATCCTGCAGAAGACCTGCCTTCGGCTGAAGGGAGCAGCGCAGAGGCAAGACTCAAATGCCAAACCTGGGTCAGCTTTCAAGAAGCACTTGGCTGCTAATTCTAGACAGGGAACATATTATCCAATCAGTGTTAAATGAGGTCTTTTCCCCAATATATATCTGTCCATTAATATTTCTGGGGGAAGAACTGTGTGTAATTTGTGTTACCTTCACTCCAGGGTGGGATTTGCAAACGCACTTAGTACCTGCCTACATCGGCTCCCACTGGAGTCACTGGGAGTTTTACCAGGGACATCAGTGAGGAGCTCAGCAAGCGTCTTTAACCCTTTGGGGTAAAATTCCCCTGGGCATCTACAGGGTACTGCTGCACCGTGGGCAGCTCCACCGTGGCGAGTGACAACATGCGCAGCCCTAAACCCCGTAACTCCGGGACTCGGAAGTATTCTGAGTAGTTCCTTAGCCTGTCTTGAAAGGAAAGACAATATTATATTAGTATCCCATTTGAGATGATCGCCCACTATCTGCACACTGTATAAGACCTGCCATCCAAGCCACGGCCTGCAGGGTTCATGCCGGCACCAGTTCAGACGGCCGTTCAAGAATCCCTGCAGTTAGAGGATAACTGCGCCTGACTTAGTGGTTGGTCTTTCTGCCCCGAGGCATGAGGGTTCATATCCCGTTCAAAAAAACCCAACTTTTTTATTGTAAAATCATTACTCTTCTAGACTAGCAAGTTCTGCCCAACCTCAGGAAACACGCCTCAAACTTGTTATCCCTGACTGTAATGACACAAAGGTCTCTGACAAAATATTCAGAATCAAGCCAGACAAAAAGGCCTCTCAAAGTATTCAAGATCAAGCCACAGTTTTATGTGGAAGCCATTGAGATACTAGAACAATGGACAAATTCGAGGATTCTGCCCAGGATATTAAATAGCTTCCAACTTCAAAAATAAGTAGCAACTTAAAATACGCTACATGAGCCTTTCCTCGGGCGGGCACAACCTTTAAAATTACTGATAGATAATAAGGGTCAGGTAATGCATCACATTTTTCTTCTGGTGCCCAACAGGGTGCATTAAATGAACTGTAAAGCTCTTGGGCATAGGGATCATCTTGTGCCACGTTTGTACAGCACCTAGCACAAGGGAGTACTCATCCCTAAGACTGCTTCCTATCTCACTGCAAATAAAAGTTATTTCAGATGAGCCTCACACCTCAACAGGTTCAGGCCATTAAGATCCAGCAGGCTGAAGTCTAATTCATTGACAGAGATGTGGTGAAGTTGATTCCTGACTCTCAGCCTTGGGTTTTATTTTGTTTTTTGGTTTGTTTGTTTGGTTTTTTTTGGGGGGGGGGTCCAGTTTTGGGGGGGTTGTTTCGTTTTTAAAAAAAGAGAATCCTGGATGTACCCAGAACTCACCAGGACACTAAAAGCTGCACTATAAAAATGTGAAGTTTGGCCTTTCATAAATAACTTGGCTTTTCAAGAGACAGAAAGAGACAATGAGCAAGACAGAAGTCTCTCAGTGGCTGCAGTTCCCAGGGGTGCAGATGTAGGTGGTGAACTGTGAACATGAATAAATTAAAATAATAAAAATAATAATAGAGTATACGGTACTTTTCCTTTATCCTGGTAGCAGATGTACTAGGTGACCACTTTTGCCTAGGCAAGGAAAAAAGTGTCCCTTATAAAACTGGAATAGCACAAATGACCCCCTTGATAAATTGCTTAGTTACATTCTCAGCATTGAATCAACTTGGCACGGAGCACAGCAACCAAGATCCATGGCAGGCTGCCTGGATCATGCTGCCTGCACCCATTTTGATCCGTGTCTCCTTTTGACAGACTCCAAGAGAATCGGACGCCAGCCAGTCCTGGTTAATCGAGAAGACATCCCCCCCCGCCTCTGCAGCACTTGCAACCTAGTTCCTCCAGGACACAGTTCAAACAGGAGAGCAAGGAACTTCACAGGGAATCCCAGAGACAGGATCTGATGTCAAGAAAGCAAACTAAGGCCTGGGGTTATTTGCGCTCCAGCAATATTGAGAGGCCCCCAGCGAGATCAGTGCTCTGGGAGACATTTGTCTTGTACAAGAGACAACCCCATGCCCCCCAAATCAGTCTGAAATAGAGGAAAAAATAAACCATAGGGTGGGATGGCAGAAGCCAAGTGCCTTGCCCAAGGTCATCCAGTGAGTCAGAGTCAAGCCTGCATTAAAAGCCAAGTACATCCCAGTGTCCTAAACACTGGCTCACGCTGCTTTCCCATCAGCTACCGTCTACCATTTCCATCCTGATCTCCCAAGTACAAAGGAAAGCAAACACTTCAGGTCAAGGTACGAGAAATCCCCCCCAACAGATACCCACGAACAGCACATACCAAAGAAGCTGTGCAGAAAAACACATGCCATTGTGGCCTGACTATCCCAGGAGCAGCACATGTATGGAAGCTGCTCAAAGGGAGCCTGAATGAATTGCCCCCCAGGTTGCAGGCTGATGGAGGCTGGTGCCCTCCATCAGTGTTTTCCCATGTTCCCTGGGCAAAGATGACTCAGGGAGGTCCCCCCGCCCCTTTACTGCACACACTTGGCCTTCGGGGTCTGCTCCTGGGCTACCAATGAGACAGACAGACCACCACCTCTTCTAGACTAATGCTGTTCTCTCCCAGCACAGCTCCTACTTCCTCTGCGCATAGGCCCCATTCCCTCTCCTACTCCCATAGCACTAAATTCTGCCAAACGCAATATTATTAGTCACAGCTGCCTTTGAGAATCTAAAGCCCAATAGTCTTAACCAGAAACCAAGAGCTAGAGACAAGACACAGGTAAAAACAAGGAAGCAAGTTTATTCCAGCCTGACCAAACAGCAAGGCCAGATAGTGGTCCAGCCAAGCACGGAGAGATGTGCTGGAAGCGTGCACACACAGGGCAAGGGTGGGGGGAATAAAAGTCCATCCCTATCAGACCACCCCAGATTTGTAGGGTGAAGGGAGGGCAGAGGCCACGTGACCCATCTTTTCTCCCTACCCCAAGGACAGCAAAGACAAAGAGATTAAGAGCCTTTTCCCCTTCCCTAACCCCTGGTGCACAGAGGGCAAAGCTGACCCAGTGTGAAAGAGGGACTAAGATGCTTATTATAAAGCTCTCCTTGCACGAGCAATAAGGGACCTTCATTAAGGACCGTCCAGGGAACAAACTGTAGCAACATGGGGAACTAAGGGCTCACTCCATCCCTATCCTACGTAGGATTTTGACTGCAAGATGTAGTATTCCAGCATTACTTTAATTGCAATTTAAAAAAAAAAATCCTTTCAAGTATTCTTTGAAGCTGACTTTCCAACCGTGTCACGTTGGTCGCGATTCATTCCCACCCTTGAAGTATGCAACTATCCAGCCACTCTTAGCAGGAGTAATAACCCTCTTCTCAGGCAATCCCTTTGAAATCAATGAGGCTACTCTATGAGCAAGGGGCCTCTCTTAGCGGTAGTGAAGGCAGCAGGATCTATCATCATTATGACATCATCAATAAAAGGAACAGTTTCACAAATAAGACAGTAAAATCAGTCCATAATTCCTCTCCCACGCTTCCCTCTACTCCATTTCTCTGCTGTAAAAAAAAGCCCAAAACTATTTTCCAGATGGGGGGAAAATAACCATAGGCTCGAGTTGTTTAACCAAGTTCCAACCCAGTGAATTTCTGTATAATCCAGTTATAAAATAAGACGGCACTTTGGTCAGTGCTAATGTAAATGACCCCCTTGTGATAGCTTTTTCTTAAATATACTGCACATATGCAGCATTATCTAGCCCACGCACCAATGCATCTCACAGGCATCTTTCAGTGACTACACTTCGCTAATGATTACAAGTGGGGGAAAAAAATGTTAGTTATTGCTTAGAGTTAATAAACAAACTTCAGATCTATTAGGCTCTGTGCTATCTCTGATGAGCTGTGCGCCTCTCAACATCAACTTGCAACCGTAATAAAATCAGGATGTTCTGGAAACAGCCATCTGACCACGCCACTGGGTTCTCTCTGGGGCTTAAGAACGAAATCACGAATATGTCACAAACCCTTTAGTCTTTGGAGGAAAGCGGGTGTACCTTTCAGTGTGGAAGATCTTATACAGAGAACACCTTATCCACAGTTGATTCGACTCCCGTCACAAGTTTAAGCCGCCTGACCGTGTTTGCTAGTTCCTCCAATACAGTACCATCTGAAGAGCCACATGAAGCAGCTTGCCATTGTTTGAAAAGGAACAGTATTGGCAATAGGAATATTGACAGCCCTCAGTTAATTAGCTACAATGAAGTCAGTGCAATATTAGTGGGATTGCCCTCTTTTTTAAGACTGGCTAGAACTACTAACCGATCCTTGTATACACACAGCTCTAGTGCCACACAATGGGTACTTTTGGTTACTACTACCTCCACAACCCCTAGGAAAAAGCGAGGCTGGAACGACAGCGTGTTGAGGACGTGGTCCTGAGGAGGTTCATCATTTGCTTTTAAGTCTTGTAAGTCCAACCCTAGAATAAGCTTACATGCACAACGGACCGCAGCGAGTGACAGACCCAGTCTCCCTGGAGGCGTGATGCCAGCACCACCACTAACTAGTTGTACGTTGGTATGCTCAGGAGTTGATCTCTCGTCTCGACACGTAGGTTGTTGGAGGTCCGAAAATCGCATGAAGGAGGCAGCAGGAGGGAGAACCCTGCCGCCTGGTCCTGATGCATGGAGGACAAATGTGGTACATTTAGAGGGGGAGCTTTTGCAGACCTTGAATGCCAGTAAGAGTAAAGAAAGATGCATAAAATCAATTAAAAAGCCAAGGGTGAATGATCCAGAATAGGTATAATTTTAAATAAAGGGGGGTGAGGTGGAAGAAGAATAGGAAAGAAACTGAATAAAGAGGGGAAGCTGTGTTCCCAGGGAAGGACTAAATGCAGAACAAGTGGGCACAGAAATTAAAATCGAGGCGTAGCATGAAAAAGTCTGATCACACAGGGGAGCAAAAAAAGGAGAACCATAAAACCCTGAAATAAAACACCAGACACCGAGGCAACTGCCCAGCACTCTGGTCATCCCAGCCAAGCGCAGCATCAAGCTAATGGGAAGGTTTCTTATCTACTCAGACAGATTAAAGTGCTTTTGGCTAAAGGGAGGAACAAAATCATAACAGGAAAACTTCTCTCCAAATAAATCTTTGCCCACGAACTGGTTCCCCCCCATCCTTCTCCAGTTGATGTCCCCAGTAAGGACAACTCAGTGGGGTTTACCACAAGAAACCTAAGGAGGACAAGCAGTTCACGAGTCTCCTTGGAGGAAGTCTGCCTTACATAATAAAATCAGGGCTGCATTTCAGACACAAACATAAAGTTGACAAAAAAACAAATTGGCTCCTACACGCACGCACGCATGCATACAAACCAGGTCCCCTCTGCCCATATGGCAAGAGACATATTCAAAGCCTTATTTAGAAACACATGGAAATGGGGAACCCTACCAAGCTAGAGGAAGAAGCTGGCAAATAATCACTTCCCCCACCCCAAAGCTAGACCCTAAATAACATCACAGCAGAAATTAAACTTCAGTCTCAGACCAAATCCTTGCATTGCATTTTGCTGCAAAGGCAGTTCCAGGAGCCTGAGAAGGGAAACCTAAGGGTGTTAACGTTTCCCTTAAATCTACTGATGTCTCCTAAGCTTCTCCATAATTACATATTTGACTTAAATATATATATACTTATATACACACATACACACACACACATATATATACACACACACAAAAACACTGAAGTCAAAAAGCTAACCCTTAAAAAGCACAGTAACTTAAGGGAGAGGAGAAAAGCAAAGTGCTTCTATCTGCATGCAAGGAGTCCTAAATCTATTTTATCAGCTGTAGGGAATCACTAAGGTAGAGAAATAATGAACTAAGCTGCTGAGGAGAGGAGGGGGGAAAAAACAACACAGAGAGAGAAAACGTGATGGCATTTTACTTTCTAGCATGTGAGATGACCATGCAACTGGGCAAATGGATTTGATCCTTTGAAGAAGGGGAATAATGTTGGTTTTTTTTTTTTTTAAAAAGCCTTTCTATGAACCCATCCTTTAGCATTGTTGCTCCAGTAAGATATACCTGCAAACTTTATCTTCTGAAGGTGGCACACAGCAAGCATCCCCCCCACCCCACCCCACTTCATACTCTATGAGAATCTCCCTTTTTGCACACTCACACAGCGTCCCCCTAGATACAAGAACACTGGCGGGGGGTGTCCACCAAATGAAGCTGCAGAGGGAAAAGAAAAAAAAAAATCTCCCAAAGTTACCAGTTCCTCCATGCCACTTACCGGTTGCTGATACAACCAAGAGCCCCACAGAGAGCAGCAGAACCCGGCTCCAGTAGCTCACTTCCACCGTCATGAGAGCAAAGATCCCCAGTTTTCCCCAGTTCCTTCTAAAGCCGCAGCTGCATCCCGTCTTGTCCCATCCCAAAGCAGGTTGCATGTCAAGGGGTTGTGGGGTTGGGGGTGTTG
>NW_017729015.1:12575219-12576927 GCF_001723915.1 Gavialis gangeticus | reverse complement strand
AGGAGGTCAGGATGATGATTATTATTATTATTTTAGCTCAGAAAAAAATCCTAATGCATGGAAGGCTCTGAGCTTCTGCAGCTGGAATGAACCAACTCTCTCGCTGGCTTGGGGAGAGGAGGGCTGGTTCTGCTTCCCCCCCACCACCACCTCTTTCCTTTCCCACTTTAAAAAATGACTATCTTGGATCAAGCTTTTCAGGATTAGCAGCAGAAAGTCCCTAGGGAATTATACTTTTTTTCCCCCTCTCTCGCTCTCTTTTATTATCCAGTTGATTAATCACCATCACATCCTTATTCTTTTCTTTCTTAAATGCTGAGAAAGAGGATGGGGGGGGGTTGTCTGGGTGATTTGGGCAGAGGGGCTTGTGTGTCTGTGCAGATGTGTGGGCAGTGGGATGAGAGATGCATGTCCCCCTTCCCCAGCCTCCCCCCCCCCCCATCCAGAAACAAGGAGCCAGAAATGAGCTTGGAGGATGGGATTTAGCAGGGTTATTGCGCATCACAGCCTCTCCCGTCTGGTCCAGGGGCACTTCCCAAGGATTCCTCGCAACACCACGTACAGATCGCCCGGGTGCAGAGACATCTTCTAGGATAAATGTAGGCATAGCCCTCAATGGAGGGACACTACACTTCTCCCCTCCCTCCCTCCGGCTCTGTAAACAACTTGATGATGTTGACACGATTTTTAGGAGGAAGCAAATTGTGTTACAAACACAAGGGGGGGTGGGAATTGCATGGCGACAGCTCCCCCCCTGCCCAGCTTGGCCATGATGTTACTTCTCCTGCCAGCCTGTGGTCCTGGGGATGGATTTAGGTGCTGTCACTGCTGGGGTTGGTCTTGGCAAAAGAGTAGGGGGGGTGGAGGGTAGATTTTGGGAGGTAGGAGAGCCATGGTCTCTCCCCCTCCCCACTGCTCAGCCTTTGCAGAGCTGGCAGAAGCGCAGCTCTTTTCCTTTGCAGCCACTAGCACAATTGCACCTACGGGTCCAAAGGAGGGGAGGATCTATTAAAGCCACACTCAGGAACTTCATTAGCTTCGTAATGATGTCCAGATCCATGAATGGGGAGTGACCCCAATCAGCTCGGGACTCTCATATGTGACTTCCCCTCCCCACCCCAAGCATTTAAAGCAAAAAATATATATATCCCTCCTATACCTTCCTCTTTGGGTTGCATTAAAGCAAGGCTTTCATCTCAGTGTCTTTGGGTTGTAAACCTACCTGCAACCCCCTCCCCGTGGCAGGCAGCCGGGTATGTGGGGACTCAGTTCAACCTGGGAGGGGGGGTATGAACAGAGTCCAAGCTGAAATGAGGGGAGGGGAGGGGGGTACTGCTGCTTTGCCGCTCCCCCTCCACCGCTAAGCAGCTCTCCTTTCTGCTTTTTTTTTTTTATTTTTTTAGAAGAGAAAGCAACAAAGATGCACAGAGAAGGCAAGGAGAGACACAGCAGGTCTGAGGTTTTCGCTGCCTTGGCATCCAGAACATGCAGCACTGCGAAAGAGGAAGGGATGTTGCTTGCTTTCTCAGTGCAACCTCTTCTGGAGCTGCATCACGGTGTGGGGGGGAGCCTGGAGAGAGGTGGGGAGAGGGGGCTTGATAGTGCCAGGTGCTTTGCTGGTCCAGAAGGAGCTGCCATCCCTTCTACCCTCTGGTGTGTGTGTGTGTGTGTGGGGAGGGAACAGAAACTGTTGTGGGGCTAGTGGAGT
>NW_017729015.1:12564924-12575116 GCF_001723915.1 Gavialis gangeticus | reverse complement strand
TGTGTGTGGGGGGGGGGGTTATTAATGAACTAGTCACCCATCCTCCCCCCACGTTAGTGCTTTGCATTTGCTGCAGTTTCTTGCTGCAAAACCCCCTTCTTCAGACTTGTTCCGGTTGCCTTGAATGAGCTCATCTGACAGCTAAAAAACAATTTATACAGAGGGCTTGCAAATGTCTCCCTCCACCCCCGAATCAATCCTCTCGCTCGCTCTCACTCGCTCACTTTCTGTGTCCCCTCTGCTTTTCAATCCCTCCACTGCCTACATTGTGAACTGATGCCAAGAGCCAAGGCAACCAGGGCTGTTACATGAAAGAGTTGCTTTATATCGGTTTAAACTGCAGTGTCCTATTCAAATAGACCTTATTGTTCAAAGGCATAGATCCAAATATAAAAGGAGCAGAGAGCAGGGTACTATACTGCTCAGCTCCATACATCACTTTTCCCTTATACAGCTAGTTCCCCCTCAAAGGGGAGGAAAGAAAAAAATCCCTGAAATTGCATTCAGAGGAAGATGTGTTTGTCTTGCTGTGCAGCAGACTACAGGGCCAGCCAAAGACAACTGACACCAGATCAAGAACAATATGCAGGCATAATAAAGCCATTGAAAAGACATAATCCCACTTTATTCCAGGTTAGTAACATGCATATCTCTTTCAAATCAGGTTTTAAGGCTTCTCCCCTGGCTTGCTGGGTTTAGGGTCTCAGCCTCTCAAAAGACTGGCATGCCTTTGCTAAATGGGCATGAGTGAGGAATTCAACAGTTGCAATTCCTGACAGTTTGCAGCGGAGATTTTTATTCCTGCCCTCTTTGGGGAGCAGAGGTCCTGGTTAACCGACTGCTCTTAACCTCCACTACTCAGGTACTTTCTCCGCTTGCTAAATTATCTCAGAAAGGCAAATCCTGTGTCTAATCAAAGCACCCACTCGGAGCAGAGAATATTTGCTCTGCACTGCCACCCACCGTCAGAACCCGGGCTCCAACTGCCTGAGTCTGACTTGCAAAGACATGCAACACATTATCCCAAGAAAGACACTTAGCACCCTTCTTTTGTCCCCTTTGTCATGCGCTTTCCTCCCCCAGCCTCAGCGACAGGGCAGACTGTACTCCTTTATTTCTTCCCCTGTAAACGTCCATCAGCCAAGTTGCAATGCTTCTGAATTTCTTCCGTCCAAGGTTCTGAGAGCAATGCAAAAATATTAATCCCGATGTGTTATTCCCCGAGTGTCTCGCCCTCCTATTGCCAAGGCAAGGGGAAAGGACTTGTCCAAGGTCACAGATAAGTTGGTGCCAAAACCCAGGTCATCTTCCAGGAGGGATGACACCAGGCTCTCTTACTCCACTACCTACACACCACTCTTGTTTTTCTGTGCTGTCAGTGCGGCTCGGAAGGAGGAATCCTAGAAGTCACTTGGGCTGGCGAGCATTACAGCATTTCTCGTGATTAAAAGTGCTACAATTAACAAGCCTGCATAGGGACATATGTGTTGGTAAGTGTCGAGATTTATTTTATTTATCCTTTGTTAACCAAACACTGGATAAAAACCGTTTTAATCTGGCCATAACTAGGAGGCAACAGTCACATATATGAATAATCTCTCTGTTGACACAGAAGCTGCAGTCATTATAGTATATATATTGCATAAAAGTCCACTTTTTATATGAGTCTGAGGGGAGGTTCTGCACAAGTCAGGAGTTAAAGAAAGATGCAATAGTTCCAGTAGTAAAAAAAAAAACAAGAGCACAATTTTTTTTTTTTTTTTAGTTTAAATTTAGTTTCAAGGGCCAAATCGGTTCTGAATTCAATTGGCCAAAGCCCAGTAGGCAAGTGCCAAATTCTGACTGAGCAGAGAGCCATCATTCAAGTCTGTGTGGCTCTACCGCTAGGCAAGTATCTTCCAGACCCATCAGTCTGGGGCTTCAGATATTCCCCAAACCCATGGCAGGTATCCTGCATTCAAGCCCCAAGGCCTTGGGGTTTGGACGATGCCCCCGGTCTTGCTTGCTCCTAGCCAAAGGCTGAGAAGAGAGCCATGGGGAAAGTCAGAACACAGTCCCCCATTTCCACAACATTGTGCAGTTGAGTTTCCCACAGTTGAGGAAGCTCGCAGGGGTGAGCCTGCCCGACGTACAAGGGACAGGCCTCATGTCATAAATACAAGTGATCAGCTGGCAGGATCACACACCTTCCCATGCAAGCATTAGCCTGGCTTGCCTGCTGATTCTGTACAGCCGGCACCGTGTGGGCATTGTGGGCACAGCCATCCAAGGAGTTGGGCAAGTGTTTCTGGGGGCTTTTTTATTTTAGGAATGTAAATAGCGGTTCTAAAATTTGGCTTGCACTAGTTCTTACCCTCCATTCAGATTGCCCTCCCCTTACCGAGTGGAAATGGGATGAGTTAACACTATAACTGGCAGGCCTGCCCCCAAATGAGCCCATGATAATGTAGTGATGCTTTGTCCTTTGCAGCAGAAATGGCACTCCAAAGCTTCTGCTCCAGAAACGCAGACTTGTACCATGGACGATGAATAGTCATCTTCACTGGAGCACCAGAATTCAGGATTTTCTCTTCTGTTCGGCTCCAGGCACCAGAGGGTGACATCACTCAAACATCTGGGCTAGTAAAGGGCAAAAATGGCTAGTGCATGAAGGCAGCATATTACTAAAATAGAAAGTGATCCAGTTGGTATCTTGTGTTTGTAAATGGCTAGTGCCTGGTGCTGCATAGGAAAGTGTTAAAAAGAAAAATCCCAAAGCAAATATCCATCAGTGTTGACAAGCTCCAAAATGTCATAGCTCAGACCCACCCATGAGAACAAAAGGACACTCAATTGGTCACACCATAATAAAAGCTCGAGTTCCCGGAAACGTCTTCACTGAATTTCGAGGCAAGTGAAAGAGGAAATAGATGCCCCACATTCCCCCGCCATACCATTAGCCACATCCATGGAGGGAAAGTTGTAGAAAGACACAGTTCTGCAAGGAGCCAGTCTATCTTGTGGAAGTGCATCAACCTAAACAGCAGGAGCCATGTATACAAGTTAAAATGGCTTTACTGCACATCTGATAGCTCCGCTGGAAACTCCAAGGAAAATTGGAGCTAGTTCTTTTGCACAGTCCAGGACAGTGGGAGAGATGCTCCACTACTGGCTCCAAGCATGCAAAAGACTCAGTGAAGACAAGGGAAAGGATGCCTTGGACTGGTTTGTAGCAACAGTAAGAGAAAGTGGCAGGAACAGCTAGCAATATTACACTAGCACTTGAGTCCCGTTCCCGGACAAATCAGAAGAATGCAAAAAAATCGCCAAAACAGACAAACAGCTGGATGGGGAAGAGGAGCAGTAAAGAGGGTTACATTGACGGTCTAAGCTCAAATAGCAACCAAGCGAAGAGCAGAGTGTACGCTGGACTTCCTGCCAAAGGGCTCTCCACTGGACCCCACTGTTTGCTAGGACCTGGTGCAACCCAGGGCTTCGAGGTTAGTGAGGAGCACCAGGGAGACGCACTGCTCCCTCCACGGAGCTCAAGGCACTGCAGGACAGCCATACCTCCTGCCTTCATCTCTTCTAGTCTCCCCTGCACCCCCACCCCACCTCTTTGCTTCAGCCTATACCAACAAGGATAAGAAGGGGACCCAACACAGGCATCTGGGAAGAGACACAAATGTCAAGGGCCAAAGGGCCCCATAACTCTCCATGGGCACCAGGATACAATATGAAATTAATTCAACCTAGGGGAGGAATCAGGGTTGTTGGAAAGATGCAGGCCGGCTGTATCTGCAACACGCCTCGGCTGCTGCTCTCGGTTTTCCTTAGAAGACCTGGCGTTCCCTTCTACGTGTCGTCGGGTGGGTGCTGCTGGGACCTCGACAGCTGCTTCTGGTTGTTATCCTTCATATCCGTTGCCGGGCCCGGGGGTTCTGCGGTTACCGAGCTACCGCGGCTTGTTGCTATTCATTCTGTTCCGTACCCACAGGAACACTTTCTTTGAAAAAAAATTGGCCTTCGGTCTCTGGGTGCAAAGAGACGAAAAGATGCCCACAGGCGGAAATGGGCCCCCGGGTCCAGCAGCAAGCCCCAAAGGGACATTCCCTCTGGGGCCCTTCCCACGGCACATCTGGATCCACCACAACACTCCTCAAGACAGCTTGGACAAAGCTTGCCACGACATCTGGAAGAGGGTTCAAGGTCTCTCTGAAGATCTCCAGCCTACATCACTACTGTTCCTCCAGCCTACCTGCCCCCCAGAGCCGTCAGAGACCCTCAGGGCCTCCCAAGAGTGAGTGATTTCAAATTGCCACCTCCTCTCCAATTCAGATTGCTTCTCCCCCCACTCTTATACTTCTTGGCCCACAGCAGGTTGGGATCCTGCATACAAATAGACTAGGTGTTCTTGCAACACGGTTAAGAAGGGAAATTGGGGATGGGGAGGAGGTGTGGGTGGGGGAAGAGGATCGAGAAGGGGTTTATTTTCACAGCCCAAATCACAGAAGCTGAAGAGGATCCTTTTTCTCTATGCAAAATGACGTCCTGTGATGTCTAGCCACATCTAATTCTGAAGCACAGTAAGCAGCTGCTGCATTCAGCTCCCCACAGCAGCTTTTTTTTTTTTTTTTTTTAAATCAAAATATTTACAGGAAGAAGCAAAAGAAGCATTCAAAAGAGCAGAACCGAAAATTAAAGTGTTATAAGGAAACTACTGTAAACAGCTGATCTTTACAAAGAAAAGCTGGATTTGGCAGAAAAAAAAGTTCTCTGCCAAGTCTCGCTCCAGAGGGTAAGTTGTGGGGAGGAAAGAAGGTACACTCTTTAAATTAAAAAGGACAATATTTATAGTACATTCCTGCAGCAGGAAAAAAAAAAAAATCGTCAAATTAACAAACCCAGCAATTAATTAGCTCATGTTGGCAACTTCCCAGGTCTTGAACAAAAACACAACATACCAGTAAAAGCTGTACAGACCTGGTCCATCTTACTCTGATGCAGTAAATAACTGTTAATACCAGAATTCATGATGCCTCCCAAAGAGGCAAGTTGGTACCATTGTCCCCATTTTACAGATAGAGAAACTGAGGAAGAAAAGGAAAGTATTTGGATCAATGGCACACAGGGAAGTAGTGGTGCATCCAGGACTCGACGCCAAGAGTCCCAGCTCTTGCATGGTTTCCTTCTCTATCCAAAATGCAGTATGGATTTTGTAGACGGTATAGCACATTGAGTCAGTGTTCTCCTCTAGCATCTGCTGAAGTCAACTGAGTCACACCAGCACATAGATGACGTGACAGAACTGGGCCCAGACATCTTTATGGACATGTGACGCACGTACATCTCAATAACGCACTACTGGAAGATGCTCTATTAGTAAGGGCAGTACAAGAACCTATATGCAATTACGAAATATTCATCTGAATTTTAATGAAAAACCCCATTTTTAAGAAATGAAATGATTTCTAGAAGAAACATACTTTTGAGTTTGAGATTTAGCAGGTACAGCAGGTATAGCCAGCTTTCGCAATTCCTTGCCGATCTGCTCCAGAGTTGCACCAAATTTCTCACACTTAGGGAGGAGACAGGAGGATAGCACAACAACCTTCCTTTTGCATTTGCAATCTTGGACTGTCCAGAGGATACAGCTTATGATGGGAGATGCCTAGGAACAGGGGTGACCCATCACATTCATTTTCTATGCATTAAAAAAAAAAAAAAAAAGAGAAAAGAAAAGAAAAGAAGAGAGGTCCAGTAGATAGGGTACCAGCCTTGGTCCCATAGGATTTGTATTCTACTCATACTTTTACCACCGACTTGTTGGGCAACATTCAGTAAGTCATTTCTGTTCTTGTCTTGTCTATTTGACTGTAAGCTCCTTGGGGCAGAGCTGGTCTTGTTCTGTGTCTGAACAGCTCCTAGCATACAGAAGCTTCATTACAAACAGCCAAGTGTGCTTTCAAGTACCTAATTTACTCAGATAAGATCCCCCCAATAATAATTTTCCAGGTATAGAATCTAATTATTGAAGATGTGCCTTGAATTTGTCCACCTCCTACTGCAAGAGCAGGGAAAATAAGTGGGGGGGGGGGTGTGCACGCACCCCCCTTGCCCTCTCCCCCCAAATTCTTCCCCCTGAAACCTCCTACGATCAGACACTGCTTTCTCTAAACACGTGCAAGTGAGAGGCAAATTTGAAAATGCCAACCTTGAAATCAATTTGCATCTAGGCAAATTACTATAGATACTCATACCCATAGACTTAGTTCACCCAGAATGTATGCATTTGACCTGTCTGGAAACTGCTGCAAGTCTTAGCACAGGTACTCCATTAGCACCTTTAAGCAGCACTTTTGTACCTATTTAGATATTTTTATATATTTCTTTTTCCAGGTCAAATTAGCCAAATCAGTTTCAAATCATATCGATTGAGCAGAGCTCAATTGTTCCAAAAACCGTATTGATTGAGCAGGCAGAACTCAATTTTAGTAGACACCAGGTACGGTGCTACAACTGGTGAGCATCCTCCATCCCAGGCTCTCACCCTAGGACTTCAGATGCTCCCAGATCCATTGGTAGGCATCCTGTGTGTGGCCCCAAGCCCAGAGATTTTGGGGTTCAGATGCCCCCACTTGATCTTCTCACAAGAGACTGAGAAGTCTCTTTAGATATACTACAAATTATGCATGATATCAGCCAAAAGGCTCATGATTTGCCACACAGTTCATTGTACTGGGCCCTAGCAGAGTCAACAGTGTTTCAAGCCAAGGTGACCACACAGCTTAGTATGTGTGTGTACTCCAAGATACTCCCTCATAAAGGATCATCCAAAGCCTATATGCAGATGAGGTGCAGGGCAACCTAATCCAGCTCCACCTCCTGGAGGGTGGGGGCACACTAATCATATGCAACAGGTGGGGGGGGTGGCAGAGGGATTCTGGGTGAAGTGTTTGGGGTCGTATTTGGTGAGGTCTGCCAGCCATTTAAGGCTGGTGAAGAAACAGTAATCACTGGAAATGGGAAAGAAAGGCACAGCTCAGATGTGGGGGTGAAGAGGGAGTAAATGGGTATTTAATATAGTGGGTCACCAAAAAGAGTCAATGCTGAGGGCAGACAAGTGCGATGGGCACTACCATGCATCTTATTTGGATGGGCTGTACTGATCTATCTTTATAGGTTCCCATTAACATCTCAGCCTTTTGGCCAAGATCAAGCACTTTTGGCACCAAGGGAAGGGTGTCGTGACTGGCTCTGGGGGAAGATGGGAGCAGGGGAGAATGGGAGATAGAGCAGGAACAGCAGGAGAAGGCACGTCAGACAAGAGGCAGAAAGCTGCAGGAGCACAATGAAATGCCCACGGGGAGCGGCACGGCAGGACAGCACAGAAAATGCACTGAGAGATGTCAGGGAGGATCACAGACTGTGGATAAAAGCAATATCAAACCATGATGGGATGAAGACAGGATCAAAGATGAACAGATCCGAGTTCACAGACAAAGTACTGTTTGAGATATTGGAGGTGCAGGAGGATCATCTCACCAGGCCGATGGCTTTCCAAAACATAAAGACTTGGGAGTTTACTTACTGGAACTGGGACGGGTGTGAACATTTTTGGAAGAAACATGCCAAGTTATGTGGGAGAAAAAAATTAAGAGGGATAAAGTTTATTGCAGGGGACAAAAAGTCAAGGGAACAAGTGAGTATAGTAAGAATGGCTATGGATTTAGAGGCAGAAGACTATGGTGGATGGAAATGAATGTGCAAGGAGTAATGTGTGTAGAGAAGGTGCGAGACTCGTATGGTATTTGAATGGGGCTATGGAAGTCAGGAGTTGTGCTGAGAACTGGCAAGTGGAAACCCAGGTGGGATTCAGCACCTCCCATCTATGATCCAGTTATAAAACCCCGGTGGGGCCCTAATATACCAGGGGCAACCAAAGCAATACAGCAAGGAGGGACATCTGTCCACACAATCTCCATGTGATGCATCACAGATGTGCAGGGAAGGGGCACAGAGCTGCAGAGTGCCACGAGTCCCTAAAATGCACTAGGTGAGCATTGTGCGTGGGGAGGGGGGAGAGGGGACACACCTATTCTGCAGGTGCCCCAAAGCCTGTGCAAGCGTGGTCAGATCCCCCGAGGAGCATCGTGACTCCGAAAGGGACAGTGGGGAGAAGAGGAGGGCAAGTGAAGTAGAAATGGTGGATAAAAACCCCTCCAAAAGAAAGAAAGGAGAAAGAGGGGGGTTTAAATAGCTGTAATTGAGGTGGCTCAAGAAGAAACAGAAGAAGGGGAGGGGGGAGCAGGAGAGAAGCCAGGCATAGGGGTGGGAGGAGGAAAGGGGAAAAGAAGAAGTCAAACAAGCAGAGGAAATGGAGGTGGAACAAATAAATGAGCCCAAGAGTTAGGGAGGGAAAAAGGAAGAAAACATGTGGGGGGGGGGGGGGAGAAATCATGAAAAACTTGAAAAGGAGGGGAATGAACTGGAGTCAGAGCCAGAGAGCAGCTTCCCACCATTAACTCCCCTGGGCTCCAGCCTGGAGTGACGAGCTGGAGGCTGGAAGTGGCAGGGAGGTGGGAAAATGAAAGCCTTCCTGAATGCAAAGGCAGTCAGGCACAGTGTTGACAAGTCTCATGAGAAAAAAAGAAACAGCACTGCCTTTCGAAACAAGCCCAACCCATTTCAAGTCCAATCCCCCACCCAACCCCAGCCCAAGATGGGGCAATGGGGAATTTTGGGGTGGCTATACCACGCCACCCAGTCCCCTCCCAGCAGGATAAGCAGCACAGCTCAGAGCTGCTCTGCAGCCAGGCTGGGATCTTGCAGCGGTGACAGTGTGGTCCGGAGCCAGGGCAGAGCTACGATCTGCAGCCTGCATGCTCCAGGCAGGGGTGCACGCAGGCACAGATCATGGCTCTGCCCTGGCTCCAGACCACGCTGTCACCACTGCATTCCCAGCTAGTTGCAAAAGCCTAGTAGCCTGGGGGGTGGGGGGAAACAGCAAGAGGGACAGGGGGAAGAGAGAGCTTGGAGGTGTGTAGGGGAAGGGGTGTGCGCTCCTCTGGGCAAGGGTTTAGGGCAGGGAAGAACACATGTACGGTGCCAGGTGCCCCCAGTCACCCTGCACCCCAGTTTTGCTGCCCAGAGGAGAAGACACCCCATCCCCTACAAATCCCCAAAGCTCTCTTCTCCCCTTGTCCCTTTTGTGACCCCTCCCCTGGGCTGCTAGGCTGTTGACACTGGGCTTTTCAGCAGCAATCAGAGGCCTTGGGAGCAAAGCCTCTGCTGCCGCAATTAGACCTGACCCTAAATCTGCTCCCTCTGCCAATTAGGGGGTGTGGGGCACCATGATCTAGGCGTAAAAATGGTGGCCTCCACCACAATCAGGCCACAATAATCAGCAAGCTGGGCCTGTGATTTAAAGCAGGCCCTAGAAGTAGACAGCAAGAATATGATGGTTTTGCTGGAAGAGATTTAAGAGCAAGTAGAGGAGGAAGCAGCAAAGAAGATAAAAGAAAACATCAGCTTAAAGGAAGTGGAGGAGTGCTTAAAAACCTACAAAAGAGGGAACTCGCCAGGAGCAGACAGACTGCCTATGAAATTTTATGAGACGTTTTGGGCATGGGAAAGGGAGGGATATAGTGGAAGTGTTTGAGGAAGTAGCGGAAACAGGAGAGGCAGGGGAAGATTTTACAAGAGGCGTTGTGACCTGACTCTTTAAGAAAGCGGAGGAGGAATTCCTGAAACAACTGGCGATAGATTACACTCCTTAACGTGGACTATAAGTTAATGGCTATGATGCTGGCTTTGAAGAAAAACCTCCAAAAGATAATGCATGAAGACCAAGTATGCTCAGGACCAGGTAGAAGGATCTCTAAAGTGATCAGAGATGCACTATCCCACATTCAAGAGTGGAAAATGAACACATGTATAGTAAACCTAGATTTAGATAAAGTATATGAAAGAGTGGATCAGGATTACACAGTCAGGGTGCTAGGAAAAAATGGGGTTCCCAGAGAAATTTATATATTGGATAAGGTTACTGTATAAAGAAAAGAGTCAAGTCCAGGTTAGTGGGTGCCTAAGTGGGGCTTTTAAACTTCATACAGGGGTGCGACAAGGATGCTGTCTGTCACCACTATCTATGCATGGCATGGACCCATTAGCACAAAGAATAAGCAAAAATAAGGCCATAAGGGGAGTCAAG
>NW_017729015.1:12554091-12559924 GCF_001723915.1 Gavialis gangeticus | reverse complement strand
GACCCATTACCACAAAGAATAAGCAAAAATAAGGCCATAAGGGGAGTCAAGATACTGGGAGGGGGAGGTAAAATGTGTCTGGTACATGGATGATATCAATGTAGTAGCTAGAGAGACACTTTTGATGGAAAGGGTGCTAAAACATACATCAAAGTACGGAGAAACGATGGGAGAGAAACTAAATAGATCAAAAAGCACAACAGACAATGTATTTAATAAGATTTCCTTGTTGCAAATTTAAAATGAGGGGTTATTTTTCACCATGCTGGTTCGGGGAAAAAAACCTTGTCTCCCCCTCCAAAAAAAAAAAAATATATCAAATGCTGAGACTGCTGACATTATAAGTAGTCTCTTCAAAATCAAGTCCACTACTCACATGAGTAGGGTGAGCAGGACCTGATCTGTGGGTGAAAGTTTTACCCTTGAGCTTGGAGATGAAAGCATACATATCCCATTTCCAGGGCTTCCCGTCTCCCCAAAGCAAATTTATGTATTACAAAAAACCCAAACCAAAACACAACCCCCAAACCCTTGCAATGCACAAATTAAGGCAATACCTAATTTGTCATCTGTAACAATATTTGCAGTCGCAGATCAAACCTAGTGACCTCACTTGATTCAACTAAACTTTAATTATTTTAAAATATTGACTCATGTAAATTGCTGCCGAGTTCATTTTGAATGTGCATGCAATCTTTTGAACAAACAATGACTCTTGCACTCTCCTAGCTTTGTTATTGGACTATTTAGACATAGGAAGATGGCACATCACTAGAAATAGCTATAGGAGCATAGGAGATCAGGGTCCTGTTTTGTTCGCTGTGTTGCATCTACATAACAGACACCTTAGTTCCCTGAACTGTTTACAAGGGGTACAGAGAGGTGCCTAAATCCAAAATTGCAATCCCCAAAACCTCCACGTCAGCTGCCACTGGAACGTCCTAGGTGCCCGTGCTGTACACAGCAGACAACGCTGCCCCTTAGCTCATGATAGCTGCAGCACAGAGGGGCCACAAGCTGCCAAGCAGACAGCTATCAGTAGCAGCAGAGAGCTCATCCCTTCCACAGCACCTCCTCCTCTGCCTCAACACAGACTTTTCCCACATCCGGAGGATCTTCTGCCACCGACACTTCTACATTTCTTCCTGCTTCCGCATCATTGCACTTTCTGTGCAAGCCTCACTCCCTTCCCAAACCTCCCAAAGATCCTCCCAGATCAATATTCCTTCCCATTTGGAATGAAAGGGCTATTGGTGTGCATTTGCTTTAAAGCTGCTTCCCCCTCCAGGCTATTTCTCTTCTGGCTCACAGGATACTTATGAGCAGCTGTCTTCCAACTTTTTTGCATTTTAGAATTAAAACCAACCGACCTTTAGCCTTCAACCCAAACCTTCATACTTTTGGCATAATCACCTGGAACCCAGCAGCAGGGAGAGAACCCAGAGCTGCCTCTCCCAATGCACCGGCTCCCTCCTATTTGAGCAAAAAACAGCAATTTTTTTTAGCAGCATCAGGACTATGGCAAACAGGTGAAAGGTTCCAGTTCTGACCAGTAGAGGGTGCTGGGGTACGTGTGTGCGCGCATGTGTGTGCGTGCACATGCACACACTAGCATCAGTGTTTCTCTCTCTACTAAGCCGATTCAGACAGGACAGTCTTCTCCACCTGCTCTCATTCATGTGCAGCAAAACACCTTTGAGGGCTTTCAGTGCTATTTCTTTTTTCCCAGCAGGCCAGAAACTTTTCAGTAAAGATTCATGTTTGTGTCAGCACCCAGCACTAACAATGTTCTTCTCCTTTGAGGCAGACAGATCAGACATTGCCCTGGCTTTTCTCTACAGTTAGGCATGCTGAAGTGCTGTTTCAGGAATGAACAACATAGGATGGTGTTAAAACTAGTAGAAAAGTGCACCTGCTAGTAGCATCGAGATGCACACATGCCCAGCCCCTTCCACGAAAGAGATCACACGTGGTTTGCTGATCAGCTGGGTGCAGCAATTTCCAGAAATTATCATGATGCTACAAAAGTGCAATGTGTAAAATTAACTAGAAACTGCAAATGAAGCCAGTCTTCTCGCCTGTGATGCTGAGTATCTGCAATGTCAAGCCCAGCTCAGTATCAAACCCCAGAACACAGGATGGTGCGAGAATGCGCTCTAACTGTGGAGGGCTTCAACCCTTATCATTAAGGGCTAATCACACTTTCTAAATAACTCTGGTTCTACAGTCCAGCGTGCAATTTCCATTCCCTCTTTCCATCATTTGCCTCCCATGATTTCCAGGGGGCACAACACCGTTTTTACTTCTTGCCCTCATCTTTTGTGCCACAGTAGAGCATGGTCTTGACTGGGAACTTCAGTCTCCATCCTCCCAGCCATCCCTCCCCACTGTCCTTTCCCCAGGAATGATGGCATTTCAGGGACTGGTTGCATGCTTTAATGTTCATGGTAAAACTAGAGCTCTGTGGATGAAAGGCACTATAGAAATGCAAATCATTTATTGTGACCTTTGCATGCTGCTGTCAACCCTTAGACGCATGCTTGCCTGATAACACAGGTGTGCCCCACGGCTCTTCATTTCTCCACAGCTAGTCAAGTCAGAAACGGGTCACACGAGAGGGGAAAGCCTTGAAAGTATTTATAACTCTCCTATGGAAAAGGAATTTCCCATCTTTTCGGGTCTCTTTTTTAGTACTTCAATTCTCTGTGCTGGCACATGATGTTTGCTTGATCCTTTATGTTCTTCTAGGTGCCCTCCCTTACAAGACCTAGTGCTTAGGCTCTTCAGCCAGAAGCCAAGAGGAGGAAAATATAACCCTCTTCAGAAGTAAAGTGACTGCCCCAAGGTCACTCAGCCAAAAGCTGGGAATAGAAACCAGGTGTCTGACAACTGCCCCGGTGCCTTATCACCGGTTCACCATACCTTCCTCATCCTTTTGCACTCTTAAGATCTCGTACTAAAGCTTGCCTTCTCTGTTGCTAGCCAATGACTGCTATACCGCCACATCAGTACTTCTTAAAACTTTTTTTTGGTTATGTATCCCTTTAAGTTTGCTATATTGCTTCACTCTGCTTTGAGAATAAAAGTAGTGCTGAGATATCATAGGAGAAAGAGAAGTTGGTCCTTCTCCTTCCCCCCACCCCCACACTTTCCTTTCCCCTCCCTCCATTTCACATGCTCTCTGGAGGCTGGCCTTATACATCCAGGGATTATTCATACAATAGTTTAAAAAACACTGTGCTACACAGGGGATGCTAGAAGGGAACATTTTTGCTTATTATCAGTACTCCTAATAATGCATCCAGTATCATAGGCAGCAACAAGCCTTCATAGACCTTGAGCCCAGAGGTACCATTCTGCTCGTCTCCTCCATCTTGCACAAGCCAGGGAGTTTAACCTTGTGATCCCTGCCACCAGGCCATAGCTGCGGATTGAACTAGTGCAGCTCCTGTTAACCACTGCGGTCCTGATTTAGTCTTCAAGTGAATCCACCACATCCTTACACAAGTTGCTCCCATGCTAGCTGTTACCAACATTTATTTCTAGCCTGACTTTGTCGGCTGAATTAAAGACCGCTCTCCTGCCAGAAAACTCCTCCCCGTGTAGGTGAGGCATAATCAAGTCCCTTCTGCACCTTTTCTCGGGTGAACTTTAGTCTCTCACCATGAGGCAGGGTTTCTATCCCTTATATCATTATTGTAGCACTTGTCTTAATCCTCTCCAATTTGTCAGCATCCTTTTTGAAGTGTGAACACCAGAGATTGACAGAGTGCTCCAGTAAATGCTCTCACTAGTGCACTGTGTGCAGTGGTTTCAGTATCAGCATCTACATTTATCCAGCAGTCCCCTGCTTATACATCCAAGTAACACATCTGCCGTCTTAGATACCATGTTGCTCTAAGGGCTCAGGTTTACTTGATTATCCACCATGACTCACAAGTCCTTCTGAGTCACTGCTGTCTTGGAAATACAGCCCTCCATCCTAGGAGTGTGGCCTGTGTTTTTGCTCATCCAGTTCCTGTTTACCACTCAACCCAGTTTGCAGTTAACTTCAAATGTTGCCTTCAAACAATTATGCTTCTTGCTTAATGGGGATACAGGCAGCTTGGTACCCTTAACATCCCCCTCTTTCCAAAGTCTACTTTCTTCACCTCCCTCTCTCCAAAGGGATAAAAACCCTCAACTCTGAGCTCACAAATCTCCACCTTTCCTTGCCCTCTCTTTTCTTCGCTTGCCCCAAGCCTTGTGGGATGCCAACATTGACCATGCCAGTTTGTAGTGGTGGGAAGGAGGGGGGCACGGAGTGTACTCGACCAACAACCCCCCCCCCCCAAAAAAAACTTCAAGTAATTACACTGACATTGATGGCACACAAATACAAGTACATGGGTAAAGAGTTTCAGGATCAAGATTGCAGCCTGTGAAACTGGAAAGGCTAAAAGGAACGCCAGTAAGAGTCAGAGCCAGGGACAGCAGGGGTTGAGGACGGGGAAGGTTGTATACTTCAAATACTGTACTAAAAAGGCTGCACTTCATACAAATAATAATAAAAAAGGACACACACACACACATCACATAGAGCCATCTGCTCATTTAATCTCTGCAGTATTGCCTTGAAATTTGTTAGTCGTGGGGGGGGGTGTTAAAGAAAAGGGAAGAGCCATGCAGTTTAAAAACCCTAATAATAGAGTTATTCCATAAGCAAAGATAATTAGGAAAATGTATCATTTATGATTTGCTAAGAAGCACAGCAGCCTGTTTAGACGCAGGCACATGTATAGCACACATCTGAACTCCAGGCGCCCAAGCCCCCAAACGAAGAAGAGACGAGGCATTAAGTCATGGATTGATTTTGGAAAGGAGTGAGCGGTACACTCCCAGCCAAGAGGCAAAAGATGGAAGTAGCACTTTGGAATAGGGAGCTACATTAGGCAAATCCATAATTAAAAAGTGCTTAAAAGAAAAATATTCTTACCATGAATGGCTCCAATTCATCACTGTCAGGCACCTTGCATGCAGGCTGGCATACTGTAGCTGTTTCGGCCAGGAATATTCGTGTTTGGTGATACATCGCGCTACTGGACTGTGGCGCTCAGACACTGCCGTGACACAGGGAGATCCACACACCAGGGCAAAGCAGGGATAAGCAATGTCATCATGAAATTCCAAAGTATTTCACACTCACTTTGCAGATGCACAAGTTGCAGCCTATTGGTGAACAAAGGCCAAAAGATTTTTTTTTTGGTCAAAGCCCCAGGCAAAGAAAAAGGCTCCCCCTTCCCATGTCCCCACCCCTTACCTTTGACTTTACACATACAGAATAAAGGATGTTACTCATCTTCAGTTTTGCTATGTAGAAGTAGTGGAAGAGGTTTCATATACCTGGATGGAAATACCAATTGGGAAGCATAGTCGAGGCTGGCTGAAGGGTTTACTTTTATGGGTGTTAGGCTGGGACATGGTAGTTGAGAGTTGGGTAGGGAGGAGGTCTGAAGTTTTGGAGTATTATTTGGGGAGCTTGTCATTTCTTACCTGTGGGTCGGTTGTCCATTTTTGTAAGCTGCTTTGAACCTTTTAGGATAGGGTAGGTATACGTCTAAATAAAAAAAATAGAGACAGCATTTTTCCATCCTAGCCCTGCAAACAGGTTTGCTTCACTCTAGAGTTGCGATTCTCAGCCTGGATGCTGTGGCACCCTTGAGATCCTTCCAGGGGTGCCATCAGATGCCACAAAACATTAGTGCTACAAGGTGTACAAACAGGATTCACAGGATTAACCCAGAGATTTCAAATAGGAATCCATAATATTTAAAAAAAAAAAAAAAAAAAAAAA
>NW_017729015.1:12546159-12553989 GCF_001723915.1 Gavialis gangeticus | reverse complement strand
AAAAAAAAAAAAAAAAAAAAAAAAAGCCTTCTGACCTGTTGTGGTCTTTTTAAGCTCTCTGCAACAGAAGAACTCTCTATTATTTTTCTGTAGTCAAAAAAATGAGAGAAGGCAAAGAGCTTGCATTTTCCACAGGATGTCTTGAGTTGATCGAGAGCTGCTTTGGGTCTAAAGAGGTTGAGAATCCCCATTTTAGATGTACATGTAGACCCGTTGACTTCAGTGGGGCTGTTCCCTGGGGAGAGGGGTAAGGTTAAGCAGGGGTGTACAACCGTAGATTGTGAGGCTGCAACATCTGAAATGCCACATAGTAGGGTCGGCATCATACCTAGACTCCTGGTGGCCCCACGTGAACTTTTAGTATCGCCCCCCCCACCTTTGCTAGAGATAGGTAATGATAATAAATAATAATTTTTAAAATTACCATTTTTGGGCTCCCTTTCTGTCCAGGTGGCTGCTCAGTTCGCTCCTGCCTGTGCCTGGCCCTGAGTAGGGTCTCCCCAAGCCCAGCATCAGGCCCTGTCCCTACCCCAGCTTGCCCAGTTGCCTGGATCTCACCAGCTAGGGGCCTTGAAGGAGCTTCCACTTGGAGCAGCATGTCCCTTCTTCCATTCCCACCCCTGATGTCTTCATTGGTCCAGCACCAACACCCCTGCATTGACCTGGCAATTGAGATATATAAACCGCATCTTACTATCTGGCTTAAAGGACTTTTGTTACTACCTATGCAGCAAATACCCTCAACCACAACCTTCACCCAACTCATCTAGCAAACCCTACTCCTAGTCCTGTCCCTATTCCAAGCCCTCACACAACCTCTCCTCATCACTAAGCACTTCAATACCTGGGAAGCCGCTAATTCATCACAGGTGGGGCCATTACCCAGCTCCCTGCAACACACTGACTTAATGCATGGATCAAGTACTTGGTTTTGCCATGGAGCTGCTCTGAGTCCCAAACTTTCAATGGGTGGTACTTAGGTCCCAAAATATCTTGAAGAGCTTGGTCCTAAGTGATCTTCCATGAATCTTCCCCTGCTTTCCAGATCTCTTTTCTAATGTGCTGTGGACTTTAAATTTAGGTGCTGCTTCTGCAAAGGTTCAGGCACATGCTTGTAATACCAGGCTCCCAGATAAGACTTTATAAAATGAGGGCCTTGAAAGACAAACAATATTGCTGCAGTTAGGGACCCTAGAGCAGAGCATATAATGTAGAGATGGTTTTTACTTCCAGGATTGAGGGGATCAGGTTTTACTGTGCAGGGTATTCACAGAGGGTTGAAGGATTAAGTCAAAACTACTGCAGAGGAGTGACTTAAGGAGCTGCAGGTGAACACAATGGAGTAGAGATGGGGAGATCAGTTTAGGAACTGGAGTGGAGGCCTGAAGCTTGTTCTCACAGTCACAGATAAATGCACTGAGACTTAACCCATTGGTCCCGTTAAATGCACAGGACTAGGCTTTTTGAACAAGAATGCTTAAAATTAAGCTCCTAACCTCCTGATTTGACACAAAGAAGTGGTCTGATTTCCAGAAGTGCTGAGTAAACAGAGGTCCAAGCTGACATGCAGAGCCCTTATCTTGCAATGAGTTCTGGGTGGGCAAATTCCTTTGGCCCTGTCGGCTTCAGTAGGGTTTGGTGCGGGGGTTCACATCCAGACACCTCCAACAAGAAAGGGGGCCTGGACTGCAGCTGAACTGTTCTCGGCCCCTCTGGAAACATCAGACACTTTTAGGTCAGCAGCATTGATTGAGGAGCCTGACTTTGTGTGCCTGTGTTTGAAAACTACAGCCAGAGCGTTGAGTTTGGTTAAAAATAAAAATTCAGTGCTTTTGGAGAGAAAGAACTATTGCAAGTGGCAGATGACAGAGACTTCCCACGTGCCGTCAAATTCAGGGCTCCGTCCCCAAAACACCCGCTAGACTCTTCCAGCCCATCACAGCAAACAGCTCTGCAGATTGCACTGAAGGACCAATTCATTTGGTTTAAAACAGCCTTAATTGGCCTCTAAACTCTCCCCAAAGTTTCCAGTAAACATTTGTGTTGCTGTTAATTTTACTCCTTCTCTAAAGGAGCCACTCCATTCGTATTGGTCCCCTAAGTAATCACAAGGAGGAAAGATAGTCTGAGCAATTTTTAGCCAGGACTGGAATGTAAGGGTTTAGATTTAATACTTCATTTAGCTGTGAAATCTCTTTCTGTCACGAAGCAAGTCGCTCAACTTTCTTTCCTTTGTCTCATGTTGATGAATAACTGGAGAATACAACTTCCCTCCCTCACAGACTAGTTTAAGAATAAAAGTTCATTAGTGGTTACGTGCTCTGTTCCTATCATGCGGGTCATTTATCTGCCTAAATAGGATTCAGTTGAACTTTGTCTGTAAAAAACAGGATTATTTCTCCCCCCAGGCTTTGATCCTATTTTATCAACATTTCAAATGTCAGCACCAAAGAAGAATTTTTTTGATAAAAGTATTGTTTTTCTTCTCTTTCATCACTTGATGGATGAACATCTATGCTAAGAAAAACACCTATTTCTGTTACTGGCCCCATGATCAGCCATGGATCATTTCCTTGGTGTAGACAAGGCTTTTGCTTCATTTTGCTATATATATATACACACACACATATCCATATATATCTATATCTATATTTCTATATATAGCGATATATCTTTAGAAATATAGAAACAGAGATATAGATATAAATATATGGATATGTGTATAGATATATCTATATATAGAGAGATTTGCGTGTGTATATATATACATATACATACATACATATATATACATATATGTGTGTGTGTGTGTGTAAATGTGTGTGTATGTATATATTTGTAGATCCAAGTGTCCAGAGAGATATATTTGTCTGTGCATATATATATATACATAAAAAATATATATATACACACACACACACAAATACACATACATACATACATACATACATACATATGTATATGTATATGTGTGTATATATATATGTATATATTTGTAGATCCAAATGTCTTCTCTTTATTTTAAGCACATATCTTAAAATAATTCTTTGCCCTTCATTATTGCATTTTCATCCAAGTGATTTTCAGCTCTCCCTTTTGGATGTGCATTATCTATGTTAGATTTCTCTCTTTCATGTAGATCCTTGGAACAGAACTGTGTCAAAGATGAAATTTCTCTTCTGGTGGAACAGGAATACTTGAGCCTTACACAGGAGACCACTAATGAGACAGAAATGCAAGGTTCAGAGGAAGGCAAGAAAACAGACTTTACCTTAAGTCAGACAGCTTCAAACAGCAGCCTTATTCCACCTTCCAACAGGGACCAGTTACTAGATGAAACAGGAGGAGTGGAAAGTGTGTACAAAGCCATGATTGGAAGCAAAGAAAGGGAGAGGAAGCTAAGAGCTCTCTGTGATGCACAGCTGTCTACAAAAGCCACCATCGCGGAGAGTTCACGCCCTGCCAAATGCAGCAGCAAGAACTCAAAAGGGGTAGACAATGGCATCACTAACATAGAAGCGTCCAACCTAGAGATCAGCAAGTTACTGGTGCAGTTTCCGGTGAAGCACACAGAGACCTCCAAAGCTCCAGACAAGCAGCTAGTGGCAGAGAAAGCCAAGTTGGTCAAGGACTTCCTACAAAATAGCAGACTCAGCTCCCTCGGCCAGAAGGAAAGCGCACCAGCAACACTGTTAACCACCACAACCGCGGAAAGTCAAGCTCCAGGACAGAAGAAGCAGCTTCTAGGGCTTTCCAAGATCTGTCCGAAGACCAACCCTGACTTAGTGACTGAGGCGCTACAGACTCCAGGTGTGTATTGTGAGATGGTGGGTGAACAGGATTTAGGAACAATGGGCGAAAATAAAACAAATAAGGGGCTGTTTAGAGGGAGAGGACATGAACAAGTGTGGCCATATAGTGATGTCCTTCCAAAGCCTGGTATACCCGATTAGCTCTGTGGTTCTCAACTTTTTCCATAATGGGACTTTGTATTTCCTGTCAGACCTGATCTCCCTCTCTCACCTCACTGGGATCAACCCAGGATCCTTCTCCCAAGTAGCAATATTGGAGGTTCAGGATGGCCATGACTATCAAGCTCTGAATGCATGGATTAACTAATACCTTTTCAAAGAAGCCAGTATGAAATGCTGTTTAAAACAATTCCCCACTGACTATCTACTGCATTCAGTGCCATTTTGTTTAGCAATAAACCTGGCAGGTCTCTTTCTCTTTGTATATCATCAAAGGGATGCTTTATCTTCATGGGCTACACTGGGATAAACAAAGCGATGGATAAATGAATAATGAATGATGAATAATGTAGTCCCATGTCAAAGAAAGGCAACAGGCCCTTCCATTCACTCCATGTTGCATTAGCTTTAACTCCTTGAAAGGCTCAGCTAGCTTCCTGGGCCAGCATTTTCCAGAAATGGTTAGAGTCTTTTGGAACTGATTATGTTTTAAAATGACTCTCCAATGTGAGAGAGTCTCTTTTTTGGAACGTGCTGAAAAAAAAAGAAAAATCAATCCTTTTGCACAACTCAGGACAGGCAAAACCAGTTATGTTTGCACTTTGCTTTTCCATTTTCAAAATCTTGGGCCAGCTGTATCACGACTCAGAGATGCTCAAAAATTAACATGAACAAAATGTGACTTGTTTGTTTCCTAACCCCAAGAAGGGTTTTTAACTTGGAGCAAAGTTTCTAGATTTGGGGGCAAAAGGGGCTGTCCTGCTTTTACTTTAGATGAGCAATTTCATTCGTACCTATGACTCAGACAATTAAATTGTCTGATCCGGGTCTTCTGAGGTCAGAGTTTAATGGTCTGACAAGTGAGTTTGAATTGCAAATTCTTGAATTTGGGTCTCAGCACTGCAGGGCTGTAGCCAGGAGAAGTAGCTGAGACCTTAAGCAGATCGTGTTTATGGGTGAAGCACAACCTGTTTAATTGGAGCAATCGGCAGTTGAGCAGAGAAAAGTGCAGCGTGTCTGTTAACAATGTGTTTAACCTCATTTTGTTTTACAGTAACTACCGCACCATCAGACAAAAACAGCTTTAAATACAGTGGAAACATTTTCGCACCACGTTTTCCTACCAATTCAACAACTGCAACGTTAAATCACCCTTTTTGGCTTAACCTTAACTTTCCTCCACCTCCCGTCTTTCCAAACCACTCGGGTTTCCCACAGTTCCAGGTAATACAAAAATAAAAATACACCCTTCCTTTTTTTGGCTGTGGGAGGTTTGGGATATGCTGCAGCCTGCACTGACAAAGCTGTGGTTCTAGCTGCCATTGCCTTGAAACCTATCTTGTGATTTGTGGTGTAGAAACTAGACTCATGTCCAGCTATGAACACTAAAACAAAAAGTGAATTTGTGAGGCAAAAAACATAGGCCAAGTGCTTGTAGTTTAGCGAATTGGGTATGTTCATACTGCACTGGGAGTTCTCTTATTTGTGTGTGCGTGTATCCACATAACTGCAAGCCAAAAATAAAAAAAAAAAAGAAACTAGTGAAATTCAAGCTAGGTCATAGTTCAGTGTGTGTGCGCGCGCGTGTGTGTGTGTGTGTGCATAATATCTATCTATCTAGACAGATATCTATCTCTATAGATAATATATACATCTATATCTCTACATCTATAGATTTAGATATCTATCTACATCTATAGATTATATATATAATATGTATGTGAATAGTTATCTAAATCTATTTATATCTATAGAAAGATACAGCTATCTATCTGTAAATTATATATCTATCTGTATCTATCAATAGATGTAGCTAGATATAGATATCTATCTAGATAGATGTGATATAGATAGATATCTCTATAGAGAGATATCTATATCTATAGATTATATCTATCTATCCATCCATATATATAATACACATACACACACACACTCTGAACTGTGACCTATCCAGAAGTTCACTTGTTTCTAATTTCTGGCTTGCAGTTATGTGGGTTTTTCACATGCCAACCTATAACCATGTCTTTTAGTAGGATGTTACTTTTCTTACCTGTAGGACTGTGTAGTGGAATCCCATGTCCACATATAAATCAAACAGCTGAATTTTAAGGCATCTCAGCAGAACCCCAGATTGTAATCCTGGGTCCTTCAGTGAAATCAATGTAGATAGATCCTCAGACTGACACAGATTCCTACTGAATACAGTGACTTTTAGGACCCGTGCATGAAAGATGCTATGTTGAGGTTTCTTAACATTCATTATAGCGGACAGATGTACTGATTCCACAAGCTTTCATGGCGTGTTTGCCAAATGATACAATCCATGGGTCATGTACAACAAACTCTGAGTTTCTGTGACTGATCGATTTCTCTCTATCCCTTCACTCGCATCTCTGATTTTACATTGAGCAGATGAAATTCATTTTGTGAGAAAAAAGTTTCTATTAGGCCTGTTCCATTCCTTTCACTGAGCATGTGAAAGAAGGTCCTTCCTCTGTCTTTTACGTGCCCACAGCTCATTGCCTGTAACCCTAGAGCCCATCAAACCACACGTGTCCCCCCTACCTGGCTGAGCTTCATCACCCTTTGGCTTATTTGCACATGCCATTTCTCATTTTCCTTGAGAGATCCCATTGTGTCATTTCCTTTTGTGCAAGAAGCAAAGATCCTCAACTGAACCCAGATCTTTTTGCCTTGTAATAGCATTTTTCATCTTAGTCCGTGAAAAATGAGTTTGGTATATTCAGAAGTAGACTTAAGCACTCGCCTTAGTTTCTGAGCACCTAAACACCTGGAATACCTTTGAAAATCCTAACTTTAGGGGTAACTTCTTTTGTAGGCCTCATCTCGGCTCTTCCTGTTGTGGGTACATGTTTGTACCTTGTTATTTGCAGTTGCATTTCATAGAGGTTAGCTGGTTCCTTTAGAGGTGAATGCATAGTGGGGGCTAAGCTATCATGTACCCTCATGATTTCCTCATTTCTCACTGAAGTCAGTAGAAAAATGAGCTCTTGCCCAAATATGGTGGAGCGTTCAGTTCCCTCTGCAGAAAAGAAACCCATATTTGGGGAGGTGAAGAGGAGAATTTGGCCTACATGTACCAAATATATGTCACTCCTTTGAACAGATAGCATCCCTTAAGAAAAGCAAAGTATTGCACAACAATCATTAATATACCAAGTCAGCCTGTTTTATAGTTGTGTCTTATGTATATTTAACAGGGCTTGTATCATCAGAGAGTGCGGATGCCATATCAGCAGACTATACACCCTTCTCTAGGATGCTATTCAAGACAGGTGTGTCCAAATGGTTATGGATATGCTTTAATTTGCAGTACACAGATGCTAAGCACAATAGATTAGTCAGAGCAGTTTGTCATGTGGCATGACTGACGTTGATGCTTTCGCAAAAATAGATTTGGGGGCTAGATGCTTAGATGGTGTAAATAAGTACATCTGTATGGAGTTACACCTTTTACACTAGTTGAGGACCTGGCCCCAAATCTCTAATTAAAAAAACAAATTGCTTATGTTCCATTATAGATTAACTCAGGAAAGGGTTTTTGGTTTTTTTAAGGAACAGCGCAATCAGCCTTCTGAAATGTGCATTTCTATTTTAAGTTAATTTATGAATGATGAAAACAATGGATGGGCTGCTGCAAGATATTTTCTGACAGTAAGAGGCACAGCAGAGAGCTGGAGTTGACTTGCAAAGTCATGAGAAGAGCCTCAGCAGAAGTGATCTGACATGTCACTGCAACCTTTTTGGTCAGATGAAAGTGGGTTTCTCCAGCTGGACACTTAAAAAAAGAAGAAAAGAGGGAAAAAAAAAAAAAAAAAAAGATGAAGAAGTTGCA
>NW_017729015.1:12545135-12545953 GCF_001723915.1 Gavialis gangeticus | reverse complement strand
AAAAAAAAAAAAAAAAAGATGAAGTAGTTGCAGTAGTTATAAAAGCTAAAACGTGAACTAAGAAAGAAGTTAACATACCACCACTTTGAAAGCATAGCAGTCAGTGTGTCACAAGCACTACAGTATTATCTCTAGCGGGGAGTTAAAAAAAAAAAGAAAGTGCAATATCCTACAGAAATGGTACACAATGCTATAGCCATACATGTGGACCAGCGTGTTCCAGTGGCTAACTCAACAGAGCTAGGAAGTCCAAGGTACTAGTCTAAATTCTGTTGGGGAGTTTTGATCAAAGTTTGATAGTTATGCATATCATAGCAAACATCACTGCAGCTCTCTATCCAATTCTAGATGCATCTAAGGAGTGCTTTTTTTCCCACTTAGCCTGATGAGACAGACCTAAATAGCATCATTATTTCTTTGCAGAAAAAAAAAACATCCATAGCAGTTAAGAGGAGGAACCCTTGTCTGGTGCAAGATCTTTGATTTTTGTGCCATTGAAAAGGCTTCTTCAGAAAGTGACCCAAGATTTTTTTTTGTTCTTGTTGGCACTTATAACAACATGAATGCCTTAATTGTCTTGTGAACACCATACTGGGAGGTGCTGAGTCCTCTCAACCCCTTGTGCCACTGGGAGGAATTGAAGGTTTGGTTCAATTGTTCAAAATTAACCCAATATGGGTGGAGAAGTTCATAAGCTTTTTCACCCAAAAAATCTTTCCCCTGCTTTAGGAGATACAGGAATGTAGTCATCTCTCCCCACTTCCCCCCCCCCCCCCCAGACCCAGGCCACGCGGTGGTTAAAAAAAAAAAAAAAAGAA
>NW_017729015.1:12521015-12540135 GCF_001723915.1 Gavialis gangeticus | reverse complement strand
ATGAAAGGAGATTTTATAAAAGTGACATAGCAAACTTCCCCCCCACCACAACCTCGTTAACAATTTTGAAATATTTCAGCCTTTTCTAGTTCCAAATGTCATTTATAAGATCAAGCTCTAAATGGGCATGGACAGAAGTGTAGCTCCCCACTGTAACTCATAGCAGTTTGCAGGAAGTGCCATGAGTTACAGCAATCCCCCAGACTCAAGAGACATTTGGAGCAATTTGGAGCTGTTGTGAGTCTGCAGCTGTTCTCCTCTAGCCCTTCCCCTCTCCCCTCCCAACCTTGGTGCTGTCTTCAGAATGGGAGCAGGGGAGGGAGCTCAGTCTAGGTTTTTTCAGCTGGCGCTGGAGGGTGGAGCAGGTGGATTGGAGCCAAGCACATGGCTGTAGAGTGCTTTCACATGACAAATATAACATGTCTGCACCCAATGATTCTGTTTCACCTCATCTCTCATATTATATTTCCTTCCCTTATAGGTAACACCTTACAATCCACAGCACCTTTTTCGGTCACCTTACACCCCTCTATTGAACTATGTCCCTCTGGTCCATCCCAATTATTCATACCAGCAGAGGAACCTCCTCAAGCCATCTAGCAATGTACGTGATCCACCAGCAATGGCAGGTGATGGACCACAGTATCAGTTCCCTCATTTATACGGGTATGTCCATGCAAATGTGTTGAATAGTTCGCTTAGCACTTTACAGGAGGGTTGGTTGAGTTATTACAAAACCAAATGCAATTTGCTGCCTAGATATGGTCAGAAAATGGGATCACCATCCTGTGGGGACTGCTAGCATTTTAAAGTTCCCTTCATTCCAAGCTGGAGTAAAAAAATCATGTTATCCCAGAATGGAAATTATAACTCAATTTTGATTTGAGGTCATCTAGAATTATTTCTTTTGATAAAGTTGAAACGTTGTAGTCTAAAACATGACATCTACATATTGTACTTAAAATTAGAAGGTGAAAAGTAAAGAAAAATGAGGCAATATATAAGAAGGCACAGCAAAATGTTTTTTATCTGATAAAAATAACACATTCCAATGTTAGAAAAATGAATTGTGTTGTTACTGTTGAAACAGGTACATTTTAAACAATTCTCCTTGACACCTCCCCATCAAAAGTTTCATCAACAATCAACAGGTCTCTTCAGAGTGGGGAATATCTCCAAAGACTGAAGTTCTAGTTTTGCCACAGAAAAGTTATGCTAATGCCAGCAATGATACAGGTTGCCCATAGACCACCTCTTCATACTCCACCTATAAGCCTCTGTCCTGATTTTTATTGTCTCCATGTCTAATCAAGTCCTTGAACTCTCAAGAGAGCTTTATTATAAGGCTGGCAAATAGTGTCCCCCAGCCAAGACATCGTAAGAAATATTGCCTGAGGAGGTAGCGCCAAGGAAGAGCCGTGCAAAGCAATTTGCTTGCTATGCTCAGCAAGCAAAACAGGAGAGGAGGAGAAGAGAAGAAAAGAGAGGAGAGGAGAAGAAAGGAGGAGGAGGAAGAGAGGAGAAGAATCCTCCTCTCCTCCGAGGAGAGGACTTCATTGTCTACAGTATTTGTTCCACCCTCAGTTAACACTTCCTGACGTTACAGTTTCACTTACTGTGGCAATGACATTAAACCATATTTAACCATACTTTAAGGACAGCTAGATATGGTGGAAGACCACTGGTCTGTAATACTAATGGGAAAAATTTGGGGAGGAAAAAAAATCTAATATCTACATAAAGCTTTAGTCTCTTTGGTTTGGGAATTTAAAGATATTCAGATACCAAAAGATGCAAAAAAGTACTTATCTATATTGCATTCCCATGGCCTTCCACCATATTTATCTGTCCTCAGAGCAGGGGCAAACGTAATTCGGTGTCACAGAGAGAGGGGGTGGGAAGGCAGGGTGGGGGGAGAGAGAGAACAAGTTCAAGAGAAGGAGAATACTAAGAAAGACATAAAAAGATTGGATGGATTTAATTTGAAATTTTGTTTTTTAGGTTTAATTCTATGCTGGGTGGATCTCTGAGGACTAATCCATATTTCTCTTCTGTGAGTGGTATAAACTTTTGAAGTAGTCAGGTTTTTGCTGCAAGACTTGTGGAAAGGAAAGCTTCAAAGACTGTTGGGAATTTTCTGTTTAAGTAAGGACTTCCTTTGTATTTTCCCCAACGTGAAGATTTCTGTCTATAATGATCCTGCATGACTTAAGAACTTACAAAACACCTACACAACAAATCCATCCACAAGAAGGAGTTTTGTTTAGTGGGAGAAGATGAGTTTTCTCTTTTTGTAAGATGGAGAGAAATAATAAAAATGTTTTATTTATGACACATGCGTGAGCTGCTTAAAATTGATTTTTTCCTGTAAAAAAGATGGCTGACAGAAAAAGAGCATGGCCACACATTTCAGAGGTAATAACTCTAGTTGTGTGTTCAAAATGAGATCAACACTGAGGCAGTCACTAGCTAGGTTGCTCGCCTCTGTGGCTGATGTAGTTGTATCTTACATCTGGAACCCCGATGCTAATCTAACTTTTAGCACTATGGAAGATCAAATCATGGAGGCTTGTATGAAGAAGTTTACTCTACTACGTTCCCTCTGTTTCATTTCAGAGATTCAAGTGCAAACAGTGAGCTTTTGTCCCTGCAACAAACCTGCTGCTGCTAGATACTATCTCATCAATACAGAGCCCGTTAATAGGCTGTCCGCAGGCAATTTTGATGGATGCTTGTTGTAGGTCAACCAACCAGTAAACTGTTGGTTTATGTGCAGAACAAGAGTGGAATCCCATAACCTGTGTTTGTGTAGCAGGTCAGACTAGATGATCATAATGGTCTCTTCTGTCTTTTAAATCTGTAGATGAAGCCCCCGTCACAGCCTACAATTTGCAGTGTTACCAGGCTGGAGCTGGTAGTGAGCAGTCCTTCCATGCGCTAAAGTCTGGAGGTCTTCACTGAAGGCAACAGTGGCCACCCCTTAGCGAAAGTGCCGGCATGAGCAACTTCTGTCTGTGGCTTGCAGCAGATGGAGGAGGGAGCAAGGAATACAGTGTCAAATAAGGCAGGGAGCAGAAAGCAGAGGAACAGATCAGGCAAGGAGCACAGGATAGGGAACAGAAAAAAGAGCAACAGATCAGGTCGGGGGTGGGGATCCAAGTGGCACGTGGGGAGGGTGGACTTAAGGCTCGTCTACACAGAATATTCTCTCATGTACGAGATGTGAATTTAAACTCCTCTGAGGGGACGCTTTAAGAGCAAAGTTATATGTTACACCTAGCTCATGCTAGATTGGTGGCATATTACGCGGTGTTAAAGTTAGACCATGCTATGGACAGTCATACGTTAAAGATTAATACTGTTTCTTGCCTGCCCGGTGCTGACTTGCAACTAGAAGGCGGGTAAGCTGGGGAGTGGCTAGGAGTCAGGACACCTCTGCATTATGTGTGCTTTGGAGGGAGAGAGAAAGGAGGGCCAGGAGCAGTGCATCCTGGGATGCTGGAGGACTACAAATGGCTCATTTTATTTCCATGGTGTAGACTGAAGTTACCCTAACTTGAGCTAGGTAGCATGGGCCAGAGTTAACCCTTGCCTGAAGTGGTGTAACTTTGAGATGCTCAGAGGACATGTAGCACAAGCTGATGAGCTTTAACCTGCAGACACTGAGAGTGCCTATACACAAGCAGCAAGGCTGCTCCAGTGCACTGTAATTACAGCGCGTTGGAACAGACTCGATTAATCAAGGCTGCTGGACTGTGGTAATTACCGTGCTCCAGCCGACTCCAGCATCTATTGTATCAGCACCCCTGCGCTGAAAAATGGCAGCGGGGCCGCTTTAACTAAAGCTCGTTCGATGAGCTTTAGTTAAAGCACTCCCATTTTTCAGCGCAGGGACACTAATACACAAGATTCTTCAGCCACTGAATTAGAGCAGCTCTCGGAGCCACTCTAATTAAAGCACCTCCTCTCCCCCACACTCGCGGAGCATGTGTATAAATGCCCTGACCTTTTAAGTGCCCTTAGTCTGGTCTAAATGTAGCGTCAACCTATAGCACTTCAACTAGAATGGGACAATTACACCAATATAATTCCTCACATAAACAAAACTGTAAAGTTTTGGGAGAAGGACCTTTTTGTATAGTATATATACTGCTTCTAGGACATAGAGCCCTGGTTTATGACTAGGACTCCCTGATACAATTTACAACACATTTCTGCATTCTATTAAGGCAGGGGCAGGCAATTATTTTGGGTGGAGGGCCGCTTACTGAGTTTTGGCAAGCCATTGAGGGCCACATGACAGGCAGCCAGGGGCAGATAAATATTCATTTTCTAAATTTTTTAGGGGCCCCGTGGGCCAGATAGAATAGCCTGGAGGGTCACTTCTAGCCCATGGGCTGCATTTTGCCCACCCCTGTATTAAAGCATTGAGGGCTGCTGAAAAATGTGGGACACTGATGCAACGAGAAGAAGAATGGTCCAGATTATCCACAACATAAAAGCAGGAATGGCATGTCAGATGAAGCCTGGACTATGACGGTTGCATAATTCCCAGGCAGGGTCATGCAGGAGGAGCTGCACAAGCGGTGTGAACACCAGGTCCATCTCAAGCTGATGAAAGTTGATTTTTGCTCTTGCCCACCTTTGCAAAAAGTGACAGCTCATGTGTTTTGCAGGGCAGCACCGAGTCCTATATGACCCAGAGCATCCTTCACTCCTGTTAAAACACATGAGAGTTCAGGGGGCCTCAGCCTTTTCTCAGGGCTTGCTCTTGAAGCCCATTGAAAGACCATGGAAAGAAGTTTGTAGCCTTCTGTAGTCCTTGGACTAGATGCTAAGAAAAGACTCAATACCTTTCACTCCACTGGACTCCGGATCTGTCTCGGGCTGCTAAGTAGCTTGCAAGATCAGGTACCAGATACAGTGAAAAACCCTCCTGGTTAGTTATTCAAGGAATTCAACTCTTTCTTTCCTTTAATTCCCTTCAGCGTGTGCCATATGACATTTTGAGGGTTTTCTGGTGAGCATTATTTTACAGGTTTTAGAGGGGTAAGTATAAATGGTTTCAGAGTAACTTAGATCTGAGAGTCCCAATTGCTTACAGGCTAAACTTGACATCTCCTTTCACAACGATCCTTCCACTGACTGTTCAAACATGCCAGGGACACAGCCTCTCTCTCCATGTCTCAATGGAGTGTCAGCATTTTAATTCAGGCAATGGATTCAGTCTAGGAGAATCTAGGCTAGGAAATCCATGCATGGAGCTAGACAGGGTAATTTTTAGCCTCTTTTTTCTATACTCCATCACATCAGCAAGCCTCTGCTACAGCACAATTAGACCAACAATTAAAAACCTCCAGTGTTTTCATGAAGTATCAATGTTCTTAGCTGTGTGTGGCTTGTGGGGAACATGACAGCTTGATAACATAACACAAGCTGAAAGACCAGTAAAGTAACACCAAGGCAGCCAGGAGAAATCAAAGCTGAGGGCCATATGTTGCCTCAAAACTCCCACTGGTGTCAGCAACAATGATCCTGCCTTTCTAGAGCTGCTTACATCCAAAGAGACGCTGGGTGCAGCGATTCAGGGACGATTCATAAGGATCATTTCACCCCTTTTAGGAAAGTTATGTGACCTCTTCTAATACCACGCAACAATTTAGGATAGGAAGAAGGACTCGATTTGCTGCTCTGGGGCAGCTGGGATCAGAAGCATGCCATTATTGTGAATGAAAAGTAGCCAGGACTCCAAGTCCTGCCTCTGCAGCTGTCTTAAGAAAGGTGCTACCGGATCGTTAAACTCCCAAATGGGTCCAAACTTCTGCACTGTGCTTCCACCAAGTAATCGTGCATTGTGATACTCATTCCCAAGGCCACGGGTTCTTCTCTTCACAAGGCCCTGCCTAATTCAGCGCACAAGCAGGAAGGTGCTAAATTAATGAGCAGCGATTCAACATTGGTTCTCTCCTTATTGTTCAATGCAGGGACCTAGGTCTTATTTACAGCACGCTGTTTAAACCTTGCTCTGAAAACAGAATTTCCCATTTCTGAATGGGCTGCTCCATAGTGCTCACCATTATGGCATGTGAGCGCCTTGCAAGCAAATTCATTTATCTTCTTCCCCTAATGGAGTCAGGGTCCTGCAGGCAAGTGCTTCATTTGCTAGCTACATAATAGCAATCTATTCCTAGAGCAGTCGCTCCTGTACACTGAATGTAGCACAAGCCCAAAGGTAAAAATAGCAAGTAGTCATGTAATAATTAGACAGTCTCATAATGCAGGTGCATAAGGGAACTGAATTAAGGTACCCCAGAATCAGAAGTTTGGACCCACTTGGGAGTTTAATTCTGGTACTAACTTTTGAGTGCTTAATTTTGCAACTCCCATAATGCTCTTTAACATAGTTCTCAATGTTGAATTTCCTTGTTTTGTGGGGCCTGTATTTTTTTTTTTTTATAAAGAGCAAGCTAATCAAACACATCCCATCATATGGATGTCTTCATAATGCCACATACATCATCAGTAGGACTGGACCACTAGAGCTAAGGGAGTAAATAAGGTGACAAAAATGCACTTCTCTGGCACAACAGACAGCCTCCACATCATTTCCAGTCCTTGCTCCACAGCGTAAGGATGGTAGAGCTATTGAAAGAAAAGGTCTCAAGAACATTAGGGCCTGGGCAAATCAACATTTTCTCTTGTAGCCTGATCTGCAGAAATAGATGAACCACTTTGGCTCAAATTAAACATCGGTCAGCTCGAGACAGAAACCTAGTACAGAAAATCTCCCCAAGAGTTACAAAGTTTGGTAAAGATATACGCAAATGAAAACAGAGTCTTGTGGTAGGAAATGTTGGACAACCTTATTAATAAGCGATGCTACTGGCCTTGCCTACAAGGTCTAGGTCCTGTGCATAAGGTGCTACCCTGGGAGTCAAGAGAATTGGTTTGTACCACCAACTTACTCTATTCTGGGGAGTCATTATGGGTGCTTGTACATGCAACACAATTGGCCTTTAAAGTGGCTTAATCACCCTGCTTTCACGGCATCACTGTTTACATGTTTGGCAGAGTAATTTGCTTTAATATTGTGATGATGTACACGTTCGGCAGCGTATTTCACTTTAAATAACCTTGTTCCATAGCAAGGTAAAACCCATCTGAGGTATTTTAGTTTGCTATGTAACAAAATGCAACGGTGCCCAGGGCACTGGAAGCTCATCCCTGTGTCCTTCTCCCACCACCAGCACACCCAGCTGCCCTCCTGCCACCTCGGTACACCATCCCAGGGCAAGCCAGCTCATTTCTGGGTGATCCCAGGTGGCGCTAAGATGGCAGGGAACGGGCACAGGGTGCTGGAGCCTACCTGTCTCTCTCAGGGCTGGGGGGTAAGCTGCCAGCAGGCCAAACAGCCCCTGAGCTGCAGGGGACCCTAGACCTTCCCTCCACAGTGGTGGCACCCACCTGCTAGCACCCTGCCCGGGTGGTCCCAGGGGATGCCGCCACCATGGACGGAAGCACCAGGCCACGCACAGCTCAGGGGCTATGCACCCCTGCAGCAGCTCATGCAGGCAGGCTCAAAAAAGAAAGAAGCAGTGAGGAGCCTGATCACTATTTTTATTATTATTATTATTATTATTATTCCCAGAGCCTGCCTGCTTGTCTGAGGTGTACAGACTCTGATGCTTCCCTCCACGGTGGCGATGCCTCCCAGGACCACCTGGCTGGGCTGCTAGCAGGCAGGTGCTGCTTGCGGGGTGCCGCCACTATGGAGGGAAGGTCCGGGGTTCCCCGCAGCTCAGGGACTGCGGAGCCCACTGGCAGCTCACCCCACTCTTCGCGGGAGAGGCAGGTAGGCTCGGGGAGGCGGAGAAGGATTAGGCCCCTCCCTGCTTTTTTTTTTTTTCTGGTAGAGCCTGCTTGGGGGGGAAGGCAGGCAGGTGAGCTGGCAGGGGGCCGTGATACACAGTAACATCATGTGACATGACAGAGGTCCCTAAATTGAAACGGTGGGTGTTTAAATGACAGAGGTAAAAACCCACCAATTAAAAACCCACCGTTTCAGTTTAGGGAGAACTAGACCCCCATCATGTGTAGAAGCACCCTACCTCACTGTGACTTCTCTTTTTATGCTTGGTCTACATCTGTTCAGATTGCAAGTTTTTTTTAAGGCAGGGTCTGTCTCTCACTATATTTTTGCACAGGGCCTAGCATACAGCAGGGCTGCAGTTTTTGTTGGGTGTTATTGCAATATAATCTGCCCTCCAAAAACCATGCAGTGACATTGGCCTTGTCCTAATTCTGGAGGAAGAGCGCCATTAAAGTGAATGATTAAGACTTCAAGCTGAAACCTAGGTTTTCATTAGCAGTCTCCCACCCAAGTAGTCATCATGCCTTGCCAGGCTTTTAAGATCTGGTAGATCACAGCAGGCAAGTGGTACATGGATCAGGGACGGTATGGAAAACAACAAGCAAATCAGTCATTGAGAACTGGCTAGGAGGACTTTATGGCCTTTTTCTACCCAGTAAAATAGTGGTCCAACTTTCCAGGGTGGTGGTAAGGTCTCGCTCCATGTCACCGACTTATTTTAAAATGTAGTTTCATATCCTTTATTTCACATATAGCATGCAGCTCATTTTGCCTTACTGCAGTAAATTACATCCAAGAGTCCCAAACTGCTTGAGAAAACAGAAGATTACTAAGTGGAACCATCTCAACAGTTTCTGTTGAAATCTTTTCTGCAGGGTGGGGTAGGGACAGAGAAGGGCAGGAAACATTTTTTTTGACAAAATATTTGCATTAAGCCCTTTTTGTCAAAGCATATGGTTTTTCTTCTGAAAAAAAGTTTTTATTTTTTAGCAAAACTCTCCAGAAAATTAAGAAACAAATTCTGACCAACTGCTAAAAAAAAGAACTTTAATCAGTTTATTTCACAGTGAGAAACTATGTTTTCCACCTAGGTCTATTCTGAAATTTCAGCACCCCTCAGAATTATTATTATTATTATTATTGCTCCTTTTTTACAGATAGGAAGGCTGAGCCTCCATATACCTTAAGTGTGCCTGTGTCCTAACACGTACTGGTAAGATAACACCACCAGCAAGCCTGGAACAGAGCCAGAAGCAAAATCCTGATCTCTCAAGCTTATTGCTCTGACTATATTTCCTTCCTTTCCATGTTAAACTTTGAAAGGATTATCCTATATTCTAGCAATTAGATTTTTAATTACGTGACAAGAGTAACTAGAAAAGTTCAGGAGGTTTGGTTCACATAATAATCAGATGCTTTTATCCAAACATGGGCAGACAAATCTCATGAGACTTCTACTATTACTCAGTCTCAGCCAACTCAGACTGCCTTCCTCGTACATCGTTACTCTAGTATTTCCACTTACAGTGCTGGCCAAAACCAAGTACGGAAGATGCGAATGAAAAGTTTAAAAGGGCTAAGAGAAACATCATCCAAACTTTTTCTACTCTGAAAACAGGGTCAGAATTTGGTTCAATTTAAATCCGTTTATTCTGTCAACTAATTGGCATCCGCTTTCACACACATTGTAGGGTCCTTCAGCCTTTAAGTCCTCTGACTGGTTTCTCCAATATCCCTAATGCAATTAATGTGACAAGATAAAGGGATCATCAAGTCCTATTACATTTTTCTCCCTTAGTAAAGGATTGATGACAAACTAGGAATCTGAATCTCTACTGAATTACATTTACCACAAAAGAGTACATTAAGTAACAGTATGTAATAAAATCATTGTCGACCAGCTTGAAGAATAGAGTAAGTCCTCCTGACAAAATTGCTGGTTATTTTCTAGAGCATACTGCAGCTCAAACATTTAACAGCAGCTGGCAGGGGGAAGGAAGGGGGCAACAGGACAGCAGGAAGGGAGGGAGATGACAGTAGTTCAGTGATTAGAAAACTAGGCTGATGTTCGGAAGACACAGGGGTCCAATTCTCTCTGTCGTATGAGCCATAAGCCACTCTGTGCCTCAGTTTGCTCAGCTGTAAAATGGGAATAATAGCATTGCTCTCCCCCACGGAGGTGGTTGTAAGAGTAAATCTGTTACAGATGGTAAGGCTCTCCATGATTATAGTAATGGGTACTACATAAGTACCTTAGGTAGAATGAGCACCTCCTTCGCTTTGGTGCATGTCAATTAGCCAGGCTTATGACCTGCAACCTTTCATCCGATGATGAAACTATAGGTCTCCTACAGAATGCAGAAGGCAGCCTAGTTATGGATGACGCAGGGAAAACTGAAGTATTTAAGGCCTTTTTTATTTCAGTCTTTGCAACTAGGGACACCTACTAGATGACAAGTGCAGTTGGCAGCAAAGATAGGGAAGGAGTTAAACAACCGAAAGTCATGTCAGAACAGGCTAGGGGTTACTTAGAGAAGCTAAATGCTTTCAGGCCAGCAGGGCCGGATGGGATGCACCCTAGGGTGTTGAAGGCATTGCGGCCATTTCAGAGCCATTGGCTATCCTCTTTGAGAACTCATGGAGGTTGGGTGAGGTTCCAGATGATTGGAAAAGGACAAATAGGAAGAAGTAGGCTCTGGGGACTTACAGACCAGTCATCCTGACCTCAGTACTTGGAAAGATCATGGAGCAGGTCTTCAGGGAAACTATTGTGAAGCACCTAAAGGAGAACAAGGTGATTAGGAACAGCCAGCATGGATTCACCAAGAGTAAGCCATGCCTGGCCAACATGATGTCCTTCATAAGTCTCTGTGGGTGTTGGAGAGCATCAGATGGGATATACCTTAACTTCAGCAAGACTTTTGACACTGTCTTCTATGACGTTCTCATTGACAAGCTAAGAAAATACAGACTAGATGCAACTACTGTAAGGTGGATACATAACTGGTTGGATTATTGTGCTCAATGAATACTTATCAACAGCTCAACGTCTAGTTGGGAGAACATATCAAGTGGGATTCCCCAGGGATCTGTCCTGGGGCTGGTGTTGTTCAACTTCTTCATGAATGATTTGGACAATGGGATTGAGCATATGATTACCACTGGCAAAGGATTCACTGCTGCAAGAAAATACCTGGGGTAAGAGTAGACCATGATCTGAATATGAGCTGACATAGTGTGGTCTTGTTAAAAAGGCCAAAATTATACTGGATGATATTAAAAACGGTATCACTTGCAAATCAAGAGAGGAGATTCTTCTTCTTTATTCAGCACTGCTGAGGCCTCACCAAGAGTACTGTGTCCAGTTCTGGGCCATACACTTCAAGAAAGATGTGGATAGATTGGTAAACCCAGTTGAGAGACACAAAAATGATAGAGGCTTGGGAAGCACGATTTATGAAGCAAGAATTAGTGTTATTTAGTCTAGAGAAGAGAAGATTGAGAGGGTATTCAACAGCAATCTTCAAATACCTGAAAGGTGATTATAAAGAGGATGGAGTTGGGCTTTATTTTTTGTGGCCACAGAGGGTGGGACTAGGAGCAATGGCCTCAAGCTGCAGCAGAGGACATTTAGGTTGGAAATTAGGGAGGAACCTTCTGACTATGAGAGTGATCAAGCATAGAAACAGGCTACATAGAGCAGTTGTGCAATCTCCAGACCTGCACATTTTCAAGAACAAGTTGGAAAGACACTTGTCTGAGATGGATTTAAGTCAGGGATGATCTTGCCTTGAGCAGGGGGCTGGACTAGATGGCCTTGTGAGGTCCCCTCATACTTTCCTATGATAGCGATGTGCAGGAATGAAATCCCACAGTGCTTCAAGGTGATGTAGAAAGTATGATTGCTCTCAGCTTTGAGTAAGGAAACAAATTCAGATACAGTCAGGGCCTTGCACAGTATGTGCAAACTCAGGGGAGGAGCCTTGAAGCCCCAAATCACAGCACCTCACTCTAACTATCTACTTCATCTGCTCAATAGAAAATCTGCACTCCCTACTCATTTGCACATTCAGTCATAAAGACAGCAATTATCCAAAGCCATGGACTTCAGCTGGGAGCCAGAGTTCAGGACATTCATTCCAAGTTGTTGGTTGAAGTCCATAAAACCCAGTCAGCAGTAAAAATATGATAGGTTACACATGCAGTCACATTCAGATTCCTAGCACAGCAGGGAGCTAACAGCACAGTTGCTGTGCTCTGGCTTTTTCTTCCCTTGCCTGTGAACCAAAGGTCTATTTCATTTACTTCTATTTTTTATTTACTAGTCAAGGCTTGGGAAATACTTACGAAAAGGAGCGATTTGCTGTTAGTGTTTCTTTCCATTAGTTCATCTTCACAAGCTGGTATTTATCAGTGAAGGACTAAGCTGGTAAAAAACAGAAGGGGTATAATCCTGCCCCACTGTCGTCAAAGACTTGACATCAGGGGTCCAGGATTTCACTGGAGTCCCTGCTTTGCAATCTGACTCCCATAACATATGCAAAACCCCCTTTCTCTTTAAACATTTAAAAGAAGAACTTGGACAATCTTTTCTTTTAGAAAGATGGGTGCTTGTGCCTGAAGGTTTGCAATTATTAATATTACTTCTTTTTTTTTTTTGCAAAAATCTAGTTGGTTTAATAAAAGATATCACCTCTACCATGAGTCTTGATCCCTATTGCCTCCAATATGGCTACAACGTGGACACCTGTCTCTTTACACACACACACACACACACACACACACACACACACACACACGTCAACAGTACACCCCATGCCAAAGAGTCCTGCTTCCTTCCTTCTCATCTCTTGTATTTTTTGCCCCGTAGCTATGGCTGGGCTGAGGAGGTACGCTTCAGCACAGTTGTGCTATTCCTTTTTCCCAATTTGTGTTAGAATTACATTAAGAGCCAATCATGACATAACTCCATTTCTTCCACCAGTGCATTGTAGAGCCACGAGTGCTAAATTTAGCATAAACTAGGCCTATAAGAACAATTAAGTCTAATATCCCAGCACCACTGTCGATTCTCCAAACTCTCAACTGCCTCTTTTGTCAACCAAACAGCGCTACTTTCCTAAAGGGAGAGTAATCTCCAAGGAAAGGCTTATTGTTTCTCTTTACCAGTTACTTTGATTGAATTCCCCCTTGTCTGTTCTCAAACACTCAAGAAAGGTTGTGCATCCTTGGAAAGGTTTATGCAGCTGCTCAGACAGCCAGCCAATGCATATAAACAGGTATACAAGCTGCCATAGCAAAACCTTTCATTATTTCAAGAGTGGTAAACCCCATTTGAATCAGAAACACCAAGCCTGGCTGTACGGATTAAGGCTGCTTTCTCTCTCTGTCTCCAGCCTCTCTCTGCTTAAAAACATTTCCAGGTATTCTCAGAGGTTACATGACTTCATTCAAAACCTTCTTAAGATTAATGTTCTGCTCAGGTTTTTATCACTCCTAATTCATCACTGATAGAAGATAAGGGAACTGGAAACTTGGTAGTTGTGACTGCAGAGAAGCTGACAGTCTCATTTTACTGGTATCGCTAGTCCTTATAATCACCCCAAAGAACAATTTAGGTTGGTTGTTTCCAAGTCGTCTCCCCCACACCGATGAGTGAGGAGGAAACAATATAGTTGGTTCATAATGCTAATTATAGGAAGTCTATAGGAGGAACATATTTGTATGTGCACTTAACCTCATCCGTGATACAAATTAGTAGATGCAATCAAACTCTTATTTTTCTTACATACCACACTGTCTTCCTAACTGACTATTGCAAATCGTCTTATCAGCGCCAGCTCAAAACGTCCCAATATTTCTACTGCTGATGCAGCTGCACTTCTGCCTATAATAACAAATTTCACCCCTGCTTTGGCTGAGCTCGTCTAACCACAGGATGAAATCAGAAGTCTGCAGTGCCTACAGATTTGTTGCAATGTGAGTTTGGTGAGATAATGATCTTCACCTATTGGCACAAAGCAATTTCCCCCCTTTTTTCCTTCTACCTCTCCCATTGGATCACTTTGCCATTGCTGCACTTCTACAAAGTCAATAGCCAGCCCCTTTTCTCCAAAACAAACTTTAAAAAAAATTAGTTTGCGTGGTTCCCAAATCCATTACACTTAACGTGTGGGGAAGGAGGGATTGATTGAACAGCTATTAATCAAAGGATGGGTTTTATTCTAGTGATGTCATAAAATGCAGGAGCAGAGCTTGAGCAGTTTATTAAATTATGGGAATGCCAAGAAAAATAGATAGCTTTAATAATACATTTTGCCTATCTGTTATATTTTTATATGCAGCTTAGAGAGGAGGATTAAACAGTTCCGTACCATATAAAATTACAATTTAAAAGGGGGGAAAAAACACCCCAAACAAGCCCTCTTACTTTGTGCTCTGCAACGATAACATTTATTCTTGGCCCAAAAGTTTATACTGCTGCTGTTGTTGGATGCTACTACAACAGAGAATGAGGGTGGTGGGTGGGGAAAGCCTATGAGTTGGTTTTTTTTCCCCCTTCTGCACCTAAAAGCATGAACTTCTGTTCACTGAGCAAAGGATCCAGCAAGTTAGCTTGTTTTCACTGCTTGTTCTATTGGGGTGTTGCCTGATGCTTGGAAAATGGTACTGCTGGTCAGCTAGGGATTTCAATAGAGTGCCTGGCAGTCTCTTTGGTGAAGAGATGGCTTAATTACTAGGTAAACAGTTGTGGCCTAAGGGAGGGGAATGGCCAGGAAGCTTCTGGGCATTGCCAATATCTGGCAAGTATTAGGAGGCTGCTAGAAGGTGAACCCAACTTCTACTATGTCCAGGAATTAAGGGAGCACAAAAATGCCCTGAGAACACCAGTGCCAAGTCCTGTGATGAGAACACCTTACTAAGAGTCAAGGACAAAGCTATTATGATAGTCAATGCAATCAGCAGATTTTTGTGACATCTATTTGCATGACAAAGCTTTGCTGAATGATACTGGAAGTCCCTGTATAGAAGTGCAGCTCCTGGGTCTAACTCAGGGCGATTCCTAGAAAGCACCATGAGTTAGACCGATTGTCCCCAAGGTGAGGGTTTCCAATCCACCCCCACCCCTGCTTCAGTGGGGCTGAGACAACCCCAGAATGAACCTTCCTCCCCTGCCTTCTCCCCCTCTCATCCAGCAGCTGGGGCTGGGCTGGGCTGCAGCTAGAGCAGACAGAAATCAATGAAGGTGCTCTGCTTTGGAGAATCATTTGAGCCCTCATACAATGAGAGTTAATTTGTTGCGTGATCCGAGTGATCTGGAGCCATGCTCTTCTGTTTGGGCGCGGCTTTAAAGTGCTTTCAGGGGGCCAATCTTGTAACAAATGCCATGTCTGTCTGCACCCAAGATGTCCTCCTTCATTTATATCTTGGAATAAATTAATAAAATATCATGAAATTAAGTATGTGCTCTGGTTCCAGCCCATACCCAGCTACGAATTCAGTGGATTTCACAAATCAGTCTGGGTTGATGCTCGGTAATATTTGGACAGGAGACTTTTAAGAAGAATCCAAAAGTGATGTTGACAGTTCAGCAGCTGACTTTCGTGTCTCTGGGAAGCCAACTCACTAGGATAGTACCAGGGTATGTTGGGTTCTTGTGGGGTGATCGCTCTTGGGATGATACGTGAAATTGTACAATGAACTATTTTCATTACGGAAAACGTGGTGCTTTCTACAGAAGTAATGAGGGCTGTAGCCAGCATTCTTAGGGAAATTAAAACCTGGGTAATCACCTTCCAGCCTTGTGCACTTCCAATTCCTTCTTATCCAAGGTAGAAAATATCTGATTTATTTACAGGAACTCACTAGTATTCCACCAAATTCATCTCACAAGAAAAAAAAAAAAACTTACAATCCCTCCTTAGCTGCCTAAGAGGAAAGGACTCTCAATTCCCCATGCAGTTAGCTTCAATTGAATTCACCGCCTCCTGTCTGGTACTCTTACGGAGTATTGCTCCCACGTAGCATTGAGCTGTTCAACATCTGACATGCTCTTCCCCAGAGCTGTCCTTTCTCTCTATGGAGCTTGTAAAAGTGCTTTGGGATCCTGAGGGATGAACATCACAGTATAAAGGTAATTAAAACAGCAATACAAATTGGACACTCTATCCTGTGCTGCAGTTTTTGGGAAGCAATTCAAAAATAGGAGGATTAGTTCCACGCCCACCTGTCAGCAAAGCCAATAGCCTCTTCACCAAAAGAGAAGAGAAACTGGATGACTTAGTGAGCGAGGGCATACAGATCAAGATGGTTATTAAAAGCAACAGTGCCTCCCTTTAAGACATTACAGTCTTTTTTTTTTTTTTTCTCATAGTGGTTTTAGACCAAGCTAAGCCTATAGATTTCAAGGAAGGGACTCCTGATTTAGACTTACAATAGTAAGAGGAGAATAAGGTCCATTATGCAGTCATTTCCCAGCTATTAAAAAGAGAATTCGGTGACAGTTTAAAATGCTATAAACCATAAGTCTTGCAAGTGTAAAAGCAGCTCATTTATTTATGTTGATAAATTGGAAGCCAGCCTCCTTGCCTTTAATTCTTTCAGTCTCTTAGCTACGCTTTAAACATTAACCTCCTAACACTCTGTCTTACCATGACAGACATAGGTAATAAGTATACTGTACTGTTAGCAGCCCCTCGGGACCAGATCACATAAAAAGTAGTTATTTAGCAATCTGTAAGTGTAAGTGCACAGGGAGGGGGGCTGTCTATGGGATTCAGCAGGTATATCCATCTCTGTGATTGAGATATAGGGAAAGCTGTCACCAGGGGTAACCCAGGGTTACAGCCAGGACACAGACACCCTGTATTGTATCCGACATGATGATATGAAAATCTAATTCCATCTGCATATGCACGTTTTACAAATGTGCCTCAGTTAATCTTTGCCGGATGCTTATGCAAAAAGAGGGCTCATCAGAAATTAAGTGTCTCATTGAATTTGTGCTTCACTCTCACCTTAGAGTTAAGATTTCATCTCCTGGGAGGAGAGAGGTATCCAGCTGAGTGGAGCGAACAGCGGGAGATGGTCTACACAAGTTGTGAATAGATCACAGTTGCAATTCTTCTATGTTCCTTTTCCACAAGGTTTGAAACACTTCATCTTTCCCGTGGAAATACTTGAGAAGAGCTTTTTTTTTTTTTAAGCTTGAATCTCTCTACACACAAGCCTAAAATTAATTTCAGTTTTCTTTATGGGTGTGGATTGAATAAGCTTTGTGGTACAGCATCTGTTCAACAACTGATTACCTTCATAAATAACTGAGTAATGCATGGTCTGAGGACCAAGACACAGTAGGGTCGGTGACAGAATTCAGCGTGCTTAAATATCCTTCTGATCTGATTAGAGGATGGTCAATTATAGGCCCTTGACACAAGGTGTTTCCACTGGTGAAATTAGTTCTTACGCTGGAATAGAAAAGGCAGACCTAAAACAGGGCAACTTACTTAAATCTAGTGATGAATTACCCCGACTAGTAAAATTACACAGGTATAACCTACATGGGAGTAGGTACTGCATAGCCACATCTATCCCAGGGCAGCCATTTGTTCAAGACTACTATCTAGTGATGAGATGCTGTAATAGCACCTTCCATATGCAGTTATCCCAGGATAACTGGTCATCTGCCTGCTTTCGATCCTGGTGTACTGTACATCACCATATAAAACCAGTGTAACTTATACTCATATAGATGAGTCACTTGTCCAGGTCCATAGTCTGAACCTGGTCATTTCTGCAGTTTTGATGGCCCAAAAAATCCCATTGGTGGGAACTCACTGGCCTTAACCAGTGCTGAAACGATTCAGGAGGGTCCAAAGGGGATGGGTTGCATCAAAATGTGGTTGCTGAATGGTAGAGTTTTGACAAGAAGGTGGCTAGTCACTGCTGACTAGCAAAGATACCACTGTCTACAGGATGCCACTGAGAAGTCATGCTGTGATTTCTCATTATTATGATTAGGAAAATTATAAAGGGTGAACTCTGACTTGCACAGCAGACAGACATACCATTCAAAAAACTGCACAAATAAGTTTATATAGTATACTCAATCAATCCCACCCCCTCCCAAACAGCACTTACCCACAGGATGCATGCTTTCATAGCTATCAGTCTTGTAGTCTCCCCTCCGAAAAACTTTCCCTGCATTCAGCACGCACTTGACTCATCTTGTCCTTGAGGAGGCTCTTTACTTTACATGGGCATGGGTCATGTAAAGTAATGGGACCATGTAGAGGGTTCGAACCTTGCTCATGGTTAGCACCTCTGAGAATTACTGTAACACAAATAATAATTTAAGTCACAGTGGGCGCATCTGCAGATGACGCTTTACTGCACAGTAGACTAAGCTACTCTGCAATCAAGTGTCACCATGTAACCATGCATAGTAGCTACTGCACAGTAAATTAGTCTACTGCACAGTTAGCTAATACCTGTAAATACAGGAACTAGATTAACTTGCTGGCAATTACCCCATCAGTGGGGTACTTCCTGGCCAGCCCCTTGGTGGGTGGGGAAGTCCCTCGGGCACCGGGCTGGTTGGCAGCAGTGTGTCCAGAGTGTGTGGGGTGGAAGAACATTGCTGGCTGTAGCAGCAGTTTTCCAGCTTTGTGCCCATCAGGACCCCTGCCAATGTGCATAAGGCTAGGAGACAGCTGCCGCTGGCAGAGCTCTCCTGGCCCTGTGTACGTCTGGACCAGCTTGGTGTCCCCTGCCAGTCCCTGGACTAGCACCCTGGGGAGCCTGGAAGTCCACTTGGCCACTGCAGCAGGACAGAGCAGGGCAGGAGCAGCCCTGTACCAGGAACTGTCCCCTGGGCATTTTTTACTGCACATTAAGCCTATGGCTCATTAATAGCACGTGTAGACGTGCCCAGTGTGGATTGTATATGTGTGTATTGCACTCACAGAACATAATTTGCAGAGCTCAAGAATCACTGGCTGAAGAAATTTCACTCAAATTGGAAAAAAAAAAAAAAAAAAAAAAAAAAAAAAAAATCAAAGGTTTTGGGATATAATGTCCCCCAGCTATAGCGCAGGCTTAGCTATGTCCCAGATAAAGAAAGTTGCAGCATCTCTAGAAAAGATTGCTAATGCTACTGCAGATAGTTTTGATAAAATAAATAGAAAAATAAAAGAGATAAGGCAGATGACATTGCAAAACCAACTTGCGTTAAATTATATACTACCCAGC
>NW_017729015.1:12510813-12516015 GCF_001723915.1 Gavialis gangeticus | reverse complement strand
TTGTGCAGGCAATTTGCAAACAGGAAAAATGGGAATGGTTAAAAACGATTCACTTAGTTCTAGTTACAAATGCCAGGTCCCACAAAGCAAGCACTTGTTTATTAGTCAGCATCCCATTTAATTCTCTTTGAAAGACAACTGGGCAAAAATACATGTTCTGATACAGCCCAGGGGATAATTTTTGTTACTTCTCTGTATTTAAAAAACGCCATCCGCTACAGATGTGTGGTTTTAAACCATTTAACTGCACTTTCCTCTGGGACAGGAATGCCTTTTTATAGCTTATGATTAAAAGTTAAGTACTTCTTCTTTTGAAATCTTTAGATTACATTGTCTGCTCAATACTACCCGAGCGGGAACGTTTCAGTCCCGAGGAGAATGTATTTGCTGGGCACCAGAAAGAATGAGATGCATTTCAGGCTAAGGAGCGGATGAAGATAAGGCTGTCATACTGGAAACTATGCAGGGTTAAACCTACCTAATATCTTTCCATCTGTGCTTCAGCCTTTTAGTTTCTACCTGAAATAAGTGATTGGCACAGAGGTATTTTTTGGGGGTGAGCTTTAAAATTGTTTTGCAACATATACACACATATATGCATGCACACATTACCACACCTCTTTTCTTCTCCTTGTAATTTAATAAAGCCTTTTACTTTCCATCCAAATATTGGAGAACTTTTAATAGTTTCTTGATGTCTATTGTGTGCGTGTTACCTTAAATCAGTGGGTCCATGCAATTTTTCCCAGAGGACACTGTAATCTGCCCACTACTGGAATAAGGACAGAGTGGCAACCTAGTCCCATGGGTACAATTTATCAAGTGGTACAGAAGATCCTCTATCACCAGATTTTTTTTAAAATCAGGATTTGACCGTCTTCCTAGTTTAAACAGCAGGCAATGCAGCAAAATCCTACGGCCCCTACAATGCAGGACATCAAAGCCTTGTGCCAAGCAACGGCGCTATCCTTCTTTATAACATAGGAATTTGCACACTTTGTGCTTGAGGTCCCCATCTTTTCTGCTGAGATAGCAGAGCCTCCATTGCAAAAAGAGCAAGAACAGAACTAGTGTGGCAGGGCACAGAGCTTCCCCTCCTGGAACTGGATACTGCATCCACATCTCCTTTGAACACCAAACACCACCAGCAGTATTTGGCATTCAGAAATGGACTTCCAGCATCATGACTATGGTTCAGCACACAGGACAGAGTATCCCCCTGCCTTCATTTCCTACATACTCTGTTTTAGACAGTCTCCCATCCAAGCACTGACCCAGCCAAAATGGTTTTGACTGTAAAACAGCAGACACGGTTGCAGAACAAGGCAGTCTAGATTCTGCTCTTTAACGAATGCAGTTCTTAACACGTTGTGGCAGATCTGTACAAAATGAAGCAGCCACACTTTGTGAGAGAGATTACATGTTCCTGGCTCTGCTTCTTAACTCTTGAAGGAAAAGGAAGAAAGGAAAAGGTTGAGATACCAAGCATTTGCATTCATTAAAAACTGCTGAAAATTTGCTGCCGTCAGTTCTGGAGAGTTTAGCTAAGAGTCTTCTCTTTTAAAGGGACATGCAGTACAAGTGATGCCTTTAATTTTACTATGATTTGTAGAGTCCACAGCTAGCCCCTTTCTCCAGGCCATGAAAAAATCCTATGACACCCCAACCCTCTTTCAGGGTTCACCCCAACACCTCGTCTCAAGGTGTATTAGCACAAACACAAAGACTTGCCAAAGACCACAAAAGGAGGCTAGTCTTCTGACCCGAACAGGCTGCAAACTCATTTCCCTGAACATTGCATGCTCTGATCCAGAGCTTCTGAGTGCAGCCATGCTCCTTCCTGCAGTTCCTTTCCAGGAGCTACCTGACCCTTTACTTTGGGGGTTTGAAGTCAAACAGGGATGCACAGTCCAAAGATCTTGGCACTTAGAGGAGTGCCTTACCCCATTACAGTTGGGAAGTTAATTTTGCAAACCAGAGTTAGCTTGGATTCAAAAAGTCTCTTTCCCTCCCCACTCAAATTCCATTATGTCTGGGGAATATAGAACCAGATGGGAAACTGTTCTGGTCCTTATTACCATTATGCTATGGTTTCTATAACAGTAGCCCCTAGCAGCCCCATTGCTCTGGGTCGGGTATATCATTTTATAATTTAAATAAGCAGGACAGACAAGAGATGTGGGAAAACAACCTTTCTGTGCATAAGTGACTACTTCAGGTCATATAACAATACAGAGGCCATAAAACCCATATACCCTGATGCCCAGCCACTGCCCCATTTACTTTGATTTCTTTTATTTCCCTTCTGTGCTGGTTATGCCCTCTTAAACCAAGCACTTTGGAGAGGGGACTGGTGCCGAGTGGCTCATCACAGAAAAGGAGCCTGATCAGAACATGACCTTAGGCACTGCTGTAACACAGAAGCAGAGAGAAATAGTTAGCCATATTAGTAAGAGTGCACTGATAGAGATTTTCTGGGCTGATACCGATGGCCGATTTTTAAGGAGCCATATCATCAGATACGGATCCGATTGCCAATATGTGGCCCGGCAGCGTGGAGAGCAGCATCTGGCAGGTAAGTCAGAGGGGAAAGGGTGGGGGGGAGGCAGATTGAGATCTCTGCGGTAAGGGAGAGAGTGGGGCTGGGGCAGGGGCAGGCACTGTCCAGCAGGGGTGGGGCAAGACATGGGACGGAGCCACGAATGGCTCATCCAGGGAGCGTGGGGAAGGGATGGCTCCCACCACTATGTGCACCCTGGGAGAGCATGGGAGGCATATGCCCTTGGATCTGCACGCAGGGTGCAGGCAGGCTGCTGATATGGGCTGGGGCTGGGGTGAAGGGCTGGTCCAGGCTGCACTTGGGGTGGGTGGGGATAGTGGTGCTGGGAGGGAGGTTCCGAGGGGGGCTGCAGCCACCACAACATTTGCCATAGCTGCCACCCCAGCACCACCACTGCCCACCCTGAGCACAGCTTGGGCCCAGCACCCCTGCCAGGAAGAGCCCGGTGCTGACCCCAGCCTCAGCCCTAGCCCTGCACATAGATCTGGGGGCACATGCTCCACATGCCCTCCCTGGGTACATGCAGCAGCAGGAGCCACTACCCCCCTCCCACGCCCCCTGGACAAGCCATTCATGGCTCTGTCCTGTGCCTTAACCCAGCTGGGCAGTGCCTGCCCCTGCCCCAGCCCCACTCCCTCCCTCACCATGGGGGCCTTGATCTGCCCTTTCCCCCCATGTCTCTTCCCCCAAAACAGACTTACTGGCTGGATGCTGCTGAGATGTGCTCCTGGCCGCCTGCGGCTGTGCACATGCACAGGTGCATTTATTGGTGACATTATCAGCCACATTAGCCAAAAAAAAAAACCGATTACCAATACTGTCAATTTTCCTTATATTGGTGCCGATCCGATATGGAACTGATGTATCGGTGTACCTCTACGTATTAGTCTGAAGAGAGGCAGAAAACAGGGCTGGATGGGACCTTAAAGACAAGCTTGTTCAGAAAAGCATAGCTTTCACAGGCTGCAGCCTTCTTTGTCAGATGCTATGGATTAGAAACTCTGCTCTCTGCAAGTCCATTCATAGCAGCTGATGAAATAAGTTGTTGCCTATGAAAGCTTATGCCTTTCTGCAGTCTTTAAACTCCCACCCTGCCTGCCTTCTGCTTTACTAAAAGCAATAGTTCTTTCTGTGTTTAAAGTAAAATTGCCTGGGGGAAAAATCTGTACGTTGATTAGAAATTGTAGGAACTGAGTAACCATAGCTTCATCAGCGCCTGCCAGCTATCCATCACTGTCATACACAGATAGGGACTCTAATGCTATCAGTTTGACCCATCCACCCTCTCTCAGAATGGAAGAGATGAACTCCAGTGATTTACTGTCATGGGCTTCTCAGACTCTGCAGCTGAAGACAAGGAGCACGACTAATAATACAGAAAGAGCCAGTGATAGAAGCTGGGCTCCTGGTAACTTATTGCTTTTCTGTATTTTATACCATGTGTGACCTCAAATCTAGTGCGAGAGAAGAGAGCGAGAGGGGTGGGGGGAGGCTGACAGAGATCAGGGGGCTGGGACAGAAACGGAGCTGAGGGGTTGATCGGGAAGCTTTGCCTTTTCTGATTAGCAAAGTTTGCTCTCAGAGCAGTTGCACCTATTCCGCTCCATGGCGATCGAATTGTTCGATTTTTCAGATGCCTGGAATTCAAGAGCTGACCTGTCTGCCGACTTCCCTCCATAGAGTCCCATCAGGTTACTTCAGCAGGGAGTTTGGGCCAAACTGTCTAACTTTGAAAGGAACACTTTAACCCAATGAAATAAAAGTAAGCGCATGCAGTGCCAACATGCAGTGAGGTTACAGCAAGCGAGGGCTAGCTAGGAAGGGGAAGACAGAAATTAAGGTGCTTTTGTTTTACATCCACATGGAAGAGTAGAGAGCAATTTCTCTCTTCCCTAATTTGAAGAAGGTGCTACAGAATCCCCATGACCCAGGAGCTTGCAGGCACGATGTAACAGGGGGCCTGCTTGGGGCCGATCTCTGCGTGGCCCCCCCACCTGTTCTTCGGCTAACTGCCCACTTTCTCGCCCGCCATGCCTTGATCTTAAATTAATTGATAGATGTAATTAAGCAGGAGGCTGCCCATTTTCTGCCCCGATGCCAGGGGGCACTATCTGCAGCTCTGTTCCTCCCCTACACCACAGCCCAAGGCTCACTGATGGCATCTAGGTGTTTGCATTATCACCAGCCCCACACTGGGCCCCAGAATCCTTCTGACTGAACCCCAACCTAGAGTCCTCTCCTCAGGCAGCCTCATCCACCTTCATACAGGCTATGTAGCTCCCTGAAGCCATTTTCTCCTCTCAGGTGCGGTCCCCCCAGGACCTTTGGCTACCAGCCCTGGCCCACCTCCAGGCCAGTCAGAACCCCTGGCCCTCAGCTCTCGGGCATCCCTCACAGTGGGTCCCTGGCCCTTTTGACCAATCTGGTCCTGGCACTGGCCCCAGCATGTGGTCAAAGGTACTCTCTCAATCAGCATGGAGTCTCTAGCCCCTCACTCTCTTTAGGGGTCCCCCCCTAGGCTCTACACATAAAGGGGTAACCCACCCAGTGGTGGGGGCTAGGGGTTAAGGTGCCCCGACCCGCCTTTCACCCAGGTGATCACTAGCCTGGCATTTCCTGTGGGTTCCCACGCCAGAGAGCCC
>NW_017729015.1:12505093-12505813 GCF_001723915.1 Gavialis gangeticus | reverse complement strand
ATCCCTCACAGTGGGTCCCTGGCCCTTTTGACCAATCTGGTCCTGGCACTGGCCCCAGCATGTGGTCAAAGGTACTCTCTCAATCAGCATGGAGTCTCTAGCCCCTCACTCTCTTTAGGGGTCCCCCCCTAGGCTCTACACATAAAGGGGTAACCCACCCAGTGGTGGGGGCTAGGGGTTAAGGTGCCCCGACCCGCCTTTCACCCAGGTGATCACTAGCCTGGCATTTCCTGTGGGTTCCCACGCCAGAGAGCCCCACAAGACCACCCACTTCTGGCAGGGTGTAGTTTTAGGTCGCACCTAGGACCAGGAGCCTCCTACCATCCCCTACAGCTCCTCCCTTACTTTTGGATGAAACTCAGCAGCCCTCTGGCCAGGCAGTGTTGTTACCTAACCCTCCAGCAGCCACACTGTTTTGTTTATATAGGCAGCCCTGGACCTAAAATGGCTGCCCTCATTAGGCACCTGGAGGCTGCCAGCTCCAGGGCCTTAAAGTGGCAGGCACACACAGTGCCCTGCCACACAGGGCCAAGTGCCAGGAGGTGCTGGATTCAGACTCCAGCTGTGACAGTGTCTTCCTCGGTGGCCTCGGGAAGCCATTTAATCCTGCTATACGTGGCACATCTGAAGAACAGAGGCAATATTGACTTCAGCAGGGATCCTAAAGGAGAGCCATCATCTCGGGGGGGCAGGGGGAGAGGGATTTGACGGTGGGGGTCT
>NW_017729015.1:12504186-12505082 GCF_001723915.1 Gavialis gangeticus | reverse complement strand
ATCTACTAGGTCCCTTCCGACCCTTAATCTATGAATCTACCGAGCACTTTGAAGATACCAGGCAATACTGAGCACCAGTGATCCTCATGCTTTACAACCAGCATACACATAAGCTCCACTGCAGACCATGTTTGGAGAGCTGTGGACGTCCCCAAAATGAGAAATGAGCACCACCACAAGGTATGATTTGGGGATCCTCTGATACTACAGTGAGGAGCTCAGTCAAGCAGGTGACTTGACTGATCTCTAGGACAGTCATCAAAAGCCTGCATCAGGCAGCACTGCCGTGACGCATGGCATGCCACGCCACGTCCCCACATAATGTTACTGCCTTCAAGCAGCAGGCATGGGCCATAAGTGCCCATAAGATGGCATGCATCCAGTTTTGCATGCATCCAGCGCTGCTCTTGGGTATAGCATCTCGTTTGGGGTGTCTCACTGCCCCGCTCACCAGCACAGCCCTCAGATGGTACAGATATGCCCCTAGTCTTGCAGACTAGTTTCACTTAAACCTCATTAAATTTCTGTGGTACGCTGTTGGTTCTGCTTGTTTTTCAATGGTTCATTTCTGTGGGAGTCCAATCCGTTCTCATTTATGCTGATTTAAAAGAACAGAGTGGAGGCCCACGGCATGTGCACAATTGTTTCCTTACTTTAATAAGATATCTTGCATACTGCAGTAAGTCACTGATAAATGCTCACTTGTGGCGGCTGCTGGGCTTCACCATTCATATGCTGCTGAATTAATCTTATTAGGAAGTATAATATTCAGAGCAGTTTTTTCCCCCCCCCTTACTTCCTTTCATTTGTATAAATATGTTCCTCTGCCATGTTCTTTAATTGCTTAACATCTGTTAGAGGGAAGAGAAAATAAACATGCTATGGCTACAGCAAAC
>NW_017729015.1:12486756-12499186 GCF_001723915.1 Gavialis gangeticus | reverse complement strand
CCCTACTTCCTTTCATTTGTATAAATATGTTCCTCTGCCATGTTCTTTAATTGCTTAACATCTGTTAGAGGGAAGAGAAAATAAACATGCTATGGCTACAGCAAACTGCAGAGCCCTTTCAAAAAAGTGTAAATGTAAAAAATATTAGATCGTGGGCCCAGCATACTGGGAAATCAGAGGCCAAAAAAAACCAAAACAAAAACAAAAAACAAAAAACCCCAACTGTCGTGTTTATTAGGATGCACCAGAAATTTGTGAGTGAGGTGTTAGAAGCAGATTGTAAAACCACCACTTCAATTCAATGCTCAGCAAGCTGACTGGTTTAAGTCTTTGGCTAAATATAAGGTCACAGGAAATGGTTCTCAGCTGAATCTAAAATGCGCGTGAATATAGAAAACTTTGTGAGAAATGATTTGGTCCTGGGAAGTCTCACAGACATGATTTACTTCATGCACAAGAATATTCCCACTGCGTTCCTTGGCAATTAGCAGGTATACAGTTAAAAAAAACAGGGTAAATATTTATAAGACTGGGACTGATGAGAGTCATTAACTCCTGAGCAGAAAGCCAGCACAGAGCCTATACAACCACTAAAGCCCTAGTTCTTCAGCTTTGGTACCACTCAGGAGGGGCTTAGACTTAGCACAGAAGTGCATTTCACTTTCCGTGGCTGATGGCTATTCTGCAGAAGCACAGCTCCCCATTTCCATGCTTTGTTTTTCCTACTGAAGTACTGACCATATATCAAGTCTGACATTGTAAGCTGGGCTGGGGGAAAGACTGCTGTTAAAGGACACACCTGCAACCCAGGGAGGCATCTGTACTATTAGGTGGCCTCCCAAGCCCTGAAAGGCTGCTCGTTATATGCAGGCAGCCACATCCATGCAGATAACTGGGGCCCAGCTGGAAGTAGGCAGGCTGCTAGCAGCCAGGGCCTCTCGAGTAGTTATGGCCAGTCAGAGGCTAGTCAGCCTGTCAGCTGTCCTGACTCTTAACACAGGGAATTTAGGAGCATAGACTCATTGGCAAGTCAAAGTATGGGCACTTTTTAAGCTAGCCGCCAATATTGTAGGCTGGTGGGTTCCCTGACCAGCCAGCGCCTACTGTAAAAACAAAAAGGGATACAAAAGATGCTGGGCACTGACAGAAGTGACATTTTGTCACATGCTTGGCCCCCTGGAAGTGGTCTGTAGCCATGCACTTCTGCCAGGGCCTGGCTGTAGAGCACTGTGAAAGTTCCTGATCACATGCCAAATGTATCCTCATTACATGAGGGTTTAGATGAAGGTGCTCCAAAGCTAAGTGCCTTCATTAACTTCTGTCCGTGTCTGCCCGGGATCAGGGCTGGGCTCATGCAGCCCAGCCCTGCCCTGCCCCCAGTGCCGTCTTCAGGATGCAAGGGGGAGAGGGGTCAGTCTAGGGAGCTCTGGTCCAGCTGTCCTCCCCTGCAGCACAGGCTGGGAAAACCCCAGACCAAGCTCCCTCCCCTCCCTTCTCTGTTTCTCATCCTGAAGACAGCATCAGTGGGGGTGAAGGGGAGAGCTAGGGGAAAGAGGCTGCAGACATGCAGCCTGCTCCAAAGTAGAGCTTGATCCCTACTCCCCCAAACCCAACAAAGAACATCTATGCGGGGGGGCAGGGCAGCTGCTGTAACTCATGGCGCTTCCTGTAAAGTACCATGAGTTACAGTGGGGTGCTGCATGGCTGTTAGCATCCTCTGTCTCATTCTAACATGTGAAAGTAACAGAGATAAATCCATTCTCTTTTGTCCCCATTTTGGAGGCCACTGGCAGAACTTCTCTTGTTACGATCCCCCCCGTCCACAGACAGCACCAGGGGAAACACTCATGAGTTCCCAGACCTGCATGCAGTTGATCAGGGGCACTCCAACACAAGAGCAGGTAAAAGACTTCATGGCACAACCTGTCAGTTATAACAGAAGATAGAGATGTACCTTTCCAAGAGCAGCTGTAAAAAACAACCCCAAGCAAGTCGCTAAAATTGCCTAAAATTATGGGCGACACTAGTGAGAGTCAACTTTTTTGGCAGACATGCTACAAGTTAGCCCCAGACCCCCTGAATGCCACTTGCATCCCCTTCCTCTGCCAGCTCTGCTCTCTGCTTCTAGCCCTGTGCTCCCTGCCCAAATCACTGCTCTGCTCGCTGCCTGACTGCTGCTCTGCTTTCTGTATCCTGCCTTATCTATCCCTATTGTCATGGGGTGGCCCTATGAGCGGCCGTGGGCCCGCTAGCACCCCCTGCCGTGCCAAATTAGGAGACCCAGCACCCTCTTATTCTCGCCCGCCACGTCTTTGCTCTTATATAGTTTAATATGGGAGGCTGCCTTTGGTCTCCTAATTTCTATGGGTGACCTGGTGCACCCCAGCCTTATGGGCTACGTGTGCCTCCTACCTCCCCTTTAGCATGCCCCAAGCCTCGCAGCTGTCCCGGACGTTCTTATGTCTATAAGACCTCGGATGGTCCCTCGCCCTCTCCGGGCTCATCCTGCCCTCTCTGGGCCCTGTCTTGCACACCCTGCCCTCTCCGGGCTCGTACCTGCGTGATCGCCCTTCTTCGGACTATTAACGGCACCAGCCCTGTCCCAGGCCTTCACCGGCTCCTGCGCCCTACTTCGGCTTCACGCTGGCCCCTGCCCTTCTTGGGGCTTCCTGGTGTACGCACCCTTCTACAGGCGTTACCCGCACTTCCCACACTCGCATCGCCCTGCTGTGGGCTCTGTCCCGCGCCCCTGGTGCCGTCGCCCTGCTGTGGGCTATGTCCCACGCCCCTGGCTCTCGCTGAGCCTGTCCCGCACTACTCACGCCCGTGGCTCTCGCTGAGCCTGCGCACCACCCCTGGTCTCGGGCCTTCACTGGCGCCGGGGCTCAGGTGGCATATGGCCGTGCGTGGCCCCCTGACCCCTCACCAGGGTCCTATGCCCTCACTGGGCTATCACCCTCTCCGGGCTGGGGTCCCAACCCCCCAGACGCGGCGCCTCCAATGCCCAAACCGCCGTGCCTTCAGGCACTGCTTGCCGTGCCCTTGCTGGGCACCCGGGAAACCCCCCACTCCACTAGGGAGCTCCCAATGAGGACACCACCTCCCACCAGCCGTGCCTCCCCGACACTGCTCGGTGCCCAAACAGGGCACCCAGGAAACCCCCCCCAGACTATGGGGGATCTCCTGTGAGGCCTCCTCACACCCCTACAGCCTCACCTGGTCCTCCGGTGATATACACAACGGAACCATAAGCCATCCAGCTGTAACAAAACAATCAGCCTACCGGCTATAACAAGGTCCAGGCCCACCTGGCTCTCTGGCCAAAGCCTCCCAGTCAGGCTTCTCTCCACTCTCTCCATAACGCAGCCCTCTGGGTGCTCAGGCTGCACTGCTCAGCTTAGCTCTTCTGCAGAGCTCCACCTCAGGCTGCCCAAAGGGAACTACCACTATCCAGGCTTTGGCCTGGGCTGTTTATAAAGGCCCGGCCCTGCCCCTGGCGGTCAGCTGACCCACTCAGCTGCCATGGCAACCTTCACCTGGGCGGCCCTGCAGCTTGGCAGCTACACCCACATTACTACTGCCAGTAGCAGGCACCCTAGTGCCCTGCTACACCAATTTTCCCAGCTCCCTCCAGGATCTGTCATATGTCACACACACAGGCTGCCCATGTCACACAAGGCACGCAGGTTGGCCACCTCCAACCTAGACCTTGTTTACTCTTTAAGGTTTGCTGACATAGCTGTAATGGCAAACCCTGGTAGCATGGATGCAGTTCACAACATCAACTGACTCCTCCTGCCAATATAGTTTATACTACTTCCTCAAACAAAAACTACCCAGCCGATAGAATTTTTTTGCTGATATAACTGCATCTGCACTAAAAGCTTCTGCAGGCATAGCTAAGTTAGCAAAAATTCACATCCATGCCTGATATGAATATGCCAGCAACATTTGCAGTGTAGATGAGACCCTAGCATCTGTAATGAATGTCAGAAGTAGAAGTCTAACAGTACAAGGGAACAATTGCTAACAATTTTCGAGCAGGAACAGGCTTTCCAAATTAGTTCTTTTGGAATCAATAGCACATTCTCGGGGCTAACCTTTCAAAAAACAAAATCAAGAGTCAAACCCTGAAAAACTATGTGACTGATTGAAAAAAAAATCAAGATTATTGTAAACAATAAATCATAATTTCTTTGTATTTCCCTTTTGGTTCCTTTGTCTTTATAGTCCCTTCACATTTTCCAGCTTTTTCTCACAACCATACAAGTTCGCAGCTTCCTTTGTAAAGAAAAGAAAGCTAATATTTTAATATAATCTCATGGTTTAAGTAGAAAAAAACACCAAATATCACGGCCTAAGAATTCAGTCCTGACAATTGGCAGTATTGCTGATAAAGGACAATGGCAGTGGCCTTTATCCATGCAGCAAATCATGTGAATGGTGCTCTAAGACCCAAAACTTTATAGATGAGAATCAGGAAGATGTTAAGACACTTAGCTCCAATTCATTTGATCTTGCCTAAGTATAGTTTTAATAGCCTGAAGGTCTTGCTCTCACAGTATTGCTACCAATCTCTCCCTTTCTCCAGCATGTATTTAGTCTCTTGCTTCAAAAAAAAAAAACTCTAAGAAAACAGCATCTATATAAAATATTGTAAAGTCCCAAGGTGTATTCAGCACCTGCTATGCATCACTTGTGTGCTTCAATGTCACTCTGACACAGAAGAAGATGCCGTTGCATTTGATTGCATGATTTCACGAATGACTTTATTAACCATAGGAACAGAGTCCTGCAAATAGGACTTCACTTTTTGCAAGCTCTTTTTTTTTATGACTGCTAAACTATTGCTGCCATTTGCCTCACTCTCAAACACATGCCAATTATCAATATTAGGGAATAAATTGCGTGTGTCTTAAGAATTTATTAATGTGAAAGTTTTTTCTCCCCTCCTAATATTGCTAGCTGAATTCAATCCAGTCAGGAAAATTGTCTCCTAAAGGATGAGGCACGCATCTGTTTCAAAGAGATTCATTCCAAAACCTTACATGTGAGGTCTGATTCTGCTCTGCCTTGAGCTTTCCGTTTTCATTTCACACCCGTGCAATGTGAGTGCAACTGTCGTGACCTCATTCAACGCTATGGAAACCATGCCACATGGTACTTGGTTATATAAGAATGCAATCCAGTAACTTTCTGAATAGATGTATTCTGGTTATACCCACACTTAACATTGGCATGGGGGAAGTTCAGGACTCCACAAGCCTCTGGTGGCCTTAGGGTTGTTGGGACCCTGGGCAAGAGAGTCAAGTGGGGCCCCTTACAGGCTTGATTTTGATGACCTATAAGCAAGTCAGACATTTGTTACAAAATTTTGGGGCCCCCTAAATGTGGGTTTGCCCTCCCCTAAGGCTGCCACTGCACAAGATGCACCCAAGCAGTCCCAAGGGAGACAATGAAGCTATTTAGGGCAGTAAAGTTTTTGCAAGCAAAACATCAAAGGATCTAATCAACCATTGTTCCCTCCCTTGGGCCTGATTTTCCCATTGCTCTGCCTCTCGTGCTGTAGAGAAAGTGCAAGACTCAGAGAAGAACGACAGGACACATTTCATTTGAGTGAAAATTACTAATCTAGGAGCAAAGGCTACAGAGCAGCAAGCCCCTCCTGTTAAATTCATGCAAAATGGATGTAGATTGGATACTCCGCAATGGTCTTTGCTTTGTGCCTATACGCAGGTGCAAGAAAACGGTGTGCAGGGATGCAGGACTGCCGTCCATGCTCTCATCTATCACAGGACTGGAAAGCTTCATGTAGGATCAGCCCCTCATAGCCTAGTGTGGGCTGCAAAATGGGTGTAGATCGGATACTCTGCAAATGGCCTTTGCTTGGTGCTTATGCAAAGATGCAAGAAAACGGTGTACAGGGATGAAGAACTGCAGTGCATGCTCCCATCTGTCACAGGACTGGAAAGTTTCAGATAGGATCCAGCATCTCTTGTACCTTGTTACGTCTTCCCTCTCCTCTCTAGCCTCAAGTTTAATAACCAGCAGTATATTTCACTATTACTTTTCTTTTACTCCTCTTCTTTCCATCCCTCAGACAGACTCCAATATTAACTTAAGTAATCAATTTTGTTCGGATAGGGCTGTTCATTTTAACTGATAAATGTTTAAACAAAAGTCTAAATTATTAACAGGGACTCTTTAGTTCTTTCGCAGATTGTCTCAGATGATGCACTGAAGATGGGAAGAGCCACAGCATGGCTTGGAAAGGGGAATTCATTACCAGGTTCCATATGCTAGGCCTTGATGGTTTAATTTGAAAAAAGCCAATTTTCTGCTAAATCAGTTTTAGAAGCAAAGTGATCAGCTGTATCCATTAAGGTGCCAATTAAGTGCACGGCTTCCAGTAAAAGAACACCAATAATTCTTCCTTAAATTTCTGGGAAATTAAGGTAAATGTATGGAGTGATTTCTAGTTTTGATGCATGACCATGGCATCCACACTTCGCCTTTCATAGCTTTTTGCCATCAGGTGGGCTTCACCCCATTTATACCTTTTTGCCTAAGTAATAACATGAGAAAGGTACTTACTTTAAAAAGTAAAACATGTAACAAAGACAAAGTGTGCTATTTATTGCTTCCCCTTAAATGGCTCAGATTAAAGACCGACTTTAAAACTATGTGTTGATTAGTGCGAGATGCTGGTAGCGCTGGGGGTATATTACAGTAGCTTCTACAGGCCCCAGCCGGGGAACCCATTGTACTACTTCCTGCTCAAATGCCTCAATGGAGGACATCCCTGTCCTCATTTCAAGAGCTTATCATCTATCTAGACAAGAAAAAGAAGATGCAGTCAAGGCCCCGTGAACGTCTTAGTGACAGGTAGGAGTAAACAACAACAAAATCCTCATTTCAGATATCAGTAAGAGCTTTGCCATTCATTTCAATGGTATTCCAAGTCTTAGTTAAGTACCCCTGCCACTGGATAATGTTAATGAATATATTCCTGCTTCATAAAATACTGGTATACACAAGTAGTGAATATTTATAGCATCCATGAAAAGCAGTTGGTGTTTGGGGTGCTTGTAACAGGATGGTTTGTCCCTTTAAGAGGGAACAGTCAGCTTTGTTGAGGAAGCCCAGCAGTAAGGCATTTGGATAACAAAGGAATATCCCAGAGCTTAAAATCCTAGGGGAGAGAGCAGATAGGAAGCAAAAGGAGGCATGAAGCAGGCTAGGAGCTGAACCATAGAGGGGCCTACCTGCTGTGCTGGGGCCAGGGCATAAGGGGCTTCCCTCCCACTGTGCTTGTACAAGTGATGCCGTTAGCACGTACACATGACGAAAGTGTCACTTTGTGTGGCTTAATGGCATCACACTGTACACATGCAGGAGCTCTGGGGGTTTTAAATGAGTTTGCATGGTTGCAAACTAAACTACATCCTGATGTAGGTGAGTTTGTAACGATGCATTGCAGCTATTAGTCAGCTCATGCCTCAGCTGCAGGAGAGGTGGGCAGGCTCTGCAGAAAAAAAATGGATTGTATCTCTTGCCGCTTCTATCTTCAGCAGGCACCTGCTAAAGGCAGAAGTGGTGAGGGGCCCAATCTTTTTTTTTTTTCCCAACAGAGCCTGCCCTCATCTCCTGTGGCCAGGGGCTGAGCTGCTAGAGGAATGAGTGGCCCCTGAGTTGTGGGGGGCCCCAGTCTTTCCCTCCATGGTGGCAGTGCTCCTGGGGGCCACCTGGGTGGGCTGCTAGCAGGCTGGGTGCTGCCCTAGCTCAGGGTCAAGGAAGAGTTGGATCGGGCCAGGTGCTGCTTGCAAGATGGGGCAGCACCCAACCCACTAGCAGCCCACCTGGGCAGCCCAGGGGAGCACCACTGCCATGGAAAGAAGGACTAGGGTCCTCCGCACCTCAGGGGCCACTCGCCCCCCCCAGGCTCTGCCAAGAAAAAAAAAAAAAAAAGGACTAGGCCCCTTACCCTAACAGTGATGGAAAACCCTAAATCGAAATGGTGGGTTTCCATTAAAAGCCCACACTTTCAACCTAGGGGTGCAGAATGCATCCCTAAGGGCTGAATTCCCGTCATGTGTACAAGTGCACTGAGTGGCCAGGCCAGGATGGCAGGATTTTGTTTTACTTGTTTTGTCTGGTTACCAGACTGTGTTTGGTCTGAGAGGATGGGCTGAGAAGCCCCTCAGGAAGCAAAACTCATCTGCCGAGCCCAGTAGCCTAGGCAACCCAATTAGTGTGCTCATCTTCTCTGGGCGAAAAAAAAAGGGTGACTTTCAGTCTTTTGAGAGAAGCGGCTGTAACCGATCTTAGCTCCAACTTTCAGTTTTAGCGAGGACCACCATTAAGGTGCAGCGAGGAACTGCAACAAATGTCATGAATAAGAAGGTAGATGCTCATCTGGTAGAAATCAGTGTCGTTACACAAGCCGAAGATCAGCTCAGAATGTCTCCAATTCGTCCTTACGTGTTGGTTGAAGCCGTTTTGTTTAAAAACAAATTAAAGCTGTCCCCTTGCTGTTATGAAAATGCAAACAAAGCACCACTGCAGCTGCGAGAAATCAGGAAAGTGGAAGTGCCCATAATGGAACTAAAATCCAACAGAGCTAGACAGATAGGAACATGGGGGACAGAAAAAGAAAAAAGTACTTTCATTTCATGAATAAAAGCTCGGACTCCCCGTCATTTTGGTACACCCACTCATAATTTGTTGTCTCTGATTGTTCAGACGCTGCTGGACAATTCAAGAAAGCATTTTCAAATTTAACTGTAGCACTAGCATCTTATATTCATAGCAGACAGTGTGACACAAGTTATTACTTTTCCTGTTAAAAGTGATTCATTATCCAACCAGGGAGCAGAGGCTGGCAAACAGGGAGCCAACTGCCCACCGCCACCTATCGAAATAAACAGCTGAGCTCTGCTACAGCGAAGCACATAACATGTGCAGGATTCAATGTCCGGGACTTAAGCACATGCTTAGAGTTAAGTGTGTGCTCAGATGCTTTGCTGAAGAAGGACTTGAGAGAGCAATACAGAGCAAATTTTTTTTCCCCCAGTTAGCTGTGTAAGCTTAGGAACTTAAATTTCATTGCACCTCATCCTATTACATTGTGCAAATGCTATGAAAAACCCTACCCCAGGTCCCAGAAAATAGGCAGTTAAACTGTCAGTAATTCCAAAACATTTGCAGAAATCCAGGCTAATTTGGGTCTGGCCATATAAGCAATTTACTGCTAGGTAAAAGGGAGAGGGGCTCGCTACTCCTTTGCTGCCCACGTGAATGCTCCTACCCTACAATAAATGGAAGCAAAACCGTAGTAGCTTATCCTGCTGTCGCTGATGGTGAAACAGCTGGGATTTAACTTCCACTTTTCAAGCATTAGAAGCATGCACATAACCAGTTGCCATAGAGCAGCTGACAATCAGTAATGCCCACCCCCTTTTATCCCATGGTAAACTGTTCATTTCTTCAAACCCTTTGCAAATAAGACCTCGGCTTTCCTGTGACAGGCCCTATATACACACACATTTATTCATCGAGCACTTTGGATAACGGAGCTCTTATCCCGCTGGGACTCCTAATAATGTTAGTATCAACACAGATAAGGAATTTATATGTTTAAGCTTAATAGGGTCTTTTGACAGCCCATTTTCAACTACGTCTCATTCTTGTATTTCAAGGCCAAGAGCCATTTTTCTGAGAAAAGGAGGTGAGACAAGAACTGCATTGGGTGTAGACAATTACATTTTCCTGTGTGTCACTCTGTTTTGCAAATAATTCAGCTGAAAATCTGTAGGAAACATACAAAATAGGTTATTACCACACTGTGAGTGACAGATCACATGAAAGAGAGAATTGGCTTGGTGGTAAGAAAGCCAATTTGACGCAAACTGTCATTCTTTCTACAGTCATAATTGCCATGGGGAGAAAAAAATGCTAGACTTTTATCAGATGATGTCCCAGCTCTGTAGAGAAATGGGCTGGATTCGAACTGGTCCTGTGCATCAGCATAGCAAGAAAGCACATGGCACACGGATGCCAGACCCATGAGAAGAGCTGGGAAAAGGCATGCCAGGGCACAGAAAGTGTGCGTGGATATGTGCATTCCCTGAGCTGCTTTGTAATAGCCTCATTAGGGTGAAATTCGTCCTACAGAAGCCTGTATCCTTTAAAAATGCAAAAGAGGCCTGACGTGGGACTGCAGAGATGCACCGGCCTTGTAGCGGCTCCTCTGCATAGGGCCGAATCTCTCCCGTTAGTAACAAGTTGCAAGGAGCTGTACGCTGTAGCTGGCTTCTCCTTGCGGATCTGTGGCAAAGTGGTCCCAAAGTCTTTCATTTTGTTGTTATTCAAAACTGTGCTGCTCTCCTGCCCGCAGGTCGGGTTGTTCAGATCAACCTTGAATTGCAAACAGTCGTGCTGATCCGGCAACCTGGGCACGTCACCTGATTGAGGGTCCGTTCTCTGACTGGGCAGCGCAAGCTTGCGGTTGTTCGTAATCAGATTTGCCGTTTGCTCCCCTTGAATGCCACTTGAACTTGAATGGGAGGTGAACTCCAAAGCCTCGGGAGACGCACGGCTGCTTTGGAATCTGCAGAATAAATCACTCTACCCCCACGCCAATCCCCCATGCAAGAAACCTAGCTGCACTGATACCAGATCAAGAACTCGCCATCAGATATCATGGCTGGGAGCCTTCGTTGAGCACCATGTGGAAAGACTCCTGTATTATCAGGGTGCGCCGTGCCTGCGCCAGCCAGCCCCAGACAGCGCTCGCCGTGGAATCGGAGCCTAGCTCTGTTCCAGCTATTCACACGCAGGTCTGTTCACGCGTCCATTATTCATCTTTCCAGGAGTCGGTCAGAAAGTATCCTTTCAGATGCAGGCTCTCATTATGATGAGCAATTGCAGATTAAGGAGGGATCAGCCGAAGCCAGCGTCCCTAAAGAAAACATAGGGTTGGGTTCTTTATTTTAGCTGTGGCCTTTGCATAAAGCTGCCTTTAATGATTCAACAATTACTTAAATGATTTCCAGTCACCAGGCCCTTCATTTCCTTCAGCAAAATCCCTCTCTGAATTTGTGGTGCCCTCCGCTACGGCTCTAGCAGGCCTGGGGGGATACACAATACCACTCTGAGCTCCTTGTTAAGCAATTCAAGGCAAGGCTCAGACAGGGATTTTCAGTTATTGCAAATGAAATCATGTCTGGATTGTTTTATCCGTTTCAAGGTTTCTACTTGTATTGGGGCTGAGTCAGATTCCATAAAAGCCCCATAATCAGAAGTTATCAGCTACATGTAACAACTTTCTTAGGGCCGGAGATGTAGTACTAGTTTAAACTCCGAGTTCAGTTTAACCTCAGACAGGATGAACTGTCAAGGTCCTCCGAGAAGGGGTGAACACGAGGGGTTTGCCCCATATCAGTACTAAAGTCCTGTTTTGAGTGTCACCCTGCCCTGGAGCAGTAGAAACATTTTGATGTCTTTCAGTTCAGCTTCCCGGTGGAGAAGAAATCAATGCCATGGAAAATATATCTGTCTAAGCCTAACATGCTTTGCTTACACATATACATTGGTCCTGGAACAAAAATGCAGGGCAGTCCCCCTCTGCTCAACCCAACACCAATGCTTAGGTCCCAAAGAGCAATTCAGTTTCAAGAACTGACTCTCATCAGGGCCCAAGGCAGGCGACTAACTCTTTTGTTGCCACCTGCAAAACTCTTCCTATTCAGAGCATTGCAGATCCACAGTCCAAATGCCACAACCATGTCTTCCCAAGATTAATAACTTGATTGCACCCTAAGAGGCAGGAGGGGGAAAGAACTGTAGGGCTGCCTAACAGCACCACGGGATGCTGCTGCTATAAGAGGAAAGATCAACCAAAAATCAGGGCTCATCAAGTGCCATGAAAAGGGAAGCAGGAGTGGGCAGAGTCTGGGACAGTGGAGACCAGCCTCTGGGCAGGTGTGCAACAAGCTAGCCCTGCACCCTCCTCGAGTGCCACTCCAATCCCCTTCCCCTGCCTGCTCTGCCACTCTGTTTTCTGCTCCCAGCCCCGTGCTCTGCTGCCATGCTTTCCGCTTCCTTTGTTGCACTCACTGCCCAATGTACTTGCTTTCCTCTTCCTGCTCTATCGGCTGTTGTGCCCTCCATGATCTACTGCATGCCACACACAGAGGCTACCATTGCCACAGGTTGGCCACCGCTGCTCCAGGATATAGCAGACTGCCGTCTGCAAACACAGTGCAGAGGGCATACCCTGCTCTGCAAAAAATGAAGAAAGTCAGTATATTGGACTACAACTGAAGCACAGAAGGTGCCAGCTGAAATGGCCCAATGCATTGGTCAATCTTTAGATGAACAAAACCAGAAACTAAATCAAGCAAATATAAATGCTAACCAAAAAAAAAAA
>NW_017729015.1:12484065-12486548 GCF_001723915.1 Gavialis gangeticus | reverse complement strand
AAAAAAAAAAAGGGGGAGGGAAGAGAATTACATCAGAGATCAATCACAGGATCATTTCAGTAGGAGACATCAAGAGAAAAACACCCACCAGCACCCCATGTTCACGGCAAATGAGAAGTGCCAGACTCGTACAACCTGGTGGTGCCACCTCTGGAAATATAAAAACAGAATTCAACCTCTAGGGCCTATTTGGGGCTGCTGGGACTGCCCCCAACATAGATCCAGCAGAGGAGGCAGGCTTTGTAAGATGTATCTGGGCCTACATCTACAGACAGTTGATGCAGTTGATTCGGTGTTAGGCTGCAATGGTAGACTAGGGTCATACTATCCTGTAGAAAACCCATCTGCAATGGGACCTTTGGCAATTTGCTCCCCGTGTCATTCATGAGACTTATCCCTCGTTATAAAGCTCTCTGCAGGAAACTGCTGCAGGCTTCATGTCTCCACTAGGAATGGAACTGAGACCAAAACAAGGAAAGAGAGGGAATAACTTTCACTCTTGCATACTCTGCCTGCCTTGATAATGTTTTGTATCCAAAGGCAACCCTGCACCAACTACGGATGTCTTACAGCAGCACCTCCAGACCTCAGCTGGGTGCTGGGTGCGGTCTATGCACCTTAAGAAACAGCCTCAAACTGCCTGCAGCTACAGGCAGGACCAAAAGTTAACACAACCTGCTGTCAGTGGGGAGCCAAAGCCGATTTGCTCAAAGTCATGCAAGGAGCTTATGTCAGAGCTGATAACCGAATGCAGGTCTCCTCGAGCACCACCTGAGTGCTGTCACCTTCCTTCCCCTCCATGCATTTTGGGCTGGCTAGTCACCAAGACTGTTAGAAGGCAATGACCTTTTTGCACGATAGGCCTTCTTCCAAAGAGGCATTACTCTGCTCCGCCAATGGGAGCAAGATATGTATCTTCTTAGATATTTTATCAGTAAATAAGGGCTCAGCCATCCAGAAACACAAGTAGACGTTGCTATGCTGTAGTAGGTATCGCAAATTAAATGTGCTTCTGGAAGGCAATTGCTGAGAGACCGAGCAAACAAACAAACATAATCAAACATGTATTTATTTTTTCAGATGGGCTAGCGGTTGATTCCTCTCTGCATTCAGTGGATCCCTCCAGAGAGGAGGTGAGGTGACACTATTTTCAGACATTTGTTTTTTAACAAGAAAACCCATTTTGCTCGTGCCTCCACAGTGTGGCTGAAGCCTCTGGGTAAGACAGGGAGAAGCTTGCCTGTATGGTAATAGCTTTTCTTGTCAGGAGAGACAAATTAGTACATTCTTCTAAGAGCACAGTATGTCATCACAGGTACTGCATTTACAAAGGAAGTGTATCCTTTCTGGCTACTGAATTCATGGAGGGTAAGGGATGTTGGACTCCTTCCCTCGGTCTTAGGGAAGGCCTGGGGCTACTGGGAGGAGCAGTGGGGTGGAAGTCAGCATAAAAGGGCCCCCCTTAACAAGTCTGTCCCTGTCTCACAGCAGCACAACCAAGGCCAAATATCCAAAGAGTACATAGCCAGGCCCCCCCCCAAACCCATGAGATGCCTTAAAAAGCAAGCAAACAAACCAGAAACCCATGCAATTTTGAACAACAAAGTAAAATCCCAAGTTTTTATATCTCATTCTTACTCACTAGATCTAGAAATGCTTCGCAGAGGAGGTCACTGTCATTAGCCCCATTTTACAGATGGGGAAACAGAGGCTCAAGGAGACGAAGTGACTTGCCAAAGGCCATCAAGCAGGGCATTAATAGGGCCAAAGACAGAGCACCCTCCCCCCCTACAAATCTCTTGAGTCTTAATGCACTGCTGTATCCAACATGTTAAAAAGCAACCTCTGTAACAAAGCCATTGCATACTGGATTATTTTATTGGTCCAGTTTAAGGGTCACATTTTTCTTCACAGTCATCAGGAATAGCTCATTTCTTGTACAGAAAAAATAAAAATAAAAAAGAGGAAAGTGGGCATTCTCTAGGCCTGTGCGAAGTGGCTAGTATTTGCTTTGGATTCGGCCAATTCGGGGGACAGTGGTTCGATTCAGTGATTCGAATCACTGTCCTGAATCAATTTGGCTGAATCTGATTTGGAGATTCAGCTGCTGCCGAATCTCCGAATCAGCCAGGCCCACCCCCTGCCCCTCTCCCAGCCTGGCAATGGCTGCCCTGCCTGTCCCAGCTCCCAGTTGTTAGAAAAAAAGCCGCGACTCACTGGCTCCTGCCCAGCGGGGGGATGATTCCTGCTGCCCCACACTGCCCCATGCCACATGGGGAGGACTCTGTCATGAACCCCCCCGACCCCTGCCCGCTGTCCCAGCACCCCCATGGCTGCCCTGCCTGCCCCAGCTACCACCCGTTAAAAACAAATAAACAAAAAACCCTGGACCACCATTCCTGCCGGTGGGGGTGATCCCTGCTTCCCCCCATTGCCTTATGCTGCAGGGGGGCTCTTCCATGAGCCCCCAGAAGGCCCAAGAC
>NW_017729015.1:12460498-12483945 GCF_001723915.1 Gavialis gangeticus | reverse complement strand
TCTTTTTAAAGAGCCAGGAGCTGGGGCGAACAGGGCAGCCATTGGGGGTGGGGGGGAGGCTGGGAGAGCGGGCAGGGCATGGGGCCTAGCGGGGTCCCCCCATGGTCCTCTCCCCCCCTCTGCCACCCCCCTACTTACCAGCACGGAGTCCGGGTCCAGCTCTCTGTGGCAGTGAGCAGGGACTACTTGAATCACCAAAGCTCTCCAAATCTTTTCCAAAATAATTCGGAGCGCTTTGAATCAATTCGGGCCTTTTAATTGGTCTCCTGATTTGATTCGGATTCAGAGATCCAGCCATCAAATCAAGCCGAATCTCCCCCGAATCAAATCAGCACCCGAAGGTTCACACAGCCCTAGCATTCTCATGTAATTGCACGACGCATGGAGCTGGGGGTTTCTGAAAGAACACCCATTGTCATGATCAAATAGAAACTGTGAAAGTTGGCAACACTGTCACTGGGCATTTGATGTCTTGCAGATGGAGGAATTGTGACTACTACCATGTCCTCTTTCAGATTCTTTCTTAAGGCCTGATGCCCACTTCGCTACTTGGTTTGAAAAAAGAGAGGGATCTGATCCAGTTTCCATTGTATCCTGTTGCTGAGAATTGCAACCTTATATTCCCATGACTGATACCCATGTCTCCCCCTTCTCTTATTTTTTACACCCCGTCACAGATCATCACCATCTAGCTTGTAAGTCCTTTAAGAATGAGCTGCTTCATTTTCTATCTGTGTAATTGCTAGCAAAATGGTCTCTTGGTCCTGGCTGAAAGCTCTAGGTACATCTGTACTGCAAATAAATACTTGTTAGGAGCAGATTTCTCTTGCAAAGGTACTTTGCAAAGAGCTGCGTCCATAGGCCAATAATCAATTGGGTGATGTTCACGGGCCTGGAGCAGAAGGATACCCAGTGATTCAGGGTGCATGGGTTCAGTTCCCTGCTTTGAAACAGGGCCTTTGCATGGGTAAAAATCATTTAGAAATTAGGTATAGACTGCTAAAAGGAAGATCCAGCACCTGTGCAACATAATACAATGCAACAGGAGTTGGATCTCCCTACTGAAGCTAGAGTTCTCCTAGAAATACTTGATCTGATGACAACCCTATTTCTCCTGCTCCCTCAGCTAGCTACTGGGTAATGGTTGGTTCAGCGGTTAGGGTGTCATCAGCCTGCTCTATCACCAATTCCCAATGTGACCTTGGGCAAGTTACTTAAATCTGCCCAGCTTTCAGTCCCCAATTAATATAGCAGAGATGCCAGCATTGCTCTACCACGCAGGCGTACTGTGAAGGCAAAGACATTAAAGATTGTGTTGTGGGGTCATAAAAACAACTAAGCCCAGGTGCTAGGCATCTATAGACAATCTCTAATCATACACCGCACTTTGCCCAACAGAGCTGCATTTGCATGGATAAAGTGCACTCAATTATTAGCCTCAGAAACATCAGCTATCCTTGCCCTGCAAACGCAGTGGGCTAGGGACTAGGCACCCCCTTGAAGATCCATAGTTGCAGCCACGATGCATTAAAATATTACTATTAATGGCTTCCAATGGCATAACCAAGCACAGGCTTTCCTTGCCTCTATGTGCAGAGACGTTTTGCTTGCAAATGTTGATTTCCGACAGGTACCATTTCCGTTTAATTCTTTAAAAAATGTTTATTATAATTCAACTCAGTGTTTATTTCCTATTTATTTGCCTTTGATAAGTCTCCAGAGAGAAAAATAGAGGTTTGAACAAGAGGCTTTTTAAAATAGATTTTGAGTGGGAAACACTCCGAAGAATGTGTGAAAGGTGAAAATGATTTATGCCTTAAAGCCTGGTTGATTTGAAATGCTTCCCTAATGTGAAGGCCCCTTTCTTTAACAGTTAAATATTGATGATGACTAAACTATTTAAATATTTAGCGTCCGCTTGAGAGAGAGGCACAGTGACTTAGCATCTACCATTCCTGCAAGTCAATGCAACATATTTTCTCCATCTCCAAATTTGGCTGCCAGCAAAAGTGAATCACCAAAGCCTGGGACAGAGACAGTGCAAGCTCATGTGTGAAGAGGGGATGTAGGGGGACAGGCATTGCTACTCTTCTCTTCTGCTTCCTTCTTGACTGAGCACAGGAGCGGGGATAGTTTTAGATCACCGTTACCTTCCCATGTATTAAAGCTGTCCCAGAATTAGCTTTGCCCACTTATTCAAATTACATTAGCTTCAGGGATGCTCTAATTTATGATCAGACTGCCCATGCCTTGTGAGAGATTGCAGGTATCTAGGAATAGCTGGAGTGCAGTGTCCCATGGACATGTCCCCTCCAACCCTGTGATACAGCAGAGAAGACCGCTCTACCAGTTATACCTGCAGGGGAGCTCCGTAGTGCTGACTGTGATACCCAGGGGCTGGGGTGTACTACAGCCTGGGGACCCCAGGGTATGGCATATACAGGGTGGCTGAGATCAGGATGAGTGATAGGCACCCAGCAGCTGTAAGTGGTCAAAACCTCTATTTGTAAAAGCCACTGGAACAAAAGAAACGTGGGCTTTTTTTTTCCCAAATAGAAGGAATGAAGTTTTCAAACCCTCCTACAATGTTTGTCCTCTCTTCAAGCTCGGGGAAAATACTTTGTGCAATTCACCTTCTAGTTACAAATGGTCACACAATGGGGAAAAAATAATGAAGCATGAAATACAAAACCTACGTTTGAATTGAACCATTAAACAGCGAAGGAGTCACAGCTGGATCCAGTTCAAGTGCTCTTAGCCAGATTCAAAGTATATAAAAAGCACTTGATTTGGAAGCTGGGATACAAAGAGAAAAAAAAATAAAAAAGATCTCAGAGGAGTGAAGAAAACGAAGCACAATACGTATTTTAGGCCACATTTTCTGCTGGTGTAAAAGCTCCATGGAAGGAAAAAAGTACTTAACAAGGCTGAGAGCACTGGCAAACGGACAGATGATACTGAGTTACATCAAATAATTGCAGGAATTCCAAAATTTACCTCCTAGCGAGAGGGACAAGTAATCAACAGGAATTGGGACACTGAGCCAGATTCTGCTCTCGCTTGTACTAGCGTAAGTGCAAAGCGACTGCATTCATCCAGAGGTAAATGAGATCTGAAAGCAGCCACACGTAACATTTTTCATGGTAAAGGTAAGAGAAGACATATCGCATGATTCTCCACTGCTGTGCTGATACAGTCACTTACTGGTAGATCCCTTACTTTTCACTGGGATGCTGGTGAACAGCTAAGAGTCTGAATACATGACATATTTTACACCAGGGTAAAGGCAGGTCACACCACACCATTATTACTGCAAAGTTATACCAAAGTTAATGCACTGCTTTTCCAGACCCTAGATGCAGAATGCCAGCTACCTGGGCCCCGTGTATTGGTTCCACCTTCCATGGAAAAAGGGTGTTATTCAAAGCATGGAGGAGCTTCCAAATGAGAAATCTCCACCTGTCTCAGAGGACGTTTGCCCATCGGAGAAGGATGCACTCCTTAAGCACTCTTGAAATGGGACTGGAGTGCTACGTGGGTGGCTGCCAGCCCCTGGGCACAGAAGCCGTGCACAAGTCTTGGGTCAGCCTCATGCTGTCCAGGAAGACCCACTGGACACGAGACTCCCAACCTCAGCAAGGCTGCTCTATCAGCATAAAAACAGTGATAAACACCTTAGCCCAGCTGAACGTCAGGTCCATATTAGAAGAAGCGACAGCAAATCCTCCAGCCCCACAGACAAGGACCTATGGCGGGGACATGTTCAGATGTTGCGGTCAGATGAGGGCCAAGAAGAGCAGGTGTTCCTCCAGTGAGTCATTTTCATTTACCATTACAGGGACTGTTTCAGTGTGAAGGGAGGCCAAGGGGGCTCTTTGAATCAGGGCTAGTAGGAATGTGTGTTGGCTTTGCTGCCTGGCTTATCAAGACAAGGTGGGGGAAATGAGAGGGACCTCCAGCAAACAGCTGTGAACCACATCTGTCTCCAGAGCAGAGACTTGTATCCCTCACATGTATGGTATGGAGAACCCTAACTGAGCATGCTGAGAATATGCAGCAGCAAATCCTCCAGCTCCAGGCAAGGCATTTAATAATTTTAATTTAGGAGCATGATCACGGTGCCCTAAAATCAGTGGGAAGACATAGATTCGATTCTGTAGCGGTGATGTAACTAGGGCAGGGTGACCAGCCCTGGGTGCCAATGATGTGGGAGAGCCAGAATCTCCCCACCCTGGGAGTCTCTATCCAGACAGAGGCAGTCTTGTGCTGCCCTGGTCCAGTCGTAGGGAACAGCCCCCACCCAGCAATACATCTGGGGCATATTGGGGAATGGCTCTGCTCCCCCCTAGGGGGGGTCTCAGAGCAGGCACAGCCCTGCACCCATATCCGGGGATGGAGGGGTGGTGAACAGGGCCCCAGCGGCAGCTCCAAGGGAGCCCATGCCATAGGACTGCTGTGTAAGTCTCCACTGCTGCTGCCCAGGCTCTTTGCACAGGGAAGGCAGCAACAGCTACAGCAGCAAAAGTGACTGCCTTCTCTGTGCAGGGAGGCTGGGTATGTAACACTTCCCTTCCCCTGCCCCAGCAGTGCTCACCACACCACCACCCCACCACCCCGGGTGCTGACTATGTTCGCTACGCCTCTGCTACACAAAGCCATCTCCAGTGCAGAGTCTCAATCTCTGTTATTGCTTTTCTGGGCAGGGAGGCCACCTTCACGCCACTTCTGACGCCTGGCCAGATCCTTTCTGATTCCCCTGCCACCCCACGACAGAGAAAAATAGCACACAATGTGGCTGTGCCCTCAACCTGCACCTATTCTGAGGGGCTGGGACCAGGTCTGGAAGAGAGTCTTTATGGCAGTACTAAGCCAGCAAGGCTAGGATGGTGTGGGATATGCACAAGGAGACACTTCCACCCTTCTTCAGGCCACTCTGCACGACTACAGGGGTATTAAAGGGGATGCAAAGTTGCTGAGAATCAGGCTCCCACATTTAAAAGGATGTACTGCTAATCTGAAATGGATCCCAAACCCTTCTAGCTCTTTATATTTCAGATGCAGCTTCCCGTTCCTGAAGCAAACAGCCTTGCCTACCTTCTGTACTGCCTGTTCTCAAACCAGATCGGATATCAGCTATCAATTGCAGTAGCAAGCATCTAATTTGACTTTGGCAGCGAGACAGCAGTGTCTTGAATGCTAAATTACATCTGCAAAAAGGTCAAACCCCATGGATACCTGAGCATTTACATAATTCAAACAGCTCATCATCAGTTGCTTCTGTTTTTATTTTATTTTTATTTTTTTTTCAAGCTATTCCCAGGCAATGATTTTGACATGACTTTTGGGAAAGTGACTTTTATTGGGTAACGTTCTTGGGTTTGACCTTGTTTCCATGGTGTTAATTACTGACTGTCATTAATCAACTGCTTACATCTACAGAAAAAAAAAATTGCAATAATTGTAGGAATCAGCCCTCCCCTGCAATCACTGCAATAAACAAGAAGCCCCTGTCTGGGAAGGAATAATCGTCTTTGGGCTGGTGTCATCCGCCAGCTCCACACGTCCCCCCTCCCCAGTACTCCGCATTAGAGGACCTAGAGCAGGGGTGTCAGATGCCATGGGCCGGATGCAGCCCATAATGCTATATTGTTATTTCACCTACGGGGCTCAGAGAGAGATTGGGAATTCAGGTGCAGGACCCACCAGTGAAGTCCAGGGTGCAGATCCCTGCTGAGGATGCCTGTCAGTGGTAGCGGGGTAAGGGATGGTTGTGTTAACCCCTCCATGGCTGCCACCACCCTGTTCTCCACCACTACATCCAGATCCGGCCCTAGGGGCCAGGTGACTTTGACACCCTGACTCAGAGGTGCTCAACAGACTGCAATTCAGCTAGTAGGCAAGCTCGCGGGCTGGGGCATAGAGATGGCATTGGTATAGACTGACTGCAGTGAGTGAAGTAGGAGGACCGTATTGCTGAGAAGGAACTAGCTAGGAGGATTGGGAGATGTGGGTTCAATTCCTGGCAATACCACAAATCTCTGTAATGACTTTGGGCAGGTCCATTTACAGCAGGGGTGGGCAAAATGTGGCCTGCTAGGCCATTCTATTTGGCCTGTGCAGCTTCTAGAAAATTAATATTTATCTGGCCCTGGCTGCCTGTCATGCGGCCCTCGATGCCATGCCAAAACTCAGTAAGTGGCCCTCTGCCCTAAATAATTGCTCACCCCTGATTTCTACAGTAGGATTAAATCTCTTTCCTTTTTGCTCACACTTCATTTTTGCAGCATTAGCAACTCTCACTATTTTATTGCAAGTCTCATGATGACATAGGGTCTCTTTTTCTTCTTAAAGCCCCAATTCTTGGAGTCACGTGATAATAAGAGACTGCCCCAGCTTTCATTTTAAAAAGTGAGGGAGTCAGCCTCAAGGCTACAGAGAAAAAGTTGAGGGAACAAACTGAGGGTGCAGTCATGGGCCAGAAACTGGAATGCACATTTAAAAAGTCATCAAAACATATTATTTAATGCCTTCTTGTCATATTAAGGTAGACTAGTTTAGTTTATTCTTGGCTATTGCAGTTGTATCTGTTATAAATATGGATACACTGCCCAGAACATGGGGTGCTGTCCTCAGCTAGAGCTAGGGGAATACAAAAAATGATAGGAATAAAGCAAGGTTCATTTACACCCACTGAGGCCGCGTCCACATGAGCAGGTGCAAGCATTTGCAGCACCCAAAGAGTAGCAGCACACATTTGTGCCACGACTTTGCGCTGTAGTGCATGCCCCTGCTCGGGTGCTTTGCAGCAGTACACATTGTCTCGCTGCTCCATGCGCTGCAGGGGAGGCTGTTTGGGGTACCGCATGCCTCGAGATGGGGGCGCAGGCAGCTCTGAGTTGGCTGCTCCCCTGTCTCCACGTGCCTCAGCACAGGGGCTGGGCAGCTGGCTGGGGCAAAGTGTGCCGTGAGATGGGGGAGCAGCCAGCCCAGTGCTGCCTGCTCTCCCATTTTGAGGCACACTGTGCCCCAGCCAGGTGAGGAGCGGCTGACTAGGGTGCAGGGTGCCTCAGCATAGGGGCTCTGAATTTGTCCCAGCGCACACCACTTTGGCAAGCTTTGTGCCACTGTTTTTTTTCCGGCTTTTTTTTTTTTTGCTAGCGGGAAATCTTAGTAGCAAATTTTGCCCCAGCGCTGCAAACTGCAATCCGCACCTGCCTGCACATCTGGATCCAGCCTGAGAGTCTGGCTCAGAGAGTTTAAGGGTTTGTATTTATTAGCCCGAGAAAGAGAGGAGTTTAGCCATGAGTACCTGAACAAGATTCATCCAGGAAGAGCACACACCAACTGCTGAAACTTCCTCAGCCTGACAAAGGGTTTTTGAACCCGAAAGCTTGCTTAAAAATTGTTTTCCAACCATTTAAGTTGGTCTAATAAAGGATATCAGATCCATCCAAAGAACCTTGTCTGCCTATGAACAAAATTTAGGTCTTCAGAAATCTGCTCTGCCTCTCCTGTCCACCAGGCATATCTAGGCAAATTTCTGGATTGTTTAAAGTCCCAATTTTACTAGTAAATTCAGAAGTTAAATTCAGCAGTTAGTTGGAACCTGGACTAAAGTTTTGGGAAGGTTGGGGTGGACTGGGAGGCAGTAGTCCTAGGTGGTTCTCCGAATAAGGAGGGTTTACAGTGGTGTTATAGCAGACACTTGTTCGTCAGAACAAGTCACTTCTCAGCTCTGGTTTATGGTCTTGGGCAACTCACTTTCACTCTTAATGCCTCAGTTTCCATACCAGCAAAATAGGTCTATTAAAACACTTTCCTGATAGTGCGACTATGAAGAGTGCATTTCAATCCTTAGCCAAAAGTACTATTACAAGTGCACATTATGAGTGCTAAACTGTTGAACTGTCCAGACTTCCCTCTCATGGTTTATATCCTCCATCAGATGAATTACAGCTTTGTAATTAATCTTCTTCCTCATAACTCTGTGTTATTACCACGATTATTTCTGGTAATTCCATTTTATAAAGGCTCCTAAAATACAAAGTACTAGCAGTACAATTTGAAATGAGAGCTCTCCTTAGGAAATAATGCTTGCAAATCAAAGGAATTGATTCTTCCGCCCTGTTTGGCACTGGCGAGGCCTCGCCTGGAGTACCATGTCCACTTTTCAGCCCTACACTTGAGGGAAGATGTGGAGAGATTGGAGAGTCCATCAGAGAATGAAAAAAATATGATTCGATGCCTGGGAAGCATGTCTTATGAGAAAGGGATAAAAGAACTAGGGTTATTTAGTCTGGAGAAGAGAAGAATGAAAGGGGATCTGATAACAGTTTTCAATTAACTGAAAAGCGATTATAGAAAGAATGGAGATCGTGTAGCATTGGAACAGATTGCCGAGAAAAGTTGTAGGATTTCCATCCCTGGAAGATTTCAAGAGCAGGTTGGACAGACAGGTGGCTGGGATGGTTTAGTCATGGATGATCATGCCTTGAGCAAGGGGCTGGACTACATGACCTTGTGAAGTCGCTTCCAGTCCTGCTTTCTTTCCAGCCCTACTTTGCCTTTGGTACGAAGTTTACCATCCCGAGGGCTGTCATGTAACTAAGGTTGATATAGTATATTTGGGGGATATTTAATGATTTGTGATGTCCAGGAGATTAGATCAGATTATCTCATCTGGCCTTAAACTCTATGAAGCTATGTACAATGTGCAACAAAAAAGGAAATTCCTTAATATAAGCAATTAGTAAAATAAATAAGAATATGGCAAAGGATCGCCTCAATTTGGCATGCGCAGAAAACAGGCCATTGATTAATCTAAACCAATAACCCCGTTGTCTTTTCATTGTTAAGGATAAGATTAAGTTAACTTCCAATGAGTGCTTCACTGCCTGCATTGGAAACGAACTTAAAAAATACATCGAACACCAGTGTCATCAAAAGAAAGAAAAAAATACTGTCACCCAGATGTCTGCCTCCCTCCTCCTGCTTTACTGCTTATCATGATGTATATCACTAGCTCCAGCACAATCAATCCAACTTTAGAGGTCTGTCTCATTAGCAAGTTTGCTACTTGCTTCCTTGCTTTTCGCCTCGCTAAAATGCAATGCCCCGTTCTCTTTGTTGCTCTGGGGACAATATTTGTTCGGGCCTGAAGCCATGATGGAATAAGACTTGGTTGGGGTTAATACGTATTTCTATCAATAGAATATTCAGTTGATATGAATAACCATCACATATCTCCCCACCCCTTTGACTGATGATAGCTAAATTACTTCTAAATATAGTCCTTAAAATCTGCATTAATCCCCTATCTGCTACAAACACTTTGCGTTTTTATTGACAGCATGAGGATACAAGCCAAGTGCTCGCATGCAACAGGAACTCAAAAACAGGGAAAAAAGGGAAACTTGGGTGTACTGAGACTTGACAGAGCCTCTTCTCATTATTTTTTCTTCTTCTCTGAAAGCCATATCTGCATTCAAACAATGCATCATGCTCTGCTCTGTACTTAGGCATGCTAAAAGATTTTCTAATGCTACCATTTCCTTGTCTTTAATATTATTTCCTCTATCTTGGGGAGATAGGTGGGGGGAGGGCTCCAACCAATAAGCTGAATCAGAACATAAGCTTTTGCTTCATCCTGACAAATACAGAGATCTAAAAAAGTATTCTGGGGGCCTTTCAATGTGTGCTTTCCTACAAAAAGATTAAATTACCTCTTGGTATATCCAAGCATTACAGGCATAGCAAGTGGTTCCGCTTATTTTTTCCTAACAGCAAACAAAGATATCATATTCTCAAGCTTTGAGGAGCACTCAGAGGGGACTATTGGGGAAGAGAATTCATTTGCTAATAGTTATATATCCCCTGAAGATAGGAGTGCTCTGTTCTCAAGAACATGCTCTTACGCTTATTTTGAGTTGTGCACAATAAAGGACATCAAACTGTAGGCATTTCTCTCTGTATTGTCATCAGGTTGTTTCCAGTGATGGATGGGGCCAGGATAGCATCCTCTTAAGGTGCCTTCGTGTTTTCTAAAGGATATTATATTAGCAAGTTACTCCAAATGCAGCAATAAAACACATTATCTGCCTAGCTGACACGAAGTAGTGAAGCTGTTCTGCAAAGTGCTAAGGAAACACTGGAAAGTTAAGACACGTTAGCTCCTTGCAGTGATGGGAGAATGAGTGAAGCCTATAGTGCTAGCAAAATACCAAATAAAACTAGCTCTCTGTAGGCTGAGAATCAACTGTTTTTATTATTATTTGGACTGCAATAGGTCCTAAAAGCCCCCATTAGGCTCAGCATTTTCCACCACAGTATCTGCTCAAGGGAATGTGCTACCTAAACAACCAAGAGAGTGAAAGGAGGCAGTTTCCCACAGGTGAAGCACTAAGGCAGAGTAAAATGAAATGGCTATTACCTGGAGCCTGTCTTAGAGCTGGAAAAATGGCTCAGAGGATGTGAACCCTCAACCCACTGCCTGAACTACAACGCCATCTACACCGTCGACCCCAGGAAACCCTTGACATCAACTCATGGGAAACTAATGCCCGAGACCACCCCAAATGGAGGAAGAGCCTGCTGCAAGGATCTCAGTATTTTGAGACTTCATGGCAACAGGAGATGGAAAAGCAAGAGCAGCAGGAACAGCTTGTCACGGACCGAACCAAGAACCACAGCAAACAACCGTGCGTGGAAATATGTTCCCTAGTTGCAATAGAACCTGTTGATCCTGGATAGGCCTCATCACCCATCTTTGGACCCACAGATAAGGTAATCATGGGATTACCTTATCTGTGGGTCCAAAGACGGGTGATGAGGAACTGCTGATGGCTTGGAAAACTAAGCTGCTGTCTTATTTCAAAGCCTTCTATTTTTGCCTTTTTCTGCTACTCCATTCCCTTTACATACCTTACCTGTTACTTTGAACCACAGGATAAGGATCAGGACAAGCCCAAGTTTTGCCACCTATGAGTTATCTTCCTGCACATAGGAAATATGACAACAGTTGGAAAACAAACAGGAGCTTTTCACCCAGACACACCATGACAGCAATCCATTTAAGGCTGCGGGCAAGTGAGGGATGGATAATAGGGCCTCGACTTCTGTTTCAACATTTCGATGGCACAGTGTTTTGTTACGAGTTCGGGTTCATTTCAAAAGCACTGTTCTGTTTTGTTTGGTCAAAAGAGTTTTGCCATTTCCACACTGTTTTGATGTTTCACCCGTTGCCTGTAATGGGGAAGCACGAAACTGGAGAAGGAGCAGCCTCATGCGATCCCAAGCAGATCGGGGCCCGCACCCCAGGGAGGAGTCTGGCAGAGCCTGCAGACTTCCCGGGGTGCGAGCGGGAGGCAGCTGCTGATGCCTGGGACCGGTGCTGGGAGCTAAACCAGTGGAGGGAAATGGGGCACAGCCCTGGCGCTGTGCTCGGCTTCCCCCCACCAGGCTCAGTTCTGCAGGGCTGCAAGTGGCTGGGACCTGAGCCTGGTGCGGGGCGCAACCTGGGGGGCTTTGCAGCCTGCTTCGGGGGGTGGAAACAGCACGGGGGCTGCACTATGCCCCCCCTCCACACCAGGCTTGGGTCCCAGCTGCTTGCAGCCCAGTGGAGGGGGGCACTCAGCTGCCCCCCTTGCACTGGGCTCAGGCCCCAGTGGCTTTCAGCCTGGTGTGGGGGGCAGGGCGCAGCCCCAGAGCTGCACTCTGCCTCCCCAAACCAGGTTCGGTTCCCAGGCACTTGCAGCCTGGTGGAGGAAGGTGGGGCGCAGCCCCGGGGCTGCTCTCTGTCTCCCTCCACTACGATCGGTACCCAGCAGCTCACAGCCCCATGGAACTCAGCCCTGTAGCAGGAGGCGGAGCACAGCCCCGACTCTGCCCGCCTCCCGTCACCGGGCTGGTGGAGCTGGTGGTGCTGATTGGAGCACAGCCCTGCGGTGGGAGGGAGGAGAGAGCCAGAGCTGCGCTGCCCGCAGCGCTGAGCCACATGGGGCTGCGGAGTCACTCGGAGTGCAGCCCTGGATCTCCCCTGCCTCCCATTACCTGGCTGCTGCTTCGAAACTCGAAATGTTTCAAAACTTTCAAAACGTTTCAACTGGCCTCATTTTGTTTTGAGGCTTTTTCAAAGTCCTCTGTATCATTTTGATTTCGCTGTTTTGAGCTCAAAATGAGTCGAAACAGCTTCAAAATGAAACAGCTGGCAAAATTTCACACAGCCCTAATGGATAACATTGTTCTCTCAGACAGAACCAAATGCAACATTAACCTGTGTATGTTGACCTAAAATTGATAAAGTAACAGTAGACAACTCATAACTGGGTTGGATGAAATAAAAACCAAGTCAATTCTATCTGGCTTCAATTTCAATAGTCCTAGTCAACACAAACTTAGCTAGGTTCAGAGCATAGGCTTCAGGAAAAATTTGGTACATTGATGGGGGAGGGGGGCGGAGAAGAAGCTAGGGATTTTAGGTGCCTACATTTTTGGACATTTTTGCCTCTAGAAACCATAGAACATGCACCCTCTCAAAATCGGGGCCACCCATGTCTCAAGACTGACCTAAAATGGAAGGGTCCTATATTATTTCCCCCTTTGAAAGCCCATCCCATGCTGTAAAATAAGATCTTGAGGAAATCAGCAAATCTCTACTCCACTTTGCCTGGTATGTTTTCCAGAATGATTTACAGTGCACCAAAGCATAAGACTCTTTCATGTTCAATGGCTTCCTTTGGAGCAAGCCTCTCAGAAGGGGAATAAAGAAGCTGGCAAGTCTCAAGCATTTAGCTACTGGCCTAGCACTATTCAGCTGTTACTTTTGGTCAAACAGCAATCCTATCAACCAGACAGAAGGAAATCTGGAATTCTCTGTTCTTCTCCCCTGCTCCAGTTTTGCACTGGTTTAACTCAGGAATAACCCCACTGACTGATAGGGTGAAAGAATGGTAAATAGGGCCCTGATTATGTTCCCACTAATGGCACCCCAGCCATGTTTGCTTTGTTGCATTTTGCTGGCAGCACTAGGCTCTTTGCCACCTGCAGTAATTAGATCGCAAGAAAGGCAGCTATCTGGTTCCAAGTGACATTTTTATCAATATCTGTCTGTTTACAGGTGTCTGTCATAACCTTCAAATACACTTAAGTAGCTCATCCATTGCAGGATTGAACATATGGTGAAAAGAAGTGTTGCGCAAAGCCACAGCCACCACACAAGTTTTTTTGTGGGGTTTTTTTTTTGCCTTCTCTGTGCATCAGACTGCTCATGCAGACAGCGCTTCACCCCCTGAAATTATTTGGAAAGCAGCACAGATAACTGGACTAAGCCAAGATGCAGCAGGAAGTAACTTCTGAGCAGGACTGGTTAACATTTTTCCATGAAAGCTGTTCCCCCTTTCTTCTCCCATCCTCAGCAGATAATTGGATTTTCAGTTCAACAACATTTTAACTTTTCATTACTTAACATGACATGCATTTATGGTATAGGAACAGGAAAATATTGAAGGGAGTATGGTCAGTTCAGTGGATTCTACCACATGGTAGATGTGTCCCAGAATTAAACTGTTCTGGGAAAAGGTTAGAGACATGATAAAGGAAATAACAGGATGACAACCGTCAGATAACCTTTCCTCTTGAACCTTCCTAAAAACTCTGCAACATAAGTGTCACAGGGAACTGATCACTCATCTTCTAGTGGCTGCAAGAATTACAGTTGCAAAAACCTGGAAGAGAAGCGACATCCCTAAAATTACTTACTGGTTTCAAGAAGCTTGGGATGTCTTAGTAATGGAAAATGTGTCTTATCAAGTCAGTGTTCTACAGCAGAGAAGGCAAAAAGATGCTTACTTGGAAATCTGGGGGAAATAGCTAAAAACAAACCTTCTCCTGCCTCCAAACCAGAAACTTGAGAAACATTTTAAAATATTGAAGTGCAAGTTCTATGACTAAACACATAAGAATAAATTTAAAATACATTTTAAAATTAAAGCTGGGAGGAGAAGATTGTTGGCACTGGATTTAAGAGCCAGATACCTTGTTCCAGGTGGGCCCAAAACCCACAACCTCTCCAGGTAAATTTTGTTGATACAGCAGTGATATGATAGCAGGTAAGAATAATGCAAACAGTTCTATATCTACCAGTTCCAGGGTTTACTGAGTCAAAGTACGTGTTGCCAGTACGTGAATGAGCTTCACTATGAGGTTCTCTATTGAATGTCAGATGTCAGCAGCCTGGAGGTCAGAGGCCAAGACCCACCCTCCCTCTGTCCATGGTGGCCTTGGGTTCCCCTCTTGGGGACCCTTTGGTGCCATGAAATCACTCCTTTTGTATTCTTGCCTTCTCCTGATGACTCTTCATCTCTGGGCATTTTTGATTGGTCTCCCTGTGGTTGTAATACTGTCCACATTCTGTCCTGTCAGCATATTCCTTTGTTTCACAAACCCATCACATGCACACATCTTAATTTGGGCTTTCTCTGGTCTTCTTCTAATTTGATCTGTTCCTCAAAACCGGAAATCTCAAGGGCTCTTCAGTTGGGCACTGTGTCCTAACGCCACCTTATCTCATGCTATGGAACAGTGTGGTACACATCTTCAATTTTCCAGCCTGTGTGTCTGCTTACTGCTTGCCTGTGTCAGACGCAGCAGACTTTGAAGGAAACTTTGTCACAAACAAGCTTTTAAAAATCAATTAACCCTTGCCATTGCCCTGGACCCTTGTTCTAATACAATATCTATTTTACCTATAAGCCAGTTCCCAAAAGCAAACCTCTAAATAGCATTTTCTGGCCATCAAAGATGATCATGGGAAAGTAGGGCTGAAAGGGACATCATACGGTCATTATAAGGCAAAGCATCTCTCTAACCTGCTTTTGAAAGTTTCCAAGGATGGAGGTTCCACAACTTCTCTAGGCGGCCTGTTCCAAAGCCTGACCACCCTCACAGTCAGCAAGTTCCTCCTAATCTCCAGCCTAAATTTCCCCTGCTGCAGCTTGAGACCATTGCTCCTAGTCCTGTCCCTGCAGCCACAGAGACAAGCCCATCTCCATCCTCTTTATAATCACCCTTCATGTATTTGAATACTTTTATGAAATCCCCCCTCAATTGTCTCTTCTCCACACAGAATAACCCTACTTCTTTCAGCCTCCCCTCATAACTTTTGCCTTTTAGGTGAGGCCTCACCAATGCTCAATAGGGTGGAAGAATCACTTCCCTCAATTTGCATCCTGTTAATACAACCCAGGATGCTGTGCACCTTTTTTTTGCCACTGACTGATAATGAGATTTGAGCCATGCAGAATTCCAGGGAAAAGGAGGCAATGAATTATTGCTTAGAGATGAAGACAGACAGAGGCTTGGCATGGACAGAAACACTGAGGAACTGTTGGAGACAGGTGGGAGGAGAGCAAGGGAACACAAGAGTTTTGTGGACTTTGATTTGAGTTGTGTTGGCACTGTTGATAGAAGATTAATGTCTGTCCTTGTGTATATTTTGGAGGGTAAATATATATTTTTAATGTTCAATCTGTTATTTTATAGGTTGGATTTATTAATACACAACTTTAAAAAAAAAACACCCTCCAACTTTTTTATTGCTTCAGCATCTTATGGGAAATGCAGTTTGCTCATATTACATCCCTATCCTGGTATTCAAACTCTGTCCTGAGCTAGGGTTCCTGGCTAGAGTACATCACTTCTGGTGTACATCCCATGATGTGCCATCTCCTCTCTTCAATGTGTTGCTTTATGAGAAATATGGAATCACCAAGGAACCCAGCCTATGAAGGAGAATGGGGTTTCCAGCTGAATGTTTCACTACTTGAATTTTCACTGGAAAACAGAGGAAAAAGGAGGATATTTCTTTACTGTGTATAATGTTAGTGTCTCTGGCATGCTCTAAGAGTAGGACTAACCAGCCATTCACTTCTGCCTTCCATCACTATGTTCACTTCCCACCTAGACTCCTAAAAAGACAGTAGCTTTCTGTGACAGGTTATAAAAATAGATGCACCCAGCAACTTTAAAATAAGAATTAATCTTATAAATAGAATTGAGCCTGTTTTAACCACACTTCCCAAACATACCAAGAACGTGGATAATCACTGGGCTGCTAAAATGATTTGGGAACACATACATTTAAAACAGGCTTTGCCCCCCACCCCCAATGCCAAGGCCAAGGTGCATTTTAACCTTTTCAGTCACTGACAGTGGAGGTGTGTGGCTTAGCAGCTTCATAGCACCTTTGTGCATGAGAACAACACACAACTAATCTGCTGGTTCAGAGGTAAACAAGGATGCATTAGCTGATCTGAAATCATTTCAAAGCTTTTGGAAAGAACCCCCCCCCCTGCAAATTTTATGATAATTATAACTACAGTGATTGGTTAGCAGCAGGGCACCTGCAAAACTGCAACCCCTCCAGAGCAGTTTTATGCACTTAGCAGTATATTAACATTAAATCACGTAATTATATTTTTTCATTTCAAAACCCTACTGTTTTTGCAAACCAGGATAGCTAAGAGGGAACACATTCTTTCCCCTGTACCCCCCTCCTCCCCCCACCTCAACCCCATGCCACTCTTAACTGGAACGAATAGACTAATCTATCAGGATTCATAACCTATCTCAGATATCTTGGCCTCTCTTGAACTAGAGTAAATTAGACTTTCTAATCCTTTGCTCTTTTAAAGCTCCGGTGAACCTAGCTGTACCTGAAGCTCAGCCTTCACTGAGAGCTTGACAAAGTCTGTCAGAGATAGTCCTCGGGCTAGTACAACCTGTACAGAAGGGCCTGAGTTATTTTTAAAATTAAAGTGTGAATGGTTTCTCAGCCATCTCCCCCACTTTCTACATCTGTTCAGAGTGTCAGAGCATCACTTCTGCCTTTAAAATGCAGAACCATGGGGCTATATCTGACTGCCACTTAAAGTCCTAATAGAAAAAAAAAAGGACTGAAGCTTTTAAATATGTTTGCCTAGTTTCACTGAGATGCCTGGTGTGATCCTGCTACCACCATCCTGCAGAGGGGATAGTTTAGAAATGAAGGTCTGAACACTGTGGATATGAAACAGAAAATAGGATGCCTATCTAGATGTTTATACGAGCATTCGACTCCAAACGTCTTGCAGCCACCTATGAGACAGGGTTATCATTATCTCCATCCTACAGAAGGGAAACCAAGCTACAAAGAGACCAATTTGCTCAAGGTCCTAGTGAAGTTATATTGGGAACAGGATCCACGTGGCTCTCTTCTTTGACCTCAAGAACATCCCCCCAGCTTTTACAGCAGAAACAATGACGCACTGAATTCAGGGTAACAGATCTTCATCTGCATATTTAAAATATTCTTTCAGTGCTAGAGATGGATCAGAGCCAAAAAAATTGGCCTAAGACTGAACTATCCTGAAGTTGACAGCAATGGGCAGATAAAGTATGTTATGTGTCTCTCTACTAACTGGCTAGACCACATCAGCAGCCTGCTGCTGCTGCTCCTGCCAAAAGGAGATACTCGTATCTCATGTAGCAGAGGTCTGTGCTTGGTTCTGAGGTCCCCGACTCAAATCCAGCTGATGGCTTGTCAGGGGGATTACTGCATTAGGAGTCAGAGGCTTGAGCCAATCCATCATACATTTAGGAGCCAGGCACAAAGTATGGATCCAAATCTTTATTGTCATTTATATTATGGAGACATCTAAGGTCCTGTACAAGAGGAAGCCCCCGTTTTGTGGGCTTTGCACAAGGTAAATGGTTAACAGTCCCTGCTGCAAAAATTTACAAACTAATGATCTAAATGCAAGCTTCCTATGCGGTACAAAGGAGATCTTGATTTATTGTCCATCTGTGCTCTAAATTAACCTCATTCATTGTCCTGTCTTTGGAAAGAATGGCTCAGAGAAAGACCTCCCTTGCTTCCTATAGTATTTAGGGTGGCAGATTGGGAGCTCCTTATTAGGTCCTCCAGGTCCTCTATCACAGAGGACATCAGAACCGAATAGAGGAGGAGTTCATCTGTAGTTAGACCTTATGGTTAGGGACAGACATTACACATAAACTGGTTTAAGTGATCAGAAACTGGTTTAAACCTGTAAGAGAGCAGACTTTCAGTGAGCATAAACCAGTTTGAAAAAGGCTGAAACCAGTTTGAGATAAACCTGGTTGAGTGTAGTATCAGACTTAACTGATTTGGGTCAAACCAGTTTAAGCAATGTCTGTCCCAGACCTATAGGTTCTCATACTGTCAATAAACACAGACGAGTTGGATACCAAATAATTAGGGCTGTGCGAGACTTCGAACTGTGCTTCGGATCTGGAGAAGCTTCAGAGTCGCTTTGGGCAGATGGAAGCAGAAAGCCGGTCCGGAGCTCCGGATCGGATCCCTGACATCCGAAGCGGCCGGATCTGAAGCCAGACTGAATAGCTGCCTACTCGCACAGGCCTACAAATAATTGCATTGACCCACAAGTTACACAAGATGTTCCATTTAAACCAGATTTACATTAAGGGCAGCAAAGGTAAGAAGCAAAGTAGGTTTCTGCTTCTGAAGGTGTTTTTTTAATGCAAAAGGGTGAGAGAGACCTTCCCTGTCCTCCATTTCTAATCAATTCCAAATGGTTCGCGGCTCTGCAACTCCGGCCTTTTCTTTCATTTGTGAAAGATCTCTAGCTGCTCTCGCCTGCACTCTCCGTTGACACGGCTCCTGTAAGAGTACTTTGCTCAAAGGTTACCTTGATGCCCCTCCTAATCATTTTCAGCGTCTTCCAGCGAACACAGAACTCTTTCCTCTCCCTCCTTACCTTCCTTCCTTCTCAGATGTTTATTCCCATAGCAGTCCTGGCTTTTGGTATCTTAACTTTGCTTGTTGCCATTAGCTTGATGAGCCGACAGCAGATGCTCATTGATCAGTTATTGTCTGACACAAAAAACAAGAAAATGAATTGAAAAGACAGCGGCACAAGAGGGAAAATAAATTGCCTCATATACTTCATTCTGTAAAACTCCTCTGCACCAAGCCAATGCTGTGGCAGGAGGTTTTTTTGGTTCTGTCACTGCAATTAAACCACATGTCTCTGAAGAATGCCAGTGCCTGTTCCAGCCCCATGCATCTCTCTGTGTACTAATATACTAAGGATTTTAACCTGAATGCAGCCATTTAGTGCCCAGAATAAGAGTGGAGATAGTAGCAGAAGGGATTCGTTGTTGCAGGGGCAATCACAGCAGGCAGTGCCGGAGCAGAGGCAAGGCAGCTTGTGCATCTCTGGTTCAGGGATGATGGGAGCTGGAGTAGCCAGAGTGTGTTAGAGGGGCCCTGTATCACTGCACCCTTCAAGATGCTGCAAAGCACCGTGTGGCTGCAGCCAAGCCCCTTCTGGGACCCTGCCCTTCCTCGGCTTCATACCCAGGATTCCCATTTCACCTGGGGCTGTTGTGAAGGCTGCTCAGAGCTAGCTGTAGGGACCCGGGTGAGCCTTTCTTAGGCAGCATATGAGCTCTGCTTGGGACCGTGAATCAGGTGAGCAGAGTGTACCCCGGACTACCCAGGAAAAAAATATATATTTAAAAACACCTTCCAACATTGATGCTACATAGGGGAACTCATTATATACAGCCCCATTTTGGCTGGGCTTAGAAGTATTTCTGCTCCCCAGTGCTGTCTTTATGATATGCTCATTTCCCCCACTCTGCCTTCATCTTGCGGCTGGTTCTGTATCAAAGCCATTAAAAAGCAGCAGCCTGTGGCCACACACAAAATCCTTGCTGTTCAGGGCATGGGGTGTCAGGTGTTATAGCACCGGGACCTGGGCGAGCAGTACCAGCTGAGCCGGTCAGAGGAGAGGCACAATGGACTGCACCTGCTTCTCTTGACAGTGTAGTTTTGAATTTGACTTCACTTTAGAGATGCCCTAAAAAAAAGGGGCGGGGGGCATAAAAAAGAAGGATTGGTGCGTAGATCTCAAACAAGCAGAGCAGAGCTGTTCAGTCTTGAAACAAGCAGCCTCTGCTCAGTGACTGCTAAAATAGCACAGAAGCTTAATTATTATTACTTGTGTGGGGGCAGAGCCTGGAAGCACTGCAATCAGGGCCCATTGGGCTAGTTGCTACTGCCGTGACTGCAGCTCTTGCAGACGTACCCCTGCTCTCTCTAACTTTCTGGCTCTGGTGCAGCGAAGTGTAGCTGCAGCAACACGGAGCACAGCACAGGCTAAGCAACCCACCCAAGGGGCCAAACCCTCCCAGGGGTCCATTTATGCTTGGCGGCAGTGCGCAGTAGTTTTTAACTAACTTGGGTAAGGAGCTGCAGGTTGAGACGCTCATGGACAGAAAGTTCCTGAACCAACGACCTTACAAGTTAGAGGGAGGAGAGAAATGAAAAGACTTTATCCTTATTGTACAGGGGGGAACTGAGGCGCTGAGATGGAAGTGATAGGCCCACAGTCTGAGCCAACAGGTTCCCAAGTCCCTTTTCACTCTCCTGGCTGCAAGTCCAGCCCAAATGCAGTCACCATGCCAGAAATTGCCACTGGATTGTACCAGCCAATTTCCCTTGAAACTGGGAATGAACAGAGGCAAATATTACATAACTGTCCAATGGGTTTGAACCAGGAGCCTGAATCCATTGCCCACTTGCTCCTGTGATTTTGAAACTAGGAAGGAGGGGAAGAGGAGAAGAAAATGCATTGATTTTTAAGGAAGCATGGGTCGATACGGTCCCCTTGACATCCTGCTATCTCCATGTGTGTTGCAGGACAAGGGGGTTTTGCATTTGGGTTGGTACAGGAGCAGAACGGCTGCTGCCTGTGCTCCCATGGATGCAGTTGCCTGCTCTGCTGGCTGCACGGCGCGTGAAGCGCTAGCTTCCCGTGTCAGGTGATGATGGGCTCATCTCGGCTTTCGTTGAGATGGAGAGAGAGTGAGTTCTTAACCCTCGTGGTTAGAGAAGAGCTTGAAAGCACTACTGAACAACACGAGCACTCAAAACCAGAAATCAGAAGGCAAATGAGAAATTCAAATGCATTCATTTCAACATCTCATGAGTGTGATGTCCTGAATCACAGGTTGCCAACACCAGTTTTTGGGAGCATTAAAGACACTCTCTATAAACAATGTAGTGCCATAGAAGTGAATTTTGGATGGCAGACACCCACTTGTAGTGAGGGGGATAGGGGAGGGGGAATAAAGATCTGCTTATTACTCATGCTTCAAGCTTTTTATCCTCTACTGACTCATTTTTATTTATTTGTTATCGCCTTATGATTGCCCCAGTGACTGAGGAAGAGGTTTTTACAGGTCTAATTAAAGCCCCTATTATAATGTCTTTAAATGTTTTACCTTAATATTTAACTTAATTAGGTTGGCGAGGGGGGGAGGTTTGGCACCTGGGAAGTGTTGCCAGCAGCTCCTTTTCAACATCGGAACTGGAATGCCCGTTAGCCAGATGAGCAATTAAATCGAACAGGAGAGAGCAGCAATCCATGCATGCAAGGGCCATATGCTTCAACCGATCCCATGTGAGGAGCTCTGGGAAGTCATGTCGCCTCCCACTCCCTTCCTCCAAGTGGCTCCAGGATGCGCCCTATGCTCCCAGCACATTTTTTGTGCCAAATCCTTGGAGATGAGGAATCCTCTGGAGAACAGAGCAAGGCCCAGATCTCTCTCTGCCTCAGCCTGGCTGCCAAAAGAGCACCAAAACCTTGTCCAGAGGAGGATCTGGATATGGATGTGTGATGTCCACATGCCAGTGCTCAACAAGAAGAGGCTGGAGTTAAGCATATGACTCTCAATCGGGCTCCTTCAAAGCCAGGCAGCAGGCTGCCAACATCAGCAGAGGATGAGGTACGGCAAACTGGCCACTGTGCTGTAAAAAAGTGGCAAGGCTCTTTTTTTTGTGTGCACTCATTAACCTGAGAGCTAGTCCCTGCATTGGGAGGGGAATCCAAGTCCCCTGTCTCTGCCCCGTTTACACCGACCAAGGGAGGATAGGCATCTAGGACCATGTCTAGGCTGCAAACTTCTGTTCCCAGCTGTAAAGCTCTCAGACGTTCTCTGCTGCTCTGCCTGGATCCAGGAGCAATGTAAGCAGGCCTTGTGGCACTGAGGATAGACTTACTAGCATGGTCAAACAGCGGTGCCAGTTACTCCAGCCTCAATGCTATGCAGACTGGTTCTGGTCTGTAAGGTGCTTCTGGATGGATGATGAGTTTGCTACCTAGACCTCCACTAACCCCATTCCTGCACTGGGAGCACACAGCTGTGTATAGAAAGAGCAGGGCAACCCCAGGACTGTCCTCTTGGTCAGCTCCCTCAGGGTAGAAGCCAGGAGCTCCACCTCTAGAAGACCTCCACGCCCAGTCTAACCTTCATGTTGACAGCAGGGAGCAGGATCAGCATCCAGCTTTTGCATCAGTACAGCAGGAAGCCCTTTTATTTTGCCAGTGTGGAGTACTGGGGCCTCTGGTGCAGCTGAGAGCCTGGCTCCCACTTCTGCTGTTTGGAAAGGTGCCATGATAGCAATACTCCTGAGTATCAGTAGGCCCAGCCCCACAGCTAAAACCATCAGCAAGGCTCACGTTAATAGTAATAATCATATGTTGCATTGATACAGAGCCCTTCATCCAAGCAGCCCACGCTTTTCAAATCTAAATTAATTATGTTGCAACCCCCTGCCCTCCATGAGGTACGTAAGTGCTCTGTCAGCTTTTTTAGGGGAAAGTATTATTTTTTGGTAGTGATTATTAATTGGTTGCAAGTTCTTCATCCAGGGAGCAATTTAATTCTTGCAGCTAAAGCACAACATTTGGAGTCAGAGGACAACGGGGCTTATTCTGGGTTCTGCCAATGATTCACTCTCGTGACTTTGGGCATGTCACTTAGCTTCTCAGAGCCTCAGCCTTCCACACCAGGAGAATGGGGGGAAAGGAGTCACGGAGAGCTTTCACCCAGGGGGTTTGCAAGGCTGCATCCAGGAAGAAAAAAGAAGGTGAACACTTCCAAGTCTTCATAATCCACTTCCTGGAACAGAGGCATTCTAGGGACGGTGGTTCAAAAAGGCTAGAGGCTAAAGGCTAGAGGCTAAAAGGTTTAGAGGTTACAAGGGAATGCTGGTAAAGGGACTTACTATATAGCAAAAGGGAAACTGAGGCAGCAGTAGCAGCTGCATTTCACAGCTGCATTTCACAGTAGGCCATTTACAGGTCCCCAGATGAAAAATGCTCCAGGATCAAACTATCGCCTTCCTTCATTGATTTTCAAAATCAAATCCATTTCCAACCCCACCAAATTTAAGTCCCTCCAAAAAAGAATGGCTGAGGGCCAAATTCTCTTCTCAGTTACACCAGTGTATACTGGAGTCACTGCACTGACTTGGAAGGGGAAGGAACACGGAGGGGGTAGCCTGCCTTGCTGTTGCCTACCTGGATGCCCACCCCCCCCCCCCCCCCCCCCCACCACCCCCC
>NW_017729015.1:12441932-12460283 GCF_001723915.1 Gavialis gangeticus | reverse complement strand
CCCCCTGCCATCCACAAGCCCATGGTCCATGTGGCTGGGAAGCAATGCTCACTTTTCACTCTGGATTCTCCTGAAGGAGGACATGAAAGCACCACAAGGCAATTCCCAGAGCTCTCTCATCCCCTGTCCCCCTTTCATTGAGTTTCCCTTGCAAATATAAGGTAGGTGGAGTGAAGAATTGGGTACCCCCTGGAGAATTAACTGCATCCCAGAGGGTTAAAGTCACAAGAAAGTGAATTCAAGTAGCAAAAAGGCCTTTTTAGTCTCCTGGAACATGCTGCCCCTCCCTGAGGGTGACCAAGTGCATACCAAGAAAGGGAAGCAATTTCTCTTCCCTTCACCTGCCACTGCTGGGCTTTGAACGTGGCAGATGCTTAACAGCACATCTACAAGTGCACTTAAGGACAGGGAAGCGATGGCCAACCCTGTGTCCAACTGACAGCTGAGCCAAAGGGTAAAAATCCACCGGTAATGCATCTGATGTGCTACCCACGTGGTGCAGAAGGTCTTGCTCAGCACAACACAGCTGCCCTGCCACCTGTACGCAGTCGCATGTACCGACAGAGTGCAACAGGGTGGGTTCCTGCAAGGCATTGAGGCTTTCTGTAGCCTACGATGTCCTTGACAGCAGACTTCCTTGCTGCTGCTGCTGTTGAACCTTTCTTCTTCTACGCCAGATCTGGAATAAAACTGACATCAGCCTCAACCAGGTGCGAGCAAAAACAGGATCAGGCCTGCAAGGAGAATTCCATCTTGCTTCCCCCCTCTGCTTTTGTCGAGTGGTTAGTTACTGTTCAGCCAGCTGACTGCCCCAGCGGGGGGCTGGGGTAGACAACAGTGATACCTAAGAGATAACAGATTGTCAAAGCAATTGGCAGGCATCCCTGACACAGCCTGCTACAACTCCCCAGAAGTCAGAAGCAGACTGCTCCCGCTCCCGGTTTCTGTTTATTGAGTGGGATCAGTAAATGCCACCACATTCAGTAAAGCCGGACTTCTGGCATTTGGGGCTGGGCTATTTCATTCTGAATAGATAGCTTTTTTGCCCACCCCCGGTCCCTCATGCAGCAGCCTCTTAAATTGCATCGGATCTCCTGCCCCCTCCTAAGCCCTATTGCTCTCCTTTGCCAGGGCAGTGGGGTTTGGTGGATAAAGCACTGGAATGGAAATCAGGGGGACTTGGGCACTGTGCTTGGCTCTGACCACTGCTTGGCCTCAAGCAAGTTCCTGTGCTCTGCCTCCTCTGCTGTAGTCTGGATGGACCCTTTCTAGGGCCAGTTCTCCCTCGTGGTATGTATACGCTGCCTAGCATGAGAGGCGCTAACCAACGTGCCACCATAAAACAAATAACAGTTCATAGGAATAGCAAAAAAACAACCACCCCAAAACCCTGAAGGCTGAGCTTTCTGGTGTGCAGCTTGGTTCTCCCTGCCAAACCCCCAGGTCCCTGCCTCTTCAGATTCGGTCTCTCTCAACCCTTTTACAGGTCTGCATCGGAGCCAAGAAGTCCCACCTGAGCTGTGGCCAGGCAACAGAATACCTCTGCATCTCTATTCCCCCCTCCCCACAACACACACACACCATACTTCCATATTAAAGATAATAGTTGGGCTTTGAGAACATTTAATACAAAACAGTCATCTCCCCATCAACTCTTTTACATTCTTCATCACCTGAGCATGTAAGTGCAAATCCCACTGATTTGAAATACAGGCTTTTGAGCCTCAGTTTACCTTTCTGTAGGGAAAAAAAAAACAGAGAGACAATGCCATTGCCTACATTTTGCAAAGCGTTTCCAGACCCTCACACAAAAGGCTATCTCAAGGCTGGACATAAGAAAAAAATTCTTTACAGTCTGAGCTCCCAAGACCTGGAATAGACTCCCTCCAGAGGTGGTGGAGGCACCTAGTCTGGACTCATTCAAGAAACGCTTGGATGCTTATCTTGCTGACTTCCTGCCCCTGGGGCAGGGGGCTGGACTTGATGCTCTTCGAGGTCCCTTCCAGCCCTAACGTCTATGAAATCTATGAAGCGCCCATGTTAAAGTGTTGTAGCAGCACAGCCATACGCTTAGTGGAAAATTCCCTTTACCTCCTGCAAAGAACAAAGCCTACATGCAGGAAGCGGATGTCCGTTCATTTTTATCTTTCACTGCAAGGAAACAGCCAGATCATTTTATTTTCATGCCCACTGGAGGAAGCCAGGAGAAGCTTAATCCACGAGCCTGTCAGGGAGTTTTCTGCTCTACTGAAGTGATCGCAAGAGACAAAGTGAGCGGTGGATGCACTGAGAACATCTGTCAGCATCTGGGTGTGCTCGGAGTTGGGAGACTACACAAAGGCATCAAAGGGAAATGCCAGACAATGCAAAAGAACACCTACCAATGCCGAGGGTGCCCTAAGCATAGCCGGCACAATTCAACCCCTGTTTAACTCCATCCTGCCAATCCACCAGGGATTATGCTTGGGTCTACAGGAAGAAGGCTTCAGGTAGGAAGTCTCCCAACAGGCTTAATACATATTGGATCACAGAAGGGAATGGTCTGATGTACAAAAAAGATTCAAATCTAGCAAAAAAAAAAAATCTTGCTCTCACTTTGCCCTGCTGCAGTCAGGCAGAGCCCTATTTAAAGTATAACCTTGGACTCAGTTCTTGCTAACCTGCTGCCATTATGAAAAGATGCCATGCTGCTGGGAAAAGAAGGGTTATGAGGACAAAGCTTAAAAATAAATCAAGCTCTCTGCCTCTTCGGATGTAATCTGTGAAAAGGATTTGGCTGTAAAAAGGCACTGTGTAAATGGGAGGCGTTATTATTCTTTGACAATAAAAAACAGCAAACCCATAGTTTCCTTATATCTGCTTGGGAGTAAAAACATTTTGCAGATGTCTCCAGACAGGCGTCTTAACTGCCTGCTGCAGCTTAATTTTCCCTTTTAGGTTTTTATTACATTTAAATTAAGATTATGCCTGTGAGCAGGCAAGGGCAGCTTCTAAAATATATTATCATTGAACTTTCCACTGCTCATGCCACCTTTGCTCTGAAGCTGAAAAATAAAATCCCTTCTCTTTTCCGAGTCATCTGCTGGACTCTTCTCTAGGTATAGAGACAGGTAGCTTTACCAATGACAAGAGAGCTCACTTGCTGCATATTTTACTGTACTGTTATTAAGTTTAGGTGACGAGCCTCAATCAGGCACTGCATCTCATTGTCCTAGGCACTGGGCAGGCATGCGATACGAGAATATGACCCAAAGAGCTGAGAATGCAAGCAAACAAACCATACAATGGGTAAAAGAAAGTATGCAGGTTTAACACATATACATGTGTATTAGAAGTAATATGCAAGCAAGTGAATTCATTTTTATCAAGCAACAAAAAGTTCAAACTGTGAATTAATTAAATACTTCATTAAAAGAAAAAGATGTATTTGAGGAAAGTATTGACTTGCATTGTCAGCAAGCTACATATCCAAAAATATTACAAAGCACCAGTCTCATTTTAGTCGATTGAAGAAGAAAGATACAATTCTCCCTTTGGGGGCTTTCACATTTGTACTTCACCATGTTTGGCATAACTGTGCCAGATTACTTCATGCTGTCTGTGGCTAGGGACAGAAATGACGTATAGACTGGTATGAGTGATCAAAAGCTGGTTCAAATCTGTAGCACAACAGAAGTTCAGTGCAAATAAACCACTTTCAAAATGGCTGGAACTGGTTTAAGATAAACCTGGATGGATATAGTATCAGATTTAACTGATTTAGGTAAAATCGGTTTATTGAACTTCTGTCTCAGATCCCCTCCAGATTCAAGTTAACTCACAATCCACCAGCATCCCAGGATGCTTTGCACCTCCCCCATTACCCCTCATAGGGTGGGCAGGCTAGACTTAGCCCAAGCAACACCTTAGGGAAGTGACAAGAGAACTATATTTTCTGGTGCAGAAAATGCATTTTTTCTCCCCGAAAAGGTGGTGGTGGAGGGTGGGGACATCCTAAAATTAAGACGCATCTTCTACACTGAAGTTAAGTAACCAAAAATAATTGAAAACATTTGAAATTTGGTCAGCACCCCTTCCCCACAGTTTTGTCCTTTCTTATTTGGCAAGGGCAGAGTGAGGATCTAACCTATGCACTAAAAAATACAGTAGCCTTAAGTTGCTATTAGTCTGTATATAAGGCTGGTAGGCATCCCCACAGTTCCCCTTCTAATGGAAAAGGCAAAGAACAAAGAACATGTTAGTGTGTGTGTTTCCGTGTGTGCGCACACATGTAGAAGTGATGATAATAGAAATATTGCTTAACTTTCTGTTCGGTTTTTATACGAATTTTGCCCTTCCTCTCACCTCTTTCTTTCCCTTAAATTCTTGCCTGCTTCACTGTTAAAGACGCTGGAGTCATACTGTGCAGGTATAAATTAAGGTTCCCAGGTTGCCTAGAGGATTGAGAAACATCTTCTCTAAAATAAATGTGCATCTTTAAATCCCCTAATCTCCTATATAGCAGGAGTGTCAAATGCACGGCCTGCAAAGCCATATCCTGGCCTAAGAGAGTTGGTTTAGGGGCCGGGAGCCGGGGTGAGTTTGACACACCTACAAAAGCCTGCTCTACAGCTTGTGATTCTTTTATGTCTATGGCACCTTCACAGTTTTAATAATCTCCATTTCATTGAGGCAGCTTCAGGTTTTGCCAGCCAGAATAATGCGGTTCATTACCATAAAGAACACCCTGCCTGTCCTCTAATAAATATAGTGAAAAGTGAAGACTTCCTTGTGGTACCTTTTATTGGACAAACTGAATAGATGGGAGAGCTTCTGGGCGTAATTCAAGCACTGAGTGCACTTGGTTATGGGGCTTAGACCCAAAGTGCTTCAACCTGATGAAAGGCACTCGATGCTTGAAAACTTGCCCAGCAGCACTCCCAACTACACAACTGGTCCCATAAAAGATACCACAAGAAAATCCTTGCTTCATATTTCCTGGACCATCATAGCTACAGCCTGTTACCTTTATAAAAATACGGTGATGGAAACAAAATCTGTTTTTCTTATTTCCATCTGAAGTAAAAGCTGTTCAGATTGAAAGCGCATGGCTACTCTTGGTATATAAAGAAACATCATGTGTGCATTTCAAAGAGCAAAATGAGACAGAATTTAAGTTATGTCGTAGTTAAAGAGGCATAGAGAAGTAGGGCTGGAAGGGACCTCCAGAGGTTATCTAGTTCACTGGTTTTCAACCTGTGGTCTGTGGACCCCTGGGGATCCTTGGACTATGTCTAAGGGGTCTGCAAAAATGACTATGATCAATCAAAAGTATGTGAATCCCATATTTACAAGTCAAAGGAATCCACACCTCCATTCATATTTTTTTAGGGGTCCACAAATGAAAAATCACTGATCTAGTCCAACCCCCTGCCTGAGGCAGGATCATCCCTATCCAAACATCAGTTCCCAATTCCCATATCTGGATTTGTCCCTTGTATTCTGGGTTGATTGCATTTTGTTACGTTAGCTTGAACAACTCCATTAAGCTATTATTGAAAAAAAAAGAACTGAAGATTAAATGTGAAAGGTCTTTGGAGAGAATCCCTCAGGGTTTGCATGCACGGGGGAGAGAGAGGGTGTGGGAAGCAGGGGAAAGGGAAAAGAACTGATCCCAACATTATATCACTCCCATTTTCTACAGGTGCACAGTCAGGTCAGCGGAGAAACAACATCTCGGTCCCAGGGTATAACCAAAGGAACATCCATTTCAGAGCAAGCCCTTCCATTCTGCCCAGTTCACCATAGCCCCCCTGGAAATGTAAAGAAGGTAAAGCACTTTCAGATCACATCCAAGCTGTGAAATGCACACAGTTCCAAATTACAACTGGCATTTCTCAGCCCTCTGATAGAAGCAAGCATCTGGCTCAGTATTTGAGGGCTACTACGCAAAGAATCAGACTAGATGAGCTTCCACACTGGAAGCAGACTTCTATAGTGTCCACAGACATGGAGAATGAATTTCTACACCTGGGCTAGAGCTGCAGCATTCACCTGAGCTGGTCACAATGGGGGGAAACAAACCTTAATGCATACAGGTTTCCCTCGATTTATGCTGGTTCTGTATGTGCAAATTCTTCAGTGCAAATTCCCTTATGCAATGGCCCTTTTTATATCCCAAATTCATTATATGCAAGGTAAATTCACTCTTATGTGATTGGCATAGGCACGTCCCCTCTCCCCAAGCAGGTAAGTTTGTGAGGGGAGGGGAAAGGGCCATGTGCCCAGAGCCCTACTCACCCCAGCCCCTGCTGCAGCTGCTCTGGGAGCAGCTGACGTAAGGTGCCTGCAGCCGCTGGGCTGCACTGTGCCCCAAATCCCACAGGGCTCCACTTGTCCCTGTTCACTGCAGCTCCTGGGCTGTGCTGTACCGTGGTGCAGGCAGCTGGCGTTGGCTGCTCCTGGGGCCACTGCAGCAGGGGCTGGGGTGAGCGGGGACAAGAGGATGCCCAGGGTTGCAGCAGGGAGCAAAGCAAAGGGAACTGTCAGTGGGTGCAAGGTGCAGGACAGGGGAGGTGCATACCCCAGGAGGGTGGAGGGCTGTGGGACTGCGCCGGGCTCTTCCTGGGTGCAGTATGTGCCTCCAGATCTGCAAACAGGACGAGAGCAGGCTGCCACTGCAGGCTGGGGCTGGCGACGGCACTGAGCTTTTCCTGGCGCTTGGCGGTGGCACTGGAAGCGGGGTGTAGCAGATTGTGGGGGTGTAGCAGGGGGCCTTATCAGGGCCGATTTAGCTTTGGCCCACCCACCTGTTCTGGGCCAACTGCCTGCCTTCTTGCCCACCACGCCTTGATGTAAATTAATTACTGATCTTAATAACCAGGAGGCTGCCTATTTCTTGCTAGGGGGCACTATCTGCAGCTCCATACCTCCCCTACACCATAGCCCAAGCCTCGCAGATGGCATCCTCTGTTGTCAACATCACCGGCCCCACTCTGGGCCCCAGAATCCTACTATTTGAACCCCACCTGGATCCCTCCATTCAAGCGGCCTATTCCACCTTCATTCTAGGCTGCATAGCTCCCTGAGCTGCTTCCCCCTTACGGGTGTGCTCCCCCCAGGACCTTCAGCTACACTGGCCCTGGCCCACCTCCAGGCCAGTCGGGAACCCCAGGCCCTCAGCTCTGGGCATCCCTCGTGGTGGGCTCCTGGCCCTTCGACCCTTCCAGTCCTGGCCCCAGCATTGACCAGTCAGCGGATGTCAAGACAGGTTTTTTGAGTCTATGGCCCCACTCTCTCACTGGGATCCACCTTCTAAACCCTACAAGGGGGTACCCACCCGGTTGTGGGAGCTGGGGTTAAGGCACCCCAATCCGCTTTTCACCGGGGTGGTAACTGGCCTGGCATTTCCTGGGGGCTCCTGCGCCACTGGGAGCCCCACCAGGCTGCCCACTCCTGGCAGGGTGCAGTTTTAGGTCATGCCCAGGACCAGGAGCCTCCTGACCACCCCCTACTTCTCCTCCCTTGCTTCCAGAGTGATCCATGAAGCCTCACAGCCAGACGATGTTGCTGTGCCTCCAGCCAGCTGCAAAATGCCCTGTTTATATGGGTGACCAGAGCTCTAAAATGGTCACCGCAATTAAGCACCTGCTGGCTGCTTGGCCCCAGGTCTTAAAGTGGCCGGCACAAACAGTGCCCTGCCACAGGGGGCTACCACCCCCTACCAGTGCCGCTGCCCACCCTGAGTGCCAGGAAGATCCTGGTGCCATCACCAGCCCCAGCCTGCAGTGGCAGCCTGCTTTCATCCAGCACTCAGATCCAGGGGCACGCATCCCCCAGGAAGAGCTCAGCACAACCCCCCAGCCCACAGCCCCACTTACAGTTCCCTCCACTTTGCTCCCTGCTGGAGTCCCAGGAGGGGTTGACGGGCTGCGCTGCGCCCCTCCGACCAGCCTTCCTCTAGTCCTAGCCTTAGTCTCTCCCTCACTTACTGCTGTGGGAATTATCCCTATTTCTTACTTTATAAACTGGGTTCATTTATGGGAGTTCAATTTATGTTCAGTTTTCCGGGAGCGCACGTACGGCATAAATCGAGGGAACCCTGTACTGGTCAGTGGGTGCTACAGACAAATCATAGAAGTCGCTGAAACACTATTTTAGGAGGTAAGATTACATTAATAAAAGTGTAGGGACAATGATTAGGAAATAAATAAGCCTATTTCGCTTTGTCGAGGTATGACCAGAATAAATCACAGTTCCCCTGACCTTTTATTTTTTCTTGTTATTACAAATCTTTCTGACACATTTTCCAAACTCTATAGATTGTTCACATGCACAAATCTACCAAAAACTTTATACACTGCAGCTTCAAAATTTGCTTTCTGAAAATATTCGGGTAGATGTCAGTTGATCATAAAATAGAACACAAAATGCACGTAAGCATTCCTGATGCAAATTCCTGAAAAAAAAGTAAGTGAACATTTATAGTTTTTGGTTTTTTCCACTAGTCACCCAGATGTAATAACTACACACTTAACACTAAATCTCGAAACTAAAGGTCCTATTTACAAAGTCACTGAGTGTGTAAGTATGCATATAAATCACTTACACAATAGCATGCCTATTTTCACATATAGTTAGCACCACTGTATATACAGAACAATTAATTACGCATAAATACATCTATCCTTGTATGCACATTTCCTGATTTACCCATACAGTGGCAGCCATCGTTCACTCAGATTAAGCACATAATTCAGAGTGAATTTGGGTGCATTATTCTATTAACCATGCGAGAGAGTGAGAGCAAACCTTAAGTCCACATTTTTCTGTGATTAAAATGAAACATCACTACATATATGTCTACATATTAGTGGCATTTCATTTAAATCATGGAACAATGTGGATTTGGGGTTACTTTTTTAACTGAAAATTGGGGCTTCTTTAAATCAGAGAAAACCAAGATCCTTAGGGATAACACATTCTCAAAGTACAAGGATTTGGTGACCAAGGTTGGAAAAACAGTCAGTTTTAGAGCACCCCCCCCCCTTCTGCTTATAGAGATAACAGATTCTTCACCAGTCAGCACATTAGTGTAGGACTTGGAAGACTTGGGTTTGAATCCCTACTCTGCCACTAACTTTTGCTGTGACTTTTGGGCAAGTCACTTATCCTCTACTTTCCTTTTTGCCATCTGCAAAATGCAGACAGTAGCACTGCCTTATTGCTGTGAGGATATACCCATTAAAGACAGCAAAACACTCAGAAAATACATTTGAACCATTAAAAATGAGTTGTCCAGACAGCTTCATACCAGCCTGCCTGGGCACCTCTGTTGTTGAAACTATGAAATGAAGAGAAACAACCGTAGATGATCTTCTCAGGTCCCTTCCAACCCTAGAAACTATGAAACTATGAAACCCCTTGAGTAGCCAGAACTCGAACTATTTTGAAGCCCATCAGTCACCATAAACACCACCGGGCAGTGCATGCACAATTCCCAAAAGCACAAGAGTTCAAGCCATAATCTTTTGTTTCTCCATAGACTCATTGCTCCCTTCTGAGCAATTTTTGCCTGGGAGGCAAAGACTTTGTGCCTACTGCACTGCTGAAAAGAGAACCCTGCTGAGCAGATATTTGGGCAAGCTGGGAGCATTTTGAGATGTGATGCATTTAATTGACATCTAAAGAAGTAGCATAACTATGGGTGAACAACCAGGGCGCAAACACTCTTCACTGTCTTGGAAAGTGCAAGAACAGAGCTGCTGCCAGCCCAGCTGCCACTGCTGCCCCTGCCCCCACTGCTGCCCAGAGAGCAGATCCGTTTTGTTATGCCTTGACATCTAACCTTACACAGTCTGTTTTGAGGCTCCTCCCCGTACATGATATATATCTTAAATAATAAAAGCCATGATATTTTCAGAAGTGCCTAAGGTCCAAAACCCAAGGCATTTTTAGGCAGTTATGTGCCTCTGTACCACAGAGGATCAGAGCCTAGGGGAGTTAAGAGCACAAAACCCATAGGACAGAATTTTTCTAAAATGTCAGTGAGCTTAGAGGAATTAGGTGCCCAAATCCTCTTGGAGGAATCCCAGCTTTTCACTTCCAATGAGATCTGTGGTCTTAAGTCACTTATACACTGTTAAAAATCCGACTTTAAGTCTCTCAGCGTCTGCGTGCAACAGCATTTACTATATTGTAGGCACTACCTGAATGTAAATAAATAATAATGAAATACGTAATCTATATAAAGAACAGTAGGAACAACACCACATACGCTGCAGAAACAGAGCATCTGCTGGATGCATCTTATTGCTAGAATTACAGGTTGCCAACATCATGTATAATGATATTTGGCTGAAACCCGAATAAAGTGGGATTCTACCTACGGCCTTATGAACCATCTTATTTGCATATTGATATGCAAAATAAAACACCCATCAGGCACTCCTTCTGACGCCTGTGCTGTTCTCCACAAAACTTCTGCAAGTAGAGTAGAGCCAAGCAGTGCAGTGAATTACTAATGTTTAAAAAAAAATCTGTTTAAAGTGGAAAGCATGATCATTCTTTTCTGGTTCCTACAACCAGGAATATAAGCTGGACTCCAATCAGGGATGATGAGGTAATGAGAGGTCACAAAGATGTTTACCTCTAGACCGCTGGATCCAATCCAAATCCTGTTTGGAATGACCAAGGCTTTGTTACTGAAACGACATTTGCTTAGTGGATTCGGCTTTGCATCCGTTCAGTTGTGCGGGGAACTTCTTCCACCTACAGCCTGATGAGCAGGATTTGCCATCTGAGTCTACTATCCACTCACCATTGATTCAAAGCCTGCATTAGTGGTGTGAACCTCTTATTGACTTTAATGGTACATGATTGAGGCCTGACCTAGGAGTATGGTCAAGATGTCCTCAGCATAATTATAGAGAATCTGTTTCATATGCCATGGATTTTTAAAGGGACACTTTAAAAAAATAATCAATTTTATCATATACCTTGGGGAAAAACAAGCGTTTGTAAACTAACAGCCACCCCCCTCCACACCAACCACCTCCTCTGCACCTTCACTTAGGAATTCAGTTGTTGGGCAAATTGCTAAATGCCTGATGCGATATTAATGAAGTTAAACTGAACCCTCAAATGCAATTTTTTGGCAAGACTAGGACATGGGGTAAACAGCAGCAGTCACCAGTTCATCAATTAGGCTGAAAAACTCGACATACCCTTGTTAGCAGATTTGTTTGATGGTAAATGTTGACTTTGAAAGGTTTGGTTATTAGGAGTTCCAACGGCTCAGCATGAAAGCTTTAGCTGTTTACTTTGCATATTAATGCTTGGGGCCTTTGTTTGGAGAGGATGCCATGGTGAACGCATACTAACAATTCTGTAATCTCCTCGAATGAGGTGTCCCTAGAGGTATTTCAAGATCCATGGCAAAAAGGAAGAAGGATAGTCTTGAATCAAAGCCAGCAAACTCTTGCTGATGAGCAGAAAGACTTGGACAACAGGAGCTGTATCCAATAGACGGGAAAATGCAGTCAGCTGCATGGTTTGACTTCAACTTTTAAACAGTCCCCAGCCTGTGTCTGAACTTACACTGCATGTTCTTCCGATTTAACAATTTTACTATGCCACCTGCAACGTTGCTGGTCTAGAAGCCCCTGTCTTTCCATGACTGGCAACGGAAATGTGCCATTTGTCCCTATTCCCCTAGCCCTGCAAGTTAATGGTAGCCCTGAGGAAGTAATGGAGTGGCTAGACCATTCTCAAGTAGATGGAGCATCACTCCATTTGGTTCAATGGAGCTTCTGTACCCCATATGCATCTAGTGTAGCTTCCCATCCCTCTTAGGAAATAATTTAACCATAGACAGAAGCCGCTGAACCTACTACAGCATGAGTTAACAGAGACGAGTCCTTCAGAAGTTGTTCTAGGTTCAAGTTGCATTGCTAAGGCTACATATGGAACATGATATTATGCAGAGCAATCTTTCATTGAACCCACAAAGCCATAGCCAGGTTTCCAACACTTTAAGGCAGGGGTGGGCAAAATGGTGGCCAACTCCATTTCTCAGCAGCCTCTGCCTTCACCACTGTGGCTGGTTTCCATGGAGACCTCAAAAGCAGGCACCAGCATAACTGTTTGGGGTCAGGGTTTCCATGGAGACTAGCCCCAGCAGTGCTGGCAGGACATGCAGCAGGGCGGGGAGCAGCTCCAGTGCCGGGATCCTGCAACAGTGACAGTGTGGTCCGGAGCCAGGGCAGACCCGCGATCCTCTGCCTGCATGCCCCTGCCCAGGGTGTGTGGGCGCCAGATCACAGCTCTGCCCCGGCTCTGGACCATGCTGTCACTGCCACAAGATCCTAGCCCTGGAGCAGCTCCCTGCCCAGCTGTGCACCCTGCCAGTGCTGCTGGGGCCGGTCTCCATGGAAACCCTGGCCACGCTGATGCCACCCACAACTGGGGTTTCGATGGAAACCGGCCACAGCAACGCAGGCAGAGGCTGCTGGGAAATGGAGTCCACTGTGGGTCTGATCCAGTCCATGGGTCAGACTTTGCCCACCCCTACTTTAAGGTCAGTGTGCACTGAGGACCAGAGTTTGGTGCCAACCTGATATACGTGTGTTCTGTTTTCAGGGAGAGGTAAAACCCTGGTGAGCTTTTAGCGCAAACTAAATCCCCAAACCTTCCACATGCTTTAAAAAAACCTTTTGCTCACCTCTTTCTCCCTGCATACTCATTTCACACCACTTCTGTGCTTCCGGTTTCATAGGGGGACTGCAAGGAGGAAAAGCCAAGAATTGCGAGACATGCTTTTGCTTACAAACAGGCTAGCAAAGTTGTGTAGATGCTAAGTCCCCTAGTAGGGTCTATCAAGTCTCATCTCCTCCATTTTTTTAACTCTTTCAACACATGACACTTGCACTTATTCCCACCAGGTTAAAACAGTGCCAGGTCTTTAGCTGGGGTAAATGACCTCAGCATCATGAATTGCACTTGGCTCCATTCCTGGATTGACACCAGTTGAAGATCTGGCCCTTAAGGTTTGTACTATTATAAAGTGACACCATATCCTCAGTTTGCCTTTGCATCTCCCTGCAGGCTCTCTGCTGCCTCCTTTTTTCCTGGTACCCAATCTCAGTTTCTCCTCCTCCTTCTTCTATGCCACTCTCCTCTTTGTGCCATCTGATCAGTCCAGTTAATTTCCTCCCTAATTACTATGTCTCTCAAATCCATCTCTAATTACAAAGGAATGTTCTTTAATTTAGACCCAAATTTAACTCTGGCCCACGCAAATCTGCCATTATCTGGCTCTCACTAATGCCTGGATGTTCTATTTCTGGCTGCAGGGGGCGGGGGAGACAAATGAATCTTGTGCTGAATTTTGGCAGATTTAAGTGCTCTGTGCCTTGAAAAGGTACAGTATGGGTGACAGCAAGGCAAACATCCCTGAGGCTGGACTGCCAGCAGCACTAATCCAAGGCTGGTCAAAGTTAATGGCAAACCTTCTACTGAATTGAAAGGGCTTTGGATCATATATGCCCCTGACCTGACCTAGAAGAGATGACTCTGAGTAGAGAGCAAGTAACTATCTGTACTTCTTCATCTTGTTGAGACTGAGAGCAATGGAGAAGATATGGTTATCTAGCTGCAACTAAGCAGACAGAGACCCACCAAGCTCATTTACATTCACTCACTTTCAGACTACAAAGCCATTTATTCCTAGCTAGTCTAAACTGGTTTTGAACAGGGGTCCTAGAGGAAAAAAAGCTTTGACTCCCGTTATTAATCCCCATCTTAGAGCTGGGTGAAAAGCATACATCAAGTTAGTCCTTTGCTTCATGTGCCCGTGGGTAATCAATGCGTTTTTCCAGCTATCCACATCTCAACATTATATGTCAAAAAAGTGTTAGCAAATAATGAATGGGTGCGGCCAAATTTTCATCTGGTGCAAACAGGCTAGCTACAGCTCACCAATGCATTTATGCCACGTTAGAATATAATTCTTCACTTGTGCAGTGTGTACGAACAGCAAATTTTAGTAACCGAAACTCAAAATTTGAGTTGCATTGGTTCGTGTTGACTGGACAGACAGATTACACGATAACTTTTTCTTTCCTGAACAGACAGATTTGGCTCTTAGACAAATACGTCCAGTGAGAATACTAGGGTGCCTATAGACGAGCCGGGAGGCTGCTCTGATGTGCTGTAATAACAGCATGTTGGAGCAGAGTTGATTCATAGATTTCATTGGCATTTGGGCTGGAAGGGACCCAGGAGGATCATTGAGTCCGGCCCCCTGGATAAGCATCCAAATGTGTCTTGAAGGCGGCCAAAGCGGGTGCTTGAACCACCTCCAGCGGCAGTCTATTCCAAACCTTGGGGGTTCAGACAGTGAAGAAGTTCTTTCTTATGTCCAGCCTGAACTGGTCACAGAGGAGTTTGTGACCATTCGATCTGGTCATCCCTTGGGGCGCCCTGGTGAACAGACATTCCCCCAGATCCTGATGAGCACCCCTGATAAACTTATAGGTGGCCACCAGATCACCCCTGAGCCTGCGCTCTTCCAGGCTGAAGAGCCCCATGGCAATCAGCCTCTCATCATAAAGTCTGTTTTCCTGACCTCTGATCATGCGTGTGGCTCTCCTCTGCACCCTGTCAAGCTTCTCCACATCCTTTTTGAATTGTGGAGCCCAAAACTGGATGCAGTACTCCAGCTGCAGCCTCACCAAGACCAAGTACAACGGGAGAATGACGTCCCAGGATTTGCTTGAGAAGCATCTATGGAAGCAAGCCAGCATTTTGCTCACTTTACTAGCCACAGCATCACAATGAAGGCTCATGTTCATCTTGTGGTTAACCATGACCCCCAAGTCCCTTTTATCTGTAGTGCTAACCAGCATAGCACTACCGAGCCTATAAGCATGGTGCAAGTTTTTCCTCCCAAGGTGGAGAACCTTGCATTTTTCAGTGTTGAACACCATCAGGTTCTTGTCCGCCCATTTCATGAGTGTTCAGATCTGCCTGGATCACCCTCCTGTCCTCAGGTGTGGATGCTTTACCTCAGTGTTTGGTGTCATCGGCAAACTTGGCCAGTCCACTTCTGACACCAATGTCCACATCATTGATGAAGATGTTAAATAGTATAGGCCCTAGGACAGAGCCTTGGGGGACCCCACTGGTCACAGTGCACCAAGACAATTGGCTCCTGTCGACCACCACCCCCTGGGTCCTACCACAGAGCCAATTCCCCAGCCAAAGGATCGTGCTGAGGTCAAGCCCGCAGTTAGCCAGTTTAGCCAAGAGGTGATCGTGGGATATCAGATCAAAGGCTTTTTTAAAGTCAAGATATACAGCTTTGTGACAATGTTTTGCATTCTCAGCCTTCAGGACCCACTGAAGCTAACAGGCAAGCAGGCATATACATCCTGAGAAATTAAAAACATCCAAACAGCATTTGATAACAAAGATAATGGACTTAATCAAGTCTGCTGGAGCATGGTAATTACTGCACTCCAGCAGCCTCTGCACCTCGTGTTTCAGCGGCCCCGTGCTTCAAAATGGTGGTGGGGGCACTTTAACGAAAGCTCATTTGACAAACTTTAGAAAAAGCATCCCCACTGCCATTTTGGAGTGGGGGGATACTGATACATGAGATGCTCTGGACACTTTAATTAGAGTGGCTCTCAGAGCCCTTCCACTCCCGGAGCATGTGTAAAAACTTACAAATTTAATATTCACTTTCTGACACTGTTTTTGAATATGCCCTGTGGTTAAGGCACGATTCTGGGAGTCAGGAGCCCTGTGCACTGTTCCTTGATTTGGCATTGACTCTGTGTATGACTGGGCAAATTGCTCTAGCTCAGGTTTGTACAGGTATTTAGGTGTCTACAACACAGAGATGTGTATAGTGGGATTTTCAGAGATGATCCCTGTTTTCAGCGGCAGTTATGTACCTAGGGGCCTTTTTAAAAATCCTATTAAAGTCCTAAGTTCATCTGTTAGTGGCTTTATACATTTGAAAATCTGGCCTTTAGTCTCTTTGTGCCTCTGTTCCCATATCAAAAATGGGGATGATCTGCTCAGGTCCCTTCTGACCCTAATATCTATGAATCTATGATCTCCCTGCTTAAAGCAGGACCAACCCCAACTAGATCATTCCAGCCAAGGCTTTGTCAAGATGGTACCCAATGGATCATTTAATTTTCCAAAGACTAGAGCAGCTCCAGTTAAAAAGAATGAATTAAACAGGTGCACAGCACCTTTGAAGATCAGGTCCTTCAACTGTAAATCCTCAGGGGATGAAACAGCCTCTCCCTTGTGTTTGTACAACACCTGACACAATGGGGTTAGCACCTGACCAGAGGTGAGGTCTCTAGGCCCTATATACATATAACGAATGGTATTGGTATGCAGTTAAAGTTCTCTGGTCTTGGAACAATCCTGTTAGTTTGGTGAGTTAACATTTGAGGAAGGTTATTATTTGTACCGCAGCCGTTCCTAAAGGCCTAAATAGAGATTAGGCTTCACTGTGCTGGATGCTGTGTCTACATAAAGGTCCCACCCCAAAACTTGTAATAATTTGATTATGAAAACAGGAGGGGTGTGGATGTAACACACTACTCTGTGTCTGGTGAGAGAGAGGGGACAGAGTACACACTTGCATACTCTTTCAAAAAACAAGTCTGTGACAGCAGGGAACTGGGTTTTGGGGCCTGGTGTTTCTTTTCTAGGTTTTGGGGTTGTTGGTTTTCTAGGCCTACCTGTTCAGTCCTCAGAGCATGGGAGTCTACTGCACTCCCACCACAGAAGTGCTGGCTGTTTAGTTGAGCATCTTGTTCTGCGTAGCCTTGGAGACTACTGGTTCTGTTCCTTCACCTCATAACCAAGATGGTACCCTTCCCATATATGCTGCTTTGGGGCATGGGGGGGCACATACCCCGTGGCCGATCCTGCCGACTGGCGGGAGGGGGTCCCCCTCAGCCAATCCTGCAAATGGGGGGGTCCCCCCTCAGCCGATCTCACTGACTGGGGGGGCCCTCCCCCGCGGCCAATCTCAAGATGGCCAGTTGTTGCAGCCACTTCTGGAAGCACCATGGCACTCCACTCTCTGGCTGGCACTTGTGGGGGGGGAGGGGGGACCAGTGGTCGCACCTGCCCCCCCCGCCCATTGCCTGAGCAGGGAGTGTGACCGGTCAGGGGGTGCACCGGCACTCTCAGCAGTTGCACATGCACCCCCTACACATCACCACTGCTTTGGGATACATTTAAGGGCTTAAATGAGTGTTGTTTACACTATTCACCCAGCTAATGACTTTACTACCTAATGGAGAGGACTGAACCAGAGACCTGGAAGTGAAAATCTCTGTAACAGAATCTGTAAAATGGCCAGTCCCCACCTTCTGCCTTCCACAAGTTAGTAGATATATTTTTTTTTTCACTGAAGTTAAACTGGAGGGAGGTTGGAGCAGTCTAAACAGCACTTGTATTCACTGGGTTACTATGAATAGCAAATGCAATGCCGCGTGGTACATTGTTAGCATGCTGTATCAGGGAGTGGATGCACAAGTCATAGCTTTTATACTTCTGAGACTTCCACACATGACACGTACCCAAAGCAAGACCCACAAGGAAAGGGAAAGAAAAAGAGCAGAGGAGAGAGAGCTACAGACATGCAGGAATCCTTTCTTTTAACTCCAGCCTTATGATTCAGCATTTAAGATGTTAATAATTTACAACTGTGAACAACAAGTGAACACAAAGCTCTGCGTGGGAGACTTAAACATGAACGGGGAATGACTGGTCTCCCTTATAATTGCCAGTCAGGAGTATTTCAGAGACTTGTCTACCACTGCTAATGAGAATTCAGTAATGAACAGCCTTCCCACAGGAGCTGCAATCCCCAGAATAGACCACTAGCCCATTTAGCTTGGTATCCAGTGACCAATACTTGATACTGGACAGCAGAGGTATAAAAGTCTCCCTTAATGCACTTAACTGTGTCATGTAATTCCCTACACACCTCTTTAGTGATAGCAACAATAAAAGGGAGCTATCTACGGGAGCTGATTCATTTCCCTTCCCCTACCGCAGATTGTAAAGGAAAGAAGTTATGTTTCAGCCAACAAGGCTTCCTTGGGATTCTTACAGATGAGTAACAAATTGTTCTCTTTGACAGTGTTTGCAAGAGATGCCAATCCACTGCAGGGCTGTACTGTAAATAAACAGCTGTTGTGTGTCCATATTCCTTATGGCTTTGGTTTTGCATGGAACAAAACATCAGCCTTTAGAAAAAAAGACGGGCCCCTGGAATTTGTGTGATTTGTAATGATATGGGGGTGGGAGAGGTTGGGGGAGGGGGGGCGGGTG
>NW_017729015.1:12432356-12441815 GCF_001723915.1 Gavialis gangeticus | reverse complement strand
GGGGGGGCGGGTCCTGTTGACCAACTGCGGGTGTGTTAGACGCGTTGTTCCTGTCCCAAACTTGGAAACCACTAATGGTCCTGTTCTGCGCTTTCCAGAAGCAGAGCCTGGGATCTTCAAAAGGGGCTTATAGGAACTAGGTGCCCTGATCAAATGCAAAAGTGTAATGAATCGTGACCGCATTCACATAGAGATGCTGTTGCCTTCAGACATAATGAAACTCAGGTACGACTAAATGAAATGCTATAGCCTGCAGCGTATGGGCTGTCAGGATCCATCACCATAATTGTCTTTCTGGCTTTTTGTATCTATTAATCTTCCAGTATTGTAACATATGCCTATACCACCCAAACTAAAGGAAAGCTCCTTCCTCCTTCTTACCCTTTTTGGAGTCTCAGTATGTTGTTGACAGCCATGATACATTGTAGCATTGAGTGCCTTGTATGAAAGTGGCCAATATTTTTCTTTTGGTCATTTTCAAATTCTTGGGTATTATTGAGCCAACAAATCTCCCTAAAGAAATGTGTTTCTCTCCTAGTTCTGCCTTTGAGAGGTTTGGGTGTTTTCAACCAACCTGTAAAATTAAAGGCTGAACTTTCTGAGGAATAGGTGTAAAGTCAACTTCCTAAATACTGCATTCAATAAATTATCTATATGGCTGCTGCAGGCAGAAGAGGCAGAGTCAATCTGTAATTAATAGTAGCAGAAACTTTGGGACAGACTTCTCCTAGCTAAAGAAATGAGGGGTTGGGTAGGAGTCGGTGACAAGGTGTTCCAAAAGGACATGGCATCTTTTAAGGTGGTTGGAGTTGGGGGATCCATGGTGAAGGCAGTTATTGAGATTGGTAAGACAGCAGCAACCAAAGTGGGGTTACTAGCATTTTCTAGATGCAATTAAGACCACCTCTGCTGAAGGCCAGCAGAATTTATGTGCATATTGTAAATAAAGAAACCACTCTCCTCTGGCATCTATCGCTGCTTCCTCTATCCGGGGAAACTGGACAGTGACAAATTATTTAATTGTATTATGGCACTGCCTAGAAGCCCAGTAAGGCACCAGAATCCCTCTGTGTCAAGGCCTATACAAGCAGGATTGGGGCTCCAGCTGTAGAAACAAATTGGAAGACACAGCTCCTATCTGAGATAACTTCCTGGCATCTCACTAGATCATTGTCTTAGCAAACCAACCCTAGAGGGGCCATATCCCCCACTTGCCTGAATAAGTCCTGGAGGATGTCTTCTGGGAGCCAGTCTACTGGGACTTGACGCTGCATTTCTGGAGGCTGGCTCCAATGAATTGGTTTGGGAAGCTACAAGGCACAGAACTAACAAGTGTCACCTCCCAGTGAGGATTTTATTCTCCCCCGTCTTTCACAGGAGACAGGGAGTGCATTTTAACAGTGGATTGTTGACTACTTGTGGGATCTTTCATCTGAAGCTCATGCTTTTCACCTATCAGCACCAGCACTGCAAGCAATTTGGACCTTCCTGTGACATGACCTTCCCTGACAAGGCGTATGGAGTAGCAACTGAAGGACTGTCCAATAGCACATCATATAGACCTGCTTGGGTGAGTGGAATTAGAAAATTGAGATCACTCTTGGAAAAAAGAATAACAACAAGAACACTAAGCTGAACTGCTTCCACTGACTTTGCCTTTTAATTTCATGATAATGGGCACCAATTAGCTTATGGAAACACTCATCTTTGAAATATTTCCTGGGCTGCTATGAAATTGGCTTCAGCTCATCTTGTCCATTTTTCTCCTGCAAAAAACCTTTCGTTTTTAAGGAAAATAAAAGAAGATGACATTTTAGTGTTGAGCTTTATAGCTTCCAACCTATTCCTCCCTTAAATCAAACTCAATTGTGCCTTTGTAAATGCCGCCTTCCATCCAGAATGACTTGATCCTTAGTCGAAGTGTCATATGCTTTTATTGACAATGCGGGAGTGGAATTTGAACTGTTTTATTTATTTATCTGATCTGGTGCACTGTTCCATATTGCAGAGCTGAGGTAGAAAAGCAATTACTCCCAAGTTTCTCAACAAGGCTATATATTTTTGAGGCTGGTTTCTCCGACTATCAAATGAGTTGTCTTGCTTTAAGAAGCAATATCCAGTCTATCGTTCTCTCCAGGTAGTAGAAAGTTTCTTGTGCAGCCTTTTTCAAATTAGCACTCTAAAATATGCCCAACAATATCTTGTGCAAGAGAAAACCTGCTCATATCCTTATGTGACCCATCATCCCAAAGCAGCAAACAAGTTGTACGGCTGTTATACTACAAAATTGGTTTGTGACTTTGTTGCCGATTTTGCTGTCTGAGATATAATCAAATATCATTCAAGTGCACCAGGGGTGATATATTACTTGTATTCAACTTGCATACATTTATTTGGACAGGAGGGACTTCTTTGGTCCACTGTTGCATTGCTGTGGCAGCATGGTTAAGGTGTCTTTATGGAGATCCAGAATGGGGCTTCAGATTCACACCAAAAGCTGCTCTCAGCTGAGCCAACTGTAAATGGGTACCACACTTCATCAGTTGAGTTGGGACTCAAAGGCAACTAGACATGATGCGGGCCACATCACTTCCTTGTGTGCCATTGACTACAGATACTGTTGTACCTTAGCCAGACTGGCCCCATGGGCCGCTGGGCCCAGGAAGACTTTGACCTGTTTTGATTGCATTATTGTAAGACTAATCAAAAATTGTCCTGTTGAAAATCCTGTCTGCTCAATAATCAGCATGGAGACAAAAACCACCTATGTTAGTTGCATCTCTGGTAACTTTCATATAACAGGTGCAAAATATTTCTTTCCATCTGTACTAGGGTCCCACTCCAGGGGTGGCCTCAATGTCCTGGGAGCCACCTCAGACCTTATCAATGCCGCTCTTTTTGGGACAGTCTCCTCTTCCCCTCTCCTGCTATGCCTTAATGTATTTATCTTTTAGAAAGAGGAAGGCTGCCCCAGGCTCCCCAAGCCTGGTCTTATACTCATGAACCCAAGTGTCTATGCTCATTGCCTTAAGGGCTAATTACATGGGCCCTGTCCTCCCCAGTACCCATGCCTATGCCTTGAAGATGTCACACACATTAATCAAATTGTAACTACCCCTATAGGCTCCTGACTCTGTTTGTCCTTACATTATCCCCTCTCTGGGCTATGGATACTCTGTACCTCCTTCCCCCTGGTCTCTGGCTGTGGCCCTCCTGGCCTTCAGCCCTTCTCCCTAGACCCTGGCCCTACTGTTAGGCCAGTTGAGACCTATGGACTCTCCAGCCTTGCCAATCTCCCCATGGCCCTTCTTGGCCTTCAGCCCTTCCTGAGCCCTGGATCTACTCCAAGGACAGTGAGATCTATGGGCCCCTGGCCCTACCTGCTCCCTGGGTCCTCTGCTTCCTTTCCAAGCCCTCTAGCCCCTGCTCTCTCTCTGGGCCCTCTGGCCCTTCTCTCCATAGGCCAGCTGGGACCTTCTTACTTTCCCTTAGTCCCTTCTACAAACCAACAGATGTTCCCCAGCCCTAAGGCTGCCGGCCAGCTGCAACTCCCAGCCCTAAGACTGCATAACCCACAGACATACTTGGTGTGAGCCAGAGTCACTCCCCAGCCACCTGTTCAGGAGCTCCTTCCCTGCCAGGATAAGACTTCCTACCTACTTCAGGCCCTAGGCTTATATGTACCTCAAGCCCAGTCCCCTTCCAGTAAGATGTCTTCTCTAGTTGCTTTCTCTCCTCTTAAATGCCCTATTACACAAACATTTGGGAATCATTATCACCAAAAGCTGTGAAGAACACATCACAGAGAACTGGCCTACTGTATAGGAATGGAGTATATATTTACTTCCACTCCTGTCAATTTGGCCCTGTTCAGAAAGGAGTTTGGGTAACTACAACTGTCTTCAATGGCAAGTTGCCAGAAAAATCCTAGCAATATGTTCTTGACCTGTATGTGGACCACTGAGAACCAGTCTAGTTGTCCTGTTGAGTAGGTGCTTACTCTACCATTATGAACTGTCATCTCAAGCATGGTTTTAAAAGATGTCTTCATCCATCTTGGATGGATTCAAATCATTGCCCTCTTTAGCTAGAAGAGTACAAAGTTGGTTTCTTTTCAAGGCTGGAATGCTCCAATTCCAGAGGAGAAAGCTTCACATTTAATTTCTGTTGCCAGTGTTTCAAACAAGCCGTTTGCTTGGCAAAGCAAATCCTTTTGTGAGGCAGCAGATCAGCCTTTAGTTGCGATTCATTGGTACTCAGGCCAGAAGCAGCCATTATGATCAGCCAGTCTGACCGCTCAGATAGCACAGGCCAAGGAATTTCACCTGCATCAAGGCCAAAATTTCTCACTGAACTAGAGTGGATTTTTTTAGAGAGATGGCCAGCCTTGATTTAATAACTCCCAGTGACAATGAATCCTCTCCATCACTTGAGCAGTCATTCCAGTGATTAAATACCTCACTGCTTCAAATGTACACTTTATTTTTCCAGTTTGAATGTGTTTTGCTTCATCTTCCAAGCATTAGGTTTGATCCTGCTTCTTTTTCTCCTATATTAAGAAGTTTATTAATATTTCAAATATGCTGCCAGTGTAGGTATCGTGGGCAAACCTCAAAAGATTCAGCTGGGACAAATGAACATTGTGGAAGACAGACAGTTATCTAGACATTTGCCAGTAAATTTAAGTGGATCCACTGGCTTTTACAGACTCTTGCTTTCCTCTTATTGTGTGTTATATATCCCAGCTCATGTCTTTCTCTATTAGGTTACATCTTTCTTAATTATTCCATCAGCATTTGGTTGGCTACAGTTAATCTCTCTGCTTGCACATCTCCTTGCTATAGCTCTAAGTGTGCAAGTGTAAATTTAATGGTTTAGGACATGATACAGCCTCTAATTAACCCAGTGTTAAGCCTCATGCTTAATTTTACAGGATAGGGGTGCTTGACCCCTGGCCTGTAGGCCACATCCAGTCTGTGGAGGTGTCATCTGGACTGTTGGGCTCCCCGCATCCAAAACTTTGGTGGGGGGAGAGTGGTGGCTATGAAAATTGTTGCTCCCCTGCTGCTAAATTTCCAGATCTGTGGGGAACATGGCAAGCTGGATAGCATAGCCCTGCATGTAGATGGGGCATGCAGGACTGATTGTCATAGAGCCCAACCCCACACAATGACCCCATGAGCGAACCAGCCCGTGGACTGGCCCCACATCATATATCTGTCTGTAAGGTGACTAAGGTACATTCCTACTGAATACTCACTGGAAACTTTCTGTGTGGCTTTCAGTAAGTAGGTGTTTAATACTGAAGGGTCTGGATTCAAATACTACTGAGGAGTCTCTGAACATAGTCGTGGTTTATTTTGTATTTTCAACATTTTGCCTACCCTTCGCACACCTGACTGCAGCTTCTACCACAGTCAGGAGGATCCATCAGCATTTTAGGTATATGTGCTGATAATTATAGAAGGTAACACATCAGGATAAAAGTTGACCAAACTGAACTGCCTGTAGGCAGTTCTGAGCTCTGCGGGGCCACCTGTCCCCTCCCCATGTGCAGGATAGCTCTTCGTCTTCATGTCAGTAATGACTTTAGTCGCTGACACTATAAACATGACACACTGCACTTCTTAACATCCTTTTTCCTTTCCCTGCTCCTCCTTTCACCCCTCCATGTTTCTAGAACTGTAAGGCCAATTGATATAACTTATCTTTTTCAAACACTGGTTGTCAAACTCATTACATCTTTTCTTGTCAGCTTCCATTAGGGCTTTGGGTCTCAGTGATATACAGCAGAGCTGACATCTCGCAGCTGCTGTCTGCTCCTCGCCACCCCCCACCTTTTTTCCTATTTTATATTTCATTCTCTAGCTAAAAAAAAAAAAAGACCTTTCAACATGCATGCTCTTTCATGAGCCACTTCCTACCAAGACATAGGGTTTTACAAGAAAGGACAGCATAGTAGGCAGAGTCTAGAGCAACAGTGCGCAACCATGCAGTCCCATGAGCCAAATGTGTGGTCTGTGGGTCAGATCCCATGGCAGAGGTAGTCCATGGGCCTGACCCAGTGTGGGGTCAGTGCATGGGGTTGGTCTGCGGGTGTGACCCCATGCACCAATCCAGCCCCATGCGCTGGATCCACCTGCGGCAAGGCCTCATGTGCCAGATCCAGCATGACCTTACACATCAGTCCAGCCCTATATGACAGATCTGGCCAGGGTGTGACTCTTTCCACCATCCCAGCCCAGCCCAGCCCTTCATTTGGAACTGCGTCATCCATCCTGGGGACACCCCATGGATCCAAAATGGTAGCAACGTTAACTGCCGCAGCTCCAGATGGGTGAGGAGAGCCCTCTGGGCTGGATGACACAGCTCTGTGAGCCAGATTCGGCCCATGGGCCAGAGGTCGAGCACCACTGGTGTAGAGTACTTTGGATGCCTCGAGAAGACTTGATTTTCAGAACATGCCTGAGCATCCCCCCTTTTAAGTCAGGCAAACTACAGTGAGCTGCCCCCACCTAAAAATCACTACCAAGTGCTCAGCTCAACTGTTTTGCAACTCATCTGATTTGAAGCGTTAATGTCTGGCCCTACTGAGAACACAGGGGTGGTTACCTACCAAAACATGCGACTCCCATGTTATACGTGTTAGTCACAAGGTTACCTTTCCTGGGTACCAGGATCCATAACCAAGAGCACCTCTTCCTGTGTACAAGCTCAGCACCAGACAATTCTCAGTTCCTCTCGCTCGGGGTAGTACGGTGTGTGTAGGTGGCATAAAACTATTCATAACCGTGAGCCCTGTGATCCACCTTTAAGAGCTGCAGCCCAGACTCTCAGCCCTGGTGTAGATGGTGCACGCAATCATTGCCGCGTTGCACTGTTAAGCAGGAGAAAGCTGCAGAGGTGCAAAGAAAACAGTTGTCTGTCTCCACGCCCCATCCACTCTCTCTTTCAACGCACACTCTCTGCCCCTGTGTGACACACAATACTGGGCAAGAGGGACGTGTGATCTGACCCAGTAAATAGCAGTTCTTGTGCTCACTGAGGGATCAGGCCAGTGTAGCAGTGCTGGCAGGTGGACTCAAGGCAAATGCTCAGCATGCACAAGGCCAAAGATTCAGAAAGATCCTCTGCTTGATTCTCCACTGCCCTGCACCCTTGTGCACAGAGCTGTGGCAGAGGCCCAAATACAGCTCCCCAACCATTGGCTTCCCAGTGCTGTTGGGACTTAGACCAGCAATGGGCTACCTCCCAGTGGCAGTTCTGGTGTTGGAGCTAGGAGGAGGAGAGGAGAAGGTAGGTGGAGCACAGATCCAGCAATCCCTCTCTGTTCCCAGCATGCTGCTTTCCACCCCACTGCCTCCCTTGTGCCAGTGGTTGCAGCTGGCACACAAGATGGTTAAGTTGCTTTTCAACTTTCTGCCAGCAGAGATTTCTCCCACGCAAAAGCAGCTCTCCAACTGGGTTAACGGCAAGCATAAGCCATGCAAAATGAATGTAGGGGAGTGGAGAATCAATTCGTCCCTGTGCCCGTGGCTGCACACCTGTGCAAAGTGGGCGTGAGCTATTGCTCATTTGATTGCTCTCCAAGGAGCCAAGCATGAGGGAGCCAGGTTCATGGGAAGGGGCACATGCCCTACTGCAGGACAGCATGCGCTTTACATGAAATTAGGCATGTGTTTTAAGTGCATTATCGCTGCCGTGAATCGGGGCAGGAGACAGGCTGAGAGAGAAATGCAGGGAAAAGATTAGAGAGACAGAGAATGTGCCTGGATAGGGGAGATAGATAACCAAGTGGCTGTTTTCTGCACAGTTTAGAAAGTACAAAGCATTATAGATATTAGGATTACAAAAACCTTCAATCATTGAGCTTTGGAGATTATGGCCTACTTAGGAGGCAGAGACATTGCTACATTTTGGCACTGAACTCAGAATCAAAGCCTGCGTGAATAATGGATGCATGTGTCAGCTTGAGGCTGATACTGCTTTTGATTGGCTTCTGCAAGATCTCTCCTGCCCTCTCCCCGCCACTGGTGTGCATGCACCTTGGGTTGTTTGCTGTCGGTTGAATCGAAAGGGGAGCAGAAAGAAAGCAGCCTTGCCCTTGCTCAAACCATGCCAAGCCAGTGCTCCTTTTGCAGGCTGCTGGGTGAGCTCTGAGGAAGGAGCAGGGTGGAAAGCCTGTAGGCTTATCCTGTGATTGTCCTCCAAGGACGGAGGGGTTGGGGGTGACATGCACAGGTATGAGCACAGGGAGTAAAAAGAAGGAGGAAAGATTTGCTGGTCTCAGCTGTTTGGGGGGAAGAAGGATGTGCCCGTGATGTGTGTTCCAGTCTGGGGTACAAGAGATCTGGGTTTCATTTCCAACTCTGCCACAGGCTTCCTGCCTGATGTTAGGCAAGACACCATGTCCAAATAGGACCGACTCACCTTGTCCAAGGGATCAACTTTATCTTTGTTGCACACTAGGGTCAGCAGCAACATTTTGGGTGGGTTCTTTTTAATTGTAAGACAAAGGTGCAGTGTGGGGCCTCCCTCAGGGGTCCAAGACTCAACCCTCTCCTTGGTCTGAAATAACCTGAATTTGGAGACTTTCAAGGCATGCTGCACTAGTCTAGCTAGCTTTGAGAATTACTCTGGGGAAGGCTGGGAGAATGCCATGAAACATGGAAGGGTCCTGAAGGGGTAGGTCAGCTGGGGTCCTGCAGGTTGGATGTCAGTGCTCCAGAGGTCTACTCTCATTGCCCTTATTGCATAGTTAGTTACGTTAGGGTGCCCATGGCCTTGGACAGACCTCAATCTTTACTTTGATGCAAGAAGAAAAGATTGCACAACACCCAATGCAGCATGGTCCTGGGTACACCTGAAGGCTCTGCCACACTATAAATAACAATGTTGGCTCCAATTATTTTTAATGATCTGCTTTGCACTTGCATAGCGCAGCATCATTGCCCAGACGCAGCTCTGGAGGGGGACTCAGGACTCTATTTATATCACAAACTATTTGCAGCAGGGATTGCGCCTCCCTGCATGTTTGTGTAGTGTCTAGCATGAAGAGCTCTAGTCTCAGTTGGTACCACAATAAGCCTAAATCATAATAAGAAAAGAGTGCGACTGAGAGGGATATCCAAGAAACCATACAAGCCCAGCTGTGCCACAGTGCGATTTTGGTCTTCCTTTAGTGACTGTACCTCATATGGAGATTGCCATCATCTTTGAGCTAACAGGCCTCCTTTTTGCTCAAACCTTTGAAGTCCTGTGCTTACCCCCAACTCCCTTCTCCATCTTTACCTCTTTCCTCCCACAGATTACCTGAGCATGGCTATATGCTTCTGGACATGCTGCCCCTTCTCTTAGATGGGTGGAAACGTGTTAACATGAAACTTCCCTCTCTTCTGAGGCAGATGCATCCCAGCTGCATTCCCTATCTCCTTTTCCCCCAAAACCACACTCGCATTC
>NW_017729015.1:12413942-12427356 GCF_001723915.1 Gavialis gangeticus | reverse complement strand
CATCAGATAAAGGAGCTGTGCATGAAGGGAGAGGAATATGCATGAAACAGGAGGTGCATTTGTCCTTCCATCACCCCCAAAAACAGGCAGAGCCAGCATTCAACCAAGCAGTCTCAGTTATAATTGAATTTTTTTGTTTCCCCCTCACTGCAATTTCATTTTCAGGTACCAGTGATGACCAATAAACTGAAATACATATATATTTACACCTTGTTCACATATAGTCTCCTTCCTGGTGGAAGTTTTGCTCAAGTAAATGCAGGCAATGGAAGGTGATAATAGATCTGCAGATTAACCAAGCCTGCATGATTGACTGAGGTGCAGGCTGTGTGGAAAGGAGACGAGGGGGAGAGCCCCCCCGCCAAATTATATATTTTTTGAGTTCACATCAATTACCTACATTTCCAATTGGATAAGCTTGAATTAAAAGGTTTACTGTACCCTGCTGACAAGTGAAAGTGAAGCGCTCATTGTTAGTCTTTACTGATGCATTACATATTGGGTGTTCGTCGGAAAGGAGACATCTGAAGTAGAGATCAGGAAGAAAATAAAAGAAGACTCTGCAAGGAAGAAAGAAACTAAGTTGTAGACAAAAAAAAGTTCCAATTGATGTGCTAATTAGACAGCTCTCTCACCCACCCATAGCTAAAAGTACACCACTCTTACCCTCCAAATTTCCATACACGTGTAAGTGGGCCCCATTTGACAAAACATAAATAACTGCAGAGCTTTAGTTCCCATCGACTTCCATGTGTGCTTAAAGGAATCAAATTAAACAGATGCTTAATAAGCCTCATTGATTAATCTTAGCAAAGGAACTACCTGCCTGACAAATACTCAACTAAGTGATTCTCAACCAGGGTGCTGCAGTGCTCTAGGGTGCCTCAAGATCCTTTCAAGGGTGCTGCAGGATGCCACGCAATGTTAACACTGTTAGGTGGGCAAGCACAATTCACAAGATAAACCCAGAGATTTCAGACAGGAATCCATAGTCTTTAAGCCATTTTGACTCATCGTGGCCTGAGTTCTTTGCAGAGGAAGAATTGCTCTGTTATTTTTTTTGTAGTAAAAAATAAAATAAAGAGCGAGCTAAAAGCATACCCAAAGGGTGCCTCGAGTCCAAAAAGACTGACAATCACTGGCTTAGTTAGATAATAAGTAACTGAGATAGACTGGCCGCATTTTTCTTGGGAACAGAGTGATCTATATAGGATAGGTTGGGTGCTGAGTACTTTTTTTAAAGGCTGGCCACTTCATTTAAGTGCCGGAACAGGAGCTAGACTCCTAAGCAATTCTGGCCTGAGTATCTGTGGACTCAGAGCCAAAAAAAATGCATGGTAGCACTACAGAGATTCAAGGAAACATTTCATACTACACATCTCCATTTGCTTGTGGTTATCAGTGGAGCCCTATCACTATCTGGTAGAGGAATGTAGTAGTAGAGCTGTTATGGTGTCCTGCCACTGCTCTGGATGGACAAGTTCTCACCCCTGCCAAAAGCTGACCCTGGCTGTCAACGGGCACTTGGGCATTCAGGCTTGGAAGTCAAAAAACAGCTGGATGTGATGCTGCCCCCTTCCTCTTTTATAGCCTGCTGGCTGAGAAACAAGCCCAAAGAACCTCCTTTATTGCTCAGTAACCCAGAATAAATAGGGTGCAGTGTGTTATAGCCGTGTCTATCCCATACCCCCATCTTTGCCATCTGTGGGATGGACGAGTTTGGTGGTATAAGGCTGTTATGCCAGACCTACGCCACTGAGGTTAAGCTTCTCAAGGAGGAAGATCCAATCCAGCATAGCTAGGGAGGGTGATTTTTCATTGCAATAGTTGCATGTTCTTCATAGAGCTCTGCCTCCTGCTGTCATGCCGTTATATCACAATCTTGGTTTGCATCAAACAAAATAGAAAGCAAAAAACCTCTAGAACTTGTTGCAGAGGAAGAAAACGGGGTTTTTGTTGCTTGGGTCAGACAATACCGCAGGAGCTTTGCAGTCTCGTTTATGCTACGGGGGCTCCACACAGGAATGGGAGTGCATGCCAGAACGGGGGTCTGCTTTTGTGTCTCCTGTTCAGTGATTGGAACTTTCCTCTGAAAACCAATCACTTAACAGCTAGGCTTCAAAACAAACAACAAAAATAATAAAAATCTTGCCTAGTCATTTCCTCTTAGCAAAGCAGAACTGCCTATGTGTAATGCAAAATGGGGATAATTAACACTTACCTTTTTCACAGGGGTGTTGTGAGGGTTAATTCATTAATGTTTTTGAAGTACTTTGAGTGCCACAGCAGAAAGAGCTGTAAGTGAAAATTAGCATTGTTATTATTGTATCCTTGAAATGCTTTTTTCCCCCCCTCCAAATAGTGAGTATGAGTATCTAGATAGATAGATAAGCCATCCGCATCTGCCCATGCGCTTAAACTGTATGTGCCAATTAAATAATTTCCTGCAAAACCTGTTTTCAGTAGAGGAACTATGAAGGAAGATTCTCTCTTCCTTTCCTCTCCTCTGTAACTAAAGTTTTTCTTGCATCCAGTGGGAAACTGAAGGAATTTTCCTTACCTCATTGTTATAAAATATGCATCATGCTGGCTTAGAAGTGTGATGGGGGTAGTTTTCAGGCTGGTCACAATATTAGACTGTCCTAGACGGGGGCAGGCCATCTTGCCTCCCCTGCCGCACTTTTGCTGTTGTACAAAATCAGATATTAATTTAAGCAGGAGGCTGCCCATTCCAAGCCCCAATGCCAAGAGCAAAATACATAGCTCTGACCTCCCTTCACTGTGTCCCATGCCTTGCAGATGGCATCCAAAAAATCACTTCCAACTCCCCCAGCCCCATTGCCAAGCCACACTTGGCCACGGGCCCAAACTTAGCCTCAGGCATTCTCAGACCTACCTTGGCCCAGCCTTTGGCACAGACTCAGCCTCAGATGTCCTTAGACGTGCCTTGGCCACATGCCTCCTCTCTGGGGTCTCTACTCTCACACACCCTTTGGGCTCCTTCCTTCTCATTAGGCTCCTTGCCCCTCACTGGGGTCATTATCACCCAAGCCTGGTGCTTCTCTCTCAGGGTGTGCTCTCCTAGACTTTCCCCTCCTTCGGGTCACCCATAAGTCAGAGGCTGAGGCTTCCCAGCACCCCATAGTTAGCTTTCACTAGGGAGGCACCAGTGTGGCATTTCCTGGGGACCGCCCCACCACAGGCAACCCCACCACACCATCCAACCCCAGCAGGGTGTTGTTTTAGGTCATGCCCCAGGACCACTGCAGGCCTATCCGCCCTAGTCTCTCTCCTCCCTCTGGGCTCCTAGATGTTCTTCCTGGGATGCTCGCTCCTGGGCACTCTGTTCCAGTCCCCTACATCATAACATAACCTTCAGTTGCTGGCCCCATTTCTCTGTCAGGCCCCTTACAGAATATCTCCCATCAGGTGGCCGAGCTTCAGCCTCCATCAGTTCAGCCTGCTTGATGACCAACCCCCTTACTCTCTCACCGGTGGTCTCTCCCTTGAGACCTTCACTCACTTGAGCCTGGCCCTACTCTCTGGCCAGTCGGGGTGCCAGATCTCCCTGCCACCCTGACCTGCCCCTCACAATGGGCAGGCTTGCCCTTCAGCCATTTGAGCCTGGGCCCCAACTTGGGCCCCTGGGTCAAGCCATAAACAACTGACTCTCTCCCTCAATAGAGGCCCACCCCTGGGCCCTCCCATTAAATCAGTCCTCTCTCACACCAGGCTTGTCTGGAGCCCCACAGATCTTATACAAAGCAGCTCTTTACAACACTGGGCTCATCTGAGCCCCTCCACAGACCCCTCCAGGGTCAGTTCCACTCCTTCAGCTTCCTCAGGCTTTTCCTCAGTCACCCACGCTTTCAACAGTTCTATTCAAGGGCTTACCTAGGCCCTCTGTAGACCTACAAACTCTAAGCCCCTTCTACTTAGGCTAGCTTACATCTTCTCTGGACCCTTGTCTACCTAGCCTCTCTCAATAAGCTATCCTGGCCCCTTTCTTGGGCCCGTCTACATGGCCCCTCACTATAAGCTGGCCTTTCTACAGCCCCACGGCTTTCAGCCCCCTCCCAGCTCTGGACCCCCCGGGTCCCTAGGAACCTCCTCCTTCCCCATAGTTCCTACACTAGCTTCCAGATGTTCTGGGAGGAGCACACTCAGGCCATATGATGTTCATTCATTGGCTCCCAGTTGCAACCAGCAGCCCTGCTCCTTGGGTCGGGTCTTATACCCTGGCTGCCCAGTCCTCCTCCAATCAGGCAGCCTCCTGGCTGCCAGGTGACCACCTGATTGGTTCTGCTGGCAGTGGCAGGCACCAAAGGTGCCCCACCACGAAGATTTAAGTAACATCTAGCCCTTGTGTATCAATGCAGATTTACTGCAAGACAGTCCCCGTCCCAAGAAATTTACAGCTTAAAAAGACAAGAAGAAACTTGGCCTACAAACTGCCTAGTAGCTAGTTCTGGAAATATTGTTGTCCCTATTTTACTGGAGGAGCAGTTTTCAGGTAAGTGATTTAAACTAGCAGTGCCCAACTTTTTGCCCAGTGGGCTGTATGAGCAGTGCCGGGTCAGTCCATGGGCCAAATCTGGTTATTGAGCCCAACAGAATGAGTGGAACAGGATCCAGCTGGGTCCCTGATCTGGGTGCAAGGAGCAGGGCCCAGCCAGGGAGCAGTGGCAGTTTTAATGGCTTCTGCTCCCCCACCACCAAATTTCTAGACCTATGGGGAGTCCAACAGGCTGGATCTGGCCCACAGACATTGAGAACACCCAATTTAGACAGCAGCAGAGGGAACCTGTGACCGAGATCAGGACCAGACACAGGCATGGGCATACTGGGGCCCAGACAGAAAGAGGGCCCAAAGATGGTGATAATAACAACTAAAAAATTATCATCTCTGGCAAAGGTGCCCCCCCCCCCCATACTAAAAAGTTGCCTGGGGCCACTAAGAGTCTAGGTACGGTGCTGACCGTGATGAGATTTAAATCCAGAACTCCTAAGTTTCAGGGCAAGACTTTAACCAAAAGAATTGCCTTTTGTTCTGGGAGTAAGCCTCCCACTTCCCTCATCGGAGAGCACTGCCCCACAACGGTAGCCGCTTTATACACATAAGTCTTAACCCAGCAAAGGATCAGGGCAGCAATCTTCTCCAACGCCAAAGACTACAACTAAGTTCTGGTACGGCACAGCTGCTCTGGACCAGATTTCCACTCTGGAGGTATATTCCACAGGGACTCGGAGACCTTGCACAGTGTTGTTCTATTTTGCTGCTGTTGATACTGAACATTGTAAATGTTGGGAGCTGTAGTTCCTTGGCTCCCATACAACACATTAAAGACAGCCACAGGCATTCGCACCCCTTCGGGTGGACCTCTGCTACTTTATGGGAACTGCTGTAAATTAAACCAGGCCCTCACCTTCATGTAGCACTAGCTGGTTGGTTTTAGCAACCATAAACCTCTGTGTCATCTAAACATGTTCCCCAACTCCACAGCAAACAAAACTTCCTACCTTGAGGAGTTTGATATTAAGACCGATGGGAATTTAATTAGGTTTCTGTAACCAAACAGCTTCTGTGTTTGTTTTTAATTTCCCTGTGCTTTGCACAATAATAATCTGCTTCCATTGCCTCTCCAGCGGGGTCAGGCTTCATGGAAGTTTTTATTTTTTTGTTTTTGTTTTCTCTTTATAGCTGGCATTAAACACACCTTTGTCTGCTTTTGTGCTGGTGAGTTTAACTTGAACACTAGCAGAGAATAAAGCTTGACAGTAATTGGTATGTATTCTCATTCGACTCTCAGCTACAATAGACCCAATTACCTGAGAGCTAGCACCTTCTCTGTAGCATATATACTATTATTATTATTATTACTACAACAACATGTAAAAGAAAACAAAAGGCTCTCTAGCTAAGTACAGCATTCAAAAAGCCAGAGCCTGAATTGATTCCATCTTTGCAGGTTAGTCTAACCTGCGTAGATTGGACCGATTTGCAAGTGAATAGACATTCACTATTAATTCTGGAAATGCAAACACATGCCTGCAGTGGCTCAGACCAGAAACCAGAGGGACGGTAGAGTGAGCCTTCCCTTTGGCAGTGGCAGAGGGGAGCTGAGCTGGGGCAGGCATGGCCAGGCCGTGGCACGCCCAACCATGTTTGGGAAGGGGTTTAAACCCCCACCCTGGCCTGTGGGGAGCCCAGCCCTTACCAGACTTTTCGGATGAGGGTTAGGGGGTGAGAGGAAGGGCGTGTGGCCAGACCTCAGCCAGGACCAAGCAGCAAGAGCTGGGGCATGGACAGCCCCTTCCCCACTGCAATGGCTCCCTGACAATCTGGCCTCGCCTGGGCATGGAGAGCTAGAAGAAATCTGGGTACACAGCTCCCATGTCCCCAGTCTATGCTGCAGATGGCTGGGAACAGCCTGGTCCCTCCATGCCCATCCTCAGTAGTGCCCGTGGGCTAGCCCACCTCAGCCCCAGCCCCAGGTGAGGGGCAAAGATGGTGGGGCTGGGCCAGGCTGGACCACAGGGCCCTGCTTCCCAGCCAGCTGTGGCTCAGTTTGGGGCCATGGGAGTTGCAGCCAGATTGCTTCTAGCTTCCCATGCCCAAGCCAGGCCATTGTGGAGCTGCAGCTGGCTGGCAAGGGCCCTGCCCCACTGGCCCAAGCCAGCCCCTCCATGCCCACCCTCAGCAGCATCCACAGCCCCGGTCCCAGCTGAGGCAGGCAGATAGCAGGGCCAGCCTGGGCCGGGTCATGGCCCTTTCCAGCTGACTGCAACTCCATAACGGCCTGGCCTGGCACGCACAGGTAGCGGTGTGGAGGTGACAGTGCTGCAGCTGCAGATGGGCGCCTTGTCCTGTGTGGCCAGTCCAGCTGCCATGTTAATCGTACCTACAGCTGCACAGGCTGGCTCATAGGCACCACCAGGCATGGAGCCTTTTAGCTGCTTGCTGCAGGGACTTATGTGTCTGCAGCTGCCACTGCTGCCATGCCCCCTGCACGCTGTGGATGAATAAACGCCCTCCCTGCTCCCTTAGCTTTAGGGGGCCATGCTGGGCTGGTGTCTGGCCATGGCCTGCCCCTGCTCCAGCTACAGAGTGGAAGGGCAGGGCCAGCCCTGCTGTCTGGAGCAGACAGCACAGCTCAGCCTCAGGCTGCAGGGCATGCTGGGGGACCCTTAAACTAAGGGGTCTGGGACAGAACTTCCATAGACCCATTTTACCCAAATCAGTTAAGTCTGATACTACATTCAACAAGGAGTGTTTTAAACCAGTTTTGGCCATTTTGAAACTGGTTTAATGTGCACTGAGCTAATGTTCTGTTACACATTTAAACCAGTTTCTCATCACTTAAACTGGTTTGTGTGCAACTTCTGTCCCTAGCATCTATGTCTAAAGGCAGGTCTGATAAAGGATTGCATTAAAACCACAAAAATAAGAAAAGCTTAGTATGGAAGAGGAGGCAGGAAGAAGGGCTCTGAAGCCAAGGCCCTGGGCTGGGCAGTAGGAGAACCAAGGTTCAGTTTATGGCTCTGTCACTACCTTGTAAAGAGATGTTGGTCCAAGCTCCATGACTCAGTTGCCCCATCTGCCAGATAAGGAGGGGATGCTTCTGCACGGTGTGTGTACATTGCACATTATTAATGCCAGTCAGCGTGGTTTTATGGAAAGTAGGCCTCAAACAAATCTATTTGCATTCTTTGATGAGATTACCAGTTTGATTGATTGATAAATGGCAACACTAGGCATAGAAACATAGGAGTAGACAGCCCAAAGGGCCTATTCAAGTGCAGGCCTCCATGGTCTCAAACAATCGTTAGCCAAAGGAACCTACAAAATTCCTGTCTTGCGCCCCCTTCCAACTGCCCACAATTACAAGAAACAATATCTGAAACACCAAAAAACACTCTTCGAACATGCCATGGGGACTTAGGGAAGAATCCCATTTCACTTTACACACCCAAATGATAGTCTTCCAGATGCATAACTGCCATTTTTGGCACTTACACAGTCTGTGATCCCATTCCTTGTGAAGTGTGGACGTGCAAGCTACTGGGCACGCTCAGGCTTTGCTCTGGCCAATCAGGTATGGGGTTCTAGCATAAGCGAGTCCCGAAATTCTGGCCCGATGAAAACCAGGAGGAAGAAGTGCCTCTTACAGCCTAGCATAAGCAGCTGAGAGGTTAGGGTACTTGCCTAGAAAGCAGGATGTCCCGGTTCTAGCCCCTACCCTTGCCATAAGGGATTTGAATCAGTGTTTTGTTTTGTTTTTTTTTTTTTTAATTATTTATTTATTACTTCCCCAATAGTGCCATGGTCAATAGGCATCATCCCATCACCTTTCCAATGTTGTTTTTTTAAGCTGCCCACCCCATGCCCTTCCAGGAGGAAAAAAGCCCCAAACTATAAAAAAGGTGTGTGAATGAAGAGATGGATGCTATATTGAAAGGGAGCAGCTCCTGGTTGGCCCTTGCTCCCAAAGGGCCAGGAAGTCTCCCACTGCTCTCCATCCAGTGAATACTAAATGCAAGATGCAGTGGCTCCTCTGCCTGCTGGAGACAGCTGCAAGATAAGCAAGGTAAAGAAAGAAGGCACATTAATACCATGTGCCGGAGAGAGTCAGTGAGATACAGCTTCAAACTCTTTAATTACATGGGATGCCTAGAACCATGGCAAGACAGACTTCCTACTCCAGGTTTTCACAGGCCACAATATCAGCACCGATTCACACTCAGGTATGAGGTGTACAGAGCTACGTGCCTGCCTAGCCAGAGCACAGCTAAGTGAGCATGTACAGCAGCAGCGAGGGGAAGCAGGTGACAAACTGTATGCAAGTGCCAAAAATGCAAGTTATGCAGCTGGAAGGCTGCCATTTGAGATACATAAAGTGAAATAGGATTCTGCCCTTAAGTGTGCAATTCAGTACTGCACAATTCTCCAATTAAAAAAAATATATACATCGCTAAGCACTAACATGAGAGCTAGGGTTAAATGAAATAAGAGCTGGGCAACTCTCAAGGAGTAGTGGCCAGTGAAGAAGAATTACTGAATTGGGGAGGTTTCTAGTGTGGTTCCAGGAGTGGTCAATATGAAGCCCAGCACCACTCAATTTTGTCAATGATCTTGAAGGAAAGACAAATGCACTGTTTGCAAATGACTGATAACAACGATAGGGCAGTCATTAAAAGCAAATCTGGGTTGGGAGGTAATCGGAGCTCATTTAAATGCAATGCAAATACAGCCAGATTCATAGATTGTTAGGTGCTGGAAGGGACTTTGCAGATCATGAGGTCCAGCCCCCCCAAGACTGGATGCCTTTCTGCTAGATATTTTTAGCTCAACAAATACTTTAAATCAAGGAACACAGGCCACACCTAGGAAACGGTGACTGTATTGCAAGGGGTCAGAGTGAGCAAACAAGAACATTGTGGTACCCAACCCATGGACACGCAAGCAGGGACAGAGTGCATAGGAATAGGGCGAGGATTGTCCTTCTGTGTAGATGAGATGGATCAAGGAACATTGCCTCCAGTTCTGGTGTCCCCATTTGAGCAGGTTGTTGCAAGATTGAAAGGGGCACAGAAGAGAGCCACAAGAATGATTTGAGGGCTGGAGAAAGTGCCTGACAGTGAGAAAATTAGCTCATCAGAAAGAGAGACTGAGAAGTGACCTGATTACAGTGTATAAGCACCTTCACAGGGAGAAAATACTCAGCAATAAATGGCTTTTTAGTCTACCAGAGGAACGCATAACGAGAACCGATGGCTGGAAGCTGAAGCCAGACGCATTCAAATGAGAGCTTAGACACAAATTTCTTTAGCAAGGGCGATTAACCACTGGAACAAATTACCAAGGGAAATGGTAGATTCTCCTTGTGTTGATGTCTTCACATCAAGACCGGATGCCTTTCCGCTACATATTTTTAGTGCAACATAAGCAATACTTTAAGTCAAACACAAGTTATTGGGCTCACTGCAGTGGTAACTGGGTGAATTTTAATGGCCTGTGGTATTCTAGAGGTCGTAGCAGTTAATATAATAGCCTCTTCTGCCCTTAAACTCCATGAATCTTTTAGAAACTAAATTCATTAATGACAGTGGGATGCTCGGAAGCGCTGGCAAAGAAGGCCAGTTAAGTACCTACATAAGTAACATTTTAGTAACTAAGTTTTAGGTTTGATTTTAATACATGTATACCACCCCCACCTTCTTTTGTGGCGTTTCTGATTCATAATATGAATCTATTCCTAGAGCTTCAAGCATGTGGGATAATTTCAGGCAAGTCCAGAATTAAGGGTATGAAATAGAGCTGTCTGAATAGCAGAAGAGCCAGCTTGATTCATTAGCAATAATCCAGCCAGCACCCAGGCAAAGCTATAAGCCAGAACTTTAATGAACATGCTGCAAAGACCCGAGAACGTGCAAGAGTTCAGCTGTGCAAACACCTCCGGGCTTGCATTTACAACCCTCTGCTCCCACACCCATAGTAGGTCATTCCCCAAAATGTTACTTACTTTGATTCTCAGGCTCCAAGCAGCGCAGCTCTCTATTAAGCCATGGCCACAGGGATAATTTGGGCCCTGGTGGTACAAGATTTTGTGAAAGGAGAAATTTCAGGCACATGCAGCTTTTAACCTTTTTTAAAAAAAGATTGCTACCATTAGCTGCTGCAGAAAGACCTTACATCCTCCCCCTAAGAAAAGAGTATGAGCAGATAATACTATACCCCTTGGAGAGAAATAGGAAAGGCTTAGCTTCTAGGTCTGAATGTCTCCTTGTCCACTCAAGGTGACTGTGAAGATTAAGCCAACCAGTTCTTAAATTCTTCCACCTGTGCATCACCTGGGCTGGGAAGGGCAATTAGGAGGTGAGGAGCTCATGCTGCATACAACCCTAATACAAGCCTGCAAAAAAAAAAAAAAAAAAAAAAAAGAGGGGGGTGGTGGTCTCTATTTCAACTGCACTTCTGGTCTCAAAAAGAAAGGTACTGAAGAAACTCTAGAGCTGCTGGAGAAGTACATTGAGGGTAAGAAGCAGGTGTGAGGTTGGGGCTGGTATACAATTGTGGTGTGTGGTGGGGAGGCACATAATTGTTTGCTGGGCTGATGTAGGAGCTGAGGAGGTGCTTGAGGGGGATGAAAGGAGATCAGGTTTAGTAGGGGATGTACTATTAAATAGAGGTGAGGGGCTTGGGGAGAAGATGGAAGCTTTGTGCCATTAGGAGAATGTTTTCTCTGATTCTCTCTCTGCAGAAACAGGTCAAAATGATGCATACCCTATTTTGGGGGGAAATTTGGGAGCCTGGGACTGGGCAAAGGGAGTTCAAATATTGAAAACCAGACCACAAAGCTACTGTGTACTTTTTTTTTCTTCATGGTTGTTGTTGTTTGTTGTTATTTTTAGTAGTTGCGTGACTTGGAGGTGAGCCTGAGGAGTCTTGAACTTGTGGGGTTAAGAGGATTGCTCTCTATCACTAGTCTGTAGCTTGGGGACCTCTTTTGCACTGTCCTAACATTATTGTGTAGTTTGCAAAGAATTGTTTTACTGCAAGGGGCTTAAGCAGGTGAGGCCCCTATTACGCTGCATTACTTTAGGGATTCATGATACTGTAGGAAATGACAAAGTGTAGGGGCCTGAAATTAAACCTTTGTACTGGGGTCCCCAGAAGATGAATGCTGCTGCTGGAAGTGGCACCAAACTTTGCACTTGTGCGAATGAGGCAGTTAAGTGTAGGTATTTAGCAAACTATAGCCAGTGTTTTGAGTTAGCCTGTCGTTCCCCTTTATTGTTTTTCCTGGGCTAGCTGCCAGGGGCTTAACCCCACCTGTGACTGATTGGTAGCTTTCCAGGAGGTGCTGTCAGGACAGGGGCCAGGTAATAGCTAGGAAAATTATCTGGTGCTCCTGAAACCAAGCAAGCACCTTACCTGAGAGTGAACACTGCAAGAGAAGCTCCTAGGAGATGCCAGGTCAGGGAAAGAGGGTTAGCTGCAGTAAATGGGTGAAAGGGTTGATGACATGGGTAGCTGCAGTTTTGAGGGAGAGACCCAAGGAGCATCCTAAGGCCAGGCTCATCATCAAGTTTTTCTTTCCCGGTAATGAGCCATACATGCATCTTTTGGAAAAGAGACTCAAATGCTCTAGATGGAAGGAGCTGGTTGACACAGGCTGGTGAACTAATTTGCTGGATTATGTGAAAATGGAGAAAGTGGGGCAGATTCTTATGCCAGGTTAGGGCATCAGTTATATGCAAGATGTTATAGGAAATGCTTATAGAAATGAGTTTCTGATGCAGCCCCTAAGTGAGACTGGCTTAATCAAATGTGTGTCTGTTTGCAGGAGAACAATGGACTTGATCCTGCGCCTTGCACTGGGTGTGATGCAGTTGAAAAACAAGGGGCATTACTTTGGTGGAAGTTTGGGATGACCAAGGTTGGAAGCAAGACTTGGGAGCAAATACCTTCAGTTGACAGGTCAGGCTTCATTCTGGATCTAAATGTGGACTTGAATTCAGTGCCTTGAGCCAGTCCCTAGTCAAATGCTTATTGCTGTATTGGGTTTGTAGAAAAAGGTTTTTGTTATGTTTTCCTAAAACAGGGCTGTCCAGCTTCTAGGTAGCTGCCAGGGCTGCATGTTTCACAGGCCTGGGGCCATGTGCTGCATGGGTGGGTGGTTGCCTCCCTGGTTTTCTCCCACAGTGGGCTGCCTAGCACTGTTCCCACTGCTGCATGCACAGCACAGGCAGGCAGCCTGGCTCCCTGCCACTGCCCCCCTTTCCCCCTCCTGGCTGCACACACCACCCATCTGCAGCATGCATAGCCCAGCTCCATTCTCTTCTCTGTCTGTTGCTCAGGCACTCCAGCCCTTTCCTGGCCACCGGGGCAGGAGCAACTTTGGGGGCCGGCGAGGATGGATGGCAGTTAGATGGGAGTCTGTGGGTTGCCAGGCAGATAGCCCTGTTCTAACACTTTACTGCTGTTTGGAGATGGCCTGGGGTGGTGTGATTGGGTCCTGCATCATGTGCTAAGTTGGAAACGCTTTGGAGCAAGGATCATTGAGTCTGGTTTGCCTTCTGCTGCCTCTTTCTGCATGAGCTGCGATGGTTTAGCACCACACCAAGGTCATTTGCACTGTTAACATGGAAGCGCTGTTAGCAGCACTTTGGAGTCCAGGAAACCCTGTGTCTTCTAGTCTCGGGAAGTAATATTAGCTCAAAACAGCCTCTCAAGGCTATATAAGCTTGTTACAAGAAGCATCCTTTTGAAAGCCGGTGGGTTTTGGATCAATGTACTCTTGGGGGGGTTGTCTTTGGGCTAATGCACATTTCTGGCATGGAGCCAAAACAGAGGCATAGAAGAGGGGTGCTTGTCAGCATTGTGTATATGCATAGCATTATAAATAAAAGT
>NW_017729015.1:12406857-12408942 GCF_001723915.1 Gavialis gangeticus | reverse complement strand
AGAGGGGTGCTTTTTGTATCGAGTCAGAGGAGGGGGATTTGTACCAGCTACCATCAGTGTCCTGCAGCCTCTGCTGCTTGGGTTGGCAAGCATGTAAATAGAGCAGCCCATACTGAGTGCTTTCACAATTGCTCCATAACCTGAGATGCAGCATCTGTAGAGCAGCCTGTACTGAGTGCTTTGTGCAATCAATGTACTCTTGGTGGGGCTGTCTTTGGGCTAATGCACATTTGTAGCACAGGGCCAAAACGGAGGCATAGAAGATGGGTGCTTCTGTCTCATTCAGCTGAATTGATACAATTTTTGGAGTCTTTCCTCTTTGGGTGAATGCATCTGTACACCCAGAGCCTCTGCAAGGCCTGCCTGTCACTTCAATCCCATGCCAGCTCTTAAAATCAGGGCCAAACTTTGCAGTCCATGACTGAATCCTGAACAGTATGCACAAATATATTGCTTGTCCTTCAAAACTGGTGCTGTGTCAGCTGGTCACCCAGCCTGTGTTTGTCAGGGGGGTCAGGATGTATGACTGCAGTGGTCTTGCTCTCCTTTCCCTGATTGGGTAGCCGAGGCAAATAATTGCAGATCCTGTTTCAGTAGAATTGATGATCCAACATGATTCAGTTTTAGTGAGTATCTTGAGCACTTTGCTTTTAGTGACTATTCCTGCTAGTAGCACTCGAATGTGTGAAGTGGCTCTGAAAAACCCAAGCCACGCAGTAGGCTCTAAGTGATAAGGTGCTTTGTTGCAGGATTATTCCCCCCACCCCTTCTCCCCTCATCTTGTTTGTCTGCATTGACTATATATATATGCTTCAAGCTCTGAGAAACAGGACTTCTCTCTTATCTGTATGTATGATGGAGCCTTTAAACACTGCGGTAAAACAAATACTGTTCACAAACACAGTACCCTTAAAATACATTGTGGACCTAAGCGAATCTTCACAGGCAGATTTCCTGAACTCTTTCACCTTCATTTAAACTAAATTGGCAACAGATGAATGAGAAACCTTGATTAAATCTATTAAGGAAGGCAGCCAAACTCTAGCTTGGATGCGGGGGGGGGGGGGGGGAACAAACCCATTCAGACCTACTGTGTTTCGTGTCCTTCTGGCTCTCTTTGGCAACAGGTTTGCTCATCTTTAGGTATCCCCACTCCCCCTTCTCCTTGTATGGCTCTGCTTCTCAAACTTTAGCTGCAAGGAAGGAGTTGTTGTGGAGGGGAAACCTGATAAATGTTTAAAGCGAGTCAGGAAGGGCAGGCTGGTGGGTTCCTAGGGCCCTGATGATAACCTTGGCAGAGAAATGGGCTGCTTGCGTCTGACATCTCATTAAACAGCTCCATTATATGAGATGACAGGCTTGAGAGTCTGAGACTCTAAGAGTAGTAAAGTTAAAAGCTGACAAACCGTTCCTACAACAAGTCTTCTTTATTATGCAGCGGCAAATCTCTCATGCAGTAAATTTTAACAAGGAGGGATTTAGGAACTGGCGTCTTCTAGAAATACTCCCTGATGTGAGACAGGTGTTTACCACTAGAGCTGCTGGAGCATGTGAGTGATGACTTCTGTAGCTCCTGGAGAGACTCGGCTGCTCACCAATGAATTTAATGCTGCAGAAATCCAGCCACCTTCGAGCAGAGTGGGTCTGGAGTCGCTTCTACCATTTTAGCCCCAGTCCCTGTTTAATGCAGGCTGCATGCAATGGATTTTGCCTCGCTTCCCCTTTCCTGCAGTCCTTACAGTAATGGATGGAGGATAGGACTGAATACACAGACTTTGTCTTCAAATTCCCTTCTTGCCATTCTCCTTGGGGTTCCTCCTGACTCTTGCCCAGAAGACTTTCACCCCTCTGTACTCCTGAAAAGAGTGGACGTGGCCTGCCTACCTTGACCTTGGCAAAACAATGTTGCGTGTCCTTTCAGGCTCCAATGAGATTTCATAGCCATTAGGGCTGAAAGGGACCTCAGAAAATCGAGTCCAGCCCCCTGCCCCAGGGGCAGGAAGTGATCCATGCCCTGAGACTGCTGAGGGTGAGAAAAAGGTCCACCTAACCCATACCTTTGAGAGAAGGAACCTGACCCCAGGT
>NW_017729015.1:12400182-12401857 GCF_001723915.1 Gavialis gangeticus | reverse complement strand
CCTGCCCCAGGGGCAGGAAGTGATCCATGCCCTGAGACTGCTGAGGGTGAGAAAAAGGTCCACCTAACCCATACCTTTGAGAGAAGGAACCTGACCCCAGGTGGGCTAGCTACCTTTCTGGGGAAGTGCAGACTCAGTGTTACTGTGTCATGCTGAAAAGCTTCTCATTGGCATCAATTCTGCTTGATAGGCTTGAGAAAATGTATTTCATTTACAACACTGAATACCATCGAGTCTTTAATTTCCTCCCACAATCATTTGTAATACTAGAAGCCTTTGTTCAGGTTTGTTTATAGCTAAGCAGCTCAAGTACAGCAGGAGCATTAGCAGCAATCGGAAAAGGCAACAGCAGGTTGAGCTAAGGGAGTTCTTCATGAAAATATTTCCTGGCCCTGCAGGAGGCGGGCATGACCCCTTGAAAGGCAAAGAGCAGTAACCAGTGTAAGACGGCCTTCATCCATCTAGCACCAGAATCGCCCACTGCCCATTCTTGTTGGGGGTTTCAAAACCAGCCTGTAGAGTGACGAGTCGCATGCTCTCGGAAGCTGGTTAATTAAAACATCATAAATCAAATGTTAAATTAAATCGGAGCTAGCCTTTCTTCCTCTACAATTTCCTCCGCCACTTGTTGGGCATCATCATTCTTTCCCAAATTCAGGTATGACACTTCTTTGTAGAGGGGGTAGCAAAGCAGTTTTATACCCTGGGCAGTGATGGCTCCCAGGTGCTACCAGTGGCACAGCTGGTCAGCAGCTGCTATTTTTTGTCTTCCCTCCTTGCCCCCCTTGACCAGCGCAGTAACTCCAGGTGTGGGGTTATCTTGCCCCCCTCTCCCACTTGTTACTGTACCGCTTCCTTGAATTGCTTTAGGATTCTGCTCATATTTGCACTGAGAGAGGCTTGGTGTGAAAAAAATCTGGCATTTAAAGTCTCTGCCCTGAACTGAGCTTAGCAGACTGACTTGTATCTGCCTTCAAGTCTATTGCTGGGGCAGGTATTTGATTGCAGGTGATGAGGGGACCAGCATTCCCCGTACCCTCCAGGGTGGCTGAAAGAGTCCAGTGTTTCCAACTGAGACAAAACTTTCAGAAAAGCTCTGCTCCTGTTCAGGCACCAAACCAAATGGTCAAATTTGCAAGAGTCCAAACCTTTACCTGCATGCTGATGCTAATCTGTCTAGAAAGCCTGCTTGGATGCTTTGCACTAGGAGCTGCTGAGCACTGCACAACCTGACCCCTTTTCAAAACCTGGTTCCAGCTGTGGGTGCTGCAACCTTGAATACATGACCCTAAGGTCTTTGGAAAACTTTACTGAGCATGCCTCTGCTTGTTCTCAGCTTCATTTGTCTGTGTGTGGTCATTGTGCCATTTCATGCACTTGCTTCTATGGAGGCTGTTATATTTCTTGAGTCTTCCAAATGCATCCGCCTGCCCCCCTCCACTGTTGTTTGTAATGACTTTTGTGTTTTTTTTTTTCTTTCAGCTTCAAACTGAAGTCAGCTGCTTGCCTGAAATCTGGCTTTCCAATTAACGTAAGATTGGCTGTGGAGGCTTGTTCATAATTCTGGGATTGAGTTCAGTAGTTGGGCTGAGCAGGTATTTGTTTGTAGGGTTGCCTGTGTGTTCTGAGCTGACTCCATTTCATAGTTTCTAGGGTCGGAAGGGACCTGAGCAGA
>NW_017729015.1:12399502-12400171 GCF_001723915.1 Gavialis gangeticus | reverse complement strand
CTGCGCTAGCAGGAGTCAGCCTCTGGACCCCTCCTGCTCACCAGGGAGTTGTGCAGGGTGTCGCGGTGTGAAGACTAATTTATAGTTGTGATGGCATCTCGAGGGCTAGGCTGGGTTGTAAATAACTGGCCTAATTTTTTTTTTTTTCTAGTGTGACTGGTGATTTTGGACACCACTATTTTTATTCGTAGATTATAGAGTCGGAAGGGACGCAATGGATCATCGTGTCCGACCCCCCCCTGCCCCTGGCAGGTCAGACGACCCCAGCCAGGTGATTTGTCAAGCCTCCTCCTTGAAGACCGCCAAGTTAGGTGATAGTACCACCTCTCTTGGAAGCCCAAGAGAAGAGACTTTAAAAGCCTGATTCTTAAAATCAGAGCCTATACACGAGCAGGGAGGCTGCTCCGACACGCTGTGATTCCAGTATGTCGGAGCAGACTGATTAATCGAGTCATCTGGAGCATGGCAATTGCTGTGCTCCAGCAGCCTCCCGTGTCTCATGTATCAGTGTCCCTGCGCTTCAAAATGGTGTTGGAAGCTTTATCTAAAGCTCATTTGACAGGTGTTAGATAACGTGTCCCCCCTGCCATTTGGAAATGCAGGGATGCTGATGCACAAGACACACTGGGTGCTTTAATTAGAGCAGTTCTTGGAGCCACTGTAATTAAA
>NW_017729015.1:12391007-12399436 GCF_001723915.1 Gavialis gangeticus | reverse complement strand
CCCCCCCCCCCCCCCCCCCCCCCCCCGGAGCATGTGTATAAACACCCAGCAGGTGACTTGGGGTTGTCATCCAAAATCCCTAATCACTCCAGAAAATATAGGCTGTTACCTACATTCAGAAATCCCCCAAAGACTTATCTGACTTACAGGCAATGTGTAATTTCAGGCATGATCTATCCATCAAAGGACAGGTCAGTTGTCTGAGGTTTCAGCTGGCCTGGATGATCTCCCATTAAACCCTGTGCACTGTCCCCATTCTGGAGCAAGGACTTCTGTCGCAGTAGTCTACGAATGAGTACTTCACCATTCTCCCAGTGCTTGCCGAAACGGCAGAAGAATTGTCACTCATCCCAGAGTGGCAGGGATGATCAGCACCAGCAACAATGAGTTGGAAGGGAAGGAAGGAAAGAAATTGAGAGTCACTTTAAAAAATCTTCTCTGTTTCAGTCCTTTGTACCCCCCCATACCCCTCCCCATACCTTGCATAGTTGTTCTAATGAACAGCAAGCTCCATGAGATCAGCTGCTGCTGTACAAAGAAAGGGAGCTGACAAGCAAAAGTTTTAAAGGGCTCAATTCACAGCTGATGTAAATTGAAGTCAGTCATTATTATTATTATTATTATTTTTTTTTCCCTGCCAGCTCAGGATGTGGACCTTTTTATGTTGGGGAGAAATTAAGCTTGATGCTTGGAAGGGGCATCATTTTTGAGGGGGGAAAGGAAAAAGAAGTGTTGCTTGGAGGGGAAAGCATGGCTCAGGGGTTGCCCCTTGTTTTCTCCTGGTGACCTCTACTTACAGCAGAAAGCTCTGCTGAAACTATCACTTGTGGCGGCAGAGTGGGGGCTCGCCACAGGCTGGCCGGGCTAGTTACACTGGTTCTGTTCTCTCACTCCTACACTCCTTGTGCAGCGTGGGTGGGATGCCCTGAGGAAGAAAACACAAGATGAAAACCACATGAAAAATTCAGGGGGAATATATATATTTTTATTATTAATAATAAAATCCCTGGTATGTTTACATTATTAGAACCAAACGCTGGCCTCGGCTGGAAGGTGCCGCGAATGGGAAAAGCTGAGAGATCCCAATGCAAGTTTTAAATGCAACCTTCTTCATGCACAGAGCTAATGGCAGCAGTGCAGAGAAGGGGGGTGTCTACTGCCTTATCTGCAGGCCTGGGACTTGATCTGAATTCAGTTCCTGGCTCTGCAAAAGACTCCCGATGTGAATGTGCACAAGTCCTTCAGACCCTGATCTTCCAAGTTGCTCAGGTGCCTAAATACCCCTGATAATTAATCTTCCCATGCACTGCTTTTCTCCTCTCATAGGTGGGCTCAGTGATATTCCCCCGGTCTAACCTGCTTACTTTGTAAGCCCTGCTTTTTTTTTCCTTGTGTGTATACGTGGTCCATAGCAGAGTGTCATAGGTATTCCTGTAAGACTAATAGTAAACAATCAGCTGTTCTACATGGAATTGGACTAGAATAAATGAGACCATAATCTAGTTTTGTATTCTTAGTCAGAAACTAGTACCTGCATAGATCTGGGGCCTAACTGATACAAAAGCATAGTCTTACATTGGTGTAACTTTGCTGGCATCGTTGCGATCGCTACTTGGCCACAGCAATATAAATCGGATCAGAATCAAGCAACCCCTGCAGTTTTTAATTTTCCTGGTGTCTCTGACATTATGCAAAGTCTTAAAGGCTTCAGAACAGCTGATGCTTTTCAGTTGTCATTGTGCTGGATGTGGATAAGGAGCCATGATCCGTAACTGAGATCTCTGTGCACTGTTAGAACAACAAATGACAAGAGTAACACTAGTTCTGGCATTAAAAGAAAGCTGCCTACCCACCTGCGTTCTCCATGTAACTGTAGGCCTCATGGAAAACTTTTTCTTTCTCCTATTTGGTCGTTACTGCGCTAAAGAAGCTTCCATACAGCTTCCTCACTATTGCTAATATCAGTTTACTTCCAGCATAGATCACTGCAGACAGACATGACACTGTCACCTAATGTTGGAACCCACACAGTGGTAAAAATGCATGTAGCGAGTAGTGGCCTATGTCCAAAAGGGCTCCTAGCATTTCTAATGGCATTGGTGCTGAGCTGATACTAGCAAGTTTCAAGAATTTCCCCCCCTTCTTTTCAACATGCTTTAAATGGTGAGTGAATGAGATGGCAAGGAGATGTCTCTTCAACTCCATTATGGGTTATGCTGGATAACTTTGCCAAGGGTAAAGCAGTAGTTACCAAGCTTCTCAAAACAGCATTCCTGAGTGCTGATGTGAAGATCTAAGGAGATCCCCATGTGAACGCAGCACTATGAATAAGTTTGGAAATATGAGTCTCTACAGTGTGATTAGCTTTGAAAAGGACGTTTCTAAGGGTCCCCAAAACAATGCATGTTTTCAAGCCAGCATCTCTGTCTTGTGTATCTTTTGTCAGCAATCCTTTCCCTTTCAAAGTATTTAAGTTAAATCATTCAAGACTTGGACCCAAAGAACGGACTGTGTGCAATACCATCCTTGAAGAGTTGCTGTAAACTATTGAGGTAAGGGAGATGCCTCCCTCCCATCTCCCACAGCATAGACCCCAGCCTCACGGACCCTAAGCATGTTGTATGCTAGCTAATGCTGAGAGGTGCCTGTGTGTGTATCTCCAATTTCACTGGGACAGGCAAACAGCAGTGTCAGTTTAGGGCTTTTTAGAGGTAATCAACAGGTCAGCTGGTAATGTCCCTCCATTCCTTCCTTGGAAAAAGCTGTTGAAGAAGAGCTTGAACTTGGCTTTTGTTTTGTTGATAGGCTGCTAAACGCTGTGTTATCAGCCCCCTTCTGGTTCCCTAGTCTGTCAGGTTTGCAAAACATATGAAGAAGCAGGGAGAGGGAGATTGAAAAGCTCAGTATCAGCAACAGATGCATAAACTGCACACATACCCCTTTACCTCAGTGCTAGCTGGGGGCTGGCAATGCTCCCACCCCTTGAGCAGTGAGCAGGGAAAAACCTGGAATGGTGTAGGCAGGGTGGGGGTTTACAACCCTCCCTAATGAGAACATCCTGCTAGGGCCTGGACAGGTCCCCCCCACCCTCAGCTCAGCATTGTGAAAGGGAAGGGAAGGCTGCTCTAGCATCGCCCAGCTTCTAGCCTAAGCCACTGCAGGCATGTGCCGGCATTTCTTCAGCCCAGAGGGGAGGTCTGTGTGACTTGCAAACTGGTTCAACCTAGGCAGGTTAGACTAACCTGCAAAGACTGAATCAATTCAGGCTCAGACTTTTTGAATGTCTGTCCCTAGCCCTTGAGATTTCTTATAAGTACATATGCATGTACACGCACAGAAAAACAAAGGAAAAGAAACAGTCACCTCTTCAGTGGCCCAACCAAGCTTCTGAAGAACTAAAAAATCAATCTTGCCCCTGCTGTGGAAGTACAAAAAGAAATTTTCAAATGCAGATCAGCTCTGGTTAAAAGTTTTGACTTTACCAGATCAATCTGCAACTCTACCTTGAGATTTCAACATCAAGGAAAAATATAGCTCTCTTCTAACGGTTTAAAGTTTTTACTTTAAAAAAAAATCTCAACTCATTGATTGATTTGACTCTTTCCCCCTGTGTTCCTTTGTTCTCTAAACTACCAGGTCTTTCCAACTTGCTGCTACTTCTATTCTTTTTGTTTCTCTAATCTGATGTCGGCCATCTGTTGTCTGGTTCTGCCCCTGAAATTCTATTCTGTCACTTCTGAGTCACGTTCTGCTGCTATACATCTCCATTTCCCCGACACATCTCATTTGCAGAACTTGAAATGCTGAAATGTATGTTCTACATGCAGGCAGCAGTTTTAGTGGTAAGGGATGGTGTTCACATTTTCTTGCTGATCTGTCTTCAAAAGCCATGTGCAACAATACAGTTAGGATTGAAGGCCAGAAAAAATCTCATTGAAAGTAGTCTCTGCCATTCTAAGTGTGTTTTTGGGTTTTTTTGAGTCATTTAGGCAGGTCTAAATACTTAGCTGTACAAGATATCACTAGAGAGAGACAGTTAAACAAGGGAGGGTTTCCCCTCCATTTATCCATTATATTTTTATAGCAAACTGGAATCCTATTGGAGGTCAATGGAGCCTGGACATCTAAATTAATTAAGCACTCATGAACAATTTTTAGATCTGCATAAACTCTAGAAAAATAGTATACACATTGCCCTTGATTGCAGTAAGCAAGGCACCTGTGCCTTCTTCAGGGCCCTTTAAAAGAGTCCTGCCACTAGGCATGTATGAAGTAGCTAGTATTTGCTTTGGATTTGAATTCAGGGGACAGTGATTCAATTCAGTGATTCGAATCACTGTCCCAAATTGATTCAACTGAATCAGTTTCAGAAATTCAGCTGCTGCCAAATCTCCGACTCACACAGGGCCCCATCCCCCACCCACTCTCAATGGCTGCCCTACCTGCCCCAGCTCCTGGCTCCTTGGTGGGGGGGGGAGCCCCACTTACTGGCTACTGCCAGGCAGGAGGCGATTCCCCACTGCCCTGCACTACCCCGCACCACGGGGGGGGCAGGTATCTGCCATGAGCCCCATGGCTGTCCCACATGCTCCAGCACTGGCCCTTTAAAAAAACAACCCCCAGACTCACTGGCCGCTGCCCAGCTGGGGGCAGGGGGAGGGTGGGCAATCAATGGGGCCAAAAGTGCCAGCACTGGGCATGAGGCAACAGAGACATTGGGTAGAGAAAGCCATAGGAAACCCACCAGAGTCCCCTTGCCTTGGTGTAGGAATTGGTCCTCTTGGGGAGGTGGGGTTGGCCCAGCATCTGTAGGTCATTTCAGTCTATAATATTTGTTAAGTGTTTGGAGACTCCTGGGCATAAGATGCTGTATAAATGTCAGCTGTTATTAGGGCTTCTTGCTTGGGTTATTGATTTCTCCCCTAGTGTTCTCACTTGGATGGAGCGATGTGATGTCCATGGTAGTCACACTTACATGAGAAACTCCCTTGCTCTGGTAGCCTCTCTCTGTGCAATGCACTTTAAAACACCAGAATGTACTTACAGGTCATGTAACCAGATAGAGCTTCCCCACTTGGGCTTCTCATATCTCTTTAGCCTCAGAGGTTAAACAATGAGCAGATCCCAATTGTGTACTGTCTGGATCACACAATATCCTCCATGATCCTCTGTGGTGCTGTACTGTGGATTTTGTATTCAACTCTTCCCCCTTAGTGAACATACACAGACCCATTCATCCTTTATCCTACAAAATCTGCTCTTGTTTGAATAAAAAAAACCAACCCTGTTCTGTTGTTTCAGTCTGAAGGAGAAAGTTATCATTTCATCTCCTAACAAATATGCTGCCCTAACCTTTGAAAGGTCAGCGATGAAATATGAACCTTTAGCAGGAGCTGATTTCTCTGCACCCCCTCCTCTTTTCCCCCAGGAGGCTTCCTGATGCTCTAGTTTTATACTGCAAGCTTTTCTTTCTTTCTTTCTTTCTTTTTTTTTAGTTTAAAAAAGCATCTGCTTCCCTCATGATCCTTTCAGTCCCACTAAATAACTCTTTCAATTCATTTGGATCACTCAAAAACATTTAAGCTGAAAATGGGCCTATGGTGATCTGGAGGGGGGTTTCAAGAGCACCTAAATGACCTGGCACCACAAAGACAGGCTTCAAAAAAGCACAATGGGAAGTTAACGTGAATGTGTCAGTAGGGCTTGCAGTGGAGTGTGTCTGTGGGCTTGAAGAGAAGTCCTACTGATATCCAATGAGCCACGTGTTTACCATCTTTAATTTTCCCTGAGCCTGAGGAAGGGTGCATGTACCGGGAAGCTTGCAAAAAGAATACATTTTTGCGATTTTTTTTTTTTAGTCGGTCTAATAAAAGCTATCATCTCTGAACCAAGAGTTCTAGGGTTTTGCATTTCTTTTGGTCTCGGACCAGCTCGGCTACCAAATACATTCCTAACTCCCATGCATGCTCCCAATCTTCCCTGGTGCTCCGTAGTCGCTGGGGTGTTTTCGGCGTTCCTGCCCCACTTCTGCTTTTGCATAACATGGGGCATCTAGTAATTCTTGCTTCATCAGTAATATCCATAAGACCTGAATCTTCAGGCTCACTCGTGCCAAGAGTGACGTAAGGAAGGGATGAGCTTACAGCTCTTGTGAAAAGAGTACTGTTGATCCACAGAGCAGGTGAAGCAGGGCTGGCTAGGGTAAGCATTCTGCATGCAGGGCTGATGGTAGGCCAGATCCTCCTCTGAAAACTGGCAGAGCTTCAACTGATTTCAACAAAGACTCCTCATGAAAAGCATGAAGCCCATTTATACCAGCTGAGGGGCTGATTTGTTGAGTCTACCCTGAGTGAATGAAACTCAGGCTAGTTGAGGAAGACTTGAGACTCCATGGCCACGTCCAGATGAGTGTGGACATCTGGTTCCTTGGGGACAACTAGCAGCGGCATACCTTGTGCTGCTGCTGGCTGTCCCCAGGGAATTTCCCATGGCATGTGCCCTCTGGCATGCAGCAGGTTACCCCAGGTTGGGTAGGGGAGGCTGGAGGCAACAACTATGCTGGCCCCAGCAGACTTACCTGGGGTCTCGAGGGCTGGGGAAGCTACAGCCACATTGCTCCTGCAGCTGGGAGCCTGGTTGGCAGCTGGAGCATAGCTCTGGCCAGCCAGGCTCTGGTTTTGGATGGCGTGTGTGCCCCCCTGTGTGCCATATGTGCCCCCCTGCTTCTTTTGTGCATGGATTTTTTTAACCCTGGGATCTCCTGGTGTCAAAACACCTGCTGCACTGCAAGGTAGCAGCATGAGAAATGCCTGAATGTCCGGTGCGGTGCTGCAGATGAGTCTGCAGCACCCCACACCATGCAGCCACGCTCATGTGGACATGGCCTGTGGTATTAACCGTTACTGCACTTTCTTTAAAGCTCTCTTTTGCAGCACCTGCTCTCTTGCACAGGTGCCTTGGTGCATCTACTTGGAAGCATCTTACCATTAAGACAGAAAAGCATCTTTCCCATATGCCAAGTGGTAGAAGTGTTTTCAGATTAAAACCTGCTACATGTTCCTTTGTGAGTATGGGGCTTTTCTTTACAGTCTCAGTTCCTTTCTCTGCTCTTTTTTTCCCACTTGAATGTTGGCTGTACTTTCTTTGTCTGCAGCACATGGGTAGGATTTTTAAGGCCTTTCCAGGCTTGTAAACTAGATGGTTCCCCCAGCCAAAAACAGTTTACAAAGGTGAGCTCTTGCTGCAGCTCTGTCTCTAAGACCTCTTTCTCCCCTTGCTGTACACTATGGGCACCAGGGCTAAAAGGTGAAGGACCACTGTAATTCTCTCACTTACAAATTGAATTGGCCTGAACTATGGCAGAGTTTGGTGACAACAGTATTGCATGCAGGGATTTTTGTTCTGATATTTAATCTTGGTGAGAATTATTGCCACTTCTAAAACCTTGAGTGACTTTGCCAGTCCTGAGTGATAGGCATAGCACAGTGTCTTCCAGCTTGCTGAGATTTATGACATGAGGCTGAAGTTGCAGGTCCATTTTGGACTGGGTACGCAGCGGTGTTTGCTTTAGGAGGCCTGTGTATGCTTTGCAGGAGTGTGTCATTCATAGACTGTTCCACCAGTTCTTGGAACTAGTGAGACGAGGTGCTGCTTTGTATAAATGTTCTTAATATAGTAAATCCCACATTGAAGAAATACTGTACAGGGATTAAAATATCAATGGGAGTGTGATTGCTGTTGCTCGGGTAGAGAGATGTGCTGGCATTGACTGTGAAATTGGTTGGCATATATGGACAAAATAGCATTTTAGGCTGGGCCAGACTGGTAGCTTACCGCGGTCTGTGGAAAGGCTACTATTGATGTCTGTAGGACAAGACAGCACTTAAATGCACGGGACTTAAATGTTGTTAGGGTTAAGCATTTGCTAAAGTGCTGCCACAAGTGAGGAAGATCACAGCAAATCTGGGAGTTACTGACTGGCTTTGCTAGAGGAGTTTGGGAACAGACCTGTGACTGGGTGGTGCCAGGGCCGTCTTCAACCAGGTGATTAAATGCAGCAGTCACCCAACTGTAGTAGTGCAAACTCGCTTGTGAATCTGAAAGTCAAGCTGGGTTCTGTACAGTTGATGCTTATTCAGCAGTAAGGCAAGCTGTTTTGCAACTGCAAGAGCAATTCTGTCCCCGATATATGAGCCAAAAGAGAATCCACTCACTCTTCCTCATATGCGTTTATCTTAGCTGCTGCGGCTGCTAGGGCACTGCTTTGGTACCCCGAAGGTTGCAGGTTTGATCTCCAATCCTAGCCCCTGTGCTGGGCCCATCCTAATTGAATGGTCACAGCACAGAGATTTAAATCACAGTGTCACAGGGCAGAGATTTTTGGGGAGAAACCAAGGTGGCTTTCTGCCACAGCCCCCAACATGCAGCCA